>NC_137615.1:36227205-36347205 GCF_963280865.1 Gymnoscopelus braueri | reverse complement strand
ATCCGAGCTCTCCCCTCTCCCGCTGTCTCCGGTGGTCAATTAGCATGCAGGGCCTCACATTTCTCGCTGCCAGTCTGCCAGTTATCTTCCATACTGGCACGTTGATGCTCTCCTTGAGGCCTGTGTCATTTCGTTCTCACCGTGAGGCCTTCCCCTTCAGCCCCTCTGTGAGCTTCATGGCCCAAGGCCTCAACCTCTCCATACGTGCCCCTGCATCTGCTGCAGCCAATTCTCCTCACTGCTGGACTCATACCGCTTTATTCTACAGCCGTACAACTGTGCCGTGTCAATCTCTGTCTCTCTGACTCTGCCTCGCTCTCTTTCTGACTCTCTCTATCGCTCTCTTTACGGGCGGCTGTAACTGAGCGGGTAGAGAGAGGCCGTCTGGGAATCGGAAGGTCGCTGGCCTTGGCCTGCCAAGTCTACAGTATATGTTGAAGTGTCCCCGAGCAAGACACTTAACCCCTAATTGCTTCCCGGGCACCGGATTAATGGCATCCACTGCTCCTAATAGTTAGAATGTGTAAATGCAGGGAACAATTCCAGGTACGGGCAAATGCACTTTGCAAAATACCCCCCCCCCCCCCCCTGCCCCATTTTTCTCTCTCTGTCTGACTCTGAGTCTGACTCTCTCTCTTTTTCTGTCCCTCTAGATTCTTTCTCACTCTCTCCATCTATTCAATTCAATTCAATTCAATTTTATTAAAGTGTCAAATCACAACAAGTTGTCTCAAGACACTTTACATGTAGAGAAGAGACCCGACATCCCACCCTGAGCAAGCAATTTTGCGACAGTGGCAACGAAAAACTCCCTCTTAACTGGAAGAAACGTCAGGCAGACCCTAGGCTCTAGGGTGGCGGCCTTCTGCCTCGACCGTGTCGGGGGAAAGAAGAGAGAGAGAGAGGGAGAGACAGACAGATCTCTCTTTCTTTATCTTACTCTATCTCTTGTTCTCTCTTTGTCTCTGAATGTGGCTAATGCTCTTACTTTCTTTCACTAAGCCTTTAATTGCAGATTACCTGTTTGCTAGATATGCATAGCCCTACCCAAAAGAAAAGTAGAGGTGCAGACTTCTTCAATTATGCTCCCAAATTATGGAACAGCTTATACCTAAAAAGATTATAGAGGCAGGCTCTGTGATTTTTTGATCTAGCCTTTCTATAGCACCAATTTAAGGCAAATGTTTTACATTTATTTAACTTTGTGTTTCAATTCTATGTTTATTTACTTTTAAATCGTTCCGTTTTTTTTTTTTTTTTATCTCTTTAGTGTACAGTAAAGTACTTGAGGTGCATGTCTTGTATGAAAGGTGCTATTTAAAAAAATTGTTTATTATTATTAAGCTCACCAATTAGCATGGTGCCAGTAGCAGTGGGATGCAATAATTGTACCTGGTACTGGATCCGGCTAATTTATCCAAGCCTGTCATGTTTCCCATTGCCTTGTCTCAGCAACCTCAGGTGTCTTTTATTCTAGAGCCTTTCACACAGTCCTTGTGAGCTTGTGTTCGTTAGTGTGTGCGTGTGTGTGTGTGTGTGCTTCCATGTGAGCTGCCTTACTCTGCCGCTGCTCAAGACACTAATTTCTTGGTTCTGGCACATTTTAATCCCTTTTCGGCTCTTAAAGTTTTCATGGATTTGCATACATCCAATTAAGGCCTTGAACACAGCGGCTTGTCTGGATGTAAAAGCAGCATCTTGTGCATTCATGTACACTGTTCTACACTCACGAGTATGGTTGGATAACTGCTCTGGCATTAGTAGAACACCCGGGCTCTTTTAGTTTCAGGAACGTGCGGGCATTTAAACAAATGTCAACATATCACTCCATACGCTTTTCATTTCGGAAGCATATCACGTACACACATGATGTATGAACTGAAGCCACTGAATGTGTAGTGAAGAGGTTTCAAGAGGGACCTGTGCTTTGACAAGGTTCAGTTAATCACTTAGCCTTGCATCCTGGCTCATTGGCCCTTGAGGATGTTTGTGGCAGATTGACTCTGCCTCACTCTATACCATCAAAGAGAGGATTAAATCCACTCATATTCAGTACTTTGAGGTGTTTATACTCTCATGCATGCGTGTGTGCACACACACACACACACACACACACGCACACGCACACACACACACACACACACACACACACACACACACACACACACACACACACACACACACACACACACACACACACAGTACGTTCATTCCCTAACCATAAACATCACAACTACATGACACCGTTTAACCTAATCCTTAACCTGAACCAAAGGTAGAATTATAGTACACACACACACACACACACACACACACACACACACACACACACACACACACACACACACACACACACACACACACACACACACACACACACACACACACACACACACACACACACACACACACACACACAATGCACCCTTAGTTTGAATGCCACACGGCCAACCACAGTTGGGGCAAAACAGTCTATTTTGGTGCAGTCATGCTTGAAATTAATCCTGACATGTTCACATTTCTGGGAAAAAGCATGGTACTTTCTCTCCAAAGAATGCCATACAGTAGGTGAAAGTGAGGCATTTCAGTAGTCAATTAATTCATTTGACTACTGAAATGCCTCACTTTCACCTAGATTGGCACACATTGCAAGATTAATATCGGTCCGGTACTAGCGTTGGTGGCACTCGTCTGGTTGGTGCCACGGATGGCACTCGTCAGGAAACCTATGTGGAATGCCTAGGTTTCTTGACGAGTGCCATCTGTTTATTCATGAGAGTGATATGCAGCAGAGTTGTAGAACTAGAAGAGAAACACCGAAGCCTCTTTCGTTTGTGTAAGCATTGAAGTGGTGGTCTGTGAGTACCTTTTTTTTGACTGATGAAACCGCTGCGCACCCCCCCCCGCTGGCTGACACACTCTCCATGCTCATTATCCCATCTACTGTAGAGGAACCAACCACAGGGCCTGTTGCCACAAGGTTGCAGTGCCGACTGCTCAGCGGCCAAAGCAAGATCGATAGGCTTTTATTGCACAGGTGTTCTTGCGGTGTGGGAAACAAATTGTCTGTGTACGTCAGTCAAAATTGTGTGTTTATGTATGAGAGACAAAAGGCGGGTCATGGCTAGACTGTAGGCAGGATGAACACTTTCAGAGGCCAACAGATATTGTTTTAACCACTTAAGGCCGTGATTCCCAAGGGACAATGAGGATATGGCCAATGAGCCCCCAAATAATCGTCAAAACACTTAAGATTTTAATGATAAAACATTTATGTAAGAAGAAAATGTCATGCTCTAAAAATGCATGCGTCCACCCATCTGACCACTTAACACTTGCATGACTAAGCTATCAATATGACCGATTTTGAGAATTTAAAGTGGATTATCTTCTCTCATGAAGCTCTGAGAAAGTTCCCCTTTCATGACTTTTCCTAAATATTTGTTTCAAATCATCTCCGTTATTTTTTTCTTCTGAAACGTATTATAAATATGAAATATATACCATATATACCATCCCAACCGTTATATTTCGGCTAAATTGACCGCTCTCCCCCTCTCTCCCCCAGGCAAGAGCAGTTGACACCTCTAGACCCCCCGCAGAGCGGCCCGTAGACGAGCAGACTCCCTACGCAGCAGCGAGTCCATGTTGCCATGTCTGCTTATTATAAGCGACTTTGGGCTTTTTTTTCGCGTCTTTCTATTATTATTAATATTATAATTATATATATAATTACATTATAATGGTAATACTTTTCTACTCCACTACAGCTCAGAGGCAAATCTTGTACTTTTACTTCACTACAATTATTTGAAAACTTTAGTTACTAGTTACTTTGCAGATATAAATATATTTTCATACTTGTTTAGATTAGAGCTTCATGCATTTTTATTAGGTATATATTTATATAGAAAGGTCTAACCAGGGACTGGTGTTGCAAATTAGCCTCGGCTATTACCCCATTCATGCCTGTTTTCTCAGGGCACAACGACGCATGCAGTAACATTTTCATAGACCTGACTTATTTCTCTCGCAAAATTTGGCGACCCATTTTCCACTTTCCCTTTCACTGCAAAGCGGTGGAAAAAGATAGGATCTACAAGCATACAGCTTGTCACGCAGCAACTGTTTTATGCTTGAAGATCAGATATTTTGCGCAGGATTGAGCACATTTGTGGAACATAGCATTGTGTTCACTTGGGAGGGAGGGAGGAGGAGAGGAGACGCGTTTGTCAGCGACTGGACAGCTGATAGAATGAGAGCTTTACGCTCAGACAATAATGTGAATATTATTATTATGAATAATAATATGAATAATATAGGTTTGTCACTGGGTTGTTTACAAGTTACTATAGTTCGCTTGCTGCTACTAAATTTAGAGCAGCATTACATCACGGTCATATTATGACAGTGATGACGAAACTTCAACCTGTTTTTTGCACTTTCTCCATTTACAGCCCGTACATCTACATAAACGTTCGGATTTCAAATATAAAGTTTTTATTCCGTGGCCACGGATGTTACAATTTACTTCGGGTGGGTATAAGTACCCGTAACTTCTGTATTGTTCAATGAAAAGCATTTTAATCCGATTGGCGGTCATTTTCTCATAGAGTTATAGTGTAATCGGAGTGCAATTACACCTCCCAACCGATAGGGTCACGTAGTTGAAAGCATGGAGAAAATACGGAGAAAATGGCCACCGATCGGATTTAAATGTTTTTTATTGGACAATACGGAGAATATGGGTACTTATGGGTTACCCGAATAGAATTGTAACATCCCTGGCCATGAGGTAAGCACTTTATATTTGAAATCTGAACGTTTTTGTAGATGTACAGGCTGTAAATGGAGAAAGTGCAAACACCAGGTGTAAGTTTATCGCTACTCCTCTCCTCCTCCCTAACGTAAGTTCGTCAGCATTAGTTTGGGCACTTTGGGGTCGGATTAGTGTTTTTGTTGGAACATTAAGCCGACACGCAACACCACGTTTAATGTTACGTTGTAAACAACCACCACCAAACCTTTTGTCTCGCTTGTGTCTCTTCAAGTTGTTGCGTTTTTCCCACATTGCTTGCCTTCGGATAAAATCAAGCATTGTGTTTTGTTCTCCACATCGATGTAGCGAAAATGTGTCCATATCACCTCTTCTCTTTCTCCCGAGCCCCGTGCAAAGCATTTTACCGTTTTATTTTGTAAAGTTTCGCTCTGAAATCTGAATCCTCCTGCCATTCATTTGACGGTGGTGTGACTCTGTGTGTGTGTGTGTGTGTGTGCGCGGCTGCAACTTTAAAAGGGTGTGTGTGTGTGAGTGAGGAACAGCATGCCTGCGCTGTGCATCATAGGAGACAGGGAGTGACAAAATCATATAATAAATATATGATATAATATTTTGTCTCGTCTTTGTTCGTGAACTAAAATGACCATAGAGTTTAGTCCAGTCTTTATTTAGTGAATTACATTTTCGTCTCGTCTTTATTAGTCAACGAAATTGCATAATGATTTAGTCCCAGTTATTGTTTATTCATGGGTGGTGGTCTCGTCTCGTCTTCGTCCTTTGAAAAATGTGCGTTGACGAACATATTTCGTTTCGTTTTCGTTAACGAAATCAACACTGCATGGAAGTAAAAATGAGATCCCCACATACACAAATCACAAATCATGATGACATATAGGAGACAGATAGAAATACACACTAGTAGTGATGTGCGGGTCGGGTTTTTTCATGACCCGGCCCGCCCCAACCCGCGACGGAACGCGACCCGCCTCAACCCGCCCCGCGAACCCATATATAAATCTATGGCTCAACCCGCCCCGCGACCCGCGGTGGGAATATATATATTATATAGCGCTCTTTTAAGTACCCAAAGTCCCTTTAAATGTCTACAGTAGCACAACATTGTCATGGGCTGAATAAACAAGCATGTTGGTCAAAATAGGTTTTTTTTTTATTTTTTTCGTGGAGAGCGGCTGACCCGCTCACCCTCAGCCCGCATAATTTTCTCTGAAATCCTGACTCGACCTACCCGCGCCGCGGGTTGACCCGCGGGTCCCGCGGGTTACGGGTCGACCCGCTCATCACTACACACTAGCCTACTGCCTACACTTTCATAGACATGCCTGCTTATTTCGCTCTCAAAATTTGGCAACCCATTTTCAACTCTCTGCTTTTTAGAAGACAATGGAACCCCCCACTGTTTGGGGGAGAAAGTGTGAACTAGTCTGGAGAACAGAGGGAGACAGTGGCCAATAGGATAGCCTGATTTGGGGATCAAAATGATCATTTTTCAGGCTTGGTGGAGGAGTATGAAACCTCAGTCATGCGAGTGTTAACACGGCAGTTGGCCCTGATTCAGAAAGGTTTGGGACTTGAGGCCTATTTTATATGGCAGTTCAAAAATAGCCAATCTACAAGCTCACAACACATCGCATCACACCGATGTGTGAGCTTGTAGAAATGTTTTGAGAAATCTTAAAAAATGTGAAACAAGTTACTTTTTTTTTTACATTTTGAAATGTCCAAAATAGGGACGCCTGGTTTAATGTGGCTAATATAAATGTGGCATGCTGTTGAGCTGCACTATTGAAATCACGTTATTAGCTTTGTCTCAGTTTTGTTGTCAGTCTTGCTTTCTTTGATGTTAAAGGAGGAACAAATTAAAACAAACCTTTACTGTGTAATAACAGACATTTCTTAGTTTGGAGAATCTAAGCGAAATTCTGTTGAGAGGCAATAGGGCTGCAGGGTCCATTTTCTAACTCCATCAAGCTCCTAGGAAGGGAGGCAATTACTTTGGTACTTTGCTAACTCTTGCAGTTTCACATGGCTGTGGGCACCGCTTCGACTTTTATGATCTCACTTTGTAAATAGTCCAGTTCTCTGAAGAATCAATGTATGGAAGTTTTACAGCTAAAGTTAACTTGTCGTACCTGGCAAAATCGTACTCTGGTGTGTATTCACTCCCGAATTGCGTGCATATGGTACGGCGCTCCCTTTGTGACAAAACCATTTCGGAGGCGCGCAGTCACAGGCGAACTGTCACCCCGTGAAGGACCACCGAGGGAGCTAAGGCGACCGAGTTGCCGTCCTGAACGGTGGGACGTTCGCCTGTGCCTACTCAGCACCGTTTGAGTTATGTACCGATAGGCACAGAATCGTAATTTTTTTTGTGGGGACTGCTCTGCTTCCGGGTTTTTCCGGGTTGCGACTGGTTACGCCCACCGTGGGACTCGCCGTACATATGCACGCAATTCGGGAGTTCCGAGGCGGCTATCCACGGAATGAAGTGCACTCGTTCCATGCAATGTTACGGTAATCTCTGGAGATCAGGCTGGTGTGTGTGTGTGTGTGTCCGTCCGTCCGTCCGTCTGTGGACAGCTAATCTCTGGCACCGTTGGCTTAATCGCAGCCAAACTGTGCACACAGACTCCCTGGCTGCCAATTCAGAACCTCTGCCCCACATTTTCACATGGGCCTGTTATAGCGCCACCAGGAGGCCGATTTGTGCAAAACCCATTTTTTTATATTACGGCTACAGATTTTATCCAAACGTCATGCAAATTGGTGCACAGTATCTCTATAGTCATGTGATCAACACGGATCTGTCCGATTTTCCATATTCCATCCTCATTGGCTAAGGTTGGCTTCCAAAGTTTGCAGGATTGGTCCGTTTTGATGCCTCAAATCATGAACGCAGCGTGCGATTTCCGTGAAATTTCACACGCACATTCCCAGGAAGAAATGCCACACTTTTCACATTGGCCTGTTATAGCGCCACCAGCAGGTCTAATTTAGCAAAACACATTTTTGAAACAAAATGCCTCAAATCATGAATGCAGTGTCCGGTTGCCGTGAAAGGCCTAAGAATAAATGGCACCCTTTTCACATTGGCCTATTATAGCACCACCAGGAGGCCACAATAACCGTACCTGACCTGGCTCCGAGGAGCACTTTTTCTAGTTTTAAGTTTGTTTTCATATTGCGGTAGCACTTTGATTTTCCACTACTGAAGACATGTTTGTGTTTGCATAATTATGTCTTTTTTTGTCAAAGTGTTACCTTGAATCCCAGCTCTGAAGAGAACAAAGCACTCTGAAGACAAATCAGCACAATGAATGTGTGCTGTGTATTTCCTGCCTCACTGCAGGCTGATGATTGCCTCGTTGGCAACACAGCAGAGAACTGTGTTATTATCGGTTGTTTACTTATCATAAGACGGGTGTGAAGATGATGGAGACAGGCAGATAATAGAACAGACGCTCTGTTTTATAGCACACCAAATAGGGCACACAGCTGTAGTTTAATGATAACATCAACCTTTATTTCAGTGCCACTTTTGTATGCAGGTTAAGCGTGCGGAGAGTGTTACTTACATTTGCAGGTGTGGTCTATGTACATGGAACACAATAAGAGCTTTATTATAATCAATGCTGCCACCATTCAGCTGTCTACCTTTCATAATCCCAACACATGCCTGATTCGTGTATACAGCATGTGTGCTTGTGTGTGTGCTTTCACACGATACCAAGATGAGAAGAATGAATGTAGCCAATGGAACTCAGCGTGTGTGTGTGTGTGTGTGTGTGTGTGTGTGTGTGTGTGTGTGTGTGTGTGTGTGTGTGTGTGTGTGTGTGTGTGTGTGTGTGTGTGTGTGTGTGTGTGTGTGTGTGTGTGTGTGTGTGTGTGTGTGTGCTCGCGTGCACATGCTCAAGTGTGTCTGTGAGCAAAAAAGGTTGGGCAGACAAATTGGGAGACTCCCCACTCTGAGACAGCCATGGCAGGTAGTGTTGAATTATGTACGCTTGACTGGTTCTGCCTTCGGATCGCTGAGAGCTCTGACGGTCCTCAAAACACCATTTCTCTCCCTTCTTTCTCACCCACATACGCACAAACACGTCTGGAGACATTGCACACATTTATTCACACAACTCTACCAATATTGGGAGTGTTAAGAGTTATACTTAGTTGAGCTTGGGTGTCATGCACCAAAAATAGATGTACAAGCTCACAACGCTTCGCAATGCGTCTTAAGTGTACACATAAATCAGACACAACATTAGTTCCCTTCAGGTGTTTTGCATCTGGAATTTGCTTCTATATATTACTATTTTGTATTATTATAGCATGCAACCTTTTATTGTGTTCTTTATAAGTCTTTGAAGCATTCTTTGTGTAACATATTGCATAGAATAGTCCTGCTATTCCTTAGATAAAATTATCTTGAAATATCTTGAAATCTACCGGATGGATTGCCATGGAATTTTCTGTGCATTTTCATGCTTCCTAGTGGAAGACTGGGTGCTGGTGACACCGTGACCTTTCCTCTAGTACAGGGGTGTCAAAGTCGTCTCGGGGTGAGGTCCACATTGCGCGAAAGGTGACTTGATGAGGGCCGCAACCAATTGCGCAGACGGCGGACGCGCATGTGTGACAGGGTGGAAAACGGGGTATTATTATTATTTTCTGTTATTTATTTATTGTATATTTTTTCATCTCTTAACCCCTTTTTAAGCTTTATTATGATGACCTAAAATGTAATGTGTGCATTTTATTGTTGGACAATGTTTTCCCCCGGTCGCCAAGCCACTTAGCAGGCAAATGAGTGACACTGACAGTTATCAGCTGTGCGCTGACGGACACTTGGGCGTGGCCCCCACGACCCAATCCCTGAGTCAACGACGCCACCAGCGGCCAATCACAGAGCGAGGAGGGCGCGGTGCCCTGACGGAGTGAAACGGCCGGTTTATTCAAATAGAGACTTAGGAAGGAGAAGGTTGTGTATTATTTGTGGCAGCGGTGCAAAGTGAGTGCAGTGGGGCGAACAGAAGGAACCGAGGGCGAGCACTCACACGTTAGAGACAGAGGACTCCGGTGTGCGGCTCCATACAGACGAAGGAACCCTGCGAGAGACCAAAGCATGAGGAAGCAGTGAAATCAAACCATAACCAAACCGATCGAGCAGAGTGAGGCCTGGAGCGAGCTGAGGACGACGGGCTGGCTACAGTGTTGCAGGCGCAACACAACTCATAGGCAGCTGCCTTCGCTGTGAGTACGGGCTTAAGCAACACTAGCTGTTAAAAACTACTAAGTCAAGGCACGCAGTATATGTCTGGAACAGATGAACTGGCTTTACGTTTGTTATTTCAGAGCGAAGAAGATGATGATGTTGAACTAGAAGACACTGAAGATTTCACCTGCTTGGTCTGCTCCCCATTGAAAAAAAAACATTTTGCACTCAGAAAAACAGAAAAAGTCTTAATTTATTATAGCACACAGAGCACTTTAGCAGCATTTGGCACTTTGCTTTATTAAGTTATTGTTGCGCTCTGCTATTTTGCACCTGCTATATTTGCACAGTTTTTACAGCCTAATTTGTACCCGCAGTTTTAGTTAGTGAGTGGCGCCTTAGGAGGATAGGATTATTTTAGTATTTTTGTATGAGTGTTTTTCTTTGTTATTTGTATTTTATGGCATATAGGCCTCTTGTTTAGGGAGATTTCAAATAAATATATATTCACCCTTTTTAGCCATTGTGTCAGTGTCGGTTTTATCCTGGGTTTTTAAGTGTTGTTCTCAAACTCGAAGTCAAAGTACTTCCCTGGTTAAACTTGAACCTGTGTAGCCTGTAAAAAGAAAAGGTGTTAGTAAAGGAGTTCCTAGCTCCTAGAAACAAACCTGGGTGGCGTAGTCTGCAAACCATTCTATTCCATTGATACTCACAATAATTACGCACTCCGCACTTTAATGTGCACTTGATATTTTATTGTTGTGAACTATTGATGTGAATAGATCTTAAAAAGTAAAAGGTGCCATTATTCTCAAAAATAATTGGCAAGTCAAATGTGACACTGTTGGCCACCGTCACACATGCGTTCACTTACACAGTTGTCACTTCGCTTTTTTTTTTCTTTTTTTGTCTATTGTCTCAGTCACTGCTATAAGTACAACATATCACTTTACACATTATGTTTATACAATTTATAAGAAGAATAGCTACTTTAATTATTGACTTTAATTATCGGTATTACAGTTGTAAGCTACAAAAAATAGGTATGAGTGGTGAAACGAACAATGCAAATTTTGTTTAAGGAGCCCCAATAAACCATTTAAAGTAGAACAATTGCATTTCAAAATGAAATTTAGTAAGTGAAACATGTAAAACAAATAAAACCTTTTCTTCAAAACAGTGTGGCACAAAATACTTTTTGCTACTACTCCTACAGATTTTGTCCAAAACTCACACACATGGGTACACATTATCTCTGGGGTCATATGATCAAGATGTAGGCCTATCAGTCAAATCTTTCTATTGGCTATGACAACATTACAGGGTCTGGGTAGGCAACCTGGCCTGACGGAGACCTGCGCTTAGAGGAGTGCAGTTTTCTAGTTTGTTCTTAATCCCCTTGTATACTTCTCAAATTTGTCTTTGTGTGTCTCATGGTCTCTTTGCATATCAGACAAGTAGGCTTGCCCTTGATCTCAGAAATGGCGATCTCTCCAAGTAGCGTTGTGATTTTCCTCGACAAACTTTTTTTTTTTTTTTTTAATCAGCAGCAGCATCTCTTCTCAGTTTTCAGGTGAATGGTGATAATTTGCTGTATTCATGCTGTGAATGATGATGTAAGTGTCATTCATTGATGGTGTATGTTAATTGCGAGCAACAAGGCGACGGCTGGCTATTGTTCTCTCACAGCCATAGACTTTATAATACAGGTAGGCTACAGTCAGCGGCGAGAGCAGCGAGGGGGGGGGGTTGGTGGAGGGGGGTGGCGACGGCGGCATTCTGAAAATCATTTTGGGGGGCGCAGTGGACCCCTTTCAGGGCCGCATGCGGCCCCGGAAATGCGAGTTTGACACCCCTGCTCTAGCACCACACAGAGGCCAGCGTTTACAAAAGATAATGTAAAAATGTAATGGGCGGATTGCCATGGAATGTGTCACCAACAATTTGGTGTGCAAAGGAATTCTCTGTGCTTCTTCTTAGATGAACCCTACGTTGCTAGCAG
Organism: Gymnoscopelus braueri; assembly: GCF_963280865.1. Taxonomy (NCBI): domain Eukaryota; kingdom Metazoa; phylum Chordata; class Actinopteri; order Myctophiformes; family Myctophidae; genus Gymnoscopelus; species Gymnoscopelus braueri. The sequence goes on along the minus strand of NC_137615.1, from coordinate 36,335,196 downwards.
GGCTCTCACTCTTGTTATTTATTTCCCACACTTTATACTTACCTTTTATAGTATGTCAAATGTTGCTTCTTTTTTCATATTATGATCATAATGTTATTGTGTTATGTATAATGTTACCATTCCTTATATTTGCCTACTTTCTTCTATGCATATAGCCTTTTATGCTTCTATACTGTACCTATTCACTGATTTGTCATATGGATACTGATCACTATGCAGTGGTTTCACAGTTTTGCACATTACATAACTGGATACTGAACTGTATGTAACCTCTGTATAGGTTTGTGGGTGTCCCTCCAGGCAGAGGAAGCTGCCCTCTGACAGGACCGTTGCCCTTTGACCTCATCTATACTGACTACCACGGCATGCAGCAGATGAAACAGCAGATGGGTCTTTCTCTGAGAAAACACAAGTCAGTCTTTCCTCTCACGTCTGTCTCTCTCTGTCTCACACATTTTCTCATTCCGTCTCTATTGCCTCTGTATTGCCTCCATATTCTTTCGTCCAGTATACATCAGTTCCTGCCTTACTCTCTCTTGCTCTCCATACAGAATGCTGTGCCAGTTTTCTGGCTTTAGTGTATAATCAGTTGCATCCATTTGCTAATTGTTTTTTTCCGGTGTATTAGTTGATTATTGGTTTATTGGCTGGTTGGTCTAGGTCAGACTAGGTCGGTAGGCTTGTACAAACACTGTCTCTTCGCCAGCAAAATGCTATCATAAGTGAATCCATGCAGTGTCTCAACACAGTGGATTACTGTAGATGAAGAAATATGACAGCATTGGCAGAATTGTGCCTTGTTCTCCTTTACTGCAGCTCAGTGTTAAGTACTTATGTAAGTTGTACACAGACATATAAGTGCATTAAGAGTAAATAAGGAAAGTTGGGAGTACATTTTATGGTGCTCGGATGTTGTTTTAAATTGTATGTAGTTAAGATTGCATAGCACCACTTTGGTTGGAATACAAATCCCTTTGTTGTCTTGTATATGCTGCAACAAAGTAATTTTGGTGTGAGCTTGTCCCCTGCTTATTGTCAATGGACGCTCTGAAACTGCATTCCTATTGCTTTTAACTTCTAACAAGGAACCAGGGAGGTCACAGTATTCACTTTAACGATAACGGTTAATTATTTAATAAATTCCAACTTTCCATTCAAACAAAAAAGGAAGCAGAGCTCTAAGTAAAACATGTAAAACATAATTATGAAGAACAAACCGAAAAATAAACACAAATCTTTAATGTGATACAGTAGGCTTATGAAAACCAGAAACAAACACATTTGAAGTTTTCGATTGTGCTGTAGAGAGGCTAATTAGCGTGTGGCGCAGCAACATGGAGCTGCTTTCCTTTGCAGATGGATCATCTAAAACACACTCGAGGAGGAGATGAGCACACACCTCTTGTTAAAACAGAAGCAGCAGGCGTAGACATTTCTCAGTAAATCGATCATTTTCCACAGCTCTTCCTCCAAACCTCCTTACCCCGGCCCTGGCACAGGCTGCCTGAAAGCCTGCATTGATTCTCATCACTGTCAGTCCAAGGTGAGCCGACTGGCCGATACTTATCAACTGTCAGTGGTTGAAAAGGCCGATATTTTAATTTCCTCCCCAGGACCTGAGCCTGCTCAGAGATGCAGGCCATTGATAAATCAGATTGCAACCATTGATCCCCTACCCCCCACCTCTCTCTCTCTCCCCCTCACTTGCACCCACGCGCGCACACATGCACACACACACACACACACACACACAGTCTGATATGCCAGACTGTGTGATGACCATTTAATAGCATTCCCTTCTCACCATAAAACCCTTTATAAGACCTCCTTCCACTCTGTGTTTCTGTTTGAGTATTATCTGGTGTGACATCAAGATAAAACAATTTATTAGGCCCTTGCCTTGATGCTGACAGAACAATATGGCCTCTTCCCTGTTGATAAGTTGCCTCCACAGCATCAGAGAGGCTTAATTGTAGCATTTCCAAGTCAAATGAGGCAGAGTCCCTCATAGAGAGAAATGGTTGGTTAGTTTGCATCACCTTTGTTGTGAAAGGCAATACGATTCATGTGTATGGGAGAACAGCATCCATGGGGCTGCCTCGATCACAGCCTGGCTCGCTCTTCCACTTTGTATCACTTGATCTGCACCCAGTACAAAAAAGGGTGGGGGTTGGGGGTTCCTGCAGCAGTCTAAATCAGGCGGTGATTTAAAGCCGAACGCCCTCACCTGGAGGCCTGGCTGAGTGCCGCTCACTCAGGGCGGACTGGCGTGGAGACAGGACAGCGAACAGGACATTTATCACCAATGATGGCTTTACGAGCCAAAGCTTCTGAGTCAGGCGGGGGGTGAGGGCGTTTGAGCTTTCATAACTCACAATAACGATATTGTTTGTTTGACATGACCTGACAGAGAAAGTGACAGTTTCTGATGCAGATTCATGCCCCTTTTTCCCATGTTGTCGTTGTCTTGCAGGTTGGTTCGTGTGCATGCATATGCCATTCATCGAGGAGATTCTATGTTTATTTTTTGTTACTGTTCCTCTGTTATGTCTGCATGAGACAACGTTATTTGAATGGATGGCATGCGTTGTCTTGGCTGTAATGATAGCCCATTATTTGAATGGATTGCATGTGTTGTCTTGGCTGTAATGATAGCCCAGGACATGCTGTGACTCTGGGTGGCTCTCCCCGCTGTCGTCCAGGTGCCACATCCGAGTGATTGATACTTTTGGCACTGAGCCAGCCTATAACCACGAGGAGTACGCCACTCTGCACGGCTACAGGACCAACTGGGGATACTGGAATCTCAACTGTAAACAGTACATGACCATGTTCCGTAAGTGGACCTTAGATTGTTTTCTGCTGTTTGACAAATGACTTTCTGAGAGACCGGAAATGATGTGTCTATTAAGATGAGCTGTTTACCAGCTCAAAGCCTAATTAGAGGCTAATCGTTTTTTTTACTACAAACCATAAGTTTTATGTCCGTTGTCTCCTGATAGAGAGGGGTAACTGCAACAATATCCAAACTGCTATAAAGATGGCGGTGCATATGCTGTCCAATCCTGTTCAAATAACTTTGACATTGTCAACCAGGCTGTATCCTAACTGACACCAGGGTCAAAACCTTTCAATGCAAGAGTAGGGAAACCACCTCCAACCACTGCAGATGCGCTAGTTGTATTATCATACTCTACCATACAGATTGGTTAAAATAACATATATTCATAATATTCATTATTAGTCCCAGATTGTAGCTTTACGTTTTTTAAATAATGTGTGTGTGTCTGTGTGTGTAAGCATAAAGTACATGCACTGTGCATGCGGGTGTAGTAGTGAGCTCCTCTACAGCAGGCCCCAGGCCCCTCACAGTGTAAGCTGCAGAGCAGAGAGTTGAGGAGAGCCCAGAGACATCCAGAACAGCTGTGCATGCACAGATGCCGTGATCTGCACACTGGGTCCATAAACACGTGCATTGTTTCACATGCACACGGATGCAAACACACACAACTATATGCACACATACATGAAATGATGTGCACACTTCTTGTGCGCACACACACCAAGCAAGCACACAAATAAATGACAATTCCACTGATGGATGATAATCACATGATATCCAGCAGTGTTCACTGGAGCCAGAGGAAACTTCAGCTGTGTGTCTATATGCCTCCAATTAACTCGGTGAACACAGGCTCTGTGGCAGCCCCGCTGCCTTGGAAATACTTATTGTTATTACAAGCCCAACACTCTGCGAGATGTCAGCTTTTATCTCTGGTCTCAGAACAGGCTGGAAAAAGCTGTTTATTGTTTCCCTCCTCTCCACTTGACATCCCACGGCTGTGGTAGACTTCCTTATCATCTGTCACCGTGGCATTGCAGGTTTGTGTCCTGAGTAAGGCGTGACATAGAGACACGATGCCCTTGGGTGTAATTGAAGAGCAGATCCAAATGGTGGGGTTCCTACCACACTGCCACCGAGTGCCACCTCAAAGCTGAACCACTTTTATTGAGACTTGACTTGATTTAGAGGTGCCATGTTTTTGCGTTTGTCCTTGGCAGCTCACACTCCAGATAATTCCTTTATGGGCTTTGTGGCCGAGGAGCTGAACGAGACGGAGCGGCTCAGCATCCAGAGGAACAAAGTGGACAACATGGCGGTTGTGTACGGCAAGGAAGCCAGCATGTGGAAGGTCAGTACACTCTGAACAGTAATTCCAGCTCCCTGTACTGTATGTTGTCAATATTTAGCTGAAGTCACATCTGATAAGTTTGCACTCACACTAGATGTTTAAACCACTTAGCACCTATATATATATATATATATATATATATATATATATATATATATATATATATATATATATACTTTGTTGACTGCCTTCACCCAGGGGTCTGTACTTGATCCCCATCATTTATTACCCTACACCAGATATTTTTGCCGGAAATAGCAAATCTACAAGGTCACAATTAGGGATGGGTATTGGCAAGAATCTCACGATACGATACGTATCACGATACTTGGGTCACGATACGATTATATCACGATATATTGCGATACGATACATATTGCCATATATTACGATATTATTGCGATATATTGCGATATATTGCGATATCAAGATATATTGCGATACGATACATATTGCAATATATTGTGATACGATACATATTGCGATATATTGCGATATATACATATATCACAACTACATATTGTATATATATATACACTACATATTGAGTAGCTGCAGATCAGTGACAGGTTTTTCGAAAGTTTTTTCATAAGGCCTGTATCTGAAAGAAAAAAGAAGAAATTATATATGATATGACGGCCTGGAGTATCGATACAGTATCGCGAAATAAAATATCGCGATATATCGCGAAATCGATAATATTGCCCATCCCTAGTCACAATGCAGCGACTTGCTACGCGTTGTGCGCTTGGAGACCTGCTATTTCTGTTAATTTCACAGATTATTTTCTCACTAATCACAAACATACTCACTTTATGACATTAGCAAATAACAATGCATCCCAAGCATGTTAATACGAATGTCTTGCCAATTAAGGGAGCATCGGCATGCACCACGTGATCATAGGCACGCAGATGCCATTCACAGTGTCAACAAACATGGAAGTCAAACAAATGGCTGTATTGTGGTGCCAAACTAAAATATCCATCCAAATGCGGATGAGACGTGGGCAACATGAGTTGTCTGTTCTTCAGTGAGAAGTGGAATTAAGAATTTAACTGTCAGGTCTTATGTTAACTGTAGTATACTATAGTCTCAGGGGCTAGAGTTTACCGTTGCTTGGCAACACCATCAAAAGTCCTCTCCTTCGCTTCCATCTCCATGTAGACTTTCCTCTCTTTTGCTGTCTGTCTACAGCAGTGGTTCTCAAACCTTTTCATGTCAAAGACCTCCAAATTGATATTTGGCCACGGGAACCCATCTGAAAATATTTTGTGCCAGGGACCCCCATACAAGATTCGTGTTATTAAAATGTTTTAAAAATATTCAAACTAATTCAAGATTTTTTTGGAAAATAGCAGATCTACAAGCTCACAATGCGCCAGGACACGTTGTGAGCTTGTAGATCACCTATTTTCAAATAGCTGATGTATATAGGGTTAAAGATCTTGATTCTATATTAACACATTTTGCTGGGGACCCCCTGGAACCCCTCAAGGCCCCCTGGGGTTCCCCGAACCCCACTTTGAGAACGTTGAATACCTTCTTGATAATGATACTTGGTTGTATATCTCAAACAGTTTTGTTTTTGATTTCCAAAAAGTCCTTATTTAATTGTTAAAACACTATTTCTGTGGACACATCCAACAGCTTGTTAAAAATATTGGATTTGACCCACTTGCCCACTTCCTGGGGGTTTGTGAGACAGTTTGATAGAGTGGAACCTGCTGCCCCTCATGTACTGAGGCAGAGCTTTAACTGAAATATGAATATTAGGTAGCACATTTCCTGCCAAACATGCCAGTCCAGCAGGAATAAGTGTGGTCATGCATTGGCAATTGTTTTGTTGTTTGGAGTAAGTTTTCCCCCCTGAGCAGCTGGCAAGGTATCTCCCTCTCAACTTTGATGTGTCTGGCAGCCTGCCCCAAGGTTTGCTTCACTCCCATCAGAGTCTTTTGTTCTTTCACTGCCTGCATTTTATTGAAGCCCTCCTCTCAGAGCTGCTTTAAGTGCGATATAACATTTAGGCTTGAAAGATATCCTTGTAAATGCCAGATGTGTTTGGGTCTCCCCAGACTATGAACAACACTTCACCATCCTCTGTCGTGTCTGGTATAAGGTCAGGTAACACTTTTTATGAAGCCCATGTCGATTATAAATTATAAACAGGCTCATAATGCATTATAATCTGCTTATAACACTGTATACAGTTAGAAGCACTCACAAGTACTTACAATGCTAAAGATAAAGGCTTGTCTTATAAGGTCATGGATCATAATACTTCATAATTGCTCGTCACTTGCTGTCGGACAATGTTGTATTATAATTCTCCTAATTGAAAAACACAGTATAATCATCACTGTTTATAAAGTGTGATTACAAGTCACTATAAGTGGTCAGTGGGTGCTTTACATAAAGTGAAAAATACAACACAAAACATTTCTGCCTACACCTTCAGGAATATCATTACTTTAGTTAAAACACAGAATGACCATTTATAGTGATTTATACTCATTATAGAATTATTAAAAAGTATTATAACTATGAAAATGTTGTCTTTGCAAAAAAATATTTGCAATTATGAAATATGACACTTGACCTCATTACTCATTATACAGTAGAATGCTTTATATCGTGGTTGATCTCTCTCTGCTTTATATTGTGATTCTTATAAAGCAGTATGAATTATTAAATGTATTATTTTATGAGTGCTTATATGACTGTAATTATACGGTGTTGTTGGTATAAGTATAAGGTTTAAGTGTGTTTTTAATGCATACATAGACATGGGTTTCATAGAAAGTGTTCCCTAAGTTTCATGTGCTTGTGAAGTTTTGCACTGCATTGGATGAGAAAAGAATGACTATTAATACTCCTTGTCTCACTCTATCTCACTCCCCCTCTGTACTTCTATCCTACTCTGCATTCATCGCCCCATGACGCATCGTTGATGGATCCACCCAGCTCCAAGTAAGTCAAATGTTTGGGCCAATTTGTTGAATTTTGAATCTTAATCTTGAATATGATCCAGTGAAACAAACTGTGTGAATCGCCTTTGGCCGGCAGGCAGGAACACCTTTCTTTCACTAAAGAATAGATATAGCACTTCAGTGGTGTATAGGCTTAACTTTGGATTTATGCCATTTGGCGCAGATGCTTGTAAGTTTCTCTTGCAGAAATAGCTATTCCACCTGAATGATCATGATATTGATAAATATTGTAAGGTTTATTCAAAAGCACAGTTCTCATCAGAAGGCTCTAGGACGTCTCTGCATACTGGAGCCATTTCCATTTGTGATCGATAGGACGGTTACCCCTGGAGTAATGCATGAGGAGTGTCTGCTTTAACAAAACACAAAAAGTTCAACCTCTTGATTTTCTTTACGTTGGTACATCTTTCTCACACATTAAAAGGTTTTTTTTAACCTTCTTTGTGTTCCCTAACAAAGATGAACATAGAATAGTCTGTAAAATGTAAACTGTTAAATATAGTTATTCAAGTATAATAGTAGAACACAATATATAATACAATAATTGTAGTAAGCCAAGGGCATTGTCTAGTCTAGAGGCCAAATCTATTATTCATTCTCTGTTATTCGTTATTCATTATTAGTTTTCTCTAATACCAAATGTACTGTACTTTTGCACAGTAAAGATATTCTTTAAGAATCCACTTACATGACATGACAGTATTTTTAGGACATTCAAATCAAAGATTCAGCTCTGGAAGATATTCTCTCTCAAAGTTCCACCAAAACATGGCCCGAGATGAGAAGGAGGAGTAATGTTCAGAGAACATTTATGCATTTATTCATTGAAGTCTTAACATGAGTAAATAATTCATGCTGTACCGCTGTTCACAATAGATGACTCACATCGCTTCTTTTAACTGGTCACATCAGTTTGTCTCTCTGCTCTCCCACTGTGGAAAGTGACAGTGACATATTACTGTGGCTACAGCTCTGAAGCCTATAATCTCTGGTGGGTGAGAGGGCTGGCCGTTATGAGGATTTGGCCTTTCCGAAGACGGCTTCCATAATGGTCATTCAAAAGCAGATGTCGGGGGAAGGGTGGGGTGGGGGGGGATGTTGGCAGGGCTGGCTTTTTCAGATAGGATGTCCATGCTGCCAAAGTGAAATGAGTCAGTCTGTTGAGAAGCAGTAGATCAGTAGTGTTTCTGTGTCTGCACAGGGTAAAGAAAAGTTCTTGGCCATTCTGCACCGCTACATGGAGATCCATGGGACTGTCTACTATGAGGCACAGCGCCCCCCAGAGGTGCCTGCTTTTGTCAAGAACCACGGCCTGCTGCCTCAACAGGAGCTTCAGCAACTCCTCAGGAAAGCCAAGGTAATAATAAGAGTGGTGCTTTGCTTGTTGTGTACTAATATTTTACTATTTGATGTAGTCAAGACCTGTCCAGTCCAAGGGGATTGTGATCAAATCAAGACTGAGATCGTATCAAATCAAGTGTCATAATATATTTAGGACGGGAAACTGACGCACTCATCCCATAACTACCCAGTTTACTCTGAGTTTCATGCAGGGAACAGAATCATAATCATGATAGATACATAATCACAATCAGAGCCAAGAGTATCTGTATGTATTATTGTGTTCCGTACGGTATATGGGTGGGTGTGTCTGCAATATTATGACAATGTGCAAGTTTGATTAATGACTGACAAATATGTCATCCCTCCTCCCCATTATTTAGAGAATCACATACACTGGAGAGTAGGGGTGTAACGATACAGTAACTGTATCGATGCATCAATTTTAATTTCAACGATTCAACTGTATCGATATGCAAACATCAACATATGGTATCGATACTAAGTACTTTTGAGTTGTATTTAGCAATTTTTAGAAGAAAAAAAGAAAGATGGGTTTAATTACTTTTCCATTCCGTATCGCTACACTTGTTCTATCTATAAATGTGTGCAATCTGTGTTCTTGTCAAGGTGCGGGTTTGTCCATACAGTATGTGTTCAAAAATGGCAATGTCCATGTATTTTCCAGAAAATCACAGTGTTTACCTATTTATAGCCATAATTCATTTTCCCTTAACTCTTTAACTGCCAGAGTAATAGTGTAATAGTGTTACGCTGCTGCCAGCGAAAACGAATGATTTTATCAACCTTTGAAAAATCATGGAATATTTTTTGTGAATGCTATCTGCACGGTGATCCCCTCATTACACACACAGGGGTCTCATAAAATGGGGGGGAAATGTATCCGATAGCGGTAATCTGTTCCATAGTTGTGGCAAGTTGAAAATAGCATGTTTTGCCAAAAATATATAGTGTAAAAAAAAAGTACACAGGAGCCGAGATAGAGTATTTTTAAGCAATAAGTTAACCAGGGAGTGAATGGAGCAGCACATCTTCGGATCGCGTTATCTATTATCTTATTTTATTTTTATTTTATTGTATTTTTTTCAAAACTCGTCCAAACTCGTCCTTGGCAGGCTGGGCCATAGCAGAATTTGACAAATTAATTCGCAGTTAATGAGTTAAAAAACCTGCACTATGCACATGTTTCACACAGATTTTTTTTTTGCTAAATGTACATCGATTTTAAATCATTGAATCGTATCGTCATGAATATCATCCATGTATCGTATCGTCAACCATGTATCGTGATGCGCATCGTATCGCTGTTAAAATGTATCGTTACACCCCTACTGGAGAGGGCGCACAGACAGAAATATATGAAATACATAAAAGCCAGTGTTCTTCTGGTGGGTTGTCCCTTTTCATTAATATCAAATTTTTAGTCCTTCAGTGCCAACTGTATCAGTTCCACTCAGGGCCGTAGCACCAAATTCTGGGCCCTGGGGACAAAGATTCACTGTGGGCCCCCCTATGATTATTTTTCTTTAAAAAATACCTTCTTCTTTTTTTTTAGGGGGGGGGCCTAGTAACTCAGTCCCACTTACACCCCCCCTGTGACGCCCCTGGTTCCACTGGTCTGTCAAACTTCTGAAGCCAACATTCTGCTCAGTGTTAAAGGAATATTTCACTTTCAAAAAAACTTTTGGTAATTTTATCGTCTACTCAGGCCTTTGTGAGCCCCCCAGACAGTTTTTAAGTTGCCGATCATTTTTTTCATTTATTTTATTTAATTATTTTATTGTATTTTATTTTTTTCATTTTCCCCAAAGAAATATGAAAAATAAATGAAAAAATTAATTGAAAAAACACGGCCCCCTCACGCATTAGGAGGGCAGGGTGAGTCACCAGAACCAAGGATGGGTGTTTTTGATGAATCTAACATGGTTAAAATGAAGTTTGAAGTTACAATGGGTTTGTATAGGAAGGGGGCGTGTCTGTTAAAATGAATATCAAATGTCGAAATACTGAATCAAGCAACTTAAAAACTGTCTGGGGGGCTCACAAAGGCCTGAGTAGACGATAAAATTACCAAAAGTTTTTTTGAAAGTGAAATATCCCTTTAAGTTAATTGGAAGCAAATAAACTGGTGGTACTGGTACTAAACTCTCCATTTCTGTCTGGTAAGGTCAGCTCAGCAGCTGGATTGCTGATCATTTCACATATGGTGTCAGGACTGCGGTACATCTTATTCTGCTAAGTATTTCAAGCGAAAGATTAAGTCTCAACTTACCCATGTAGTGCCTGCTGTTATTAAAGGTGTTGTGTGCAATGACTAGGCAAAACCAAGCTGTCCAGATGTAGCTAAGCTCAGCCAAAGCGTGTGTTGCTACGCTCAATGCAACTACAATATCGTTGCCGTCGAGCAGAAACCTTGTATCTCCACATATCAACTTTTTGAGTTTTTTCGTACATTTATGCCCTACTTCATCATACAAGAGTGTCGCACAAAAGTTGTGAAAATACAGATCTACAACCTCGCAATGCAGATCGGCTATTTTCACTCTTTTAAAACGTTTTTAAAATAATAATACAAAATGTATGGTTTCGGACAGTATTTACAAGGTTTCCACCCGACAGCACCGATATAATGCTGTAAAGAAAGTCCTCAAGGCTCATATTCTAACCCACCACTCGCTCAGATGTAATTAATGGCAGGTTGTTACCTACAGTAGCACTTTGCTAGATGAATTAGGAATGACATCCATTATTCATTTCTGCAATATACGAAAATAATATATTGGATGATTGGATTGGATGATTTTACTGTGTACACAAGGTTTTATCTGGATATCAGCAGCTGAGTTCATTGCCATCTTCCTTTTCCTCTTGCAGCTCTTCATCGGATTTGGCTTCCCATACGAAGGCCCTGCGCCTCTAGAGGCCATAGCCAACGGCTGCATCTTCCTGCAACCCAAGTTCAACCCTTCCCACAGCTCTCTCAATCATGAGTTCTTCAGGGGGAAGCCCACCTCCAGAAAGGTACTGTGATCACTCTCATGAACTTCATAGAAGCGGGGCACGTTCTGCAGTATATTTTGCAGTATATATCTTCTGTTTTCCAATTCTACAATTTGATGGAGATGGTACAGTACTTGGTCGAGGATGGGTTACAAAGACTTGAAGACTTGGAGTCGACTGGAAAATGATGTGAAATTAGGCGTACTGGGAAGAGTAAACATAGCTGTCCAAATGAACAGTGCATAACAAACAGAGGAGAAGAGGTACGTGATCAGTCGGATCACTATTAAACTGAGTGGACAATGTGAAACAGCACCGCAGGGCAACGAGTCGGTAGGCTCTCTGAAGAATAGTAATATAAAAATTCAGATGCATCTACAGTACTGTATGTGTGAGGGAGATTCGAGGCTTCAGAGGCACTGTGACACCCGTCTTCAAAGGGACATCCAGCACTGTAGAAAACAAACTGTTCATTTGTTCCCATGCAGGCTTGTAAATCACAAATTGTGGTTGTGTTGGTGGTTTTTGCAGTTTGTTGAAGTCAAAGATAAAACTAGACTTGGCCTTTGTAATAGCATCAAGGCTGTGCTGGAACCACTGAAGCTGGGAGACCAGCTGATTGCTCAGACTTATGATGGTGTGGCTGTAATAAGTGCGAATGTCCGTGGGGTACAGACACTAATGAAAGAGACATTATCCTCATTACCAGTTTGTTCACTGCTACACCCACCAGCCGAAACTGACCTTGCAGCAACTTTGTTCTCCTAAAATGTTTTTTTTGCAGATTTAACTGCTTTTGCCACTTTTATCTGTTCAAAACATGTCAGGGACCTTGCAGAGGCGCATTCCAAGGCCACCTCTGTGCGATCGAACTTTAAAAGTAGAATCGTCGCCCATACCCTAGGTGGGGTTGGCGAAAGGGCCTACTCTGTGTGGAGTTTGCATGTTCTCCCCGTGTCTCCTAGGGTAGTTAATACCCTCACAAAAACATGTAGTAATCCTGGTCGCTATACCGCCTCCCCCATGACAGCCGGGGCGCCTGATGGAGGGGAAGGGAACTGGTTGGAATAACGTGTTCCTTCCACGCGCTACGTCCAACCAGGGAAACTCCCCCCTGTCAGGTGACAAGAAGGTCAGTTGGCTCTCATGCCTGAAGGAAGCATGAGCTCGGCCCTGGCCTCCCTACTGTGGGGGACTGGTGTAGTGCTGGTGTAGGGCTGGTGTAGCGCCCAGGATCACTTAGGAAATTGGCACCGGGTGAAAAAAATGGGTTACAAAAATCGCGGGATAAAAAAAAAAAAAAAAAAAAGTAGAATCGTCTGTGCAGTTTTGGGAGAATCGTGCTGCACTGCTCCAGTGTAGAGGTCATACACACACAGCCAGGATGGGAGGAGGCCACCATAAGTGAGGCATACAGCCTGTCAAAGAAACTCAGGGACAAAGCCTTTCTGCAGCTGCTGTTATTTTCCTTGCTTATGCCAGACATGAATGTTTTATACTGCAAATACTGCAAAAACGGAGCATGGATGCACCTTGGATCAGCAGTATGCTCACCCGTTTCAAGGAGAATGTCCAGATTGTGTGGTAAACTGATGAATTTGCCGCAACCACCCCTGATGGAGAAGACGAGCCAGGCCTACAAGTAAACACAGCGGCAGTGGTGCAGGAGGCATGTGACAGTCATCTCCCAGGTGGAGCAGACGTTTTCACTGAGGGACCACCTGATCCCTGCAAAGCTGGTTGACAGCTTGCTCTTCCCACAATTTGTCCTGTCACTTCCTGCATCTGAGTGTGACCTCGCTGTGACACTATGGCCTGTCGGAATTGTGAAAAAGTTTAAGTCTGTGCTGACCTCTTTGTATCGCTACACTGAGCTTCATATTGATAAGACGGTCCAGTCTCTGTTAACATCCATCCACAAGAACAATTTAGATGAGGCTTTTGCTGAGATTGCCACTCTTCTAAAGATTATCATAATTCTTATAAGAATATCTCAGGCAGAGAGGAACTTTATCATCTTGAAGAGGATAAAAACTTTGCAATACCAGGGGACAGCCGCGACTCAATGCATTGGCCACACTGTCCATCGAAAGCCAGCCGATTCAGCACCTATGTGACTTCATCCGCAAAGTCATGGAGAAGTTTGCTCAGAGGAAGAACAGCTGTGTTGCCTTTCTGTTCAAGTGTGCCCTCAGCTTTGATGAGTGAAAGCATATCATCTCTGTTGGGTGAAATTTCCATATTTCATCTTTTTATGTTTTTTTTTTCATATTAATGCTATACTTGGTTGTATGACAGTGTCGTGCAAACGTAATGAAGATATTTCAAGTCATACTCATTGATTGGCTGATGATAAAAACATTATTGTCACAATTAACAATCCGACTTTGCAGATTACAGAGATATGTTGAGCGACCGTGGGCCTCATTGTACAAGTTTATGGCTACCTATCTATTGTTACTCCACTGGGGGAAGGATTCATCTTCCCCCAGTGGAGTAACAATACATTTTTGATTATGTTATTTCCCCTCTTGCTCATTTTCCCCATTACCACCTCGTGGAGGGGTGAGAAGGGTTGACCATGATCGCTTCCAGCTTCCTTACCATTCTCACCTTTGCCATCTCCTACAACCCATCCAGTCTAGCACAGATGACGGAGCCAGCCTTCCTCATTAGCCTGTTCAGTCTGTTTGTACAGCCACAGGCTGTACCCCTAATTCGCGCTGCTATGTATGCAGCCTCTGTATTGAAGTGGTTGGTGCCCCTCCAATTTCGTACATACAAAAATGTGACTGTTATCGTATAGATATGTTATGTTCAGGAGCCACTACTTAAGCATATTAAAGATGCCACTTGAGTGGTCATCTGACTTTGATCTGTGGTCATGGTTGTGTCTTTGGGTGGTTTGGGGTGTACAAACCGTATCCTATTCATTCTCCTCAGGTGTCCTCTCAGCATCCGTATGCGGAACAGTACATCGGCAGGCCACACGTCGTCACCGTTGACTTCAACAACTCCCATGAGTTTGACAGCACCATCCGTGAAATCATGAGGACTAAGGCAAGTACAGTGTAGAGTTTGACCATGGCTTGAACATCCATTTTATGTTTAATGCAGTTTACATAAAGTCACTGACAGTATGTAATGTGACAGTTAAATACCCGCCCTGGGGCACAAGTTCCGTTCTTGTCTTGAATGTCTGTACTCTCTTGCCCTTGGGTTTGTTTCTCTACATTCTCCCATCTAAGAAATAAAGCAGAAAAATGCTGAAGAAATAACTTTTTAAAAAAAAACTAAGCCTTTCACTGATGTCGTCTAGTCGAAAGGCATAATTTGCTCCCACAGACCCAGTACCCTGGTTTGACCCACTTCTAGAGGCCTTGACAGAGCTCTTAATCACGGTGCCTGATGCCACAGCAAACTGCTTCACTGGCTCTGCCTCACCACTCCGTGCACTACTAATTGGTTAAGAGATTGAGTGGCTCGGTCAGTAAGCCGTGCCCACACCTGTTTTTTTTTCATGAGGCAGCCTTCCCCCAGGCATTGTCTACCGCAGATCATGTTAATCAATCACGCTGTGCTCAATCTGCCATTAGAGCAACACAGAAAGCTGTGGCCAACTGGCTCCCATGCCTCGGCGAGATGCACGTTTGCCCCTACATGCCAGGTATGTTAAATAGACCTCATGTTTACCGCTGATGGAAGGAAAATGGAGTGCATTCCCCCAGGCGGCAACATTATTGTCGATCATCAGGGAGAGGGGCAGTATAAAGCCAAGGCCGCTGACTGAGTGCCTCGGATTAAAACAGATTGTCGCTGTCAGGTGGAAACCTTGTATGTCCAAAACAGTTACTAGATCCAGTGTACTTATTATTTAGTCACAAGCCATTGTTAATACTTTTAATTGGTTAATTATAAAACCCCCTTTTAACCCAGCGTACCTATTTTGAGCATGTCATTATTTGCGCGACACTGTCATACGACAAAGTACTGTATGTTTTTTTTTATGGAAAAAAAACATAAAAAGATGAAACATAGAGATACAAGGTATCTGCATGACAGCGACTATTAACAAGAACTCAAAGAGCAGACAGGTTTTCTGTTATGTTGGCACATTTATTTAGGCCTGTATTTGCTGCAGTAGCAGTGAATCAAAAAAGGTTTCTGGCCTTGTTTTCTGTTCGTGTTCTTTAGTCAATATTCAATACCACCGGTTGATAAATACTGCTTATAATTACTGCCCGTCAGGTGCTGTGAAATTTCTGCCGACAAGAGAACCAGTGAGTTTAGATATTTAAATACAACTATCAATTTAGAGATTATGTTCCACCACCGATTTTAAACTGGCCTCTATGGAGATTAGACATGGGAGTGGGTGCGCATTTAACCATGTTCAAGTAAATGAATCACTATCCATTTAGGACTGATTAACCAAAAAATAAAATATATAAGTGTAACTCATACAGTAATATGCTGCTCTAGCAGTTCTAAGCGCTTGTTCTGTTTTTCAAAGCGACTGGCATAAATTCTCAGACTGGATTTAACACATTCATTATTTCTAGGAGTGCTTGGTTCTAATATGGGATACATGCTTCTTTTTCTATCACAGCGGGGGGCCGACGTGATCCACTAATAGTGATGGTTGAACGTCACTATTCGGTCTAGAGCCACAGGCTGATATTAACAGTAACTTTATCCGGCATGCAAAAAAATGCCAACATGCACATCTCTAATGGAGAGAGAGAGCTCTATTCTTCCTCTCCACTCTCTCTTTCTATTATATAAAGATGCCCAAAAGGCAAATTGCATTGTGGAATAGCTGATGAGATGCCAGATACATTTCATTAAACTCAGATGAAATAAACTAATAAGCGAACGCTAAAAGGAACCGAGGGCTAAAGGGAACCATTCATCAATTTAAAAGCCAGAGTGCTGTTGTGGCCGGATGGTAAACAATGAGATCTCATTTTAACTGCGGTGGGAGGCATGAGAGGTGTAAACTCTCTGTATGCGCAATTAATGTGTCCCAACGTGACATGTTTCAAAGTTATGGATGCAATGCTATCACAATGGGCTATTTAGAATGCAAGGACACGGGTAGAATCTGTTATTCCACAGTCATAAACTATGCTTTCTATGGCATCAATGATGGAGCGTGTCTTCACATTGTCGAATCCCATACCCCTTGAGGATCAATGTTCGCCTCCAGAATAGGGATGCTAGGCTTCATGTTGGTTCACCAGTTCTCAACGTCGGGTCCAGGGACCACTAGTGGTCCAAATGGTCCAAATGGGGGACCACCAACACTCCAACTGGACCAGTAAGGATCTGTAAGGGTCCGTTTGGTTCCATTTGTACACTCTCTGAGTGATTTGACAGTGTAGATTGGCGTTACGTTACAGTAAAGTTTAGTAAGTGATTCTCAACCTTTTCAGTTTCAAGGATCCCCAGTTTTATATACTTTTTTAAATCTCTGAGACTGCAATCTACACTGTAAAAAGAGTTACAGATTTTTAAGGGTCCATTTGGACCCCTGGTGGTCCGCGGACCCCACGTTGAACGTTAAACCAGTGATGTAGTTAACATCTATAGCAATGAGACTAATGCAGCCAAGCAGACAGTAGAACACAGACTAGTTTACAAGCCTAGCTTTGTCAGTGTTGGTTTAGCTGCGATCCATCACCACTCTGATGTGTTGTTTGTCATATTGATGCTGTTGCTGCTCAAAATATTCAAATCAATTAGAAGCTGTCACCTGTGATGTATGAGTTCATTGATTTTAATGTGAGGCTAGAGCACGGTATATGTTTGTAATGAAGCCGTTCATAGTTACGCTAATGAATATGTCAGTCTTGATAAACAGTCAGATGTTTGGTTATTGTTATTATAACGGTCATGGACACTGACTGAGGGGCTTTGCCTTCTCTTTCTTTCTTTCTTTCTTTCTCTCTCTCCCTCTTCCTCTCCCTCTCCCTCTCCCGCTCCCTCTCTCACTTTCTCTTTTTAACCGTCTATGTCTTTCTCTGGGTTGGGATGTAGTCAGACTAACATAATTCAGCTTTAACATTTCATAGAGTCAACATTCAGTTATTTGCTTCATATTGCATCCTGATAAAGATCTTTTGGCGATCAAAGGGCTTATCTGCGATCTTGCAATAAAGAGTGGGAGCAGTAGTGTATTATTTTCTATTATAAAAGTTTTTTTCTGCTGATCTTCTGTTTGTCCTGTATCTGACCAGAGTGGATGTGCACGCATTGTATATTTGTAATTTATTGTTTTCATATAGCATTCAACAACAATTATGAATAATGCTGTACCCTCTGCAGTTGGTTTTCACAATGACTGAAAGGCAGAAATGAGTTAGAACACTAAGGACTGTGTGTGTGTGTGTGTGTGTGTGTGTGTGTGTGTGTGTGTGTGTGTGTGTGTGTGTGTGTGTGTGTGTGTGTGTGTGTGTGTGTGTGTGTGTGTGTGTGTGTGTGTGTGTGTGTGTGTGTGTGTGTGTGTGTGTGTGTGTGTGTGTGTGTGCACATTTGCAGGTGGAGCCATTTTTGCCCTATGAGTACACTTGTGAGGGGATGCTGGAAAGAGTAAATGCTTACATTCAAAACCAGGTAATTACTGATTATAATTTGGTAATAATCTAATATAATGATACTGTCAGTTGTATATTAGTATTATTCTTTATTATATTTTTGATTACAAATATTGTTATAATAAATGTGAAGATTGTAGAAAAGATGCATCATATTCAACTGGTGTGCGTTTTCACTCACAAAATGCACACACACACACACACACACACACACACACACACACACACACACACACACACACACACACACACACACACACACACACACACACACACCCACACACACACACACACACACACATTTTGCCCCACAATTATGCCTGCATGCTGTGAGATGATTGGTGCACAGCCCGGTATTCATCATGTTGTGAGGTGATTGGTGCACAGCCCAGCAGCTGTTACAGTCACAGCCTTGGCAGCAGGACGCCAGCCAAGATGAGGTGGCCCCTGTCCAGCCAGGGCACCGCCCTGATGGTGTCTCTCTCTCTCTCTCTCTCTCTACCATTGACCCCCCCAGTCTGTTCTCTATCCCTCTATCTACCTGAAGCCCGATTTTGTTTGGGCAAATTTATGCTTCGTCGCACGACTTGTCACGCATCGAAAATAGCTGACCTACAAGCTCACAACGTGTCGTGGATGCAACGCCTTGTGAGCTTGTAGGTCTGCTATTTTTTGCGTGCAACAAAGCATTTATTTGGCTACACACACACACACACACACACACACACACTTAATTGCTTTATTTGAATCCACAGTTAAACATGTAACTCAAACATTTTGATGCCTTGACTTCAGTATTCATTGCAGCAATAAAGAAAATCAGCTTAAAACTATTTAGATAATTAATTATCGAGCAAAACAGGATCATTAATCATAAGTATGACTTACTGAAAACATTGTCTTTTCCATACAGACAGGTTTAAATTACAACAGAAATGGAGCAATGAAAAAAAAAAAATGAAGTTGACACCTATAACCCAACACATCGTAACTCTCATCTACAACAACAATATCAGGTGTATTGGCTGTCACATCGTTAAAAATATCATTGTACATCTTCTAAGCAGATTACTCTCAACACACGTGTGTTTATAACCTTCGAGCGCTGGAGAAACAATTTCTTTAACAATCTACAATTTGATCATGTCTGGCTATATATAATCCCTTGCATGCATTACAACTGCTGGCAATGTGATAAATGCGTTTAATTACTTGTATAGAAGAATGCATTAAACAGTCTTGCAACCCTGCCTTTTAGTGATGTGCGGGTCAGGTTTTTTCATGACCCGCCCCGCCCCGCCCCGCCACGCCACGGAACCCAACCCGACTCAACCCACCCCGCAAACCCATATATAAATCTATAGCTCAACCCGCCCCGCGACCCGCGGTGGGAAAAAAAGATAATCATCATCATAATAGCTCAGATTTATATAGCGCTCTTTTAAGTACCCAAAGTCGCTTTAAATGTCTACAGTAGCACAACATTGTCATGGGCTAAATAAACAAGCATGTTGTTCAAAATAGTTTTTTTTATTTTTTACTTTTTTTTGTGAGAGAGCGGCTGACCCGCTCACCCGCAGCCCGCATAATTTCCTCTGAAATCCTGACTCGACCACCCGCGGGTCGGCCCGCTCATCACTACTGCCTTTAGTGTAAACGACTAAATGTCCTCTCTAATGGCAGCGTTCCTGAACATAGAATGGGAAAGTGAGTGATCAGCAGATGTCAAACACAGCAACTTCCCCAGAAGCTTTAAACTAGTCCGATGTTGTAGTTGTTGTTTTTTTTCAAAAACTTGTCTCTTAAACTTTCTGTTGGAAGCTTGCATGGTGTTCCCTCAGTGTCAACAGGAGCATGTTGTACATAGACTTGCTGATCCGTGATTACTGCATCAGTGACGCTCAACATTTCAGCACCAGAGACAGCTCTAGCACCAAGGACAGTGTCGCTGTCAGCGCTTGCCGTGCTCCGTGTACCATGACTGACTGAGACTGTGGCTGCTGGTCTGACCTGTATGAGCACTGACTTCCAATTAGCAAGCCTCTAACTGCGCTTTTTGGGAACTGTATGATGTTATGTTGGCTAGTAGCCACTTTGGCTGTGCTGGTGTGGTTAAATTCACTGGTGACTTTCCTTATTTTACCAGCCGTTTATGCTTTGGGAACGGAGGAGGGTCGAATTGTGGCTAGTTTACCTTCCAGTATGGGAACCTTCCGGACTTCCCATACCCACACTTGCTGATATGAACAATAAGGCCATTACACGCTTAGCACTTTCAATAAGAAATGACACTGATCATCCCCTGTATCGCTACTTTGACCTCATGCCATCTGGTCGGAGATACAGAACCTTAAAGTGGAAAAAGGTTACTTTTAGCAGGAGTTTTGTCCCCTCAGCC
Organism: Gymnoscopelus braueri; assembly: GCF_963280865.1. Lineage (NCBI taxonomy): Eukaryota > Metazoa > Chordata > Actinopteri > Myctophiformes > Myctophidae > Gymnoscopelus > Gymnoscopelus braueri. Next base: position 36,314,657 of record NC_137615.1, on the reverse strand, counting down.
ATCGCGGCATTAAACAAACTGCCCCGTCCATAAGAGGGTTTTTTGTGTACAGTGGGGACCTCATGTCTTTGTCTTTGTGATATGTTGTTTTTGTTGTTATGTTTGTTTTGTTGTTTTTGTTGTAACGAACAGACCTGTGAAGACAATTTTCCCTTTGGGGACAATAAACGATATTATTATTATAGTGGCTGGTAGATGAACTTGTGAAGAAAAAGGAAATGTCCGCACACTCTCCTGTCTTTTCTTTATTATTTTAACCTTTTTAGCTTTCTTTTGTACAGTATTAATCTCTGCCACCGTGCCTTGTTTTTGCAAACTGTTAATAAAGTATTCAATCAATCAATCAAGGTCCCTATTTTAGTCCCCAAAAAAAATAAAAAAACGAGAAAAAATTACAAGAAAGTGCAAATAGCACATCTACAAGCTCACAACACATCGCAATGTATTGTGAGCTTGTAGATAAGCTTTTCTCACTATTCAACAAAATAAAGAGGGCTTACATCCACAGCCAACATTTGCATGTACGTGATGGGTGTTTTCCACCCTGAACCCTTTTCTCATTTCCTTGACTCTTCTCCAGCTTACTTTCTCTCTCTAAACCTCTCCTGTCCTCCCTCTTCTGTCTCTGTTCTATGTCCTTCCTGCACCTGTCATTCCTCAGTCATCTTGTATACTGTAACCTCCTCTCCACTACAGACAGAGCTCTGAACCCATTCTGACCCCTTCCACTGCCTATCACAACATCTCTCTCTCTTCATCTCTTTAGAGTTTATCATATTTCTCTCTTGCTTTGTGTGTGTGTGTGTGTGTGTGTGTGTGTGTGTGTGTGTGTGTGTGTGTGTGTGTGTGTGTGTGTGTGTGTGTGTGTGTGTGTGTGTGTGTGTGTGTGTGTGTGTGTGTGTGTGTGTGTGTGTGTGTGTGTGTGTGTGTGTGTGTGTGTGTGTGTGTGTGTGTGTTGGTTCTGCGGGGGTGGAGAGAGAGAGATGGAGTGACGATGAAATTGGAATCCTCGTTATTGCTTCCGGGCGTTGGGAGCCTTCTTAATAAACAGGTCTTGGAGGCCAGAGGGAGATGTTATTACCTGGGTCTTATGAATAGGCCCAGCTGGGGGAGAAATCTAATCAGCGCTCTTGCCAGGCCTAATTCTGCCCCTAAACCTCATTTTGATACTATGTGGTATAACTGCATTCGTATCATTTCCCAACAAGATCGACGAGGACTTGTCGATCTCAATAAGCACGCTGCTATAGTAATGGTTCTTTTATGATTTAATATATCAGCCGCTGATGTATGATGCAAATTTGAATGTGTCGCTTAGCTGAATGTTGAAATACTAACTGTGTGGCCTTGGTGAGGGGAGTGACAAAAGCACCCAGAGGGTAATAACGGTTATCGACCCTAGGGTAAGAGTGACCAGCCCCAGGGCTGATATGGCTAGCTGACCAGTCAGCACAAGCTAAAGTGCCACCGCACTTTGAATGACCTCCCTGGGGATGGAACTCTGCATTCCAACAAAAACACCACAGCTGCATAATATTTTGATAGAATCCACAGCTCAGGAGACAGTGGAATTCAGAAGAGGCAATAGGTTTATGATAAACAAATGACCGGCCATACATTCGCTGATGCCCTCTGTACCTAACCTTGGACTAAGCTGCGATACATATAGCTGAAAGATGAAACTGTATTTTATGAAATGTTGAATACAATAATCATTATGGTCATTGCATCTTTATTTATTTTTTTACCTGCAGGATTTTTGTTCTCCCGAAGCTCCCTTTCCTCCAGTCAACACCTCCAGGACTTGGCCAGGCAGCCCCCCAAGCCCTTACTCCCTCCTTCCCAATTCCAGCATCCTGGCCTGGGCGTCCAACACTACCCCACCGCCTTCCTGGCCACCCCTCAGTGCCCTGCGACTGCTGACCTCACTGGAGGGCCAGTCATGCGTGGAGGCATGCCAGAGTGCAGGCCTGATCTGTGAGCCAGCCTTGTATCGCTTCATCAACGTTAAGGAAGTCTTTAACACGTAAGATAGCCTCTTTACTTTGAAAAATATTGTAGTAAATTCCAGTTACAGTATAGTCATGTCTAGACTGAAAGTCTCTTTCCCTCCTTGTCCTCTCTTATTTGTCAGGCTCGAGGTGCAGTGCGAGGGAGTAGAGTCAGAGATGAACCACCTCTTCCCAGCCTTCTCGGCAGAACATGCTGAATGTAGCCTGCAGAAGGACCCCCTGCTGTTCAGCTGTGCTGGAGCCAGTGCCAAGTACCAACGTCTCTGCCCCTGTAGGGACTATCGCAAGGGCCAGGTGGCTTTGTGTGGGGACTGCTTATGACCAAGGCATGTCCTGTTATGAGGAGACTCTCACTCCAGTCTGTGGCCAGAGCTGGCTTAGTTCTCTCCCAGAGCCCCTCCTGGATGAGGGGCCGTAAGGAAGGCAGCGGTCCCTGTTGGAAGCAGCATTCAGAGAAGCAGAGAAACCTGTGGTGCAAAACTCCAAATGGCCTGAAAGATACACCGAGAACGGATCTGTGGTATCACGGATGTAGAATAAGTTATTACCAGGGAGAAAATGTTATCACCAGGTAGAATGTGCTCAAGGGACATTAAAGTAACTCTGAAAGTAACTTAGTAACTCTGCTTCCTGAACTCTGAGCTAGGCCTCAGTTGCAGCGGTGCAAAATTCCCACATAAACTGGCTGCCAAAATGTTTAATGTGGTGATGCATCTCAGGGAAATGCATGATAGTAATCTTCTTTCTTGTGCGTTTGAAGCTGCTTTTCGGCTTAAAGGTTTACATGGGTGCATTAGGACTATCTGTCTTAATAAACATAAAGCATAAAGGCCAAATGCGTAATTTGATGGATCATTTAGACTAGTAATCAAAATCCTGAGAATTCAAAAATGACAGCCTTGATAAAAATGTTGCAATGCTTCACTGAAACTCCCATGTTTCTTGCTTACTGGTGTGATGACTCAGTGTTGTGTATATACATAGATCATTGTGCAGTTGGATATTTGTACTAGATGCACCCAAAGCCATTTACTGTATGTAGAGATGTACTATTTTCCATGTCCTGTATTGAATATATTTGTACATAAGTGTTGTTTAATAAAATACTAACAAAACACAGCTGGTTATAGTACTCTTCGTATAATGACATTTGTTTGTAATTGTAGATTGTAATGTCTTGTCTTCGAAAAGTAGAAAAAAACTATTAAATTGTAGGCTGCCATCCATCTTTTTTTGGTCAATTTCACAAAGCCAAACTGAGGGAAATATTCTAATTACTTTTTATCGCAGTGGGTGATTCATCTGCAGCTACTGTTGGCGCTGATTCATTTAGTTCATTAATCAGTATTTAAATACCCAGATGACAGTTGTGATTTAATTTTGTATAAATTATAAATTAAAACCCTTAACTTGCGGATGACAGTCTCTTCTGGCTCAGTTCAATAGCATAATATTTCACGACTCAGCTGAAACATCATTCTTTGTCTAGCCAGATAACACCCCACAGTCTGCTTTACTGGTCTGGACTGGTGGTGTCCAGAGGAAGACCTGAAGGTTACTGGTCTGGACTGGTGGTGTCCAGAGGAAGACCTGAAGGTTACTGGTCTGGACTGGTGGTGTCCAGAGGAAGACCTGAAGGTTACTGGTCTGGACTGGTGGTGTCCAGAGGAAGACCTGAAGGTTACTGGTCTGGACTGGTGGTGTTCAGAGGAAGACCTGAAGGTTACTGGTCTGGACTGGTGGTGTCCAGAGGAAGACCTGAAGGTTACTGGTCTGGACTGGTGGTGGTGTCCTGATGAAGAACTGAACTGACAAAGGACTGTTCAATGCAACAGTCCACTGTCATTTAGCTATTTTGTTGAAAGCAAAGTGAGATGGTTTTGCCTAGAAAAAAAAAAGTTTATTGAAATGATAACCCACACACAAATTCTCAAAAGGAGCGAGTGCATTCTCCGGCAGCGGCAACAGCCGCGGAACGTCCGCGGAACTTCCGGTGGAGGAGCGGCAGCTCCCGGCAGTGACTGCCGGCGGTGGAGCGTCAGCTGCCGGCGGAGCAGCGGAACTGCCGCGGAAACTGCCGGTGGAGGAGCGGCAGTCGCGGAACTGCCGGTGGAGGAGCGGCAGTCAACTTCTTTTTCCGCCGATACCGTATAGGGTAGCACTTTACAATAATGACCCGTTATAAAGCATTTATAAACGTTTATAAGCAGTTTGTAGACTATTAACAAACCATTAACAACCTGTTTGTTGACATTTGTAAATGATTACTAAAACCTTTACAACTACAGTTACAAATCATTTATAAAATATTAGTAAGTAGTGAACTATTCATGAATAAGCCATTTATATACATCTGTAAATGATTATTCAATCATTTGTAACGACCCATTCTAAAGCATTTATAAACGTTTATAAGCAGTTTGAAGACTATTAACAAATTATTAACAACCTGTTTATTGACATTCGTAAATGATTACTAAAACCCTTATAACTATGGTTACAAATCATCTATAAAGGTATTAGTAAGTAGCAAAACTTTTCATGAATAAGCCATGTATAATACATCTGTAAATGATTATTAAATCATTTGTAACTGATGTTAAACAATATATACAAGCTATTGGTAGCTTGTTCATGTTTAACATTATGCTTTGTTAAACATTCTTAAAGTATCTATAAATCCTTAGTACATGTTATTATGTGCCCTATAGTAAAGTGAAGACAGTTCATCATTTACAACTGTCTGTTAATGTGTTTGTTCATGTTTAACATATGCTTTGTAAAACATTCCTAAAGTATCTATAAATCCTTAGTACATGTTATTATGTGCCCTATAGTAAAGTGAAGACAGTTCATCATTTACAACTGTCTGTTAATGTGTTTGTTCATGTTTAACATATGCTTTGTAAAACATTCCTAAAGTATCTATAAATCCTTAGTACATGTTAGTATGTGCCCTACAGTAAAGTGAAGACAGTTCATCATTTATGACTGTCTGTTAATGTGGACTTTCTCCTTACCTGTTGCAAACTACCTGGCTTTCATGAATGCAGACACCAAACAATTACTAGAATTATCTTTCATGTTAAGCAAATGATGCGTAAGACATTCGTAAAGAGTATGTAAACCATTTGCAGACGTTATCATAGGCCTGATTCTAGTTGCTTCTTTTGGGCTTGTTTTCATAGACCTGTCCGCTTGTTTCTTTTGCAAAATCTGGCAACACACTGATTACCTGCAATACACCTGCAGTAGCCTACTAGGGAGGAAGTGAACAGTGATGCAGTTGCAGACTGGACAGAAATATGTCTAATTCATGTTTTATGTGTTTTAACTGTCTTGTTGCAGGTGATCGAGGTAACATAAAATGGCTAATCTTACACACATGAAGTAGCATTATGACCAGGGGATATTTTGATGGTGGCTGTTTGTATCCACAATGTTTGTTTTGATGTGTAGGCTAGTAATGTCCTCCATGCTTAGCAGTTTAGCTTAGCAGGTAAAGCTAACTTGCACTGGAAGGTGGTGACTGCAGAGGCTCCAAGCTGCTATTCTGTGATTCTGTTGTGATGAATTTCTTTGTTTAAATGTCAGTGTGTGTGCTGTGGCCAAGAGTTGCTACATTTTATATCTTAATAAATTGTTTTATACTTTTTTACTCTATAACGTTACTTCTGCCACTTTTTGATGTCACATGTTTTACTAATCATTGTTAAACATGAAATAATAATGCATAGCCTTCACTTTACAACAAGGCCCATGATAACGTTTGCAAATGGTCAACATACTCTTTACGAATGTCTTACGAATCATATATTAAACATGAAAGATAATTCTAGTAATTGTTTGGTGTCTGCATTCATGAAAGCCAGGTAGTTTGCAACAGGTAAGGAGAAAGTCACATTAACAGACAGTTGTAAATGATGAACTGTCTTCACTTTACTATAGGGCACATAATAACATGTACTAAGGATTTATAGATACTTTAGAAATGTTTTACAAAGCATATGTTAAACATGAACAAACACATTAACAGACAGTTGTAAATGATGAACTGTCTTCACTTTACTATAGGGCACATAATAACAAGTACTAAGGATTTATAGATACTTTAGGAATGTTTAACAAAGCATATGTTAAACATGAACAAGCTACCAATAGCTTGTATATATTATGTAACATCAGTTACAAATGATTTAATAATCATTTACAGATGTATTATACATGGCTTATTCATGAATAGTTTTACTACTTACTATTACTTACTTAATACCTTTATAGATGATTTGTAACCGTAGTTATAAAGGTTTTAGTAATCACTTACAAATGTCAATAAACAGGTTGTTAATGATTTGTTAATAGTCTACAAACTGCTTATAAACGTTTATAAATGCTTTAGAATGGGTCGTTACAAATGATTTAATAATCATTTACAGATGTATATAAATGGCTTATTCATGAATAGTTCACTACTTACTAATACCTTTATAGATGATTTGTAACCGTAGTTATAAAGGTTTTAGTAATCATTTACAAATGTCAACAAACAGGTTGTTAATGATTTGTTAATAGTCTACAAACTGCTTATAAACGTTTATAAATGCTTTATAACGGGTCATTATTGTAAAGTGCTACCAAGTATAGTTTTGGACCATGACGGAGCCGCGCCGAATCAGCAGACCTTGAGGCCAAGGAGTCGCGCCCGAGCGCCTCCAGGCGCGAGTGCCCGCGACGACCGGCCGATGGTCTGCTATTCGACTAAGCGGCGTCCGAGTTATGTACCGATAGGCACAGAATCGTAAATAATATTAGTGGGGACTGTGTTACACAAACGCAGCACACTCCCAAAGCTGACGCCACCGGCAGCTCCAGCCGGCGCCGCCGCCGCCGCCACCGGCAGCAGCCGCTGCCGGAAAATGCACTCGCTGTCCCTCCAAATTCTTCACAATTTTATGTCAGAAGAGCTATTTTACTGCATTGAGGCCCTTGTACAGTTTTGCAATGGAAATGTTATAATTTTTTTCTTTCTGTTGCGTAACTAACTGACTTACTGTATGTGCATGTGTTTTGGACCCCCCAGTTTGATATGCATTAGGATTAGGCCATGGACCCCCATTTGATAAAAACATGTTTTATCTCTGGGACCCCAATCTACAATCTTGTAAAATCATTAGTGCAAATTTAACTCTGAGAGTGTACAAATGGAACCAAACGTTCCCGTAATGGTTCCACTTGTACACTCTCCAGTAAGGGATCTGTGTAAACAGTATTGGATGCAGAACTTTTCAGTACTCCACTACAGTACATTAATCCAGCCAAAGTCCCAGCACATCCCTCCGTTTGTTAGACAACATGACAAACCCTGTGAACATCCGCTGAGGTTTATTCCGAGTTCAAACCATTAAAAACTAGAAAAAGTGCTCCTCGGAGCACAGGTCTCCGCCAGGTCAGGTACTTTATTGTGGCCTCCTGGTAGCGCTATAATAGGCCAATGTGAAAAGGGTGCCATTTGTTCAAGGGCTTTTCACTGCAATCGAACACTGCATTCATGATTTGAGGCATTTTGTTCCAAAAATGTGTTTTGCAAAATTAGACCTGCTGGTGGCGTTTTAACAGGCCAATGTGAAAAGGGTGGCATTTCTTCCTCGCCTAATAGAAATGTGCGAAGCTGCGTTCATGATTTGAGGCATTTTGTTCAAAACGGACCAATCCTGCAAACTTTGGAAGCTAATCTTAGGCAATCAGGATGGAATATGGGAAATCGGATAAATCCGTGTTGATCACATGACTATAGAGATACTGTGTACCGATTTGTGTGACGTTTGGACAACATCTGTAGGAGTAGTATCAATAAATGTGTTTTGCACAAATCGGCCTCCTGGTGGCGCTATAACAGGCCAATCTGAAACAAGACCAGGAGACCTGGTTCTGCCAGACCCAGAATAAATTCCTTTTCCTTTTATGCCCATGTATGGACGAAAGGGGGACGAAATTGGCTGACTCTATTCAGCACTGTGATTGGCTAGCGAGACACATGATGACATTAATAACCTATAAATAGGATTATGCACTTCAAAAAATCAATTTTTTTAAAAAGTGAGCTCCATCACTATGGGGGACGAAACTTGAACCCTCTTTTATGCCCATGTATGGACGAAATAGGGACAAAGCCTCATGTAGGCCGACCCCTTGGGTCTGGCAAAATAAGGGTTCTGAATTGGCATCCAGGGAGTGTGTGTGCACAGTTTCGCAGCGGCCGGGCCAACGGTGCCGGAGATTAGCTGCTAACGGACGGACAGGACACACACACGGACGGACACACGGACGGACGGACGGACGGACAGGGGGTAAAACATACTCTCTCATGCCTTTCTGCCTGGCGGAGACAACAAACCCAATGTCAGGTGAGTTCATCCAAACTTTTCTTTCTCTCTTTCCCACTGACTCGACCGACTTCTTATCCCTCTGGTCTGCGGGTGTTCTAAATTAAGATTTCAGTGGCATGTTGTGTGGACTGTATGCGTCTACCCCAGCAGGCAACGGAGAGCTCCAGTATCGCGATGACAGAGAGGGAAATAGAAATGAAAAGCTGAGCCTAAGGGCCTGAGACAATGCGGATGTCTACCAGCAGAGCTGCAAAGTCTCACAGCTCCCATTTATTAAAATGGTAAGTTCACCCCACAGAGACCAAAACCAGCCTGCACACATTCTGATGGACCTCAGTGGCTTAGTAATTATGAAACTGTGTGCGTGTGTGCGCGCGCGTTTGTGTGTGTGTGTGTGTGTGTGTGTGTGTGTGTGTGTGTGTGTGCGTGTGCGTGTGCGTGTGCGTGTGCGTGTGCGTGTGCGTGTGTGTGTGTGTGTGTGTGGCTCGATTACTCTGTAACGTCAGAACATCAGAAAACAAGACCATGAAACTTTAAAGCTACAGTAGCTAGCCTACAATCCATACGTTTTATGTCCATCATCTCCCTCTCCAAACAGAGGTAACTGCAACAATAGCTGAAATACAATAAAGATGGCGGCCCATCTAGTGTCCAAACTGGTACGTGTCTGCTACATTTATTAACATTATCAACCAGTAAGTGTCCTACCCGACACCAGGGTCAGAATTTCTCAATGGAAGAGTAGGGAGACCACAGCAAATGTGCTAGTTATAGAGTATTAACATTACCATACAGATCAAATAATAATAATAAATCATTAAAATACTTACCGCATTGTAGATTTAAGTTTAGATATCACATTAGATATCTAACACAATACCTGACATACCATATGGGGCCAATTTGATGGTACTGAAGTTTTGATGGCAGAAGGAGCTATCAAAGACAGGCATAGTATACAATGTGAATGTATACTACTAGAAGTTCTGCCCGCTACGCGGGCAGAATTCTAGAGCTTGGCTATATTTGACAAAAAGATTTGGTGTAGACTAGAGGTAGAAAAGATACCAATTATATATCCCTATGGGACACCAGTCTCTCTCTCTCTCTCCCTCTCTCTCTCTCTCTCTCTCTCTCTCTCTCTCTCTCTCTCTCTCTCTCTCTCTCTCTCTATATATATATATATATATATACACACACATATATATATATAGCTAGGCACGTATCCAATTTAGAATTTTCCCTCTATTAGGCTAGGCACTAGCTAAGGTGGAGGTTTGATATGCGTGGACTTCATGGAATGCAAACTATTATCAGGATTTTGAATTAGAATATTCAGAGCTATTTTGGACCACCAGATTGACTTGTCTGGGCTATGCCCAGAATGGTTGCTGTGTCACTTTAGTCATTATCCTCCTGGCTGCTGCTCCACTGAAGGTGAAACCCTGCACTATGATAAGAGGTTTTTAATGAGACATCCTCAAAAGGCAGAAATGGAATTTTCCAGTCTCATTTAATGATGGTGTCGCCTATTCCATTGTCACCTAAGACTGATAGAAACTAGACTGTGGTTTTGAGATGAGCTCATTTATATTCTCTTTTTAATCTTTCAGCCGATATTGAAAGGAAGCTTTGAACATTTCTGGACCACAGGTCTTGCCAGATTTTTTATGTTGAGCAGTCGGATGAAAAAGTTGCATAGCAATCAGTAAGTAATCAGCAAGGTCTTTGTATGGATGTATTTACATAGGCTATTGATTTGATCATGCTTTTTTGCTTCTCCCGTGGGTTAAAGCTACAGTGATGTGCCTAGAATGAAACAGCAATTCTATACAAGGTGAGATTGAGGCTCACGTCATCTTCAACTACTTTGAATTTAAAATGATGCACCACATTCCTGCCGGAAACGGATTATCACTTTAAGGGGATTAGTTCAACTCTAAAAAGGCCCCATTGCATAAAGTGGAGCCCATAAGCATATCGCTACTTATGCTTTTGTTGCGGTCAGATGTTACGTTTTTTTTTTCATGAATCTGTTTAGTTGTCATTATACACGCATCCATGCCTTGGCTGTCCCACACGAGCAGCCGTAGTCTGTTAAACAGCTGTTATGTGTTTTGCCAGACTGTGGCGGCTTCTGTGGGACAGCCAAGGCATGGATGCGTGTATAATGACAACTAGTAACAGATTCATGAAAGCTTTTGACCGCAACAAATAGCTCAAGTAGCGATAGGCTTATGGGCTCCACTCTATGCTAGGCTGCTGGGGAAACTGGACGACAGAGGCAATTCTGCAAATAGACCCCATGGCCAATCATTTGGGATCAATATAAGTAGGAAAAAAGGCTGTATGTTATTTTAGTCCTTTAAGCAGCTGGCTCAGATGGCGACCGATGGTTCTCTTAGAATCTAGAATCGAGAGATTCTAGCTTCGTCTGTGTGAACTTGTGCAAAAATGAATCATAGTAATGTCACTTAAAGCTCAGTAGTCTGGGGTCTCTGTGTGTCCAGGGGCTGCCTGAGGTCTCAGTGTCTCAGATGTGATGCTGTTGGGTGACAAAGTGAGCTAAGGTGGAAGAGCAGTCTATTACGGATGTGATTTATCTCATAAGCTGCAGAGCATCTCTGCTGGCCAGGAGATAACAGGATTACACAGCACAGTCTCACAGGACGAGTTGTGTGGCTGCGAGTGTCTCACCTGCCCACCTCAAGTGACTGACTCCATTTGTGTGTGTGTGTGTGTGTGTGTGTGTGTGTGTGTGTGTGTGTGTGTGTGTGTGTGTGTGTGTGTGTGTGTGTGTGTGTGTGTGTGTGTGTGTGTGTGTGTGTGTGTGTGTGTGTGTGTCTCTCTCACTCTCTCCTCTCGCTGTCGCTCTCAAACAACACGTTCACTTTTGTGGATCAGGGAGCACCATAAAACATGAGCATAAAGGTCACAGGATCCTTTAGAGGAAGTTGCCTGTCTTAATCCAAAGCAATTTATACATTCCATGACAGGTTTTATCACCTATGATGGGTCTAATGCGATACATATAATTCATTAACTAACTAACTAAGGGCAATTGCCCACAAACTGTCTCACGTTGCTGGTATGAAATGCTTGCCTTGGTCGCAGGTTTCACTACACACATAGTACCAGGATTTGGTTAGGCTTGTCGTGCGGCTCGTGCCAAGACAGCTTGTATATGACCCAAAACCTGTCTGGCCTTATGAGACTGTAATCCATTACTTGGAAGAAAATAGGTGAGGGGAGGGGACTAACAAACTGACTCAAAAACACTCCAGAAGCCAGAAATGGTGGAGGGTTGAGCTTGGGGCTAGCAACCCCAGCCCGTGAAGACCTACTGTAGCCTATATGCAACAGAAATTGCAAACATTGCGAGAGCCTGGTTGAAGAGAATCCTCTTTAGAAGAGCCTACAGTATGTGTGCTGGTTAAGCCTCTGGGAAGCCAACTCGCCTAAAGGCAAAAGAAAACTCAGGATATGCACCTGGAACATCAGAACCCTCAGTAAATCAACTCAATTGGCAAACTAACCCACTATGGTATGTATTCTAAATTGATGTTGATATGTTGATAAGCCCATCTGCAGGATGCTTCAACTTTAAAATGGGAGTGAAAGTCTGATGTTCTTTTTGTCCAAAGTGACTATATTTCTGTTTAAGTGAACCCACTGTACACTCAATGAAAAGTCTTGCACATAAATGAGATGTTTTGAAGTTGATGTAGGGTAAAGCAGTATATTGTGTATTCTATATTCCATTTAAATTGGGACAGAAATACAGTCTGAATGCACAGCATGGGGTAGCTAGTTCATGCCGGCGATTCCCCAGGGCTGTTTCAATGTTCTAGGAACACAGTGTACAGGACCAGTTGGCTGTCTGAAAGTTACGTGTGTGTGTGTGTGTGTGTGTGTGTGTGTGTGTGTGTGTGTGTGTGTGTGCGTGTGTGTGTGTGTGTGTGTGTGTGTGTGTGTGTGTGTGTGTGTGTGTGTGTGTGTGTGTGTGTGTGTGTGTGTGTGTGTGTGTGTGTGTGTGTGAGCGCGTGCATAAGTATATATTATTCATAAATGTGTGTGGGTTATACTTATGTATGTGTGTGTGTGTGTGTGTGTGCAAGCATGGTTTACTTTTTATGTACATGTGTGGACGTGCACATGTGTCTATACATACAGTAGAGTAGTTGCATCTGGCTGTGTACAGTACCCTGCAGTCATGCAGCGCCATGGTCGTGTGCGTTCTTTGCAGCAGTGTGAATTAGCGGAGACGATGGACGTGACGCAGCATGATTCATGGTGCAGCAGAGAGAGCGGTCACGCTGACTATAGGATTAATCACCCCTTCTCTCCACACTGCAGCCCCCCCCTTCCCCCCCAGTGCCTCCTTGCCGTCCCTGATGCCCTCTTGACTCCCTTTAACTGTTCTCTTCCCCTGTGTCTTTGTTTCTCTCTCTTTCCCCTCTAAATAGTTACTTTAGTTCCGGTTCTTTCCCAGTATCCAGGAGTTCGTTCCTGACGTGTTCCTGTGTCCCCTGCGAGGACTAAGAAGAGCTAAGAACCTAAAAACTTTGCTAGATAAACCCAACTGGATCAAAGTGGTTTGAACTGACAGACATTGGCATCCTTAAGTGACCCAATACTCTCGCTAGTAGCCTACAGATCAGAAAGGCAAAACTACATGGAAAATGCTATATTATTAGTGCCAGAATTGAGCTAGTGGGGGATTATTGTATATTAACAGAAAGATCAATGTATGCGAAGTTGAAGGAAAGGTCATAGGTATATTCAAATGGTACTCAGTTTCATTTCAATCCGCCCACTTGATTTTGAGATACAGTAGCTTGTGTTCAAGGGGACATATTTTGGCCTAAGGGTGTCATGATCGTGTCTGTCACCTGTCATTCCTTAGTCCTCTGGGTGGGTGTGTGGGTGGGCGTCCTAGTCCTGTCAGTCTCCTGGGTGTCTCTGGAGTGTCTCATGTCTGCTATACTTTATTCTCAGATCCAGTACATGTCCCCAGTATGCAGCTCTGTCTCCACTGAATTTCCAGGACCCCCAATGCGATCTGCACTAGGCCACCGAACCCCATTGATGCAATGTTTTACCTCTGGGACCCCAATCTACACTGTAAAATCCAGTGTTAATGTAACCCTGAAGAGTGTACCCCCATCTCTTCACCAAAAAAGGCTGATCTACCATCTCACTTGCGTGCTTTTGGATTTGCTATTTTCTGCAAATGTTCTCCCCAGCATTGTGATGCTAGGGTTCAGGTTTAAAGCCCCACCGCTCGCAAGCAAAAATTCCTACACTCTGCGAGATAAATTGACACAGTACTTTGCACTGCACAGGTCGTCGATGCAACTGCCCACTGGAGATCAACTTTAGTTTAGCTCTGTATCCTGGCTGCACTCGCTTTTCTGTGGGTGATGGAGAGCAGAGTACCACTGCATCCCACACTGATTAATGCATTGTATAACCTGTCTCCTGTCCCAACCACCCATCTCAGTCGAGTCTGTTTTACCTGCACGCACATGCACACTCCTTCCGCACATAACAAAAAGGTATTGTATCTGTGATCTCTCACTCTAGCATAGGCCTTTATTTACTGTCTGATATGTCTAAAGTAGATGCAGAAAGGAAAAAAAATTAAGCCATTTAAGCGACCGATTTTGCGTGAGGCACGGTGCAGCACTCTAAGTGATGGGCGACTGGGGAAGTAGATTGTGCGAACCCAAAGTGTGTGGGACGACGTGGTGGAGATTGGATTATGGTAGATGGGGCTTGAGGCAGCTGAGAAAATGCAAAAGGCACTAAACGTGATGGAAGAAATGATAGCATTCTCTCAACCACTCATGTCATCCTACTCTCTCTCCATCTTTCGCTCCCTCGACTTCAGACTCCGGCATCAACCAAAAAAGTTGTTCTCCCTTTACCATCACAGATAAGTAATTGCTGTTGTTTTCATATAACCTTAGAAAGGTGAGCCTTTCTCCTCGACTCACTCGCCTGCAAGGCAGGTGATTAATCCAGATTTTGAAACCTGAATTGTGTTGTCCATTTAGTAATTGCAATGTCATGCTGATTATGGACGTTAATTGGATTGTGTGAGTATTTGGGAGATGGGGAGACTGCTTTGCAATCCCTCGTAATTTGACCCCAACTGTGGCAACTGGTTATTATTCTGAAATGCTTTTTGGCAAGTACAAAACTCTCCAGTCAATTAGGCCAGGATGGGGACAGAATACAGACATTAGTAAATAGTAAAAATAAAAAAGAAGAAAAAAAGAGGGAAGAGCAGCTTAAACTACAATGAAGCAATATTATATATGTCTAATAAATTATTCTCGTTCTATTTTATACCCTTGTGAAACAACTGTTTCTAAATACTGTATTTAGAAACAGTATGGTACAGTTACTACAGATCCTAGTTTGTGACTTACATGGGAGGAATTTATGCAACACGCATGAAATGTTTTATGACCTGTCCTGCTTAACACTCATTTAAGATGTGCGGTGCAATCTTTATATTTGGATTCCACTTGAGGAAATGCACGTTAAGCTTCAGTGAGAGAACTCTGTTGGTGCGTGATAAGTCTCTCCTGTCTCTGAGAGTTAAATCGGCATCATTTTAAACCAAGCACAGGCAAAACAGGTAGGCATGGGGGCAGGCTATAAACACACAGGATACCAAAACATCTTTTCACTTTTTCTCTGCTGCCAACCCAAATCTGCTGTCTTGCCGAGTCATATAATGATTAGTAAGTGGTTAGAAATGCTGGTAAACATACTTGTAACAGAGAGCCCTTCCGTTACCCTAAGCGCGGACTCTTTGATAGAAATATTTGCGGCGCGTGCAATTTGCACAGACATTTTTAATAGCCCACAGTAATTTGCATAACATGAAGTTTGCACCTTATCAGCACTTTAGGAAGTTATACAGTAAATAAATAACAGCAGACGTTTTATTATTGAATGATATTTATTGGTGTGCATTTATTAGAAGTGTTAGTATTTGATCATCGCTGGTGGACGATTTCTGCTCTGCCTGTGAAGAGAAGGCCTCTATAGTTGACATGTATTTGAGGGTGGGATGGCTATTCTAGAGGTCAGTTGAAGGATACGTTTGAAATATGGTGAAAGTCTTAACCCATTCAGGAAAGCAACAGTGTCATTTTAGATTTTAACTATATTTTAACCACTTTAACCACTATTTTATACTTTGGCTATTCAAAAATACCAGATATACAAGCTCATAGCGTTTCACTTCGTGCAGCGCTACGAGCTTGTAGTTCTGCTATTTTTGAAAAATCGTGACAATTGTGCAAATATTTGAATATATTATTTTAAACCGAACATTTAACTCCAATCTTTGCTTCTGGGGGTCCCCGGCACAAAATATTTTGAGCTGGGGGTCGGCGGCCAAATACATTTAATTTTGGGGGTCTGCCTTGACATGAAAACGTTGAGAACCACTGATATAGCAACGTACGTTTTTCAGAAAAGGTTAGGATTTAGAAGACAACTGTAGAATCGGCCTCAGGTCTTAATGGGTTAATAATCTCCGGGTGCAATTTATAATGTTTGTGTGGTGTTTAACTGTGCTGTCCCTGTTGTTCTCCCTAGGTGTTCAGTCTGTCATGTGGCTGGTAGTGATGGGTGATACCACTTTTGTTTTTATACGATACGATACCAATACAACAGAAGCATAATGCTGCCATGCCAGGAAAAAAAAATCACGTAATTAGAAAGATACGTATCACGTTATTAAGGTATAAAAAGGGGGAAATTTAATAACATGATACATATCACGTTATTAAGGGATAAAAAGGGGGACATTTAATAACATGATACTATCACCTTATAACAGAAGAGAGACGAAGAAGAGAGTGCAGACAGCGTGGAACGGATGGAGGAAAGTGTCAGGAGTGATTTGTGACAGAAGAGGGAAGGTGTATAAGACGGTAGTGAGACCAGTTGGGGTCCGCTCATAATTCCGATATCCCATTATTCCGACCATTAGGTTAGTGTGAGGTTAGGGTTAGGGTTAGGGATAGGGTTAGTTATAATGGGGCCAGTCGGACCGTCGGAATAATGACATGGCACCAAACAGTTATGCTGTACAGCTTGGAAAGACAGGAGGCGGAGCTGGAGGTGGCAGAATTGAAGATGCTACGATTCTCATTAGGAGTGGCAAGGAGGGACGAGAAGATCAGGAACCACCACATTAGAGGGTCAGCCCAGGTTAGAATAGAGGCGAGGTTGATATGATTTGGACGTGTGCAGAGGAGGGATGAGGGGTATATTGGGAGACGGATGCTGAAGATAGAGAGCTGCCAGTGCCAGGCAAGAGGAGAAGAGGAAGGCTAAAGAGGAGTTTTATGGATGCAGTGAGAGAGGACATGCAGGTGGCTGGAGTGAAATGAGTCAGCTGAGTAAAAGAGGATTTGCCTCTTCATTAATATCTATATTAATACTGAACCTTAAAATATGTATACCATAGTTTGTTGCAAATCGGGGTGGGAACATATAATTACAATAAAATGGTGCCTGAGGTGACATTGAATGTAGGCTAATCCAAACCTTTTGTACTCATATTCTGAGAGAATCATCTGTGTGCCACAGGGTCATACTTGTATCCCCGTCTTGTTTTAAATCAAGCTAGGTGAGGTAGTTTGCCAGCTGCTTGTGAATTCAGTCAGAACGAAAGGAGAATCAGTATGAATCATTGTTAAGGCTAATGAGCCTGAAGAAATACATTTTAAAATATATTATTTCAAAACCTCCAAGCCCAGCTAGGCCTCCCACACACCACTTCTAATCAGGTCCCAGCTGGCATTATTACGACCTGAGGGCAATTGGTAATGTAATCCTGGGCAGTACCTCATTCTGCAGGAAATTGTGCCCATTTAGAGTAAATGGTAAAATACTATATTACATCTATCATTGCACTACTCTACAGTAATAGAATGTATCGAGTGGAAGTAGGCAGCACTCTGAGAAGTCAAGAGGTCATTCAGTAGCCATGCTATTAAGCAAGTGAATTGCTGGTCCACATCTCCTGGTACCACCACCTTGAGGGTCAAAGGTCATCTGGGCTATGCATTGCACTAAATCTGACAGACAGACACAGCCTCTGTGATATTGGAAAAGGTCACTCCATTACAGAGTTTAGAAGCTAGACTCTGCAGTTCGAATTGGAAATAGGAACAAACTTCCTCCATCATTCTTAAACGGTGAAAGTTTTTTTCTTTTCTTTTGAGACCACAAAAAGAGACAGACAGAGGGAAATAGCCCGGGATTTTTGTTAGTTAGAGTGGTTAGGTGACTCCTGCCTGTCTGCCCTGAGAACAGAGGGAAATTGGAGGTTTAGAGGAGAGAGAAAGAGAGAGCGAGAGATAAAGAGAGCTGAGATGAGCAACGTTGAGAGAAGGGCAGTGAAACAGAGAAACAGAAACGAGAGAAAACAGACGGAGGGAGAAGCCCAGAGAGGGAGAGACAGATTCTAATCCCCAGACAGTTCCAGCACCCTGCTGACCCAGTTGTCTGAGTGGCCCGTCAAGCTGCCTGACACTAAAAGGAATAGATTGAGAATGGACAGAGAGAAGGAATAAATGGCCGAAAAAGAAGCCAAAATCCGAGTGCGCTACAGAGTGAGCAAATCAGCAGGAGATATAGAGGATGAGGTGTTATTGAAAAGTGGAAACCAGATTTAAGAGGAGGATTGAAGGAGGAGAAGAGGACGCAGCGTGAGGGTGATAAAAAAGTTGTAAAGGATTTATTTTGCCGTTTTATCCCCAAATACTGACGTGTCCCTTTCATGCCCATATATGGTGTTCTGTATCAGGCATGACCAAATAGTGAGTCCAGACTAGTCTATGATGCCAGGACTATGACATCATATGGAAGACATCAGGGTACTCCATATATGGGGATTTGCGGTTTTATGGAGATCTCTGCATGCAAAAATACAAATGCTCAAGTAAAGTATTGCTGTCCACCACTGCTGAAGACATTTTAAAACAGATTAAAGGAGCAAGAGTTCTCCAAACAGTACCAACTAATCATGGTTAATCAGGGCATCACCTGTTCATTAGCACTGATTTTCAGCTGTGCTGCAGAAATCTACATAGCTGAAATACATCCAAAGCCTAATTTATGTTCTGAAAATAGCAGACCTACAGTACGTTGTGAGCTTCTAGGTCAGCTAGTTTTGGCGCGTGACACTGTCGTGCAACGAAGTATGAATCAGGCTTTAGTTATTTGTTTGACCTTGAACATGCCAATCTACTGAATGCTATTTTAATTGCAACTCTGGCAGAGTGCCTTTATGTGTGTTGTTTTTGTTGTTTTTATCTAGAATCATTGCAATTACGTCGTAAGTACGGTTTTAGCAGAGATCAATGCCCCAATGAACATTACGGCCAGCAAATTCCCAACACATACATGAGTTCTCATGAGTTATTTACCGAGTTGTGGATTGATTCTCATGAGTTATTTAGTGCAGTGGTTCTCAAACATTTTCATGTCAATGAAATATTGATACATGTTAGGCCATGGACCTCTATTTGAAAATATTTTGTACCAAAGATTTTGTTAGATGATTATTTGCAACAGAATTCTACAACTGTCTCGGGGACTTAAAGGGATACTCCACTTTCAAATAAAATAAACATTTAAAAAAAATATTAAAAATAAATGAAAAAAGTAATGGAAAAATCACGGCCCCCTCACGCATTAGAGTGTCCTACTAATGTGTGAGGGGCCCGTGATTTTGCCATAACTTCTTTCATTTTTTTTAAATATTTTTTTTTATGTTTATTTTATTTGAAAGTGAAATATCCCTTTAACTATGGTCAGAATAGTCATTCTTTCTTTTATTAGTTTAGAAGGTGGTTCAAGGAAACTAGTGGACCAAGTCAAAGGAGTATGAGCTTACAGAGTCCTGTACGATACAGGATATCTGGGTTGTAAGTTGAGTTCAGCATGTACTGTGCAAGCCAGGGTGGCTTGCACAGTAGATGCAGAACTTGATCCCCGATGGGAGTTAGAGAGTGGTGAGTCTGGTTGTCCTGATGATACATGTCCTGAAGGTCTATGGATAGTTTTGAAGATAGAAGAGGTCTATATAGCGAAGGTACAAGACTGTGTACATATTTTAAGAATATATTTCTCCATGACATTGAGAATTAAACATGTTTTTCTTAAAACTAGATGCACATGGACGCTCTACAAGAACATATTTTATGGGTAAAAAGGGCCCCTGAACTCCAGACTAAGTAGTGTGCTCTGCTGTGAAAGCTCATAATTGAAGGACACCCATGGGTGCTGAATTGAAACATTTAGATCATCAAAGTGTGCAGAGCTGTCATGGCCACGGCTGTGCCCCAGTATCAAGAGCATTTCAAACACTTTATTTTTTAAGATTTTGAAAGGACTTGTGTAGTTGCTTACAGACTGATGTGATGTTATCATCTGCTATCGTCTGTGTCCGAGACCCGAGGGAGTGCTGTATCTATCTGTCTATCTGTTCTTGTCCCATTTATGACAATATGGAGATCCCTGAAGTCATCAATATGACGTCATATCACTGATGTCATAGACTGGCCTCCAAGTACAATGATAAGGGGTACTACACTGCATTTTGCAATGTGTAAACTGCAATACCATCAATGTATTGAATATGTGGTGAAGGGCGTATTGCTTAATTTATACTGTGTCGTACAATCTGTCGCTCGCCGCAAACAGTCATACAATCACGTATAAATCAGGCTTATCCCCGTCTCTCTGTGTGTAAGTCTGTAACATTAGCAGCACTGTAAAAGGGAACTTTTGTCTCCATCATCTCTTTAGCTTATTTGGCTCGCAACCTGTCACAGCTGAATGCCTTTAAACAGAGCCTTGGGCCTTGTGCCAAATGCACATGCTGTGTGGTAAATCATTAAGATGTTTACCCACCATTATAGATGTTCTCTCTCCCACCGTTGCTTTAGATCAGTATCTCAGATCGATTCGGAAGGCCAAAAGATGTTGTTTGATAAATGATTCAACAATTTGCTAATCACTTCCTCTGACTTTCTGCTCGTTGCTGGGGATTGAGCCACGGCTTAATTGAAGCTTATGTAATGGGAAATGTGCACGTACTTTCATGTGGGGTTTCTGGCTTTGTGTATTTCTGTGTGGCTGTATGCAATGTAAGTGTGTGTGTGTGTGTGTGTGTGTGTGTGTGTGTGTGTGTGTGTGTGTGTGTGTGTGTGTGTGTGTGTGTGTGTGCGTGTGCGTGTGTGTGTGTGTGTGTGTGCACGTCCATCTGTCGATCCGTCCGTGCGTGCATGCGTCTGTGCACGCGCATGTGAAGATGATAAGTAGTCCCATGGCTGTCTTGCCACAGATTATAGGATGACTTCAAGAAGGCACTGATAGTGCCTGGTCTCCTTTGATTCCTCTAATGAGATGGCCAGGCGTTAGAAGTGACAGCAGCTGTCACGGTTTAAAGCAGGACCCAAGCACAGAAAAGAGTAGTTAGGAATCCAGGGGATAAACCAATTTTACTTCTTCAGACAGGCAGAGTAGAGGAACACACAGGCAGGATACACAGTATAATCCCAAGCTTACTTTCAGGGAAATGAACAGCAGTATAAGGAACATCGGAAAGAACCAAAGGGCTTTGGGCTTATATACACACAGGCAGGGTTGCATTGCTCATGGGACGGCTAACAAAACACAGTTTAATACAATGAACACAGGCCTAACACATGACATAGATGAGGGGACGGATCATGAGGGCATAGTGACATCTGCTGGACAGGTAGGGGTGACACAGGAGGAGGCTGGAGGGAAGAGAAACAGAGGCCGGCCCAAAAACACCTGGTGGCGGGATCTCCAGGCAGACACCAAGAGATTGGGAAACACCTGGTCGCAGATAGAAAAGAATGGCAGTGACCGAGAACTCTGATGGCCTAATACGACAGTAGAGGGGTAAGGAGTAAGTAAGTACCGTCAGTATACAGTAAATGTCTTTTGTCCCTTCCCGACCCATTATGCTTGTAATGTATTCATATTTTTTACATCGTGTATACCCTGTCAACAGCATATAGTAGATCTCACATTATGGGAAATGCGCATTCCAAAATCTATCAACCATTACAAGGCGTATTGTCACATTACAGGCTCTATAATTATGTGTAATAACCTCAATAAGAATTATGACAAATATCCCACCATAAAAGGGGAAGGGGGGATGCTAATGGATGTTTGAGAGCTCTGTGCCTTAATATATTCCTTCTTTCTTTTGTATGTAGGCCTACCGGTACTTGCTAGATCTAAGGGACCATCTTAACTCATGTCAGAAAATGTGATATTATTGACGTGGTCTATACAAGGTTGTCAAACCTTTTTTTTTTAAACTGATTTTCTCTAGTTCCAAGTGTTTCATTACCTTCTTCATTATATTTATATGTTTTGATGCAGTTCTGTTGCCATTTGAATAAGATCAATCTTCTGGCAGTAGGCTGACAAATTATACCATGTTATGTTCCATGATGTTATAATTCAGAACCGCCATCAAAAGATAGAAGTCTATGGCAAAATGTATACGGTCTGATAAATATCGCTCCAATAACTTAACCGATATCCTCGGGCAACTCCAGAACATATGAGCTAATGATGCTGGTTCTAGCCCACAGCGTTCACATGAAGGATCTATTTCTGGAAATATCTTGCAGACTTATTGTTTAGACCAATCATAATAATGTATTATCTTATGTTGTACAATATGTTATTAATGGGCCAGGCACGTAGTGCTAATGGTCCCTTCTTGTTTTTGATATTAGTCCTTTCTTCTTCCGCCACTTTTTGCAGTTCTGGCTTAACCGGGTAGTCGGTTTTTATTAAACTTGTTCATGTCAAACGTCGTAGACACGAAACTCACAACCATTGGCCAAAGGGTGGCGCAATAGCAATCAATTGAAAAATGCAAACTTCGAACAGGCATAGCTCATGAACCGTTTGACCGACAGCAATAAAACTTCAATACACATATGTGTCTCCTTGTGAAGAACAAATTTGTCATTTGACCTATGACCTCTGACCCTTACATCTCCCACCATTTTGAATTATATGAAAAACTGTTAAAATCTCCTCCTGGGATTTTTTAGCAATGTGCACAAAACTTTCTACACATGAACTTTGGACCTATGTCGACAAAGAATCGTGCTGACATTTTTTTATGTGAAAAAATGAAGCTTTTATGAGCCAATGAATATTGCAGTTTTATGAAAATTATTTTTCTGCCCCTAACTACATAAACGCAGAGTCACATTTTTATGAAACTTTGCAGTATGGTTAGAGGGTCATTCCAAATAGCGCTGAAACCAATCTTACTCCAATAGGCCAAAGGGGGGCGCTATAGCAATCGTTTGAAAATGCTAACTTTGAACAGGCATAAATCATGCCTCGTTTGGCCTAAAGCCATGCAACTTCCTTACACATGTGCCTTGACTCATGAGGAACACATCTGTCTCTTTGACCAGTAAGCTCCGCCCTTAGATTTACGCCATTTTGAGCAGTTTAAAAGACACTTAACCATTTTTTCTGGATTTTTTAGAAATTTGCGTGAAACGTTCTACACACAATCTATGGACCATTATCTAAAATCCCAGGTGAAGAGAAGTTTATATGTGAAGAAATTAAGCCTCCATGAGCGAGAGAGAGATCAACACGGGGTGGGAATCTAATCCAATACGCCCTGGTACAAGAGACTTGCACCCTCAGTTGTGAAAATGTGGAGCAAAAGGGACTGGAAGGCAGCAAGGGATCCTGACCCAGCTGCAGTTTTTATAGCCCCACACAAAAAGGATGGAGAGGATAACTGAGCAATTTTATTCATTGAATTGATATAACATATAGCTTTTTGTTCCTTTCTTTACAATTTCCAGAACCTTGTGATCTAAGGACATACTGTCATTAGTCTAGCAGGGGAAAAAGGTTCACATGTACCCAAATTATTTATCTCTGCCAGACCGGAAGCAGGGCGGTGTTTATGTCTTCTCCGCTATATATGTGTGTGTGTGTGTCTGTCTGTCCTTGTGTAGCTAATCTCACAAACCGCTGGACTGATCTGCGTCAAACTTGTCAAGGTTGCAGCCAGTAGGCCAAGCAAGTGGTGCTATACCAGCCCACTTTATGTTTTGGCCTATGACTCCTGAACCGTAAAGTCATACAATAAAAAAATCCCTGGATTCCTTGGGCCACTGAGGGCCACTGGGCCACTGAGAGCCATACGGAGCACCACAAAATGTAAAAAATGTCATTGCTTGTTTCAGAAAGCCAGAATACGGAGATGACGTCATATGAACATCCCTGGCACTATTCTTTAAGAGCGTGGCAGTGGAGGGGTCCAAATATGGATATGACTGATGTTATGTCATATGACGTATAGTTTAGATCTCTGGGGGACCCCGGTCAACTGTACCGTTTCAGCATTTAAGGTCTGTGCCTCTGGTGGCATAGCTGAGGAGGACAGATCACGAGGGGAGAGTGACTGCTTCTGGACGGATAGTGGTGGCACAGGAAGAGGCTGGAGGGACAAGCAGGAGCTGTGACAGTTGCACTCTTAAGACTGCAGATTGTCCAGAGAACGAAGGTGATGCATATTAATGCATCAATCCACACTTTAAAATCCATGAAATCGAAACATCAAACTGAAAAGGTGGAGCAATCTGGTTGCAGAATGTGTGACATAGATGAAGAATACATTGGTCAGATGGAACTACGTGTGCCAGGTGTTGTCAAGGTATGCATCAAATGCAAAGAAAACACAGCAGCTCTGGTCATCAGGGCAGGAGATGCCTTCTGCAGGGGCTGTTTCAAGGAGTACTTCACACATAAGTTCAGGGCCATGCTTGGCAAGAACAGACTCATTCTCCCTGGAGAGAAGGTGCTACTGGCTGTGTCGGGAGGACCTTCTTCCTCTTCCATGCTCTATCAGGTTCAAGAGGGTTTGAGTCAAAATGCTCACAAGAAGTTGAGATTCATACCTGGGATTGTTTTTATTGACGAGGGTGGCGTTCTCGGGCTGTCTGCGGAGGAGAGGCAGAGGACAGTAGCTGAGTTGCAGGCTGCATTCAAAGCCACCGGCTTCCCCTATCACATTGTACCTCTGGAACAGGTTTTTAATCTTACCAGTTCAGTTTTGGAACCAGTTTCCTCTGCCCCAGACCAACCAGCAGCAACTGACAGCAACAAAGCTGCTGTAGACTACTTCATTCACAACAGTCATCAGAAGCATGTCAGCCCAGAGAAACAGTCCTGTCCTGACCTGTCACGACTCAACATCCAGGAGGGTAGACCTGATGAGTCTAGTAGTACCCAGGAGGGTAGATGTCATGAGTCCAGCATCCAGGAGAGTAGACTTGATGACCAGATGCCCAGTACCAAGGCTTTGCAAAGACTGTTCACCTCAGTGAAGACACAGACAGCCAAAGAAGACCTTCTGCACACACTCAGACAGCATCTACTGGTCCATACAGCTCGAAGTCAAGGCTACAGCAAACTGATGGTAGGAGACAACTGTACCAGACAGGCTGTCAGATTGCTTGCTAGTATTGCATTGGGCAGAGGAGCACAGTTGGGAATGGATACAGGGTTCTCAGACCACAGGTACAGTGATACCGTAACAGTGAGGCCGATGAGGGACTATTCAGCTAAAGAAATCTCCTTCTTCAACTACATGTTTAATGTTCCCTCCATCTTTATACCCAGCCTGGACGCTAAGATGACAGACAAGGCTGGCATCCAGCGTCTTACAGAGAGTTTTGTCACTAAACTTCAAGTGGATTTCCCCTCGACTGTCAGCACCATCTACAGGACTGGTGAGAAACTTCAGACAGTGTGCCCCCCTCAGAAATGTCCTGCTGCTGACAGCAGTGATAAATGCCTGCTCTGTATGTGCACCTTGGACACTGCCGCTGCTGAGGAGGCCTCAGCCTTCCAGGCTACTCTGATCTCAGAGCAGCTCTCAAAGAAACAAACTTCTGGAGGCTCCAACACCGGAAGCCCACTACTGACCACAGGTCAATGCTGTTCATCCCAGGAGGGGAAAGGAAGACACAGCAAGGGAGGGACAGGAAATGGAACTGGAAGTTGTTCCTCTTCCGTCAAGGCATCGCAAACACTAGAGCTGAAGAGCCTGTTGTGTTACAGCTGTCGCCTGACCATCAAAGACATGTCATCAGTGGAGGTTCTACCCGAGTACATCCTCTCTGAGGGCCAAAAGAGGACGAACAGGTCTCAGATGAGAGAGGAGATTAGCGAATTCCTATTGGATGAAGACGATGACAACTAGGACGAAAATAAGTCCTTTTGCTTCATGTTGACCGCTGAATTTTCGACACTGAGAATTCATGACCTATCCTGCAGTCTATAACAGAATGGCACTCTCTTCTTTCCGCTATTACAGTGGCAAAATGTGTTTAATTGCTAACTGAAATATACTACGTGGGTTGAGTAAGTTTTACTCAACCCACTTTAGAGATACAGAGTCATTTTGGATTTTGGAGTGTTTCCTGTCAGGCTTGTACTTTGAGCTTCATGCTGTTGTGGTATTTCATGTTGAGGTATATCCAAATCTTCTGATCTTTATTCAAACTATTTTAATGGGTCAGTAGTCATTTATGCTTTGTCGCATGACTGTGCTGATAGAAAATATGTGATGTATTTGCCACAAAACCATTTGTCTGGTGAGAACCTGAGCTATTTACCTACAGTATTATGCTTATAGCAGGTTCATACACTTTCATGTTAGTTTACAAGGAATTTATGAGGAAAGCGGAATTGAATTGAATATTGCGGACCTACAAAACTGGATGTTTTCTGCCATGCATTACTCATCCAGATCAAGATCAGTTCAATGAATATGGAATACATGATGTCCAACCAGGGCAGGAATTTCACAGAGGCCATGTGAAGGCCACAGCTGCCGTTGCCCCTCAGTTAAATAATTATAATACATTTTATTTATATTGCACTTTACATTTGAAACAAATCTCAAAGTGCTACAGTACAGCATACATTTGCATAAAAACAACACATCTAAAAGGAGTCTTAAAAACATTTAAAAGCATGGGGGCAAAAGGTTTGGCCTTCTGCCCCTCAAAACATTATATGCCCTGAGGACACAGTTGCGAACATAGCCGATCTACAAGCTCACAACGTGCCATGGCGTGCTGTGACCTTGTCAATCAGCTATTTTTGGAAATGATTTTTTTTTCCTTCATTTTGAAATCATTTTGAAATGAACTTATAGTCACTCACTAGTTGAAATGATGTTTCTCAGATTCACGCACAGACCGGGCCCATTTTAATTTCTGATTGCACTTTCAGGGAGGGTGCGAAACAGATGTGAATGTAGGCCTATATGAAGGCTATGGAGTGTTGCCAAGGATTAGTGCAATATTTCAACTTTTTGCATTTGCACTGCAGCCTGCAGGTCACAGTTAGGCAAATAAGAGAGTAACTAAATAACATCTGTCACTTAGAATAATTTCATTTCATATGCGACATTGACAGCCTTGACTGCGTGTCATGCATTTCTGGTGGCATCTAATTAAGGCGCTGTGACAAACTGGCCGACAGCTGTGTCTGCCGCTGCACAAGAGCCTGTTAGGGCTCAAACGAGATCAATTATAGGGAAGATCAAAGATGGTGATTATGTGGCAGTCATGTCACTGAATTTATTCATGCACGACACGATGACACCCAGACAGCAAGCACTGCCCTACCGCTCACACACACACACACGTATACTGTATATGCACACACGAATGCTTGGAGCAACCTTATATATGTATATATATATATTTTATATGTTTATCCTGAACTGTAGGACTACTGACTGCCATGGGTAAGTATATACCCATTGCAGACACTACTGACAGAGAGAAACAGACTGTGTGTGTGTGTGTGTGTGTGTGTGTGTGTGTGTGTGTGTGTGTGTGTGTGTGTGTGTGTGTGTGTAAAGAAACATACTGTAGCCTACTAACAACACTTTACTAACAACACGCCCACCCGCCCGCCCACCCACCCACCCACCCACCCACCCACCCACACACACACACACACACACACACACACACACACACACACACACACACACACACACACACACACACACACACACACACACACACACACGCACGCACGCAAATGACAGAGAGGATCCAGTGAAGTGTAACATCAGCTGCTATAGGCTCCTTGTGTCGAACACTGTGGCCCACAGGGAACACTTCCTAAATTAACTTGTTCTCAAAGACATAAAGGCTTTAGGAAACAATTCTGTGTGATTATATTTCCAACCTCTAGCTTGTCTTTGCTGACTTGCTTATCTGGCTAAATATCCTAATGAATGGCTCCTGTCTGTGGTAAACCATGCAGTAATCCCAGTCACAGCAGGAGGAGAGCTGTGCATTAGGCTGTATGCACAACAGCCATATTGGAAAGAAAGTGGGCCTCTTCTTACTTCCTTAACAGGTGTTACCAATAATACTAATTAAGGCTCTGTTCCATTCTGGTCAGACAGAGTCAGTGCCGATGTTGTGCATGTTGGCTCACTGGAAACACCAGTGGGTCTCAAAGTGTGGTCCAGGGACCCTTGTGGTTTCTTGGGGGGGTTCCAAATGGCCCCTTTACATAACGGTCCATTTGGTTCCATTTGTACACGCTCAGAGTTATGGGGGTCCTTGAAATTAAAAAGTTTGAGAACCACTGTGCTACACAAAATGGAACAGAGCCTTCATTAGTATCATTGGTAACGACATATTGACAGCAGTATGGTCCTTTAACCTTTGATAAACGCAACGTCACCATACGACAGACAGACACTACTGACAGAGAGAAACAGACTTGAGAGTAGATGACTGATGTGCCATGTGCTGATGCCTTCTCTCATGTCCTGACTGGGAGGGCTCCATCTCATTTGAATGTGAAAGGGCATCGGAAGCATACATCACGATGATTGATTCTGAGCCGATCGCTGGGAGAGTCATTTGTCTTTCTGTTGCCTCAGAGTCCAGAGCTATGCGATTTATCTCGTATGCGATGACCAGCGCATTATGGATTTATTATGCCATTCTGAGATCATCAGCAGTACTGTAACAGAGAGAGGGGGAGAAAAAAAGTAAAGTATGTAAATTAATGAACATACCGTGAATATGGATCACTCCCAGTCCCTCATCTCTCAAGACAGATCCAAAGAAGATATCATTTATTTCTACCGAATGGGTTCCTAGATTGCCCAGTTCCCAACATAAATAATAAGCACAATAACATAACAGTAGAACAAGTGTGTGCCCTGAGGTATGTTGGGTAGTCCTGCCCAGTTGAGCTGGCAGCCCGGCACATGTTATACAGCCCCCACCTCAGGGGTCTAACTTTCACCAGAGACCCATGCAGCCATCACAAAGACATCCAGACATACTTCTAGGTGCACCTCGAAATTATACCCCTGCAGTGTCTCGAGCTACCAGGCCAGTTGTCCTTCTGGCTCTATGGGAGGAAGGTCACTGATGCGTGGTCAATTGTTGTCCATACAGATAAGGACGGAAATGTTTAAGAGCCTGCCAACAGCTCCTGTCGAGTCACATTGTAGTTGTGCTCTACATGACAATAGAACAATAATGGTGTGTGCAGCCAGCCTGAGGCATGCTGGGAAGTCCTGCCCAGTTGAGTGGGCACACCCCAGGATGGACAATACTGTATCTGCCTGTGTGGGCAGTACACAGCTGAAACAGAATGTTCCTATTGTTTCCATATCTCAACATTGATCTCTGTAATACAATCGTAAAGGGCTTTGCATGGATAACAGACAGACAGACAGGCAGGTGCAGACAGACAGACAGACAGACAGACAGACAGACAGACAGACAGACAGACAGACAGACAGACAGACAGACAGACAGACAGACAGACAGACAGACAGACAGACAGACAGACAGACAGACAGACAGACAGACAGACAGACAGACAGACACTTTATTGACCCTACAGTGGAAGGGGCAAATTAATACGTTGGT
The DNA here is from genome assembly GCF_963280865.1 of Gymnoscopelus braueri. NCBI lineage: Eukaryota > Metazoa > Chordata > Actinopteri > Myctophiformes > Myctophidae > Gymnoscopelus > Gymnoscopelus braueri. The sequence continues at coordinate 36,285,197 of NC_137615.1, read as the reverse complement.
TCATCTTTATGTCCAGTATGGTCTCCATGGCTATTCCAGTCAACCCAGACATGGGTGTAAATTGGGTGTAATTGCAGCAGTAACTAAATTATAATTCATATTGATTGACTCTAATTCCTTTACTTGCTCACCATCCCTCTCCTCAGAAAAGGGTTGCCTTGCCACCTTGCCTTAAGACTATTCATACGTGTGATCGAGCAACAGCACCCTGCTAGAACACTGTGAGGTTAGTAGAGGTGGTTAAGGGATGGAAGATTTTCACTCTAGAAACCAAGTGGAATATCACAGGTAGCCATGGATTTATATTACACCAGTGTCATTAAACAGAAACAAAGCTTGCCTTTCCCCCCACTTTATTCCCATCCCAATAAAAAGGCCAATAACAGCAAATCCCTCTGGTTTCTACTGCTCTAGAACCAACATAAACAGCAACATGCATAGCTTTTGTAATATGATTACAAATGGATGTGCGCAGGTTCAACATCACAGCAGGCCACTGACTGTATTATTTGTTGTCCCTGTGCTCTTGTGTCTCAACTTAACCCTTTGAACCCTTGAATCCCTACTTTGGGGGGAATGTTCGCTGTTGCGACGTGTTGTGAGGTTGTAGATTAACTATTTTTGCTGAAGAGATTTGATGTAGGGAGAAAAGAACAAGACCAAATACAGAGATGATCACGGTCAATTAAGTATTAGTTTACTAACTATAGAGGGTTTAAGTTGTTAATCTGCTGTTGCGCTCATTCTAAATCACTCTGGATGCAGCTGACATCTGAGTTCCAATGTCTTCCCAAACCTTATCCTTGGAGGCTAGACCCTTAGAGCCATATTTTGCACGACACCCTCCACACACATACATGCACAGACTTGCACCCCTTGGCACACATCTAATCTCTTTTTTTGTTGTACACGATCGCAGCACTAGAGGAGAGCAGAGGAGGTTAGAAGCAGAGATAAGGAAGTTACACTAGCTCGGGTAACCTGTGTGCTCTTTGTGTTTTTATTCCATCATACAATTCATTCCTGTGGGGACCCAGCACCCAACAGTGGAGCCCTGACCTCTTTAAAAATAAAAAACAACAATACAAACCATGCTTTTAACACATGGGGGGTGAATATAAAATATCCAAATATTGAATCAAGTAACTTAAAATTGTCTTGGTGCACACAAAAGCCAGAGTAGACATGACAATTAACCCAAAAGTGATATACTGTACCTCTTTAAGTGCAATTCTGAGTATTTCCATTGTTCAATACTTACAGTACGTACCATACATGTCATATGGGCATATATAAAACATACATTAACTGGAAAATTATGATATAATAATAATAATTGGTTAAGCTACGAAGCAGCAACATTATATTGATGAATATATTAATGCATTACTAATTACATTCTGCATAATGAATGGAATACTTTAGTGTTTAGTACTGTAAGGATATTTTGATGCAAATACTTTTGTTATTTTTCTCAATTAAAACATTTTATGCAGGACTCTTAATTGTAACATTGCATTTCTACATTGTGGTATTGCTACTTTTAATTAAGTAAAAATAAATGAGTACTTCTTCCACCACCACAGGCCAGTCATTAATTTTAAAGACGTGAATCTCTTTTCAGTTGACTTGGTGATGACTGCTGTTTCCATGAGCTGTGCACACATGATAACCATGAACAAAGACTTTTCACTTATGAGCAAAAAGATATTGTGAATTGTGATTTTTCTGCTTCCAGACGTTGATGGTGGACCGAGGACCTCTAGTGGGAGGTAGGCAAAAAACACACCAATCCCTTATAATTTGAAGCAGGATCACAATACATAGAAAGACACCAGTCAGGCACATCGCATACATATGAAAGGACAGCCATGTATGTCAATTCTACAGGCTAAGACTGCCATGGTCATCCTTTTTACCATGTAGCCTAACCTTGTCACTAGTGGAGAAATAGCTCTATGAAAGCTGAAGGGTTGTGAACCACTGTTATGTAGCCTACAGACTACATTCTTTGTAGAAGTTGACCTTTATACTGCCAACAATGCCAACACTGTGTTTCTTTCATCTGATGTGCCTGGTCAGCCTTCAGTTCAAATGTGTATTACTGTGGGTGAAATTACTTCCTTCCACTCTACTCTGGTTAATGTGAATGAACCCCCACATGGTTTGGACTATTTATTACTAATAGTGACAATATACCATATTTATATTATTATTATGCACTGACTGTTTCTGTATGATAACTATTCCCTCTCTCTGTGGAGGTTGAGTCTTCTGACAGCATTCTGACAGTAATCTAAGAGTTTGTGTGAATTTCTTTTTTCTTAGTTGCCACATGAAGTCATCTCTAACAGAACAGAGACTGTGAGAAGACTCTATAAGACAAAGCACAATAAATACACCTCAAACTTTGACTCAACTTTATTGTTACTACAGTTTACACCAAGTATAAAGGAGGGGGGGATTATTATTATGCCATTGCAACCAAATGTAGCAATGTAATCATTGTTAAACAAATTAAAAGTTAAAAAAATGTACATAAAAGGTATAAAGTAATATATACAGGCTGGTGCTACTGTATGTAGTCAAATACAGTATACAGCAGGTGTAAATATGCCCATAATCAAAAGAGAGACAACAAGGTATCTACATATTTACACATAGCATATCCATCCAAACATTAATGTAGTTGTATACAACGTAGGTTCAGGAGTGGAGACCACCCTCTGCTTATCACAGCCACTCCCCGTCCTCAATCGCTTCCCTGTCTACCACACTACCTTCACTCATTAGCCACTCCCCATTCATAATCACCCCTATCCACTACACCTGCCTCCACTCACCTCAGCCAATCCTTGTTGCAATCACCACAGTATAAATACACCTGCGATCTCTCAACTCTTGTTTGTTCTGCTCCACAACAGACCAAACATGGATCGCGAGTACTGCGCTTGTAGATCGGCTCTTTCTGCCTTTCATCGCCTTCAAGTTCGTCCTCCTCCACCCCAACCTCCTCCTTCCCCCTCGATTCTCGCTCTTCTCCCTTCTGTCTCTACTTCTCCAGGAATCCGGGGGGGGACAGTGACGGAGCCTAGACGACCGACCGCTCCCCGAGTAGAGCAACGATGGCCGTCCGCTCCCGAGACATACTCCCCCCACCCTGAGTCTCACCCCGCCCGGGTTCCACATCCACACACGTCCACCCATTTTGGTTCAATAAAACCCGTTAACTTAAGCAGAAGGTGTGGTCTCTTACTAGTGAATGTTCAATCCAATCCAATCCACTTTATTTATAGAGCACATTTAAAACAACAGTGTTGAACCAAAGTGCTGTACACTCAGTAACAAAATATACTAAAAAATACAAGATAGTGGTACAATCTGAGGATGCAGGGGCTAACTCTGTACTTATTCAGGCGGCGAAACCAGTATAGTCGCTGCCTTTTTCGCCATGTGTGTGGTGTGTGTGTGTCCCACTACCCACTTGAGCTCCTCCTCGATGTATACCCCAAGGAACTTGAACTTGCTGACCCTTTCCACTGCAGCTCCAGCGATGAAGACGGGCACATGCTCTCTCCTTCACCTCCTGAAGTCCACGATCAGCTCCTTGGTCTTGTTGATGTTGAGGATAAGACTGTTCTCCTGGCACCAGAGTGCCAGAAAACTGATCTCATCTCTGTAGGCAGACTCATCGTTGTTGATAATCCGACCTATCACTGTTGTGTCTTCAGAATGATTTTGGAGTTGTGTGTGGCTGCGCTGCGCAGTCATGCGTGTACAGGGAGTATAGAGGAGAGGGCTCAGCACGCATCTTTGGGGTGCTCCAGTGCTGAGGGTCAGGGTGTCGGATGTGATACTGCCCATTCTCACCACATGGCATTGGTTCGACAGGAAGTCTAGTATCCAGTCGCACATGCTTGGGTGTAGCTCTAGGTCTCTGAGCTTTGTGTCAAGTCTTGCTGGGACAATGGTGTTGAAAGCTGAGCTGTAGTCCACAAACAACATATGCACGTACTAGCCCTTCAGCTTGTTGTCATCCATTTGCGACAGGACGTGTGAAGAGCCATGGCAATTGCAACGGCGTGGATCTGTTTTGACAGTATGCAAACTGCCACGGGTCCAGCAAGGCAGGTAATATGGAGCAGATGTATTCTCTCACCATCTTCACAAAGCATTTGCTGACTATTGGGGTGAGAGCGACAGGTCTCCAGTCATTCAGACCTGTCACCTTGGATTTCTTGGGGATGGGCACAATGGTGAACATTTTGAAATACATTAAAGCAATGCATAAAATGCAATATAAGATAACAATACAATAAAATCAACTTAAAATTACAAATACATAAGACACTAACAAAATAGTGTTTAACCGTAATTAAAAACGAGAAATCAACAAATTCAGCCATTCTGACATTTAGATCTGAGCTTAGTTGGAGGGACAGATAAATGACCTTGGTCGTCCTGTATTTGCTGATTGAAGTGTGCGGGAAAGGAGGGCTCGATCACATCCTGCAGGTTTGGTGGTGCCATGCCATGGTCACCTTGTAGGTCATCAGTGCTTGGAATTGAATGCGGGGAGCAACCGGAAGCTATAGAGAAGGGAATGCAGAAGTGGGGAGATATGAGCAGATATGCAGGCAGGCCAGCAAGGAGGGAGTTGGAATAGTCAAGCCTGAAGATGACTGAGGCGAGATGACAAGGAGTTGGGCAGACTCTTTGGTGATGAAAGGTCTATCCTCCGGATGTAGAGTGCAAACCTACAGGAGTGAGTGATCCTATTAATAATGCGTCACAGAATGCACACACACACACACGCACACGCACACGCACACGCACACGCACACACACACACACACACACACACTGTCTTCAAACAAGCGCAGCAGGTTGTGTGTGGAGGAGAATGGATGAGGGTTGTTTTAATTGAATTTTAAATGATCCAATTCAAGTCCCAGGCTTTTGGACAGGATCACAGTTGGTTGAGAAGTCAGTTCACATTCCTCAAAGCATAGTGTTATTAATCCTTTTCTGCAAGGGCTTCCATTATAATTGAAATGGACTCCGTCCCTCAGCTGCCTTCCCTTGAACAATTGAGAGTAAATGGCAAAGTTACAGTAACCACTTCAAAGAAGAATCATCTGAGCTGAATTCCCAAAGGCACACATTGTCTGCAATATCATCCATAGCTAATTAAAAAATAATATGTACTGCAGAGATTAAACGTAAGTTGTATTATGACCTCTAACACACCACTTTTTGACAGTTTCTGCAAGCTAATTAATTACTTTCCTCTTCTTACCTTAAGCCTAATTTACACTCTGTCGTGTGGCGGTGTCGCTCATCGAAAATAACTGACGTGATGATGTCAGCTTTAGCCTCTTAAGCCAGACCACAATCTTCGAATGCTACAGAGAGTCTGTTGTTCAGCCAGGTGAAAGTTGAGAACAGGAAGCTGTCATCTGCTCTTAAGATCGGAAGGGTATTCGACCAATCATGACACAGTGTTCTCGAAAATGTATATAGTTAACTATCTTTGAAATACACAGTATTTTCAGTTCTACCAAGAAGCTGGCTAGCTAGGCTTCGAATAATTTGGTTTCCAGTATAGATTGGCCAGGCGTAAGTGGGTGGAGGAAAAACATCCCATTTATTTATTTTCAGAGCTTCCGAAGAAGTTGAGAATCAGTTCAATCAGTGAAACTGGGTTCTGCAGCAGATTACACTGTTAATAATTAGGATAGGCTACACTATGTGCATTCTTGGGATTGGAAATATAATTACATCATGTATTGCATGTATTGGTGCTGGGCCACTGACCCACCCTACTATTAATATGTGTGCTTGTATTATTTGCAATCTTGGAGGCTAAGCTTGTTCTAAGTCATTCTTGATAACACCATCAACTAAAAGACTAACGTGTGCAATATAAAATGAATGTAATCTATCACAAGCTCATAGCATTACAATGGACAAAGAGAAATTAATTAGCAATGCAGTGACAGAGGTTATTTGACTACATGAGCACCAGTGAGATTAATTCCCCAAGGGTTGCTCTTAGAGTAATTGTCATGCGACAAAATATAAATTAAGCCTTCAACACTGCAGCAGGGGAAGAAAACATTCAATTAGGCTCAGACATTGGTAGGGTACAGCTAATCAATTATCAAAGTCACAGGACACTAATGCCAGATTACACCAAAAATAGCTGATCTACAAGCTCACAGCAGTAGTAGATATCGGTGTGTGACACTGGCGCGCAAATAAGTATAAATGAGGCTTTAGTGTGTGTTCAAAACATTGGCCTAGATTTACAGAAAGCTAGACTACATTTTCGTGTCATTTATTTGTCATGCCCTTGGTGTGCAAAGAGCAGGATTAATTACATGGTTACAAAAGAGAGATCAAGAGACAATTATCTGCTCAGAACTCGATAACCAAGAGCTTTCAGTAAAGAGTATAACAATAGTTTATTTTCATTATATTCAGAGTTCATATTTATGGCAATTTATCCCACCATGTTTGTGAACTTTCGATGGTTGTACTGTAACTTAGGGGGGGAAAAGCTGAAAAATACAGCGATTATTTTATGTTTCAAAAGATGTTCTCTCGATAAAACACCACAATGGTGTGAACCCTTAACTCTGTCGTTTTCACAGCCGTGGTCTGCCTGTGGCTATTATTCTTGTTGGCAGGCAACAACAGAGCTGAGAAAACTGAAATAAATCCAGCAAAATAAGTATTTGGCTGGGACAATGTTTTGGTCTCCAGCAGTGCATTTCCAAGGATGTTTGAAGAAACATCTGTTTAGTCTAGGTTTTGGTTATTCCACAATAAATATGTATGAATTATGACAGCTCAGTACACAACAGATCTTTTTGGTTATTCATGTATTGCCTCAGCATTTGGAATGAGACCAGGTGATGAAAAATTCTGCAGTGTCTCTGGTGTCTGTGTGTAATAGACCTTTTCATTTGACACTAAATAGTAGGGTAAACACAGGTGCTATCAATTATATTAATTAAGGTTCCCTTCCATTCAGGTCCAACAGTGTAGGGTGCTGCTTTTGTGCATGATGACTCACTAGAAATGCTCTGCCACACTAAATGGAATAGCACCTTAATTACTATCATATGTAACACCCGTGTTTACCCTACTATTTCATGTCAGTATGGCTGCCGTGAAAAAGGTTGTGAAATTAGACTGCGTAGATGAGAAAGACTGTAAAGACAGCATCCTCGCTGACTGTGGTTAGTTTGTTATGTGTGTTTATGTTGGACTGGCAGATGGTGTGATTGACAGGAAATTAACCCAGTCAACTTTCAGTCACAAAAGCCTAATAAAAAACCTTTTGTTTTGTTAACAGTTAACTGTCATTTGATCCTGGGCAAAATGGTAATCCCTTGATCGATCCTTGATGTCATTAGTATGGCCCATTGGCCCTAAATATGGGTATGCCTATTAACTGTTGGATAGGCGGTTCTGGACAACCGCGTGCGCATGCGCGTGCGTGCGTGCGTGCGTGCGTGCGTGCGTGCGTGCGCAGGTGCGTTGTTCCTTGAGGCGAACATCTTTACCACTACAGCCTTAACAGCTGTGCCATTAGTGGCTTGTTCAGTAAATGTGAAGCAGATAGAGAAGCTTCTTGGGCTGGCTGCCTCTACAGGGTTCTTGGATGCTTTGATAGTCTGTGTTCTACCAGCTTCAGGTCCACTGCCTGAAGTTGCCAGGCAGGCCTCTCTAAGCCAGGCTGCATGGGCTGGGTGCAGGAAAGTCTAAGGGCACGGTTACACATAACTTCTTCAGTGCATATGTCATCTTCCCCGTTATTGGAGCAAACGGCTGGAGCGTCCCGCTGCAGCGCGTTTAGGGCTTAGAAGTGTGTGAAGCTTGGAGTTCATTATTGGTGAACTCTGGCGGGCATCAATCCATAGGAAAGAAGCATCGTGGTTGATCCCACTTGGCACGGCAGCCATTTCGCTTGTAGTTTTCTTTCTGTGAGCCAACCACTCCAATGTACTGTAAGTCAAACAAACTACACACAAGAAAATAGCCACTCCTGCCACTCAAATGAAAAAGAATGAAGAGGGGTTTATTTGCCTCTCACTCATACAGCTACAAGCAGCAAAATGTTGGTGGTTCTGCAAAGACTGTGCTATAACACAATACCAAAAATGTATACAAATACTAATCAGTGTTAAATGTGTGTAGTAGTGTGTAGTGTTAAATACAGGCAATCTAGTGTTGTTGCCTGGATAACAGCTTAAGGGCAGGGAAAATAGACTGCCCTAAACTGACCAAGAAAGATCTGGATAAATATGTGAATCTTTTTGATGCCTTGCTGGGTAATATAAGGTGCCTAAAGATGCACTATTGTGTCGGGACATACTGCAGGAATGTACAACACTGTAATGATTTATCTTCCCTGTATGAATCTATTGTGGAGTCTCACTGTATTTCCAGCAGGCCTCTCCACAAACATAGGTCAAAAGTATGTAATGCTAAGCCAGGGTGGAATGATCACGTTCAAGAGCTTCATGCAGAGGCTAGAATGGCTTTTAGGATATGGGCTAAGTCTGGCAAAAATAGACAAAACGCACTAATTTTAAATATGCCCTTCCTTTTATTAAAAGAAACGGAAACGGAATGAGGTCAGATTCACTGGCAAAGAAGCTGCAAAAAAATAATGTGAATGATTTCTGGAATGAAATAAAAATTATAAATAATTGCAAAACATCTCTTCCATCAAATATAGATGGTGTGAGTGGTGGTGAAATTTCACAGTTATGGCAGAAACAGTATTCTGAGCTGTTCAACTGTGTAAAAAGTCATCTGTTTGTAGTGGAAAATGTAGATTTAAGAGATAATAAGGCCTGTGGTCTGGACAATATAACAGCTTAACATCTTGCTAGTAAGAAACGGTGTCCTGGTGGTTGGTGTTTTACAGGTTTTTTTGTTCATGGGTTTTTACCTGTTTCCATGCTCTCTATTGTGTTAGTGCCGGTCATTAAAGACAAAGTGGGTAAGCTAAACAGCTCAGACAATTATGGGCCAATTGCCTTGGCCAGCGTTTTGTCCAAAGTGCTAGAGACAATTCTACTGAGTAGACTTGAGAGGTTGATCATGACTGCTGATTCAAACGAAAACATGGCACTGATTTGTGTATTTTAGCTTGTCTCCAACAGCTTCTGAGTATATGCTCTTGATTCTATATTAAATACAACGCTAAAAAGAGTAAGATCATTATTGTCCTAAGTAGGGAAGACAGACAATAAACCTTTCCCGACTTCTATCCGGCCGGCACTGCCCTTGTGTGTGCAGTGAGATTACTTATTCTCCATATATTATATTATCTCCATTCTCCAATGACCTTTCAGATGACAAGGACATCTATAGACAGCGGTGGAAGCTGTATGCCCAAGCGAACATGCTGTGTCGCAAATTTAGCATGTGTTCTGTACCTGTGAAGATATCTCTCTTTAAATCTTTCTGTACACCACTGTATACTGCCCACCTTTGGTGTCGCTACAGACAAGGTAGCATCAGACGACTCACAGTGGCCTAAAATGACTGCATGAAGCTGCTGCTGAGAGCTCCAAGAATCTCCAGTGCAAGCCAGATGTTTGTTGGTGTCGGGGTACCCACCTGCTCTGCTGTGCTACGTAACCCCATGTGTAGGGCATCTGAGTCAGTAAATGACATCATCGCTGTCATAGGACACACAGACTACACACAGTTCTGTCAGGTTCTCATCTAGACTGTGGAACCATTGGCGCATATGTTTGTAGGTCTGTGTGTTTGTGCTGTCTGCTGTGCTGTGTTGTATGGATCTCCCTGGGTCTGAAATTGAATTGAATTGAATTGAATTGAATTGAATTGAATTGAATTGAATTGAATTGAATTGAATTGAATTGAATTGAATTGAATTGAATTGAATTGAATTGAATCATAATCATAATCATAATCATAATCATAATAATTGACATACTGAAATAAAAACAAATAAGAATAAGGGAGAAAATAGATAGATAGAAAATAAAGTTACAAAGTACAGGTAAGAAAGGCAGGTATGATGAATTCTCTTTAAGGCTGTGGAAAAATCGAGGAGCTGGATGAGGACACAAACATGGAAAGTGGAGGCTGCAGTGCTGCACTAAAGATAAAATAAAAATAAAGCCATGCTGGGAGAGATGGCTCAGGATAAGACCATGATTAATGCAGAGAGAGTCTACGAGGTAAAGGTCCATAACACTATTCTTGATTCAGCTGTTGAGGCCATCCAATTAATATTTCTGACACGACACTCTTCATGCAAATGTGTCATTTCTGGATCCCAAAAACATCCCCCAGAGCAGTTCTCTCTCTAAATCTACCCTTGAAGACCTCAGCAAGTGCCTGGTTAATTTTGATAGCAAAGCAACAGTTGATAACATGCAGATGGAGCTGAAAAGCTCAGCAGGCCATTGGGACAAGCTGAAAGAGTCACCATCGGATGAATATGCGACCAGGACAGTGAACGCTGGACCTGATGAAAAGGAAGAGGACATGGAATTTGTCAACAAAAGCAGTGCCTCCTGCAATGAGTGGGCACCACTGTGGTTCTATATGCTCCAGAGATGCAACGCAGATGCATATCACATGATTGGTCTTGGGAACAAGTTCTTGCTGGAACTTTCAATAAACCATGCAAATAATAATTTTCAACCCTAAAATAACTTAAAAAGAAGACAGAGTGTCTGCTTTTAATGTAACATATTTCCAATGCAGAGCATGAGACTAATGTGCACATCGTGTGCTGCTTATTTTCAACTCTTGTCCGTAGCTAGGCTTTATCATAAAACCACAATACACTACAGGTAAGGAAGTGCAATAAAATATGCATGGTCACAACAATAAAAAATCGAAACAAAAATACGCACAATAAAATACAATAAAGAAGAAGAAAGAAAGTAACAATACAACACATTCAGCTAAAGATGCGTACAGCTCTGGATTACTTTTAGTCAGCAACAAACCTTTGTAATAAAAATGTATCTTATTTCTGGAATCCATTTGATTTCATTTGGTAATGTGTTCCAAAGTTGATGGCCCTTCATGGAGAAAGTTGATTGTCCAAATTTTGTTATATGTGGGGTATTTTACAGTTGCCCATCATCATGCTCCTAATGACTTTGTTAGGCTATTATATGGTGTGCATGTTGTTATATGTTGTCTTTGGATATATCTGGAGAGTCGATCTAGGGATAAACTGTTGATACATTTGAAAACTCATTTGAGCAAACAAAAACAAGTGAAGCTCTCATAGCTATAAGTAGTATATTTTCAGTAGTGACAACGATGTGTGGAATAATTTCATCTAGAGAGGATGAGAGAGAGGAAGGTAAGGCCTTCCTCTCTTTATTATCATGTGTACGAGGTTGTGTGGAACTGTCTGATCACAGAAATATTATTCATCCATGGTCTTATATTATATATATGGTCTTAGGGTCTAACAATCTGAACCAAGACTCCAATATGCTGGCGTGGTATTTATTGTAATACGTGTATATGACTACAGCTTGGCTGACACATGGCTCCCTACTTATCTTTGGTGTATACTTTTAAGTAGTAGTGAAAATAGCAGATCTACAAGGTCACAGGGTATTGTGAGCTTGCATATCTGCTATTTTCCCCAAATACAAAAAAAAACAAAAACAAAACAAAAACAATTTTGGATCCCGAAGAGAGAGCAAATTCTTCCTTTGGGTCTCGAGCTAGAAGGTTTGGGAACCACTGGTCTTGAGCAGTGGTTCTCAAACTTTTGAGGCTGTGACCACCCAAAATAATTATTTGAAGGGGGGACACCCCACCCTGACAAGGATAAGGATAATTCCTTTTAACAGGTCGTTCATGAAAGTCCTTGCGGTCTTGTTTCCAATGAGAACCTGTGAGCAATTGGGGTTAAGAGTCTTGCTCAGGGACAAATTTCATATCATCGGCACATATGTTGGGATAGCCTGGAATCGAACCTGGGGCAACCAGGGCCAGCTGGTTCCCTAGGCGGGCTCACTAACCACTCAGCTATGGCCGCCCCCATCCACAAGCACTTGGGATGTAAGAGTTGAGGGATTACATTTAGTTTGACTCGGTTCCAGTGATAAATATTGTGAAAATAGCAGATCTATAATTGTAGAACGGCTATTTATTTATTTTTTGCCTATTTCATATATTATTTGACAATTTGGCCAATGTTTGACCAGCCTCTATAGTATAGTTTGTTGATGGCTTTTGATGCAGCAACGGTCTTCCCCCCCAAAAAAAAAAAATCATATGTGGACCACCCTGGGGGTCCCGACCAACAGGTTGAGAACCACTGGTCTAGAGAAGCCTACGCAATCCGTGCAAATCTTTTTTTATTTTCTAGTCTGATCATCTGAATGTGTCATTTAATCTAATATATCATGTGTGTCTCATCGCCCTATCTCTCTCTCTCTCTCTCTCTCTCTCTCTCTCTCTCTCTATCTATCGTAGGTCACTGTTACATACATGCACCATAAAATATGTCATTATTAACTGGAGAAAAGTAGAATAAAACCTGGTAAGGGAGACTGTATACAGTCAGTACACAAACATGGCTTGTTTATACAGTATATTTTACTTGCCCGGACCACAGAACTACATTTGGACATAAACTGGCTGATGAGTCTTGTTCCTCAGTGAAGAGATCTATAATGATTCAACAGAAAAACGAACAGCTGTTACTTCTGTTGTCCAAGCACTTTGGCTTCAACCCTGGTGCTCATTACTGGTGGCAATGGTTTGAATGAAGAAGACACAATGGAGATCAGCACACAGTAAAACTCCCAAAGGGAGCTACAGTGTGCAGATCTCCTTTGTTCCATCTCTGATTGTCTTCCATTGATCCAGCACCTGCCTCATTTGGTTTGTGGATGCACGCAATTATATTTTTCTCAGTGACATATGTTGGAATTAAAACACAATTGTTGCACTGTGTAAATACCAATAGAATCGGGTGTCAATAACATGGTTTGATTGTGTCACTGGACATCCAGCGAGCTCCTAACCCTTACCCAACAAGATGAATGTTTAGGGTCATGATCTGTCTAACATACGTTATTAATTCATTTGTATTTAGCATCAGAATTATTCTGATTTCAGTTGGTAATGTGTTCCAACGTTTACAGCCCTTCATAGAGAAAGGTGTTACTGTCTTGTCTTCAGATATATATGATATATGACATACATCTGGAAAGAGGATCTGTGGCTAAACTGTTGATCCATTTATGAATGAATTTGAATCATTTGAGCACAAAGTATCTTTTCAGTACGTGACAGTGTCAGTGATGTGTGGAATAATTTCATCTTTTCACTGTTAAATGCCATACTGTCTTTATTATCATGTGTAGGAGGCTGTGCTGTCTTATGAAAAACATATTCACCTTTGGCAGCCATATCCTATAATACAATCGGCATATCTGCCCATGCGCGGACGTGCCTCTGCAGTACATTGCAAAAAACTGCGCACTGCGCATGCGTGGACTTGCCTCTGCACTTTGCCAGGGATCATCTTTCACCGTGCTACACACACACACACACACACACACACACACACACACACACACACACACACACACACACACACACACACACACACACACACACACACACACACACACACACACACACACACACACACACACACACACACACACACACACACACACACACACACACACACACACACACACATGGACTACTGAACGCTTTTGTGGGTCTTTGCGAAATCCCGAAGTGGAGTTTTGGTCATTGGAACGGTGATGCACGTCACCCGTTTGTGAAGTGGGTATTTTCAAACCCAGGAGTGGATTTAGGGGAGCTTCAGAGTGTTTGTGTTGGAGTGCCTCAGTGTGGCTGCAGAGTTCATGTGCAACCTCTTGCATGCGTGGCTGTGGCTTTACAGTTTTCCATTTTCCTTCGCCGTGTCTGTAGGTCTCCAGGGACCCCCAAGGGTCTCCAGGGAACCCCCAAGGGTCTCGCGGGAGTCTACGCCATTTGCCTTACTTTTCACCACAGCGTTGCCATGTCTGAAAATCATAAGCGACTTTGCCCTACTTTCACACAATACTCTCTCTCACACTGTGAGGTGGCTGTAAGGTGGATCTGCGATGCGAAGTGGACGACGCGCGCGCGCGTGTGTGTGTGTGTGTGTGTGTGTGTGTGTATGTATGTATGTATGTATGACATATGAATAGTATATTTTTCTCTACTCATATCAGGGATATTTGAATGTCTGACATGTTTTCCTTGTTCTTTCCTGCACACAACACATGGGAGCTTGTATGAAAATGTTTACCTGCTCTCTCTCCACTTTTTGTACACCTGTAACTGTAATGTGACAACAAAGTTGGAAGCTGTCATTTAATCATATAAAGTGCCAATGATCACTGATCAGATTGTCTCATCTTTCTCTCTATCAAAGTAACCAAACGGGCCACTTGCCAGGTTTCCTGCTCTCTAAAGTGTTGTCTAATAGCGCCCCTTGAGCTCGTTCACACAATGATCTATTCTAGTTTTATCATTCATTATTAATCTTAATGATCTGAAACCTGGTTTACATCAGTGGCACGTCAACCACTATGAACATACGTTCAATACATAAATGTTACAATGCATGCTAACTATGTAATAATGCATAAACTCTGCCTAATTATTTTGTAAGCGCAGAAATAGTGTTGCCAGGTTTTGCGAGAGAAATAAGCAACCAGGTCTATGAAAACAAGCCCAAAAGAAGGCCATATGATATGAGCACTTTAAACAGCGGATATTTGAAAATAGCCGATCTACAAGCTCACAACGTGTCACGATGTGACGCGTTGTGAGCTTGTAGATTGGCTATTTTCAAATAATAATAATTGAAATAAAATGTGGAACATTAGGAAGATTTTTTAAACATTCTAACACCACAAATCTGGTATGCGAGGCTCCCTGGTACAAAACATATTCAGTTGGGGGTTGAAGACAGATTTTGGGGTCCATGAACCACTGGTTTAAATAATAATTAGAACATTTGGAAGCAAGCCCAAATAAGCACTACACTTTAGAAACAAGCCCAAAAAAACTCAACCCACAAGCCCAAAGTCACTTATAATAAGCAGACCTGGCAACGCTGTGCAGAAGACGCGAGAAGACGTTACAAGCCAAAGTAGTAAAGCTGTGGGCGGAGTCAACCGAATCTCTCCACTGTGTGTATTCTGTCCAGTGTTGCCATGTAGGCTTATTATAAGCGAATTTGGGCTTATTTTTCCTGTAAAGTCGCTTGTAAATGGTAATGCGGGTTCCCTTTTTTGGGTTTGTTCTAGTACTTCTCCGTATTTATATGTAAGGTGCTTACCCGGTTGCCCCAAATGTTAACTAGCGGTCTGGAGTCTTTGTGCAATGTATTAGTCCATATTTTTCAATAAAGAAGTGTTTTAATCCCGTCTGTGGCCGATTCTGTCGGAAATTCCCAATCGGCTGTCAGTGGAGAGCGCATCCGATGAAAACCGGAATTACACTCAATGTAAACGGAAAGTAAAGGAGGGGGGGAATCGCGTTCGGCCACAGACGGGAGTAAAACACTTCTTAATGGACAAATACGGACTAATACATTGCACAAAGATCTCGGACCGATAGTTAACATTTGGGGTAGCCGGGTCAACACCTTATATTTTACATTTGTACATGTTCGAAGAAGTACAGGCTTTACTGGTGAAAGTCCAGGGTGAACTGGGTGGGTGGTCACTAAGACTCTCGTGGATATGCAAATGTCAAAGTCGATTAAATTGATTGATTGATTGATTTATTGATTGAATACTTTATTTAGAAAGACATGGAAACAGTACATGGAAGTACAATTCACAATACAAGGTCCTCTAAACTGGATTGCTCATAAAAGCACAAGGCTTATTTAAAATGAGATCCCTGTGCACTCAATTCATGATGAAATTAAATACACCTATGATAGTCTTGATCTAAGGCTAGGTTTGTTTCTAAAGTGTAGTTGCTTATTTGGGCTTGATTGTTGTTTAAACCAGTGTTTCTCAAAAATGTTTATGTCAAGGACCCCCAAATTAATATGTATTTGTGCCAGGGGGGACCCCCTATTCAAGATTTGTGTTGTAAAAAAAAAAAAAAAAAGATCTACAAGCTCACAACGCGTCACATCACGGCGCGTTGTGAGCTTGTAGATCGGCTATTTTAAATTAGCAAGGGCTCGTGTAGCCTAGTTGCTTCTTTTGGGCTTGTTTTCATAGACCTGGTTGCTTGTTTCTCTCGCCAAATCTGGCAACACTGCTGTGTGTATTCCGGGTGTGATTGTGTGGCAGAGGGGACAGACAGACAGAGGGAAGGAAGCGGCTACGCTCGGCTCCTTATCGTTTAAACAGGGAATCGCAACATATTAATCTCATTGAATGATCTTCTGTTAAAGCTTAATGGTGGGCAGATGATGAGTTAAAGCCCAGATAGGAAACACAGACAAAGTGATCGCTTGCTTTATACTTTAACCGTGATTCTTGTTGTGGTGGTAAGTCCATGTTTATCTTCTTGTCGCTGCACGTTAGGCTAATATAAGGCCTTTAATGATAATCACATCGAAATATCGCTTTAAAATGTTACACTACACATCAGATCTTGCCTATATAGCAAAATAATGAACGTGGTTTCGTGTTTGTGGCTACGATGCATTGACTTTGATACGATTTCCGCGTCTCAAATTTGGAAGTCGGTTGGTTTCAAGTAGCATAGTTACTAGTGCTGTAAAGTAACTTAGTACATTTACTCAAGTACCGTACTTAAGTACAAGTTTGAGTCATTTTTTTTGTTTTACATTACTGGAGTATTTCTATTTTTTTTTTACTTTTACTTCTACTCCACTACATCTCAGAGGCAAATATTGTACTTTTACTCCACTACAATTATTTGAACAAAAATTTACTAAAGATTACTAAACATACATTACCCACTTAAGTTCTATAGAGCCGCTATTTTCAAAATTTGTATCCATTTTGAGAACTTTAAATGGGACATTCTGCATAATGAGTACTTTTACTTTCGGTATATTTTGATGCCAATACTTTTGTACTTTTACTCAAGTACATTTTTAATTCTGATATTTTACTTGTAACGGAGTATTTCTACATTGCAGTATTGATGCTTTTACTTAAGTCAATATTTGAGTGCTTTTTCCACCACTGCATTTGCTACTCTGTTGCCTAAAGCCGTTCGGGGACATCATTATGTGACATCATAAATGTGTCAACATATTATAATGTCCTTGAACTCAAATTATAATGGAGAACTGGCCGTTCTAAAATACTTGGTAAAGGTCAGTTTTGCCGGGTTGCCTGCCCGCTTTAGGCCATGCTATTATTATTATTATTATTATTATTATTATTATTATTATTATTATTATTATTATTATTATTATTATTATTCAGCGGTGGAAAGTAACTGTACATTTACCCAAGTACTGTACTTAAGTACAATTTTGAGGTATTTTTTACTTTACTGGAGTATTTCCAGTTTTCAGTACTTTTACTTCTCCTCCACTACATCTCAGAGGTAAATATTGTACTTTTAGTCCACTATAATTATTTGAACACTTTTGTTACTAGTTACTTTGCACAGTTTGCAGATATCAGGCAGCACACTGGTTTGACCTACTTTTTCTGACATTTTCTAGAAGTGCTATATAAGGCTGTATTTGAAAATAGCAGATCTACAAGCTCACAACACGTGCTATTTTCCAAACATTTTAGTACTTTTACATTTGGTACTTTAAGTATATTTGTATGCCAATACTTTTGTACTTTTATTCAAGTAACATTTTGAACACAGGCCTTTTACTTGTAACAGACTATTGTTATGTTGTGGTATCGATACTTTTAATATCTGAGTACTTCTTCCACCACTGTTAGTATTATTATTCACTTAGAATGCATCCAGTACCCCTATAGCCTAACATAATTACATTGGTGCCATTTTGTTCGCATCTGATGATGCAGCAAGTCTTTTTGTCTGTTGGCCTACATCTGACCTTTGTTCAATTGATGTCATGTGAACTTGTTTTTGGCAGAACTCACAGTGGTTACAGTATTGTGTGTATGCTCTGCTTGTTGTCATATGCTCTCTCAGCTGTATCATTTCTGCATGACCTTGTCTCTCTCAGGTGGCTGCTGGATTAAACTAACCATGGTGCAAGAATACCAGTCACCCGTGCGTGTCTACAAACATCCCTTTGAATTAATTATGGCGGTGAGTTTTATGTGCTTTTACTGTATGTGGCTGTTGATGTTGTTGTTGCTGCCGCTGCAAAAGATGACTCTTTCTTTATTGTGCTGCAGAGACAAAAGATGTTGTGGCATACTATAGGTTATGGTCATACTGTCAGGCTCTGGGTTATGCAACTGTCCAAGTTTTTATGTGGTGAGGTCACTGTTATACACGGTACATGCGCCGTACATTGTGTCAGTAACTGGAGAAGAATAGAACATAACTTGGTAAGGAAGACTTATGGTACAGACGGTACACAAACATGGCTTGTTGATGCAGTGTATTTTACTTGCCTCAACCACAGAAAAACATTGGACATAAGTAGCTGAGTCTCATTCCTCTGAAGAGATTTATATAACAATTCAACAGACAAATGAACAGCTGTTACTTCTGTTCGAGAATTTGGCGTCAACTCTGGTACTCATTACTGTTGCAATGGTTGGAATGAAGGAGGAACAAAGAAGAAGATCTGCACACTGTAGCTCCCTTACGTGCACATTTATTGGCACATCCATTTGTGTTCTTCAGACTTAACAAGAGCATAGTCTCAAAATGTATTTTTTAGTTTGGATGTGCCAATACATTTTCATTTAAGGGTGCTACATTGTGCAGATCTCCTGTTCCTCCTATGATTGTCTTCCATTAATCCACCATCTGCCTCATTTGACTTGTGGCTGTGCACGACTACTTTTCTGTGTGGTGGTTGGAATTAAAAACACATGACTGTTGCACTCTGTAAATCACTCACTGTGAAAGGGAATCAGGTGTCGATCACATGATTTGATTATGTCACTGGACTTCCAGCAAGGTCCTAACCTGCGGTCTTACCCAACAAGTTGAATGTTTAACACTGAACGTTTACCCCTCAGGGTCAGCTGTCCGTGATCTATTATGAATCCATTCATTGCAATCACAAAGTTGTATGGAGCAGACTGATGGAAGATGAGCAAAAATGAAGAAAAAATAAAGATTCTGAGTATTGGCATTCACAGTATTTAGTTAAATAATATTTGACTCCAAATCAGGCAGCACTGGTTTGACCTACTTTCTCTGACATGTTCTAGAAGGCACGATTATGGCTGAAATGATAATCCAGATTATTTTTTAACATCCAGGGTTTTTCCAGCATAGAGGAATTTGTTTAAGCCCCCCAAAGAGGTTTTATTCACCCCAAAGGAAAACCACCAGCACCAAAATGATAAGAATTACATAAATATGTATCCTTGGTGCCCAGTTAATAGATGCTGTTATTTGCCTATCAACAAATCAATCACTAGGTAGGTTTGTAGACCGTTACCTGCTCCTTCGAATGGTGTGTGTAGCATTCCACTCCCCTCTCCCTCGTTCCAGTGTTCTAATTTTATTTACTGAAGCACAATAGACATTTTTGTTGATCAAATGGTCAGAATTAAAAGTAATATGCATAGATTTCTGTAAAATAAGGTTGCACTGACACAGACTGCTTACTGTCATGCATAGTTGCCTCCAAAGGCAGGAAAAAAACAAATATTACAATCCCGATTGTTAATCCAAATAATTGTTAATGATGGGTTTTGGCGTCTTTTTTGTTTAATGGATTTGCCTTTGGTGCGTTGACACCGGAAGGATAAAAAGAATCATATCGCTTGAATCGCAGGGAATCTGTTTTCTTCCGGTCATGTTAGGAATGTGGAATGTGTTTTAGCTTGTTTAGATAGACTTGTGCGGTGCCGTGTTGGTGTACCCACTCAACTTAGACACACAGCGAGTGGTGTGACCATCAGCGCTCACTACCACTAATTGGATATATGCATAATATATTTACTAGTATCATTGTGCATCTTTCCCTAAAGTGGATGATTATTCAAGGTTTGATATTTTTGGGGGGACAAAGTGTGAAAGAACTTCCATCTCTTAAGCACATACCGTCCCTCCAGTAATAGTACATCATTCTTCTGCAGCAAGGGAGGCCAAGCAGACCACCAGAGCTTTTTTTCACCTCCACGGCTAGTGCCTGAGACATTGTAAAAATATACAGAAGCCGGCAGTGGCTCAAGAGGCTGCTTGGGAATTGAAAGATTCCTTTCCCTCCCCGGATCATCCTGGCTTTGTGTTGAAGTTTCCTTGAGCAAACACTGACTTGACCACCTAAGTGCTCCCAATGAACAGATTGGTGCCTTGCATGGTTGTCTCTGCTGTCGGTGTGTGAATATGTGTGTGTGTGTAACGCTAATGCACATTGTAAGGTGCTTTGGAGAAGGCATCTATGAATGCACCGTCCATTTACCATTTTTATTTACCAACTGAAAGGCCTCAGGGTGACATGACTTCTATTGGATTGGCAAAATATACTACTCTGCCAAATCAAAATCCATTTAAAAAATGTTACCACCGTACTGGATCGTAGTGGAATACTGGACCCAAATGTAACTCTGTTTAAAAACTGTGTACCATGAAACTGGTACTGTGCTTGTGGTAGGGCTGTCAAATAAATAATCAAACCATCGACTTTTGGGGGGAAATGTATATTTGATAAGTAGGTTAGGCACGGCTGGCTACCACTCGAAAAGTGGCCAATTTATAAGTAAATTAATTTCTGAGCTCAGTTCACGGCCCTCGCCTGTGGTGGTTGGTATCTGCTGTTCACTTGTCACTGAGGTGAACAACCTTTTCTGGGGGAAACAACACTGCACTATTACTAGGATAGAGGTGATTTTGTTTTACAACTGTGTCTTCTTGTTTTGTTTATCCAGGACCAACAGTCTTGTACTATATACCCCCCAAGTTTGCTGAAATTGTTGTTACTTGTCCTCCTTTTATGGTTATCTATTAAGCCAATCAGTTATGCAATGTCCTCTGAGCAAGGCAAGGAGTGTAATGTTGCTGTAGATTGTATCACAGACTGCAGCTGCGTGTCTGTGTCTCTAACCACGCGGGCCACATAGCTTCCCACACAGGACACCTCTGTGATTATATGCCATTTGCATGTAGCAGCAAAGTAAATGACATTACTGCATCTTTTAATGCGTTGACTCAGTTAAAGTCATTGGAATTTCCATTGCAGCCTATTGTGAAAAACACATTTTAGCCTTTTTAAATGCAAAGGTATATGGAGTGTTGATTGCAGAGGCCACCACTTTCCCCAGGTATCCTGTCACTGGCAGTTAGTATTCTAGCCAACACACCTGACCTTATATCAGTCTAAGTGCTTGGCACTGTTTGTGAATGCTGCACCATTGATATTATCTCCTGGATGGCATATCCAAATGATTTCCCTTTTTGAATTTATTTAAGAGAGCATGTGCAGTACATTTTAAAACTACTTAACTAACTGCAGTAAAGTAACACTAAATTTCTATAAGGAGTTTAAAACCATACTAATAAAATGTTGCATGGTGCAATTACATTATTCTGGAAGTCAAGTTAGACTTGCAGTATGCATTTGCATTTGAGGGCTGGAATGTGAAACGTTTTCATTTTGTCTTGTGAAGGGAGCCATTGATATTTTAAACAAAGGACAGTACGTCCAGCCAGCTATCTATCTATAGTCTACTTGTTTTATATACTCTGTACTTCCTTTGTGTATAGTTTAGATAGGGATTGAGTGGGAAGTGGCTTCAGTAGGCCTGCTAAGAGGGACAGCTATTTGTAGACTGTATGCTTACAGTTTCAGTTACACAATGTTACTTAATGCTGTTTATACAACCTGAGTGCCTATTTAATTTATGTAGGTCAATTTTTACAATGGCCCATGTAACAGTTAATTGAATAAATTACCATGATGTGTCAACAAGGGCAGGAGGTGTAATGACACTAAAAGCTGTGTGTGTTTAAAATACCAGAGATAACGCTTGGGTGCTTCAACCTTTTATTTAAACCGGTAATAATCTGAGACCTGAGGGCTCATTCTCAAGTCAAGAGAGACCTGGTTAGACAGGTCAGACAGGTAAACTTCCACACTCAGGAGGAAGGTCTTGAATTTGTGTTGCTGTTGGCCATAGTTTTTAAGTCATCTTATTTTAACTGCAACTGTGCCAGGAATGTATTTGTTACTGCTTCAGTACCAACCTCACACAATTGAGAATTATAGGCTTTGTGAAGAACCAGATGATTGTCACACATCCCAGTTTCTAGTGTCTTTTACTGTAATTGTCTTGTCTGATGCAACACATTAGTGCCTTGCATGGTTGTCTCTGCAAAATCAAAAGCAGCCGGTAAATGGAGAAACAAGTGCAGGCTGTTGCTAAAGCACTGTACTCCAAAAGTACCTGTGTACCTTTAACCACATTAACCCTGGCATCCCTATTTTGGGCAAATCTTAAAAAATGTTAAAACATGTGATATATATTTTTAACATTTCTTAAATGGCAAAAGCAGCAGCTCACACAACGTGTCACATCGCTGTGAGCTTGTAGATCGGCTGCTTTTGGCGATTTTCGCTAATTGTCGCACAAGAAATTATATACAGCTTAGGTGGTTAAATATCTGTGTGTCTGCTGTAGAAATCACAGGTGCTTCATTAAACTGCGGTAATCAAATGTACGTGATCCCCTTGAAACATTTCTCTCTCTCTCTCTCTCAGGCGTATGTGAGGAGGTTCCCTAAGTGTCACCTGATCCCTATATTTGTGGACAGTGAGCTCATCAGTGAGAGCGAGAGTGAGGATGGTTCCACTCTGGTCACTGAGCGGCGCTGTATGGTGAGCGTGGACGCGCCACGGTTGCTCAAAAGGGTATGTCGTTCACCCTCTGAACTTTTTATCAGTTGTCTGGTGAACTAGCATGTGGCTAACAGGTGGCCTGGGCCACTCCAGGCCTTGACCGTGCACATGCAAAGAATTTTACACCCCTTTTCCAAATACAGCTTTTAAAAAAATACATGTTGTTATGACATGCTCCGTAGACTGTGATAACAAAAGAAAACAAAAAAAGTATAATGCAAGTAAAAACTGGGCAGCAATAATACAATGAAAAAGTGTGTAGAGTATGTAAGAGTAGACGTTTCTAAATAATCCTATTGGAGTTATGGGTTAGGGTTATTATTGAGGTAGGATATATGTTGTACAGTTGTAGCCAGAGGAAAATATACTATTGGAGTTATGGGTTAGGGTTATTATTGAGGTAGGATATATGTTGTACAGTTGTAGCCAGAGGAAAATATACCAAAAAAGGGAGAGTATACAGACTATGAATGGGAGAATAATTTAGCAGCTGCCATATACAGAATATGGATTCATGCCGTAGCAGTGTGGCTACATAGTGCAAGAAATTTGATCCAGGCCATGGCCGTGACTTTGCACATGAAGGCCATGACTGTGCACATGCAGGCAAAATTTGATCCAGGCTGTGACCGTGAACACGCAGGCTATGACCGGGTGTACACATGCAGGGACTTCTATGCCCCACTGCCCCAGTTCCAGGCACGGCTTTTAAAAAAGGCGTGAAAGCAACTTGACCATGTGGTCATTTTGTGTCATTTCATTTAGATGAAATGAGATCAAATTCTAAGATGTTATAATTACAGATTCAAATGGCAGGCATGTTTCTGTTCTCACTTCATCTATTATTCTATAATTTAATCAAAGTGTTCTGTATCTGCTCTTAGTTTTTTTTCCCTCAGGCCTGTCATTCCTAACATTTGTTGTGTGTGTGTGTGTGTGTGTGTGTGTGTGTGTGTGTAGCTGGCTGGCGTGGACTTCCTCTACTTCATCCAGAAGAACACGCTGAACCGCAGAGAGAGAAACCTGCACATCGTGGTGACCAACGAGACATTCTCCAACAGAGTCGTTGTCCATGAGATCTGCAACTACACGGTCCGCCTCTCAACCTAACTACTACTTAACCACACACACACACACACACACACACACACACACACACACACACACACACACACACACACACACACACGAGTCACCACCTGTCCTCTACTGCTATGGAGACATAGAAAGAGAAGGCACTTCCACAGTGCATAGATGGGTGACAACAGCATGGTTTTGACATTGTTTAAGTTGAGGCAAGATCTTGCTTTTAATCCACCCTTTGTTCTGTTGTCTTCACATCGATGTCAAAATAGCTTCAGTAAAAATCGGACTTCCTGTAGATTCTAGATTCTATTCTCAAAATAGTTGCATTCATAAATACTACGTGCAACTTAGAATATATGATTAGTCAACAACACAGGATTTATTTAGAAGTTCACCTACTCTAGAACAGTGTTTGTCTGTATATCCTCTGTATGTACGTATGTCCCCCAAAATTCTGCCCATATATGGAGTGCCACACGTCACCAAATATTTGCCCTCCAGGCTGGTCTTTATTGTGATCTTCTCCTCCACAGGTCCATCCAGAGAATGAGGAATGGACGTGTTTTGAGCAGACGGCCAGTCTGGACATCAAGTCCTTCTTTGGTTTTGAGAGCACAGCGGAGAAGCTCGCCATGAAACAGTATGCCACTAGTATTAAAAAGGTGTGGATCTGTGTGATACAGTATGTCTTTGTTTCTGTTTGTGTGTAGGAGGCCCTACAGACCCACAGTATGACTATTCTGTGATATGTGTAGTTTTCTTAGAAGAAGGATATGAGATGAGTCCCTGAAGTTGATGAATTTGATAATGTTTACTCAGCTTTTTTACCTCACCCGACCTGTTTCAGGTCTGCTAATGAGTGTGTGTTTGTGTATCATGTATCCTCCTCTGCCTGTGGCTCCAGCCATCATTTCATCTGTGCTTACGCATGTCAACAAACAGTGCTGAGTCACATTCCTGTCTTCCTGCAGGGTAAAGAGATTATAGAATACTTCCTGAAAGAGTTGGAGAATGAGGGGATCACTTCCGTCCCCCGCTGGGCCACTCCTCTGTCTGTCTCTCCAGTTGCCACTGCCATACCCCAGCTGCCCCTCTCCACTGCCAAACCCATCCCAGTGCCCATTGCCAACGGGCAAGCCAGGAAGGAGTCTACCAGCGGCTCCGAGTTACCGCCTGGCTCTCCTGACGGTCAGTGCCTCAAAACTGCCATTGAAAAATAACTTACTGTGTTCTGCCAGAGAGGTAACTCACTAAGCAAGAGCCAATTTCGCAAACGTAGAAATGTCATTGTCAATTATCAATATAAAGCCTATTTCAATTCACGTAAGCTCATTGTTTGTAGAAAATATAAAAATATAAGCATATACATGAGAACATGGGTAACCTAAGCAACGTCAATAGAAGATAAGCATGAATAAAATACAGAATCCAAATCAATGAATCATACACCCTGACATTCATTTAACTTCCCACACAGCAGTAAAAAAAAACACAAACCATCGACACAACCAGATTGAAGCCCCTGCCCTATCACATAGCATTAACATTTAACAACTGTACAAGAAGCAAACTGTGCGAACACGCATGCACATGTGAAGGACCTCAGTTCAGCTGTCGGCTTGTTCCAGAGAGCAGGACCACAGTAACTGAAGGCACGTTCACTGGACCCGAGAGGCTGATTGGGTTATAATCTGTGAGCAAGTCAGATTTGCACTGAGGAGCCAAACCATGAAGTGCTTTATCGACTGTTAGCAGGAGTTTGAAGGTGATTCTGTGTTGTACCAGGAGCCAATGAAGTTATTTCAGTGTTGAGTGAAGGATACGCACACAGGAATAAAGAAATCGATCTATAGGTCTTGTTAACATATAAAGCCTTCATTAAAATCCAGGGTTGGATAGAGTATGGCAAGCGTTTCAGTCTACGCAGGGACTATCGTCAGTGGATGATGTGTGTACGTGTTAGAACTGTGACCTGGAGGTGTCCTACTGATTGTTTGGATAATACTGCAGTGTCTAGTGTTAAAGTAGTCTAACCTGCTTGAGAGGAATGCATGAACCAGTTTCTGAGAGTCAGTTTGAGATATGAATGGTCTAAGTTTTGATGTATTTTCTAAGTGATAAAACACTGTTCTGGTGATATCGGTTACATGATAGTGATATGATAGGTAATATGAGATCAGTATCCAATATAATGCCAAGGTTTCTGACTAGCTCAATGTATGTCAGACAGTGATGCCAAGTGTGAATGTCACATTTTCTGTCTGACTTTTGGGACCAACTACGAGTATCTCGGTCTTGTCTGTGTTCAGCTGTAAAAAGCAGATTATCTTTCCATCCTCAAAAATATGTACTTAGTAAGCTGCCTGGTGTATCTCAAACCAGTGCAAGCTAACACTATAGATATTTGACTTGCAGACAAGCTGGATGCAGATTACATCAGACGTTACCTAGGAGACCTAACGCCTCTGCAGGAAAGTTGTCTTATTCGACTGCGCCAGTGGCTTCAGGAGACCCACAAGGGAAAGGTGATGCCTCTCTCTCATCCTTTATCTCTCCTGTTCCCTCTATCTCTCCCACTCTCTCCTTTTCTCGATCTATCTCTCCCACTCTCTCTGTCTCTCTCTCTCACTCTCTCTCCTCTTTCCAACACTCTCTTTGTTAAGCTCTTTCTTTCTTTTTCTATTTCTCACACATGCACTAACATAAGTTATATACAGCCCAGTTCTTGCACTCCTACAAAAACAAACAAACGCATGAATTGGCTCTCACACACGCCACTAACTTGTATTCTATTCCTTTCAGCAGCTAGTAGCTCCAAAACACCATTTGTTTTGGCAACCAGTAGTCACATTAAAGTATAGAATATACGCTTATGTCCTAGAATAAAAATAATTCAGTCAATACGAAACTCATTATACGCTGATCCTGAGTAATGCCAGAAAAGGAGAATTAAGTGCCTTTGTGGCAAAAGTTCTCCCGGGCACTTTATCTTGTGGCAAATCACTGACTATTTCAAGCCAAGGGTATTAGATGTGGGCTTGAATAATGTACCCCTGCCTTCCAGAAACGGATGAAACTGTATAGATGCCCTTCGTATGTCCCCTGTGTATTAGATTCCAAAGGACCAACATGTGCTGCGGTTCCTCCGGGCGAGAGACTTCAACCTGGAGAAATCCAGGGAGATACTGTGCCAGTCGCTTACCTGGAGGAAACAGCACCAGGTGGACTTCCTGCTTGACTCCTGGGAGCGACCTCAGCTGCTACAGGACTATTACACTGGAGGATGGCACCACCACGACAGAGGTACTACCAACGCACCTGGCGACCCATAACCCATTAAGAGACCTGAGGCCGATTCTACAAATGTCTTCTAAAAAGTTTTTTGAAAAACCTATTTTGCTATATAAGTTGTTCTCAAACCTTTTCATGTCGAGGACGCCCAAAATTACATGTATTTGGCTGCGAACCCCATCTCAAAATATTTTGTTTCGGGGACCCCCAGAAGCAAAGATTTGAGTAAAAAAATGTTCGCTTTAAATATACATATATTCAAAGATTTGCACATTTGTTCAGGATTTTTCTAAAATGGCAGATCTACAAGCTCATAGCGTGGCACAAAGTGACTATGAGTTTGTATATCTGCCATTTTTGAATAGCCAGAGAAATCTAAAATGACAGATGCTTTCCCGGTTTTAATGGGTTATGCCAGATTCATACTCAGTCGTACGTCGGAGGCAGCGTTAATTGGGCGTTTTATTTACAATTTTAGAGTTAAATTAACACTGAAGATTAGAGTATTAGAGTATACTCTGCAGTGGTGGACACATTAATTCATGTTTTCCATTTACAGAGCTGAGCTTATTCAGGTCAAATTATGAAAACCTAAACTTGAATTAAATTAACACTGAGAAATTATACAGTGTAGATTGGGGTCCCATGAATAAAAAATCAAATGCTTATCAAATTGGAGGTCCTTGAAATGAAAAAGGTTGAGGTTAATTGGTTGAGGTTAATTGGCTGCATTAACAGCATTGGACCGCATTCTTCATGGCTGCCATTGACATGTTACAGCGTGTCTACAGTGAAGTCTCACACTTGAGCCAATGAACTGTGTAGGGATGACCTGGGATGATTCTACAGTATGTGTATAGTCCCGACAAGCTGAAATGTCTGTTAATGATTGCTTATGGACCAGTCCCCTTCATCACCAGCGAGGGAAATATCTCTCATTAGTTAGCACTTCTAATAACAACCCAGCTGATAAAAGAAAAATAATTGTCTGAGTTCTTAGCGGTACTGGCTCAGTGGCTAGGATAACATACCATTTAAGGAGTGTTTGAGAGGCAACTGTGATTTGAAGAGCAGTTTTTCTGATTTACTGTGGATTATATTTTTTATATAATTTAGCATTTTAATATGTGGTGATTTTTGGCTTCTACCTGGACCAAGTCTCTCTTGTAAAAAAAAGAGACCTTTGATCTCAATGGGATTTCCTCCTAAAATAAAGGTAATAAGGAATACCTACACACTCATTTCTCCTTTATAATTCATTTACCAATGACATCCTGGTGAAGGTGGCCCTGCTGCAATGTTAATGAAGAAATCATTAAGAAGGAAAAATTAGTGTGTGGCTATTCCTCCAACTTGCATGGTTCCTGATTAGCACCGGTCTAGTTTAAATGAATAGAATTGGACTACTCTCTGTTGATTTAACGTGTGTGCATGTGTCTTGTGTTTAGATGGCCGTCCTTTATATATATTGCGCTTGGGTCAGATGGACACAAAGGGCTTGGTACGGGCCTTGGGAGAAGAGGCTCTTCTGAGACAGGTGAGTTTAAGATGGATGGATGGATGACGTTTATTGGTCCTTTCATAACTTTACGTGCCGCACAGCTGTCATCAGACAGACGGACTACAATAGACTATATCAAACAGACAAAACTTCAACATCATCACAGTCCTATATCACCAACACAGCAGTCTTTTACAGCTCATATCACCAAGGTGCTGCATCGTCACACTCAGGTTCAATTTATTTAGCAATACTGGTAGACACAAATGATCTGTGAGATGACACCCTGTAACATACCTTCTGTCTTATGATAACAGCTGGTATACATCTCTAATGATCACCTCCCCTTTCTTCACAACTCAGGACTCACAGATTGTCATGCACTTTTGCTGCTGTCCAGAAATCTTGCGGGCCATATTGACTATCTTATGTGATTAGTTTTTCTTAATCATTGACAAAGAGAATCACCAGGCAATAAAACAATTAGACCATTATGTCTCTGTCCACTCTGAACTGTCTGTTTATGCGTGAAATAGCAGATTGTTCTTGTAGATAACATCTGTGTTAGAGTTCCAAGACAGTTTAGCATTGATTATTGTTCCTAAGTATTTGTATTTGTATTCGTCTACCACTTCAATGCGCTCCCCATCGGGAGTCTTTAGGGGGTTTTGTCACCGGTTCTAAAATCAAAGTTGATCTCTTCAGTTTTCTTGGTGTTAAAATGAAGAACACTGGACCTGCACCAACCAACAAGCTGATGTATCCATACCTGATAGCTGGTTTCAGCATACTATTCTATCAAACCCACAACTGCGGTGTCATCAGCAAATGTAATAGAATCCTGATCAGACATGTTGCTTCTGCATTCATTTGTGTAGAGTAAATGAAACTGGGGAAATAGTGCTTGCCTGTGGAGTCCCTGTATTGGTACTAACAGGAGAAGAGATTGCTCCATTTACTTGGACACACTGTGATCGGTCAGTCAGACCACCCATCTGATGATGTTACTATTCTCAGCGCAGTAGTCTCTCCATCATAATATGGAGTTAAATGGCGATGAATAATCTACAAACTAAACACAGGCCTATTGTTTGGGCTGAACACGTTGGCAATGAATATTATGCAGCATATACAAAAGAGCATCCTCCTGACTTTTCTCAATCCTGTATGCAAGGGCTCAGGTTCATGTTGCACGTCCCAAAGGACATGGTTTAGAACGCAACACCTTTGCTCTAAATACAGACACACAACAACAGCACTCACATGTGTTTCCTTTTTTACGATAAACTGCCTTTTCAACACTAACATTATGAATTGGATTCAGGTGCTGTC
Source organism: Gymnoscopelus braueri (assembly GCF_963280865.1). Taxonomy (NCBI): domain Eukaryota; kingdom Metazoa; phylum Chordata; class Actinopteri; order Myctophiformes; family Myctophidae; genus Gymnoscopelus; species Gymnoscopelus braueri. Next base: position 36,254,979 of record NC_137615.1, on the reverse strand, counting down.
CATCAACGAGGAGGGCCTGAGGCGCTGTGAAGAAAACACCAGAGTTTTTGGCCGACCCATCAGGTACCTACAGCACTAATATGAGTTAATCTCTTAGTTTTTCTGAACCCAAGGCTTGATTTATATTTGTTGTGCGCAGGTGTCATGCACCAAAAATAGCAGCTCTACAGTCAAGCTCACAATGCGTTGCAGCACGACTGGTTGCGAGTTTGTAGATTGGCCATTTCTGATGCACGACACCCTTGCACAATTAAGCGTAACGCAGGCTTCAAGCACGACTCGGGTGAATGGGGTAGAACATATGCACACATCCTAATACAGTCTCTTTCCTTGAATCCCTCTCTCCTATAGCTGTTGGACGTGCCTGGTGGACCTGGAGGGTCTGAACATGCGTCACCTGTGGAGGCCAGGGGTGAAGGCCCTGCTGAGGCTCATAGAGGTGGTGGAGGCCAACTACCCTGAGACGCTGGGGCGTCTGCTCATCCTGAGGGCTCCCAGAGTGTTCCCTGTGCTCTGGACTCTGGTGAGCAGCAAGACACAATTCAGTGTTTCCCCTTGGCTCACAACAGGCATTTTAGGAATGACAAGCTGTCTTTTACCTATTCAAAAGGCTTCATTTTCATTTTTGAAATTCTTTGAACGTTTTTGCCTATACTGACATGTCCAAAATAACCCATTTAGACCTGAGGCCGATTTTTAAAAATGCCTCCTAAATCCTAACCTAAGTTTTCAGAAAAACTTCCTGAAAGAAATCCTGTTTCTATATACATAGCAACATCTAAAATGACACGGATGCTTTTCCCAGTTTTAAAGCTTTAACAACATATAGAATTAGGATTATAGTGTGATAGTGTGATAAATGCATTTTTTAGCACAGCTAGTGGCGGGTCGGTAAGAAGGGCTGTGTCGGTTGGTCTGTCCGTCTGTTCGTCCACCACTTAGGTCATACATAGACAACATGCAGTATCTCGAAAACTACTTTCTGAATTGACAATAAACTTGCTGAAAGCATTCATGCTCCCTAGAGGATGAACCATACTTATTTTGTTGTAGCGTCACCCTTACGCCAGTATCTTCACTTATCACACAAGATTGTCATACAATCTAAATGGGCGAACACACCAGAATCAATATTTGACGTTCTACCTAACAATAATGTTGGGTTATGTTTGTTATTAGCTAGTTTGCTATTACCTGCTACTTTGTAATTTTGTTCCAGGATGTACCCATTATTTACAACAATGCACTGAACCTAGTGGGATGACAATTTCACTTGGTTCACTCCACCTTGGTCTGGTTGGGCGTAAGGAGCAGCACAGCTTCTAGGGGCAGCTAGCTAGTGGGCCGTTTACTTTACTCTTAGTTGGGTTGTCACCTTACAAGTCCAATATAAACGATTTAATGTGTATGAGAAGAAATGCGCTGGACATCGCACATTTCTTACCTTACCTTTTGGTTAATGAGCCCCACTCTCTCCCCCCCACTCATAAATGTTTTTAGGTTGATATGGTATAGAATATAGATCATATTGAGGAGTACTGGCAAGTCCTTAATGACCTGCAGGCTGCTAACTGTTATTTTTTGTGCCTCATTTCCAGGTTAGTCCCTTCATTGATGAGAACACCCGCAAAAAGTTCCTGGTTTATGCCGGTAATGATTACCAGGGTACAGGAGGCTTGGTGGACTACATTGACAAAGAGATCCTCCCTGACTTCCTGGGGGGTGACTGCATGGTGAGACCTGAACTTCAACATTATTTTAGAACTTACAATGTAAGACGGATTTATACTTTGTTGTACAACGTTGTCGCACGCTGACAACGCCTAGCTCAAATCGCCAGGCGCTGTAAGCTTGTAGAAAGACTATTTGGCTTAACTTAACCCACTTAGACCTGAGGCCGATCTAAATGCCTTCTGAATCTTGACCTAAGTTTTCTGAAAAACTTTATTTATTCAAAAATTAAATTGACCACATATATGAAGTTAATGCATACTTGCACTTTGAAAATGTAAATTCAGGGTGACACAGATGAAGGCAGTCAAGCTGCAACACGTTGGTGCGTTATATTGTATAACAGACTATGCGGCAGGAGCTGAGTGGGTAGAGAGGCCGCCTGGGAATTGGAAGGTCAGCGGTTCGCCCCCCTGGTCCGCCCAATCTGTGTTGACGTGTCCCTAAGCAAGAAGACACTTAACCTCTAACTGCACCCCAGGCACTGTATTAATAGAACTTACTGCTCCTAAGAATGGGTAAATACGGAGGATAAATTCCAAGTATGTGCACTGGGACAACTAAAGGGGACTAGGTTATTATTAGTACATTCCATAGCTTTTCAAGTATTTCATTAATTAATTTGATATGCGTCAGCCTTCGTGGTAGTCTCTTATATTTTGCCAACACTTAAGCCAGTACATTTAAGGCTTTTTATGGCGTGGCTCTGCAGTCTCTGTGTACATTCAGTTTCCTAGAAAGCCCTTTTCAGCAAGTTTTACTTGTGTCATAAATGTCAGTGTAATGCTGCTGGTGAGCTCACTGATTTGTCCCTTATGTCTCCGTTCAGTGTGAGGTCCCTGAAGGCGGCACGGTCCCCAAGTCTTTGTACAGGACAGCCGAGGAGCTGGAGAGTGACGAGAACCGCCTGTGGACCGACTCCATCTACAAGAGTGCCAGTGTCTTCAAAGGAGCTCCGTATGAGGTATAGTTTACCACCGCTCAGAATGATGTTCGCTCATGTTTGTTAGCTACTATGCTATTAACATGCTGCTTGGTAATTGTGTCAACATCAAAGTACGCTGGTATGATTTGTCCCACTAAAGTACGCAAATAGCTGGTGAGTATGATTTATTGTGCAGTGTTCAGGTCTACGTGCTGAACAGAGTGCAGATCTGGTCTGCCAGGATGGCTGCCCCAATAATAATACTGTCTGGTGACGAAACATCAAACAAACTGCATTTCTCTCTCTTTGTTGCTCACTCTCTCGGTCTGTGGAAGAGACACTGTGTGTCGTTGCAATTTCCTCAATGACAACAAAACTATGTTGACATTGTTGACAAGACAAATGTTGGTGTAACTAAGAGAGATTTCCGGAAAAAATCTATATTTTACATGCTTATCAACTAGGATGCAAACCGCTGGACGGGTAGTTTGCACCCGATTCTCCTGACGGATAGCTTGCACCTGATTAGCTACTTCCGCTTGGACACATATCCTGTAGGGTGGGAGTGACAATTGGTCTCTCACCTCTCCTCACTCCATCTGACTGAGGACATTGTCTGCACTCATTTGCAAAGAAAGAACAGACTGGGGGACGTGGAAACATTTGAGATTATGAATTTAGTGAATGTTTATTGTTAGCCTAATGTTATGTATTTGCAAGCTCAATCAGTAACTAGACGCGTCGCAATTCAGGGCAATTGCAGAGTGTGGTTGCGCCGACGCGAGTCGTGGGTCGCTGCCACCGGGACTCGAGGAATACGCTGGGAGGAATACCGTCGGAGGCTGCGCCAATTACATTGTCACATAACTCCTGAGATCACTTGCGTTTCATTTTGAGAGGATTGATCCCCCCAACATAAGGTTTTTGCATCAAACGGTTACATTTTGAGCATTTGTGGCGCCCCCTAGGGATCAAAGTGGAAATGCTTTTGGGGATTTGTTGAATAAACCACCCTCGACATGTGATTCAAATTTGGGATCGATTGGACGTTTTGTTCGTGATTTGTGGCCTTTTTTGTAAAACGGGCCCCTTCCGCTAACTTTGGAAGCCATTTACGGACGAACGGTATGGACTATCAAATTTCTGTTTTGGTCCAGATTATCGCATTGGTCCAGAGATCATGTGTGGGTCCGTGGGTAAAGTGGGCTGTTATAGCGCCACCATGAGGCCAAATGGTGTATAATTTTGTTTAATAATTTCGCACCAAATCATGAACCTCCCCTGCAAGTCTTGTAACTCTAGCCCTTACGGTTTCTGAGAAAAAAATACTTGAATGGGCATTTTTTCATTTTCCCATTAAAGTGGATGGGGAAATTTAATGCACTAATAAATCAATATCAATTAAACTATGTAACCAATCTCTTAGCAAAGTACAAGCGCACAATTCCCGGTGAAGCCGGTCATTTTGACATATGGCACGAAATTGGGCAAAAAAAACTGGGAGGAGTAGCAGCCCAAAATGTAGTTTATCTAGAAACATCAACATATGGTTTTTGCATCAAAAGGTTACATTTTGAGCATTTGTGGCACCCCCTATGGATCAAAGTGGAAATGCTTTTGGGAATTTGTTGAGTAAACCACCCTTGACATGTGATTCAAATTTGGGATTGACTGGACGTTTTGTTCGTGATTTGTGGGCTTTTTTGTAAAACGGGCCCCTCCCTCTAACTTTGGAAGCCATTTACGGACGAACGGTATGGACTATCAAAATTCTGTTTCACTCCAGATTATCGCATGGGTCCAGAGATCATGTGTATCGATTTTTGTGAAATTTGGAGAAAATATGTGGGAGGAGGAGCTAAAAGTGTGTTTTGAAGAAAATTCAAAATGGCGGAAAATCTATCCTGACGCAAATGGGCGTGGCCTATATGGGGAGTTGCGTCGTGACCCAAGGAATCTAGGGGAAAAAATACTTTTATTCTAGGACCTACGATTCAAAAGTTATAGGCCAAAAACGTAAACTGAGCTGCTATAGCGCCACCATGAGGCCGAATGATATAATTTTTCTTTTAATAATTTTACACCAAATCATGAACCTCCCCTGCAAGTCTTGTAACTCTAGCCCTTACGGTTTCTGAGAAAAAAATACTTGAATGGGCATTTTTTCATTTTCCCATTAAAGTGGATGGGGAAATTTAATGCACTAATAAATCAATATCAATTAAACTATGTAACCAATCTCTTAGCAAAGTACAAGCGCACAATTCCCGGTGAAGCCGGTCATTTTGACATATGGCACGAAATTGGGCAAAAAAAACTGGGAGGAGTAGCAGCCCAAAATGTAGTTTATCTAGAAACATCAACATATGGTTTTTGCATCAAAAGGTTACATTTTGAGCATTTGTGGCACCCCCTATGGATCAAAGTGGAAATGCTTTTGGGAATTTGTTGAGTAAACCACCCTTGACATGTGATTCAAATTTGGGATTGACTGGACGTTTTGTTCGTGATTTGTGGGCTTTTTTGTAAAACGGGCCCCTCCCTCTAACTTTGGAAGCCATTTACGGACGAACGGTATGGACTATCAAAATTCTGTTTCACTCCAGATTATCGCATGGGTCCAGAGATCATGTGTATCGATTTTTGTGAAATTTGGAGAAAATATGTGGGAGGAGGAGCTAAAAGTGTGTTTTGAAGAAAATTCAAAATGGCGGAAAATCTATCCTGACGCAAATGGGCGTGGCCTATATGGGGAGTTGCGTCGTGACCCAAGGAATCTAGGGGAAAAAATACTTTTATTCTAGGACCTACGATTCAAAAGTTATAGGCCAAAAACGTAAACTGAGCTGCTATAGCGCCACCATGAGGCCGAATGATATAATTTTTCTTTTAATAATTTTACACTAAATTATGAACCTCCCCTCCAAGTCTTGTAACTCTAGCCCTTACGGTTTCTGAGAAAAAAATACTTGAATTTGAGTTTTTCATTTTCCCATTAAAGTGGATGGGGACATTTAATGCACTAATAAATCAATATCAATTAAACTATGTAACCAATCTCTTAGCAAAGTACAAGCAATCGATTCCCGATGAAGCCGGTCATTTTGACATATGGCACGAAATTGGGAAAAATAAACTGTGGGAGGAGATGCGATTGAAAAAAAAGTTTATCTATAAAGAATAAAGTTTATCTATAACAATAGTCTGGTTGCCCATTCGGGCAACCACACTAATCAAGGATCAGCAGGTAATAATTGGAACATCGAATATACATTTTCAGAGCAATGTCTATGTATTGGCAAGTGTTATGAATTAAAAGGGATACAATAACAACAAAAAGGTCAGCTGCAGTACATAATGTATTCAGGTATATATCTCCAGAAGGACTGCTCTCCAAAATGACTGCTTGCGTACGTGTTACCATGTTGTAATAGGAGGGGACCTGCTATAACTATGGTGCTGATAACCTCAGACCCCAAATATGAATTATAGGTTTTCCACCAAGCTACTAGGCTGAATGAGAAAATGAAGACAGAATTGTCAGCATGGTATCACTTTAATTATACAACAATTGCAGGCCACAACAACAAATGAATACCCTTGTTACCAAGCCGTCCGTGCATGACTTCCTTTGACTTTGTGGTATCTAGTGTGTTCGTTGGTGTTCCAGGGTTAATGTACAAGTGAGAAGTCTGAATGTACTTAATTTTGTGGATATTGTTTATAGGCAGTAGGCTACGATGTGCATCAGGGCTGCATGATACTGATGGAAAAATCTATATTGTGATGTATCAATATAACTTAACATAATATTATAATGACATCAATCACAATATTTCTGTTGCTCAGAATAAAAAGCTGATTTATACATTGAATAACTTGCTGATATGGATGTGAGAAGGGACATTACCATGTTCATGCGATGCAGTGCAGAAGCACGACTGATGCTCAAAACACTTTAGACAATTTAGACATTTGGCAGACAGTCTTAACCAGAGCGACTTACAAGTGTTCCCCATGGTGGGCAGGTCTGGCTCTGCTGAGTATAGTGGTGTGTGAAAATATGTTTTTCTGCATGTCCACATACATTGCTGTAAGTATTGTATTAACCATTGAACCCCCCCTTCAAGCTCCTACTCTGCATATGTCTGATTCTTGATTCTGTGGATTAGGGTGCCACCTGCTGGTACAAAACCATACTGCATGCCTGCAGCAGAGCAACCAGCTGTCTGAAACGGAATGATTAACGGTTGACCCGCTTGTTCTGTGTTTACCATGTTCCTCTAGCTGCTGATAGAGATTACGGAGGCCTCGTCCGTCATCACCTGGGACTTTGACGTGTGCAAAGGAGACGTGATCTTCCACATCTACCACTCCAAGCGGGCCCCCCAGCCTCCAAAGAAAGACTCCCTCGGAGACTCCCTCGGTATCGCGTCCCCGGGCGCCAGTAACCTCCAGCTGATAGACAGGAACTGGGTGCTGGGACAGGACTACAGCATGGTGGAGACAGCACTCACTTGCAAGGAAGGAGAGAGTGTGCAGGTCAGGACAAAAGGAAATAGATTGAACAAGAATTATTTCCCAATATTAGCTGTTTTATATGCATGTTTATTGCTCCTTTTAAGGCCTTTCCATAGAAGATAGTTGCATGATGTCTAGTCAAAAGCTTCGGTATAATTATATATAAACATGGACCATTTCCCCTGTTAAAGGCTTTATATTTTTAGAGTTTCGATTATTATTACACTTCATCCATATATCAAATGGAAAAAAAGGTCTTCACACTGTAGCTCCCTTAACTCATTCAGTGCCAAAAATATTTCTGGCTATATCACCCCTGTGCCAAGGCCAAAAATACATTGTAAAAAAAAAAGTGCTTAGGCGCCGAGATACAGCCTTTTTCAGTAAGAAGTTAAACAAGAAGTGAATGGAGCAGCAAATCTTCAAATCATCATATCTTGGGTTCTGAACCTTTAAAAAAGAAACTTTTTTTTTTTAAAGAATATATATATATATTTTTTTTTCTCCATGACGTCTCAGACGTCATTGGCACTCTGGGCTTATGAAAAACGTGACGTCTGCGACGTCATTGGCGCTGAATGAGTTAAGTGACTTTATTTAGGCATACTTAAATATAGTCACATAACCACTTAAACCCCAGCGTTGCAACGCGTTGTGAGCTTGTCGATCGACTATTTTCAGCTAAAGCTTTCCCCACAATAACAGAAAACAGAAAATACCGTTGCATAGAGCCCCGAGGGACTCCGGTCAACCATATGGGGTTTAAGTGGTTAAACGGAGCTATAGTGTGCGGACCCTTCTTTACCTTTGATCTGTATTCATTTTGGATCCAGCACCTACCTTCAAAAGGTTTTTGGATGGATGACTTCTTTTGATCCTGTACACTTTCTCCATAGTCATTAAAATTTACCCAAGATCCTTCTATAAAACATGCGTGTTTATGTCTGACTTCCAAGTATCTCGAGAACCGTCCCACCCGTTAGTCAAAGCGGCCATCGTCCAGAACCGCCTGTCTGACTGATATGGTGTTCTGGTTGTCCAGAACCGACGATCCGACCGGTATTCCCAGTTGTGGTCATGAAAGGGACACAGACAGACGGTACAGCGGTTAAGGCCTTTGCAGACAGGGTGCGAAAAACCACGGAACAGAACGGAAAAAACGGACTATCATATTTTTTAAATGAACACTTTCTTCTCTATGACCTCATGCACACCGGCTCCGAATTAGCCATGCGGCAAGTGGCGGCGACGATGCGTTTTTTTTTCTTCAATCGAACCCAGTTCGATTTGTGCGTCTTTTCGCATGCGGTAAAAACTGATTGACTATTCGCACCCTGTCTGCAAAGGCCTTTACTCTGACACGGGTACAACGGGAATGGCATAATCAGAGTGGCATGCGTTCCCAATGAGCATCAGCCTAGTCCAAATGACTGCGTCAATGTTGGTTAAACATTGCATATTTAAGAAGACATGGACGTTTGTCATGAACTTTTAATTTTTTGTACTAGAACCTTCGACCTTTGACAAAAAATAAAGCCACTTGAAATTTGCTTGAGATAGGTGAATCAACACAGTCAACTATATTGAGGCATAATTTTGGGGCCAAGTTATGTTATCTTTGCGTTTTTAATGGATTTTAAAGTGTGGATTGAGTTGCTGAAAATAATCCCTGGAGAAAAGATTGATTCATGAACTAAATTCAAAAGGACCACGACTTAATGATTAACCATGCAATTATTCAGTTAGATCAGTGACATTGTATTAACCTTTGGACAAAATGTGAATAAAGTGTAAAAATAAAAGCAACTCACTTCAAAGGCTATGCTCGCTAAATTATGCAGCGACATCAGCAGCAAAATTATGTTGATGCTGCTGCGCAATTAAAGACTTAATTTTGATTGAGAGTGCGGATGTTTTCTTTGTTGTTTAAGTGTAAAAATAAAGCCGTTTTGTATGATGTATGGCTGCAGCTGTGAATAGACAGTCAGTGAGATAGACACCAGTATGGTCTTTTAACACTCTCTCCTCTCTAGGGTTCTCACATAACGCGATGGCCCGGCTTCTATATCCTCCAGTGGCGTTATCACAACTCGCCGGCCTGCTCGGCATCCAGCCTGCCTCGTGTGGACGACGTGTTGGCCTCTTTGCAGGTCTCCTCTCATAAGTGCAAGGTCATGTACTACACCGAGGTGCTGGCCTCTCACGACTTCAGGTCAGTTCATTCACTTCAGCAGCCTGCAGTCTCTGGTCTTGGACTGTGTTGTGTAGCATGGTCTCTCACATACATTGTGCCTTTATGCTTAACTTATACTCGTTGAGCACTTCTGTCGCTGGCCGAAAACGGCACATCTACAAGCTCACGACACATTACATAGTAGTTTGGCTATTTTCCATTTGGGCGTTGTGAGATATGGTTATTTTTATTGTTTACTTTTTCATTTACTGCTAATGCAACTTTTATCTATTTACAGAGAATGGTTACACAGTCATTGGCTACTTTTTCTTGGATGAGCATTTCTTAGCCTAGCATCCCTATTCTGGGGGGAACATATGCTGAAAATGGCACATGTACTAGCTCACAATGTGTTGCGTTGCCAATTTGCGACGCGTTGTGAGCATGTAGATCTGTTATTTTCCGCAAACAGATTTGGTGTAGAGTGGGAAAATAAGAGCATGCCATTTACTTAGCCGACCCCGGTCAAATAAATATTTGTATACTAAGTATATAAAGGGTTAAAGTGGTTAAACTGTTAATTTATTGTGCATAACATCATGATAACTAGTTGTTGTGTCTGTCTCTTTTATCAGGGGATCCATGACCAGCCTGGAGTCTAGTCATAGTGGCTTCTCCATGCTCAGCGCTGCCACCACCTCCTCTAACCAATCACAGAGCAGCTCAACAGTCTCAAGATAACATCCAGCGACTAGGTCACATCCATAGTTTCCACCCCTGGGGAGGTTAAAGGAATACTCCACTGTTTTATCAACCTTATCTCCATGTCTTTCTTGGTAGGAGTAATGGGTAGCTCCACATTCATACTAGGACAGAACGGTAATGGGTTTTCAGGTGATTGTGTATTTATTTGTAGCGGACTAGTACTGCCTCAACTAGACCCGAAGCCTAACGCTTCTACTTGGGACGGGGTGGACTCCCCTTTGCATGAGCGGTAGATGTTTGGTTTACCATGCAGGATAGCTGCGTTCCAATCTAGCTCATTAATCATAAATCGACACAGTTTATATCATGAGTTGACTAAACATCCACAACTTTGACAGTGACGTGTTCCTTTAAGTGCGGGTATTTGAACTCAAGCTGACTTTCGGACAGCATCTACTGTGCCTTTCTTCTTCACTGATAACCTGACAATGTGAGAGGACTGACTCGACTTATTACTGCTCAGACTGCCATCGGAGTGGAGTTTCTGTCGGGCCTATGAAGCATTTGAAAATCTGTTTCTGTGCCTATGATTAAATGGACTGCATTAATATAGTGCCTTTCTAGACATCAACCGTAGACCATGCTAAACATTTTACATTGTATTTCACATTAAGCATTAACCACACACATTCACAGCGGAGTCAGCCATACAAGGTGCTTGCCTCGGTTAGGGGTTCAGTGTCTTACTCGACGATTAAGACGGCCACTTTAGCACCTAAGCCACTGCCACCTCTGATTGAATGTGTTGATTTGTAGTGATAATGTATGCTTGTATGAATTTGCATGTATTTCACATGTGAGTAGACAGGCATCCATAATGGTGTGGGGAGGGGGGGGGGTTAAATGCAAACGGAAAAGTGTTACAAACACTCCAGCAAATACCTTGGTTATTACTGTACTTCAAGCGGAAAAAGGCTTGATCCTGTCCATTATCCATTTATTTGAGAATGGAGGGGTAAAGTTGAAGACAAAATGATGTTATTTATTTGTGTGCAATACAAGAATCCCACACACAGCCCTCTTGTTGAAATGGTTGTTGTTCGCCACAAGATGTCAGTGTGTGATATGAATGAAAATTCACCCCTACTGTAAGTCGTCTGCAGTCGGCTTCATAGGGTTTTTACTCTGTTTTACTTTGTCAAACCTTCAGGTGTACTCAAAGCATTCTAAAACTGAAATAAATGTTTGAATTTGGGATCTATGTGAGCGTGTCATTGCCAGTGCAGTCAATGCGAGAAAAGGTAGCTTCTTATATTTGCCATTATAAAACCCTCTTAATGTGATGAGTGCCACTGTGTATGGCTTAGCTTGACTCATAAGTGTGTGGATATAATTAACAGAGAAGATGCCATTATTTCTCAATAGACCATTAATCACTAATGCTGCGCTAGGTAAGCTGTAAAAAAAAGAAAACAAAGAAACCATTTGTAAAGCATCCAGCACACCCTCCAGATTTCACAGGGTGTAGTTTTTAAGCTTGTTGGGTATAGTTGCGGCTGAGCCCTCCGACGCAGCTAATTGGAATGCAGCACGTTGCTGCCTCTGTGAAATACATACAGCACAGGACCAGGCAGTCAACGGTGATTTACATAAAACTTTAATTTCCATAAACTCATCAGATGCCTGTAGCCAAAGCCGGATTGTATTTCCCACATGTTCCTAATGTTTTTTGTTCTTCTTGCTTCCGTGCCCTTGCGACTCGGTGTCACGAGGCTGCTCGTGGCTTATCCCCACACAATCTGGTGACTGCCGGACACGCTTGCCTGAGAGGAAGACCAAACGGGAGGTGCATGGTCTCTGCTGGCTTATAAAGCCTGATTCGTACTTTGTTGATGCGTTGTTGTAAGCTTGTAGGTCTGCTATTTTTGGCATGCGATGGAGCATAAATTAGGCTAGGGTTAGTAAAACGGGAAGAGCTCTGTCTTTGCCAAGATCCTGTTTCCTAAATTAACTAAATTAAGTAATGAGATAATCTGATGAGCTCCCAGACATTGTCCACATAGCTTTAAACATCAGGGCCAAATCCTCCCCAAAAGTTGTTTTTTCTTACTGGCTAAAATTATTTAACCACCTCCTAGAAACAAAATCAGAATTTTGTTGGTACCCATTTGCTTGAAAAACAAGGTCAATTATGTATGTAATGTAATTAGTAAGTAAAACACGTACGTAGTTTTCTTCCGGTGTTTTGCTGAATTGCTCACTGAATCTAGTGAGACGAGATGGTGCAGAAGCACACATTCCTAGAGGTTTCAGCAGACACACTTGTGAGAGAGAGCACTGGCAGCTGGCCAGGGACCACTAAGCCCTCGATATTGATTTGTAGATGCATTATGAAAGCAGTACAGGGGGGGATGAGTCCTTATCATGTGCCTATTCCCGCAGATGGCTGGGACTTTATATCAGTGTCGAGGTCTGGCAGAGACATTTACAACTGTAGAGGATCCTGTTGTGCTTACTCAGGAATTGCAAAGAAATGTGGGATCATAAATGTTATCAAAGAGGTCAGCGGTCTGCCTGAAGAAGGTACACGGTTAAATCCTCTGTTAATTTAACTCAAGGTATACAAAGGTACACAGGTTAGTTAGTTTGTTTATTTCGGTCATAATTTGTTTTAACAAAACAGTTGAACATACATTGCAACTTAGTCAACATGATGACTATTTGGCCGAAAAGGTATGGGCTGAAGCCGAAGCTTATTTTGCCCACCTTAATACCATCTAGGTCCATTTGTTTACATTTGTACACTGTGTTAAATTAACACAATTTTACAGTGTAAAGGCCTCTCACAATTACTCCCCTACAGGGATGCACAGAGTTCCCTGCAGTGAATCTATGACCCTATGGTCACTTGTCACTTTGAGACACACATCCGGGTTTTTGACCAATAAGCATCTATGTTTGACCCGGTCACCGGGACAGCTGACGCTTCTCCGGGTCAAACAAAGGCATCACGTGACGTTGATCCCCTTACCTATTCGCTCATTCTAGGACATGACGTATGTGTAGGCAGAAGAATACGTGTGACTGACGTTGAACATTACTGAAAAATGACAGGCTTGCTTCAATTAAGCTATGACCACTTAGACTGTTTATACCACCGCACTGTTTTTAAAAGCTGAGTGTCTGGTTCGTATCTGCCAGCTAGTGCACATGCCATATGTTATTTTTGAGTGTCTAGGACCAAAGTTTGAACCTGACTTCCGTCATGCGAGTCTTGCATGAACCTCTCTCTGCCCTTCCACACTTCCAATCTTCCTTTCCCCAACCCTTGAAGTTAATTTGAGCACATTAAGAAAGTTTAATCAGACGCTGGGTTATAAAGTGTGACTCCATAGTGGGGCTCCTCATTAAAACCCATGCCTGCCTGTGTTTCATTTGCTTCCCTCTGACAATCCTGACCTTCCCACTAATTGAAAAGGAGAGCCCCAGATAAGTGTGCAAAATCGTTTTTTTTAGGGAGGAATAGGTTGAAAGGTGGGGAAAAGAAACTCTTAACGTTCATGTGCAAAACGGTGCGATGTGAACTTGGGCTTCGTTTCATCATGGTTTGTGCAACTTTTGGCATATATTGAATGTTTAATGCCATCTTTGGATGAGCTGCGGTCCTGTCAAACTAATCTCATGTAGGCGGGGTTACAGTAGACTGTATAATTTGTCCATGAGCAGAAAGACACAGTGATGTCTATTTTTCTCTGATGCTAACCACTATCTCATATCTCCTCACATTGATTTTCACTGCTGCAGGTGAGGCCATCAATCTACCCGCAATTTAGACCAATTTCAGAGATCTGCTGTTGTTCCCAGTGAACTGTCAAGGCTCTGCTTAAGGTTGTTTTCATTGGCTTCCGAACATCAGTTCTGGTTTTATTTCCCTGGTATTTTCTTGGCTCACTGCCCTCCGGGCTTGACATTTCCATTCCTCCTCCCCCTTTAAATGGTGAATTGATCTAGCAGGTCAGAGAGGCTTGCCCTTGTTAAATATTAGGAGAGGAACGGCGATCCATCTGCTCTGTCTGTCAGACAGAATGCCACACTTGGCTCATGAATATCCATTTAATTGTTTCTTGAACCTTATGGCGTGTGTATGTAGAGATACGACTGAATGAGTATCATTCATTTACCACAACTTGAAAGATTGCACTCCAACATTACACAATTGTGAAGATACGCTTCCACCAGAGACAAACGTTAATCATGACTTCGGGACAGCCTGCTGATCATTCCCACCGATTTTCATGACAATCCACCGATCCGTTCTCGATTTTCACGTTGACTGTGAGTGACCTTCACCTTTGAGCTTGTTAAACCAAAAGTTAATAATCTCTTGGGGGCAACCTACTGATCAGTCCCACCATGTTTAATGAAAATTCCCCTCTCCATTATCAGATTATGTTGCTAACAGACAAACAAAATATAATCAAATGAGGCAAAGACAAAATCCCTGTTGGTGGAGTCCAGTCCAAAAATAATAATACAAATGTTCTTGCACTTGGGAATGGACAAGTAAATGGCATTGTTAATGTGTGGTTAGGTGTGGCCAACAGCCTCGGTCAGCTTTGCAACATGTGCCTCTACATAATAACAGCCAGATTGAGTCCCACATGCACTGAGGTAACTAACCAACCGTATCTATTGACTGCAAATTAACACCAAGCACCTGTGGGAAACAAACAAACGAACACACACGTGTGCGCACGCACACACACACACACACACACACACACACACACACACACACACACACACACACACACACACACACACACACACACACACACACACACACACACACACACACACACAGAGTCCCTCAGAATTAGCTCAACTTAAATGCAATCATGGCTCGGGCATGGGAGTTAGTCTGCAGTGATTACCCAGACCATTCCGTCTCTGCCAGCGGCTGCAATCAGACAGTGGTGAGGGCGTTGTCTGAGACATCCGTCTCCCCTCGGCTCACCTGCCAGGCCTCCTCGAGCTGCCACCCTTCAATGAACACAAGAGATGTCTTATTGGCAGGCAGAGGGAGTAGGGCAGGCATTGATCCCCCCCCGTAATACACTAGGATGAGGTGGGTGACTTGGGGAATAGAGAAATACAAGGAGTGTGACATCGTGGAAGACAGACGAGATGGATTCAGATCGTATGAAGAGACATTGGACACAGTGGTCAAGACACTTCCGCTCAAGAACTTTAAGCAGGAGGCACACATGATCACAGTGAGGTTTTGTTTGGATTCGATGGCTTCTGGCTGTCCTCCATCTCACGGCAATTGAACACTGCAAGAAGTTCTGCAAGAAGAACATACTCTAATGCTGGTATTCAGCGGTAGTTCCCTTTTAAATAAGAGTCACAGAATTATATCTATGCATTAACATTTTTCTGGCAAATTCTGTGCCTGATGTCTTGGTTGCATTCCATTCCCACACAGATGCAACGAAGCAGCGAAACAGAGGAGATTAAACCCAGACAGACATAGCACGTTTATGGTTCCTGGCATCTCTCTCTCTCTCTCTCTCTCTCTCTCTCTCTCTCTCTCTCTCTCTCTCTCTCTCTCTCTCTCTCTCTCTCTCTCTCTCTCTGAGCATCATTATGAGGTAGTTACAGTGAGCCAAGCCATAAGTGTTCCCATGATGCATGCTGGCAGAGCACTCCTCACTCTGTCAGTATAGCTGCTGAATCCTCCTTCCTCAGTGCTTACTTAGAATACCTGCTTCATCATCCGCTGTAAATGAAAACTATCCGTTTCATCTCATAAAGACTCAAATTGGGTTATGTGCCTCTCAGCAACGGTAATGTTTAATTTAGAGCCAACTCTCCATAGTACGACCGCGGCAAGCACCAGAAATAGCCGATCTATAGGCATTCCAATGTGTTGTGTTGTAGATCAGCGATTTTCGGTGCACACCGCTGTGCGACAAAGTATATCATCAGGCTTTTTAGTGCCACCATGCTTTAGTCTGCCATCGTTTTGAGTCACATCATTAAGGCCAGCAGAGGGGGTGAATAGGCTGACTGGCGCAAAGTGCCACCCGCTGTGCCACTAATTGTCCATCTGGCTTGAGTAATGTACAGCCGCAGCTAAGATGACACATCATTGGGCACCGTGTATGAGTTGCCTAGTTGGAATACAGATGTATTAAGATGATGCTGTTGTGCATCTGGCCCAAAACACTCTTTCACGGCTCATAAAATAACAAACTAGCACGATTGTCTGAAATTGCACTCATCAAAAACCAGCCAGAACACTGAAAGTGATAGGAAACAGGGCTTTTTCATTGCACTGTGGTTCAGTGCACTAAGATGACTATAACAGTTAAGTCCTCAGGCTCACTATTAATTTAACCACTTAAACCCCATTTTATACTTAGTCTATTTGAAAATAGACGATCTACAAGCTCACAGCTTGAAACATTTTGAAATGTAAAAAAAAAAAAGAGTGTCTGCGCCTTCTAGCCTCTTACTGTGTGAAACATGTCACACCCTTCTACCTCTCTCATCATCCTATAGATCTTCAAAAATAAACATATTTGATAAAACAATCCTGGTTTTCACTCTAGACCTGTGCAAGCATGAATGTGAGAGAGGCAAGTGGGGGATAATGTCATTGACTGTCTTCCAGGTGGCTGAGGAAAGTAGAAGAGATGAATCTTGACAGGTCTGCTTGGCTGTACGCGCCCCAAAGGAAGCTCGTCATCTGTCACAGGCAGAATGACATTAGATTGGTGTGTCAGCCATGTTTGTCGCCTCTCAATTCCTTGTCTGGATATCGAAATGAACAATCTGCCGCGCCCCGCAGTCTACCAACACTGACAATTGCAGGAACATGGCGGGGAATGTCTGACAGTGATGAAGGTTTATACCCTCCTCCTGGCCTGTCTCTGCCCACTCACCTGCCATGTGGTGTGAATGGACTGCGGGTGTAATTGCCTTTAAGACAGGCTTTGGGCTCGGGACCAAAGAATCTTTCAGCAGCGATCGACTAGCCTAGCTAACATAGCTGTTGCATGCAGACAGCCTGAATGTCTTATGTGTGATAGCCAATTTGTGACACTTGCTTATCACTATACCGACCAAAAACAAAGCAAAAACTAAAAAAAAGTGTGTTCTGTGGATCATTAGCACTTCAAACCAGAACAGAAAAGGCAATCAATTCAATTCACTCACTTTGACTGTCAAGGCTAGCCACTTAAACCCTCTATACTTAGTAAACTTCTTTCAGCCAGTGCGGAGAGAACAGCTGGGTATCAGAGCTGGCTGTCCTATGTCTTGACCTCACTGGTAGAACATCCTGTTTGATCTCAGGTCAACGTTCAACAGCAGGCTACACGACACCTTCCATTTAACTCTTCCTGTGGAATCGTAATTCAATCCTATATACTTAGTAGACCAGGGTTCCCCAGGGGTGTATCTTTGGCCCCCTCCTTTTTTCCTTCTACATAAAAGCTCCTCACTGGACTGTTTGCCTATTTTTGCCAAATGTTTGGCATAACATGCCCAGAATAGCAATGCTTGGGTTCAAGTGGTTTAAAAAAGGCTAGAAAGGACAGTACACTGGCTTCAGATCTGTTCTCTGTGATGTCTGTGTTGGAATTCAACTTGCCTGTCTGTCCATCTGTCGGCCCGCCCATGTTTACACAGAATTAATGCATGCGTTTCCACATTGGGTATTCCTGTCCCACAGTCTTTCTTCAGCCAACTGACATGATTGATGTGATTTTCTTTTTTTACCGGCACACATTACCAGGATGATTCATGTGGCATATCTGGTGGTAGACACGAAGCACGTCCCCCATGATGACTTATGTTGTGTATGAGTAAACCAGCTGGTAAATATGCGTTCATCTCAAAGGTTGGCAGGCAAGCGTCTGATAAAAGATGCTCGTACTTCCATGTCCTCGTATGACCATGCTCTCACAGCTTAGTCAGCATAGTTGGTAATTGCCCTCCATAGATGTACGCTCAGATATTCGTACTGTAAGACTTTGGCCCATTTCTCAAGACGGGGAATCTTTGCCATTGTTGACAATGTCCTCTATCATATCTCCGATGACCCCACAGGGTCAGGTGACCTCTGCTGCAAATACTGAGACTCATTTTTCTCTGTTGACTTTTATTGATCACAGACCCATAGAGATGTCATATTTGATGTTCTCTTTTGTAACCTTTTCTGGAAAACCCCAAGGTTGAGATAATCAAGCTGATTGTCCTCCTCTGTTAAGAGGAGATCTTTATTCTGTAGAGCCTTGGTTCTCAAAGTGGGGTCCGGGGACCCCCAGGGGTCCGTGGGGGGGGGTACCAGTGGGTCCCCAGCAAAATGTGTAAATATAACGTCACAATCATTTTAACCACTTTAACCTTATTTTATACTTTGGCTATATTCAAAAATAGCAGATATACAAGCTCATAGCGTGGCACAGAGTGCCGCGCTATATGAGCTTGTTAGATCAGCTATTTTTATTTTTAAATGATATGTATTTGGCTGCGGACCCCCATCTAAAAAATAATTTGTGCCAGGGACATCCAGAAGCAAAGATTTGAGTTAAAAATGTTCGCCTATATATATATATTCAAATATTTACACAAATGTTCCCTATTTTTCAAAAATAGCAGATCCCTGGGGGGTCCCCGGACCCCACCTTGAGAAACAATGAGATAGGAGACATAATAGGGGTAGGTAAAAAGTGCAGTAAGCAAGCTTAACTGGCTTGTAAATGCCCAGCATTATGGACAGCTGCAAGCAGTGAGGTTGTAAAATGAATACAAGCACACAGGTTAAGCCACGTTAAAGATGTTGCCTGTTAACTGAAAATGTTACATTCTTAGCACTTAGTGTTTAATAGTTCAACACAGAAGGGAACGTTAAGGAGGGCAGTAGTCAAGGTTAACCGCCAAGGATACACAACACTCCGTCATCTGCATATTTTCAGACACACTGGGTGACATTTGACAGAATCTAAGATACTTCGATCACAATTTATTATAAATACTCTTACCTAGACTAACTCAGGTAAGGGTTGAAGGTGATGTATGACAGTGGTTCTCAAACAGTATTCATGTCAAGCACCCCCAAATTGATACATATTATTAGGCTATGGACCCCCATTTGAAAGGTTTCTGTGCCAGGGACCCCCATTAGAGAAGAATGGCCGGAGATACTTACGTACAGATACGTACTGTAGGCTGTGAATGGTCGTGAATATTATTTTTCTTCTTCCCCATTCATATTGGACACCTGCGTGGGCCGCAGGCCGCCAGTTGGACAACCCTGGGTTAAATCCTTGTAGGGTAAGAAAATAATTTGAAATTAAGTTAATCAAAAATGATATAGCAACAAGGTGGAAATTAGTAACATTTCTTTTTTTCCCTCTTTTTAGAACTTTCACTTTTTACTGGAAGTACAATGGAGGTCAGATTGGGCTGAAACTTTGCCCAAACATGGAGATGACGGACGTCATAGTACTGATGTCATAGTACTGACATCACAGATGACTTGATGTATAGACGACACATGATGTCCGAGATAACATGGAAGCCCCGCCGCTATTAAACCCTGTCTTGATTAAATGATCATTTCAGAAACTATCTGCTTCCACACAAATTCATGTCAGCTTGTAATAGTTGAACTAGCTTTATGCATCAATATCTGGTTCACCCCAAGCCATTCATATCCTCTATTAATAGCGCCTTCTACAGACTCAAATAAATTTGACATTCATCACATAAGTTTTGATTTTATTTTTTCAAAAGAATTTTGAAAATACGTGGCTAGCAAAATGTTGCCATTTGAAGCACATGAGAGAAAGGGAGAGTGAGAAGTTGTAGAGGAGACAAAGAGAGATGAGGGGTGACCTTTAGACCAGTGAAGAGCTGATTGAGTAGTTCACACCCTTTTGCAAACTCCTGTGACATCGCATTAAAATGATAATGGCATCTTAGATTATTCAGATCTTGGGAGGCTCATATCTCCTAGCCTACAAGTGTCTTGTAAAACAAGTGGCATGTATGACATGATGTCGGAACTCGACACTCCTTTGTCTCACCCCGTGCTTCTGTTTAATCATACCGAAGTGTGTGTCAGCTGTAATCAAGAACCACCATGGCCGGATCACACCTCCAACTCTCACTTCAGAATTTTAAGATTGCCTTTCTGTAGATCAAAGGTTCTGGGCCAAGACGGCATGATTCACCAGGGGAAGGTGTTAACAAAATAAATCTCGGAGCTTGAACTGAAGCCAAGCCTTAGGGTTTTGCTCCCAGCCTGGTGACTTTCATGGTAGGTAGAGGTCATGATGTGTTGAAAATGTTTAAATCAGCTAAATATCATGTGGTATACACAGTCCAATGCAGGGGCTGATTACAGACCGGGCGTGCAGCATGGACTTTTTTGGTATTCAGTTATTTTTTTCCTTGAGTCCTCCAGAGATCCTCAGTTCTCTCACTGTCACTCACAACCACACATTCTTGGCCTTGCTCTAGGGCGCGTTCAGCCCAAACAAAACGTAGCAAAACATTTAGGCCATTCTTTGTGTTCTTTTCAAATAACATAACAATAACATTGGCTAATACTGCAGAATATGCTCTGTTTAAGTCACTTCCCTTGCTGTCCACAATAGCCGAGAACAATTAAATGAAAGGGTATGTAGAAACTGTGGTTTCTAATTATTGTGATCCAATATTCGCCTCGCATTTCAGAATGACAAGATAAAACTTTAATGTGAAGGATAATCCATTGCCTACCTTTGAGACTGTTACAATCTACTGTATATGAGATCATTATTTTATTATGACTATTAGACTACCATTATTGCTGATCACTGTTGTGTTATGATATTGTAATATTTATCATTATAGAGTAGAGTGGAGTAGAAAAGTTTATGAAAGTGTCACTCCACAATGGTACACACAAGAGCAAAAGATACTAATAGGCTATGTCTTTTAATGTCTTTTAAAGGTTTGCATACACCAAGCTGTGGCGGATGCATTTATAAAGAACCTTAGTTTCGATTGTGCAGCGTTTATATAAATGTTGTGTTGATTGGGCAACACTTCTGACAAATGACACAAATCAGACGACCGTACCTCAAAGCATGGACTTGATGAATTGCCACAAATAGAGTGGTAAGTCATAAAGTCATAAATTCATAAAGCTTTACATTTGATTTCCGTCTTAAAGACAATTTGAGTTTGTGGTTATATATTGGAGTGATTTCAGTTTGCCTTTATGGAAGAGATTTATGTTTGGTTTTGTTTTGTGTTTGCATTTGGTTGTCTGTGTGCTCTGTTTCCCTGTGTTATTGCCTCCTTCTCTCATCCTTGTATTAGCCTTGTATTGGGCCCTTAAGGGTCCATTTGGTTCCTAACTATCAATCATTTAGCCGGGGACCACCTGCAACCCCCTAAAGGACCCCTGGGAGTCCCCGGAACGCACATTAGGAACCAAGTGGAAATGCCCCCATCTGCAGCCTACTGGACATGACTGTGACCACCCCTCTCCTCCTGAAAAGTAGGACGTTCTCCATTACATTTTAACCCATTAAAACCGGGAAGCATATATTATGTGTGATTTTAGATTTTATTTTATACTTTGGCTATTAAAAAATTGCAGATATACAAGCTCATAGCTCGTCACTTCGTGCCGCGCTATGAGCTTGTAGATCTGCTATTTCTTGAAAAATCTTAAAAATGTGTGCAAATCTTTGAATGTATATATATACATTAAAGAGAACATTTTTAACTCAAATCTTTGCTTCTGGGGGTTCCTGGAACAAAATATTTTGAGATGGGGGTCGGCGGCCAAATACATATAATTTTGGGGGTCCTTGACAAGAAAAAGTTTGAGAACCAGTGATATAGCAACATACGTTTTTTTTCTTCAGAAAACTGTCAGGATTTTATGAGACATTTGTAGAATCGGCCTCAGGTCTTAATGGGTTAACTGCTCCTCACTTGATTCAGCACTGATTGCCTGTGCAGCACAATGAAAATTCATTACAGCCCCTCGCCTCTGGTGAGTGCTGGGTACGTGGTGAATTTCATTGTAATGTTCCCGTGGGCTGTGCTGCTAAAATGTAATTTTGGTTTCAATAGTTTTCTAGAGAACTGCGAGGCCTTGCCTTGTGCTGAGAAATGCAACTGTACAAATCCTTCTATTATTATCCAGTCAAGCTGCATTCTTCCATTAAGGTGGTGTCCTGTGGGTCTCCAACTCCAGCTTTTTTGTTTACAAGCCATATTTGATTACAGCAGGCTGCATATTGCTGTAACCTCAGATTTCTAGTGTTGTGTTATAAAGAATTCCCCTCTCATTTCTGCTGCTTGTTACCTCAAAACAGTGGCTTTCTTGCAATGTGTCCACTCCCTGCTGAATTAGTCTAATATTATCCATATTACAGTCCTATACAGTCCTGGTGTGCCGTGAGACAAGTCCAGGTGTGCCTTGGGATTTTGTGACAACCACACATTATTATTGCAATTTACACAACTACACAAAAGGTTATGGATGATCTTTTCATTTTCTATGTAAGTACTACTTAGTGTGCAGTAATGTCCCAATAGGTAAATTCTATTTTAACCTCTTTCAACCAGGCGTCCCTATTTGAGGAATGCCATTATCGGCGAATATTGTAAATATTGTTTTTAATATTCACAGATTAAAACGAAAAAATACAGAAAGTAGCAGATCTACAAGCTCACAACGCATCACGATTTAACACGTTGAGCTTGTAGATCTGCATTTTCAAGGAGACGCACCGCATAGCACAAATCTCTGACAGGGTAAACTGACTGACACAATGCACTTGTATGAATGAATAAATAAATACATGAATGCACTTATTGCACTGCGTACACTACAAGGTTAATCACACAGATGGTAGCAGCAAATTCACAGCACATATACTGTACATTCATATATTGTAACAGCATATACATAAAACATACAGTCATTCTGTAACAGCATACACACATAGCACATATTTCACATACTTTAACAGCATATTCACAGCACGCATATACTGTAACAGCATATACAGTACATATAAATTCACATACTATAACAGCATACTGTACACACACACACACACACACACACACACACACACACACACACACACACACACACACACACACACACACACACACACACACACACACACACACACACACACACACACACACACACACACACACACACAGAGCATATATACATGACATTGACAATGAAATGTGATCTGTGGTGCTTTCGCCATACACTCTGAAGGCTGCCTGCCAGTCAAAAAGAGTTTCAACACCTGCTTGGGCAAATCATTAAATACAATAACTTTACATCCGTTAAATGAGCTATCCAAGAATGGTTATGTAAAATGCACAGTTTTTTTCACAGTTTCAACCTTTCTCTTTTGCCCAAGGGCCATGTTACGCTTCCGAGCCGACGGCCAGAACTTTCATTGGCATGGCAGAACAGGGAAACGGTGACTTATGGGTTTTCAGTTTTCAGCATAAATGAGTAAGACCCGGGTTCAATTATGCACAGCGGTGATAGTGGACGCCCAGGGTCTGGTATAATGAGTGTCAGTTGGGCGTGGCCAGGCCTGGAGACTGAGAGGAGCACAGCTTTATGGAACACTTTATGGAACACTGCCAAGTTCAAGCTGTGTTATTTCTTTGCCGCTGGGCTGTCAGGATGCTGTTAGTGAATCTGAGCTGTCACAGAGAAGAGACAAGCTGACATTCAATATGGAGGTGAGTGGAGGTTTGTCCTCTGACCATCATGACGTGCTCTGTGAAAGGCTTCCATCTCCCCACCCTTCACCCATCAGCTCATCCTTTGACATCATACCCACTATGAACATGGAATGTGGATCGCCATGCCACTGCTAACATTGTGTGAAACATTTGAATTGGGTTGCTTCTGTTTGCAGTGATTGTTAAAGGGTATAAACTTGTTTGTCTCAGGTGTGCACACTTGTACTTGTCCATCTTGCACACTTTCTCTTCAAAGCACTGTGCTCTGGGAGCCAGGTTCTGGAGTGTCTGAACATTATTTGGCGACAATAGGAATTCACTGCAAAATGCGATGGTTGCGGCTTGTTTGGTATAGGTCTAGACAGTATTAATAATAAAACAGGTAATCAGTAGGCCTGTGAATCTTCTGCTATCTCACGATTCGATTCGATTCCGATTCTTGGGGTCACGATTCAGATTTTTTTCAAAACAAACGATTCTCTATTCAAAAAAGTTTTTTTACGATTCAAAAACCAGAACTTGCCACAGCTAATCTCCGGCACCATTGGACCAATCGGCTTGAAAGTTTGCACACACTCCCATGAAACCAAGGAAGAACCTCCGCCACAAATGTTTAAAATCCACCTAATGGTGGCGCTATAACAGGCCGATTCACATTTTGGCCTGTATCAAAATAGTTTTTTTCCCTGGATTCCTTAAATCATGACACAACTGTATATTGGCCTCCAAGGAGCGCACTTTTCTAGTTTAATCTTTATTCACTGTAAAGGAACGCAGCAAAAACACAAATTCTTGATGTATTCAAGGCTTCACTGGGTGAATAATTGATAGGAAAAAAAGTCATTTTGGGGGTGAAGTACCTGTAATGCTGCGGCTGTGAGCTGACCTTTGGCTATGTGCCTGTTCATCTCCATGTGATTACTGAGTCACTAAGCCATGTCTGCTTTGGCTTATTATTAGCTGTTTGATTAGCTGATTGCGCCATCAAAGCTGAACCCAGCATTTTCATTACTCGCCGATTTTCCCAGAAAGTAGAGCGTCGCCATGTGGGCCATCGTTTAGATTGCTCATTTAGGCTGATGACGGGCTGGAGCTTGGCCAGCAGGAATCAGCCGGCGGCTAACTGACGCCATCCAGAGAGTGCCCATCACCTTTCAACACCATTGCACACTAAACTGCCATTCAATGAGGCCTTCATGCATTTCCATTGACTCACTATCCGTTTCTGAAACACAATGCAAAACCCTGACCGTTAATTTACGTTGGGTCCATTGTTACACTCTCACAGTTAAATCGGCACTCAGGTTTTTGCAGCGTAGCCTACCGTCCTGCTGCTGTTATCCAACAAATCAATGTGACACGGGTCGGCTAGCCACGCAGCAAAAATGGTTCTGCTCAAAATTGTGTAATAGGAAGAGCAGTGCCCCCCATCCACCCACCAATCCTGATCCCCATCCTCAGTCCTCGTGCGCATAAAATAGAAATGAGTTATGTGTAATGGGTCTATACAGAGGCACCACATGAGAAGATACTGTATGGACTGGAGGATGGTGGGAATGGAGATTAAAGAGAAATGGAAGGTGGGCGGGGATGAAGGCAAGGCTTTTGAGAGAGCGGGTTAAAGACTGGATGCAGAGGGAGGGGACACACAGGTTAGAGCACGCCAGGGACCGGTGCTCAATCCCAGATTGTGTCTGAGCCTGTGATCCCGCTTCTGCTCTCTTGTGTCATCAGCTTTGTTTTCCCGGATCTCAAGTGCTCTAATGGCATTAGCGTGGAACGCGAGGCTCGGCAGCAGTGGTGTAAAGTAACTAAGTACATTTACTCAAGTACTGTACTTAAGTACAATTTTGAGGTACTTTTACTTTACTGGAGTATTTCCAATTGTCTATACTTTTACTCCTACTCCACTACATCTCAGAGGCAAATATTGTACTTTTACTCCACTACAATTATTTGAAAACTTTAGTTACTAATTACATTTCAGATATAAATTACTACATTATAAAACATACATTAACCACTTTAGCCCTATTTCATACCTAGGCTATTTAAAAATAGCCGATCTAAAATATCTAAAATATAGCCGATCTAAAATAGCAGATCTACAAGCTCACAACGCGTCGCGATGCGACGCGTTGTGAGCTTGTAGATCTGCTATTTTCAAATATTTTAGTACTTTTACTGTTGGTACTTTAAGTACATTTTGATGCCAATACTTTTGAACTTTTACTCAAGTACATTTTTATTCTGGACTTTTACTTGTAACAGAGTATTTCTATATTGCAGTATTGGTACTTTTACTTAAGTAAAGAATTTGAGTACTTTTTCCACTGCTGCTCGGCAGTGACCGTGATTGTTGATATGGGCATTATCTAGCAGGTGGAGTCGTAGGGTGGGCAGATGGCATTGGCAACTGGGGACAGGGATAATTAGGGACATGCAGATGGGGTGCCAGGCCTATAGGACCTGTTGAGATGTTTGAAAAATACACCCCGATGCTACTATCACTGTGTTGTCATGATTTTGTCTGATTTTGTTGAAACAAGCACAGTTAAAAAAAAACTCATCATTACACGATTGTCTTATTATGTTGTATTACAATGTTACATTAGCCTGGTAAAACCCCCTCCCTCCGGAAATCTCATTTGCATTTGATTGATATTTCCGGAGGGAGGGGTTTACCAGGCTAATGTTACATTATCCTAGCTGACCAATTGTACTTTTTAGACTCTTGGAAATTAAGCTCTTGTTGGTATAAAGATTATCTAAAGGAGTTTAGGGTAAAGTTGCATGCTAGGGCTGTGCCCATAGCTGACTGGACAGTGCATTTCCCATAATCCCAATATCCCCGGTTCAATTCCGGCTAGAGAAGTGTGTGCATATCTACTCAAATACAAAAAGGAACAATGTCCACCTTTTTCCCAGGCCGCTGCAACTCCAACACCACTGTATCATCGTCTTTATAGATCGATACCTTTATTGATCCCGCAGGGGAATTTCAGTCGCCCAGAGGAAGCACAGCAGTTAAGAGTTACAAAGTTACTAGTCTCGCATGGCCAGACTGTTGCCTCCCACAATTTTCAAAAGTTTCCGGTCTTATTACAGTCTGGGACACGGAAGCTCTGATCATGATTAAAATATAAAGCGGATGTGAAGCCTCCTCCACACTTCCGTTTCGTCTTTACAGTTGCCCTAATTTATCCTAATATAAATCAAAATCATCTAAGCATAATCGTTGCTGCAGAAACCAGCTCTTGGACTCTTGGAAATTAAGCTCTTGTTGGTATATAGATTATCTAAAGGAGTTTAGGGTAAAGTTACATGCTAGTGCTGTGCCCATAGCTGACTGGACAGTGAATATCCCATAATCCCAATATCCCCGGTTCAATTCCGGCTAGAGAAGTGTGTGCGTATCTTTCTCCGTTTATCCTCACTCAATGGCCTGTCTTCCCACACTTTCCTTTCTAAATACAAAGCAAAAAACAACAACACCTAAACAGTCGGTTACTAAACCCTTATCCCTGATGAGAAGAGCTAAACACAAACCATGACAAATTTATTACTCCGCATATTAGCAGCTATTTAAATGGAGATTAATGACACCATGCCACCATGTCGATTATTAATGAAATTTCCCATGGCAAATGATGTGTTTATTTCCTCTGTTATTTAAAATCCCCTTTCCCTTTTTGTCAATTTTGGCCTTTATTTCTGTTTGTTTTTTTGTTCTTCATGTACTGTTTGCCAGAATTTAAATGAAGGCATTGTTTACTGTCTGATCAAAGAGCAAAAACGTGACAGGATGGTGTCAGTCACGCAGAGTTATTTCTTTTTCTTTCATGCGTAGGATTTTTCCCACTGCGAACCCCAAGCATGAAGCATTGATGTCTTCAGCTCTGGAATCTTACAAAGG
>NC_137615.1:36182205-36222205 GCF_963280865.1 Gymnoscopelus braueri | reverse complement strand
GGGAAAGCTCATCTCATTACCAGCATTCCCCCAAAGCACTTCCTTTAAAGGTCAAACTACATCCTACAAGCCTTCTGGACCCTCTCACCTGGGGACACCGATAGTCTCTGGCTTTTCAGCAAAATGAGATTCCTCTGCAGCACAGTATTAATATTAGAGCAGAGCCCTCCGAGTGATAGTGCTATTCTGCTATGAGGCCACACAAGTAAAAATCAATATGCTCATTGCCTGTGGTGAAATGTCTTCCCTCTCTTAGACAACGCCATGGCCTGTATTGAAAGCACTGTTTTCATGTCATTCCTGTGTGTCTAGATTTTACAACATCATAAGAAGGCCTACTTCTGTTATGCTTGGTGTTTGCATGCATTAATTTACAGTCATTTGCAACTAATGAAATCTGGTTGTTGTTGCTGCTTTTCATCCGCCAATGCATATTCATGCTTAGGGATTTAAATATGCCGTAACCAGATCTGCCAAGAAATGATTGCGTTTTCTGTAAAAATTGAAATGTGAGCCCATCCTCCTTTTGCTTCAACAGTGAGCTGTCTTATTAGTTTCCCTTCTGCTGTTTGGGCTGGAGGGAAGGTCACAAACAAATCCATGTGCCGAGGAGTTCCATGTTGGGTTCATGTACGGCTTCACGAGACCAAAATAACATTAATGAGTCGGTTACATCACCAAGTGCCAGGGGCGTAATTAAAGTAAAATTTATGGGGGAGGGGGGCGGGGGGGGGTCTGTCCCTGGTCCCAGAGAGAAACAATGTGGATCTCAGACTTTATGTTGCCAGCCTGTGACATCAGTCATCTATGACGTCGGTTGTAGATGAGAAGGATGACTCCAAAGTTGCCCCAATCAGCAGCACTTCCATTATAAAATTAAAGTTAAATATTTCAAAAAGTATAAAACATAACTGGGGGGCAAATAGTGGCGGTATTCCCGTGGCCTAGCAGCATGCATACAAAGATTGGCGTTGATCGGTCCAGAGGTTTGCGAGATTCGCTCTCTCACACACACACACACACACACACACACACACACACACACACACACACACACACACACACACACACACACACACACACACACACACACACACACACACACACACACACACACACACACACACACACACACACACACACACACACACACCCTCTCATAGAGCCTCTTCCAGAGCCAAGCCGGGAAAATAGTGACGGTTTTCTGCAATACAGTATATGTATTCAAAGACTTTGTGGGGATTATTTGAAAACTTCACTAAATCAGTTTTTTCTAGCTCAGTAATCTCTCCCACTTTGAATTTGGGTAAATACTGTATATTTGTTTTAGAGCTTTGCACGTCAATTATTCGTGATTTTATGGTTATTGAAAATGACACTCACTTCTACCCTAGCTTCTACACTGCTGCTACTTTTCTCGTCAAAGAGCTAGATATTGCATGCTTCTATCCAAGGTTTCAAGGGCCATGAATTCGCAAAAAAATACTATATCCACAATGCAAATTCATTTGGAGAACATAAACGTACAGATGAAAGGAACCTGCCAACATGGTAATAGTATTTTCAAACACTGCATACTAAGCAGCATGAGTACAGATGAGACTGTGCTGACATCCCATCAGTGTCTGCTCCATTGCCAATAAAAGCTCAGACTGAGCAGTAGCCTAATAAGCTATTTTCTAAACTGCTCAGTCTCCTTGAAAACACTATAAATCCCACCTAAGATAACCTACCTCTTGCACTATCAACCTCCTGAGGAGGCCGATTTTTGCTCAAAAATGTTTTATATTACTGCTACAGATTTTGTCCAAACATCACGCAGATCAGTGCACAGTATCTCTATAGTCATGCGATCAAGGCGGATTTTTGCAAACCCCATTTTTTAAATATTACTCCTACAGACTTTGTACAAACATCACGCAAATCGGACACATTATATGTCATGTGATCAAGACGGATCTGTCCGATTTTTCATATTCTGTCCTGATTGGATGATATGCATCTAAAGTTTGCAGGAGTGGTTCGCTTTGAACAAAATGCCTCAAATCATGGACACATTGTCCGATTGGTCTGAAAGGCGGAGGATGAAATGCCACCGTTTTCACATTGGCCTATTATAATGCCTCCAGGATGCCAATTTTTGCAAAACATTTGTTTTTAATATTACTCCAACACATTTTGTCCAAACATCACGCAAATTGGTACACATTATGTCTAGTCATGTGATCAAGACAGATCTGTCCGATTTTTTATAGTCCTGAAGTTTGAAGGAGTGGCTCATTTTGAACAAAGTGTCTGTGCAATAATTTCATTAACCCCTCAACTTCTACACATTCCACTCTATAATGACTGAATTCCGAACATTGCTGGCCCACAATAACCTACTGTACCTGACCTGGCGGAGACCTATGCGCCGAGGAGCACTTTTTCAAGTTGCATTTCATTTTCACATCTACTTATATAATGGAATTGTTACCTCTCGCGCTGACGCCATACCCACTCCATTCATTTGGACCTCTCGCCGCTGACGCCATACCCACAGCATTGATTTGGACTAAACACAACAACTACATATCACATGTCACCACTACACTAGCCACAACGTGCGCGCTGAATTTACGGGGGGCGTAGGGTACTTCTCATTGCTCACTACACATTTTCCACCTCGCAACATAATTAATTCTACTCACCACATTACGACCACACCGGACGGGGAAACACTTTCGCACCGTTTACCGTGCGCACAACCGAACGCCGACGGCCACAGCCGAAGCAACACGAAGCGGCGGCCATCGAAATCTCTGCATCGCCACAACAACAACAACAGACGCGCGTCCTTCGCTTCAACCCCCGCTCTTGCTTACCTTTTTGTTCGACCCACGCCGTTGCTTTCACTTTAGTCATGTCTCTATCACACCACACTCACGGTAATATGTCCGTCCTTCACGTGCCATGTACATCCCAAAGACAACCAACACCACGCAGCCGCTTTTGTAATCTCCCCACAACAACACACGACTCGGCATCTGGGTTGCCACGTTGGCAAAAGACAAGCAGACCGGTCAGTGTTGCCAGATGTGCGCCAGAAACAAGCAACCACCTTCATGAAGAAAAAAAAACCCAGCCGAAGGGGTCCACGATGTTTCACGGGGGTCCCAACACTCCCAGGGGGTCCCTCATGTAATTTTTTTTTAAAAATACTATTTTTTTTACAACTTTTTTTGGGGAAATTTTTATCCCACCATTTTGGTACCCTAGGACCTCTAGTGTTTGAAAAAGGGATTTATGCTCTACTAACCACTTAAAGAACACACAGAGTGCTGTGTGTGTGTGTGTTCATACCTGCTGTTGTGAACCAATTTCATCCAGCAACTTGAATGATCATAACTACATATTATTGGTGCTCGGAGGTCGTGGCTTCAAATCCACCGTGGTGCATCCGGCTTTGTCGAGTATCTACACACAAACACAATTGGCCCGTGTTCGGGGGAGGGACTGAACGTAATCCTGCGGGCTGGGGCGGCACCTGTCAGCAGGGAGTGTTGGGCGGGAGGAGTAGGACGAAGGCTCTAAGTATGTCCTACCGATGGGGGCTCCTCACTGGCAGGTGAGTCAGTAGGATACAACAGCAGCGACAACACAGAAATGTGTTCGGGGAGGAATCAATTGGCATAACGAAAAAATTATAAATATATATACAGTATATTTTCTTCTTCTTTTTTAAACCCACATATTATTAATTTTCTTTAAGGAATAATATAAAATAAAAATATAAGATATATATAAAAAATCTAGTGGGGCATGTAACCCTTGTATGAATGGGCACATACAGTAAGTCACATAAGTCCACCACAAGCTAAACACTTCACTGGAAAACATTTATACTGCAGTCTCCCATGGAAGGTCCTAAGGATGCATGGACATACACAGTCTTTTCTGCACCCCAGACAGAGTTCTTGTAGCCTCTATATTTGTGGTGATAAATGGTCTTACACTGTATACACGTGCACTCCCGGTAACTGAGGGATTTGCGGTGATGAATTGTTATTTCAGATCTAAATTGAGTTTGGCCATATAGGAAACTGGCAAGTGCGTAAGGGAGACAAAATTGTGCATTGATTAAGCAATAATGAGGCTGCGAGTTCTCATGGGATGGGAATGAAATCCATAGTGTTTGTTGCACATGTTATGTTAGCTCTTTTTTATTTTATAGTCCATTGTATAATGAAAATAGCAGATTTATAAGCTCACAGCTTATCAAATCGCGAGGTCATAGATCAGATATTTTCAGCGTGCAACACAGTTGTACGACAAAGTAGCCTATTAATCAGGCTTTACACAAACTGAAACTTAAAATGGGATTTGGCTGGATAAGCCTGAACTTAAAACACGTCATGTTTCTAGTACTCTCTAGATATCAGAATGCAGATTTGGAATTTAATCATTAACCTGTTTACCATGCCGCTGTCATTGGATTCACTTCACTGGAGGGAGCATAAAAGGGTAGTATTTGATGGCAGCTGCTTTTTGTTTTTCAGAATAACAATGGCTAGGGACTAAGTTAAAGTTATGTTAAAAGATTTTTGTTTTGTTTTGTCATAGCCAGGTATGCAACTTAAGGGATTTTGTGCACTGGCTTGGCCAATAACAACACATTCAAATTCTGTCCATGGGGGCACTCTTGCACAAACAGCCAAGTAAATTGGCATCCTTCTTAGACTGTACTGTCCCTCCGAGGACGCAGGGAAACTGCTGCAGCTGCTGCACGCCATCTCGTCCTGTCTAATAGAGTCGAGGCTATAGACACAGTGGTAGAGACACTGTCCATTTACACTGGGTGCCACTGCTGACATATTTGTTCATGAATATGTGATTCATGGAGCTTTGAAAAATTGGTTCAGACACAAAACAATTTAGTACCTGAATAGGCCGGGAGGAAACAGGGGTTAGCGTGGGTCGTGTATTGTACACATCAAAGCCCATGGAAAAGCAATTGCATGGCGGTTGATGGCTGTGAGGATGTTGCTCCCTGCAGCAGCAGACGTTAGTGCTGGTTAGGCACAGAGGGAAGGAACATGGTTTTAATTTCACACCTCTTTTTCATCTCATTCAGAATGACTGAACACTTGAGATGGACAGTTTCATATCTATATGGTAAACGTGCTCGTGTGTGTGTGTGTGTGTGTGTGTGTGTGTGTGTGTGTGTGTGTGTGTGTGTGTGTGCGTGTGTGCGTGTGTGCGTGTGTGCGTGTGCGTGTGCGTGTGCGTGTGTGTGTGTGGGTGATATATATATTTTTAAATTCATTTGTAACTAGTCCATACCCGGGGATGCACTTGGCACAACTATGTGCATAACTATAACAAGAAAAAGATTGGTGTCTTTAAAGTACAAATAATTAAATTCCCTCACCTCAGGCATACGCATTTAACGGAGACATTCACAGAGTTACAAATGGATGGTAACACTGAGGATTTTATTGTGAAGATAATAATAATCAAACATTAAAAAGGTCTAAGATCAAGTAACTAAATTAGTACAACGCGCCGCGATGAGACGTGTTGTGAGCTTGCAGATCGGCTATTTTCACTATTAGATATTGTTTGAACATTTCTGGAAAATCTTTGAATTGTTTTGAAACATTTCAAAATTTCTATACAGCAATGCTTTGATATTAAAAAAAATTATGTACTTTGTAATTTGTACTTTAGAATACTTGAAATTTCAAGAGCAAGTAAGTAGCCTACTTAAAAGTAAGTACAAATTTGACAGAGCAACTTTCACTTGTAGTTAAAGGAGTAGTTCACCCAAAAAAATTACTTATTTTCTATCAATAACACACCCCATGAAGCATTGAATTCATGGAGATGTTTTTGTCGCATTCCTAAATAAATAATTTGATGACCGGCGGTCTCTCCGGTAAGGGACCAGTCGAAATTTACATAAGGGGGGGCATGGAGGAAAATAGGGGACTTTGAATCCAAGGGAGGGTCATGCAATTTTGAATTGATAAAATAGTCCGTTTTTTATATACCTTTTTAGTACAGCAGAACAGTGGTCAATGACCCCTCTCCATTTCAAAGGATACAAAGAATTCAAATCAAGTAACACCTTGTCTATTTAGAATCAATGACGGTCGTTAACAAGCCATCAACGCACAGCGAGTGTGAATGACCCAGTCAAATCTATTCAGCGTCTTAACGATGGTGGTTGAACAATTAAGCAAAACTTCAACAGGCGTTATTGGAGAGATGCATTATAAATAGGCCTACTATAACTGGATATTCATAATCATTTGAAGTAATTCTGTGCATGTTGATTAATGTGGATCTATATGGACAGTTGTGTATAGATGCCTAGCTCCACAAGTAAAACCAGAAGCATCAGGCCATAATTGATAGCCTAATTTGTTTTATGTAGGCAACAGTGTAGTTGTAGTCACTGTAGTTGATAATTAAAAGGGCAGAGTGACAAAAGTTTTAAACTACTGGTTACCAAATATTCAACTTTCTTCAATCTGACCAGGATTCAATGGGTTTCCCACATGTAAGATGAGAACACTATCCACTCTGCTACCACTACTACAGATACACTGTGCATTTAGCAAGACTGACTACACTACAGCAATGTTCTAATCAATGTGGAAAGCAAAACATTGGACATATCAGTTTTAAATGTCATGTTGTAGTTGATGGGGAGGGTTAGGGGTGTCAAGAATTTCACAATACGATACATGATGTTGGGCATGATATCGATATGATATATTATTAATGTTCTTTTCTCATGTATCATCAACATTGGCCATCATCTTATAAATAACGTTATAAAGCAAGTTAGAAACAATTACAAAGTGCTTTGTACACACAAATAAATACATTTGTGCAAGCTTAATGGAGAAGTGAAGTTCTCACTAACTATAAACCCATTGTTTCAGAGGACAGATAGACACTAATATAACAAATATAATATAATATAAGACTGCATAACTATAAATTCCACAAACCTCATATTTTTGTCATCTGGACTTTACCAACCAAGTGCAGCCTAGTTATTTCCAACAGCTAAAAAAATCTATAATACCAGATACAGTATAATACAATCTTAGATTAGATGTAGGCCTATT
Organism: Gymnoscopelus braueri; assembly: GCF_963280865.1. Classification (NCBI taxonomy): domain Eukaryota; kingdom Metazoa; phylum Chordata; class Actinopteri; order Myctophiformes; family Myctophidae; genus Gymnoscopelus; species Gymnoscopelus braueri. Next base: position 36,215,084 of record NC_137615.1, on the reverse strand, counting down.
TGAGAGTGCAGATGCATGTCACATTAACGAGCGTCAACGAGCATCAGCTGACACACAACACCTCCCCTCTGCAGCGCTTTAAACTGAAAGTGACTGACTGGAGTCTGTTTCATTTCTCTCCAAAATACCTTGAATATGATGGAGGACATGATTAATAATTACTATGATTATGATAAGCTTTACATTTCATATCATACAGTAAAAACTCCTAACTTTCACCGGCAAAAAAAAAGAAAGTGTTTTTTTTGTATTAAAAAAACAATTAAAAAAATATTACGATACAGTATGACATCATGACAATACCTATCATCACATTTTAATACCACGATAGGCTATATCGTGACACAATATATCGTGACACTTCTAGGCGGGGAGGGTTACTCTTTTTTTTGTAATCACTTGGGGAGGGTCATTGATTATTTTTTTTTGTCAAAGGGAGGGTCATGGCATTTTAGATCAGGGCACATACATTTCCTCCATGCCCCCCCTTATGTAAATTTCGACTGGTCCCTAAGAGACTACCGGATACATTCGCATCTTTCCGCCGGTCATCAAAGTATTGGCTTAGGGAAGCGACAAAAACAATTACATGAATTAAATGCTTCATTGGGTGTGTAATTGATAGAAAATAAGATTTTTTTTGGGCGAACTACTCCAAGTAATTTTTTACCATGAATATCTATACTTATTATTGTAGTACTTTCATCACCAAAGCTGGGGTTGCTTCATTCAGAAACAAGCCCTCAACCTGCATTCAGGTTGAGGTCCTTCACTTTCTTACTTCCGCCTGTCATACCCTGAACATCTGTGCCGGTAGCTCAGCAGATCACTGCATAATCACAACATCTCCGGGTTGATTCCATCTGGAGACCTGCGGTGCATGTCCTTCCTGTCTCAACTATTCTATAAATAAAGCACAAAACTGACTGAATACGAAATCCCTGAATGTGTGATGATGAGCCCTGTGGGTGCTTTGCGTGTCAGACAGAGGAAAATGTGGTTAGTGAATAATCCTCTGTATGATATTGGCAGAGCAGTGGTTTACCATAATCCCAGGACATTGGCTCTGTGCTCCGGTCATCTCTCTCTGCTGGCTGCATGGGTCCTAATCCAAGGTCAGTCTATCAACGACGTGTGTCCAAACTCAGTCTGAGTACATTATTATGTTACATAATGATGCACGCATTTGTTTTATTTATTTATATTTAATTGAATTGATGTCATTTGTTTATTTATTGTGTGTGGGGGGGATTACATCACAACAGATGGACAATGACAGGAGAAAAAAGGCAGTTAAAGAACAAACTTACGTCCCAAATATAAAAGGAACACATCTTCCTAGAGATTTTCTGCAGAAGTCAAACCTCAAAGGAGGGCTGAGGCAGAAAGTAAGAGACAGTGTCATAAAAATGCAAATCCAAGGTAATACAGTTGCAGAGAGAAAACGGAAGAAAGGAGAAGAACGACATGGCACAATGGAACGAGACTATAAAAGGTTGTTGTGTTAGAATTTATGATCAAAATAATTGAGGTCTTTTTGAAAAATAAACCAATGCGTGATTCTACATTGTTACACAACACCTCTGCAGTTTTAGTTGGAAGTGAAACAAGGACACATCAAATCTCCACTTCAGAGTTCATTTCTTACATTTAACAACCGGAGACGGAGTAGTTTATCCATAGTTTGTAATATACTCAATTATCTGATGATTGACTTTTGTGATATCCAACCATAATCCTACTATCCTTCTATAATCCTACTATACAACATTGAGAAAACTGTCTGTATTCATACATTTCTCTCCACAATAGGTTGGCCAATCAGTCTAAACTTGTGCATGGACATAGTTGAAACACTTGTATCCCTGGTTATGGACTACTGTAAAGTTAGAAATGAATAACAAAAATGTCAGTTACTTTAAAAAACATGTTTAATATGTTTTTTTTTAAACAGTTTCCTAGTATATTTTTATTCTCTGGATGTTGAAAGCTGCAGGCTTGGAATTGAATCATGATAACCTGTTTAGACGTGTGTAAAACATGCTGCTCTCACCGGCTTTTATCGTTATATATAATGGACTGGAGGTCCAGTCTGGGTTCAACTACCAATGCAAAGAAGCTTTGACCATTGGTATTGCAATGCTTTCATCACCAAAGCTGGGGTTGCTTCATCCCCTCATCTCTAAGCCCCCATCTTTTTTACAGTTTAATGGTTTTCTCATGGACATGGCGGCTGCCATATCAGATGTTCCCACATACACACATACTGCATGGGCCCTTTCTCAATACCAAGAAAGCAAAGACTTGCATCCAAGAATGTACTTTTCAAGTTAACTTGGGGAGTATGTTCTCTCAAGGAGTGATGGAAAGTACAAATTGGAGGTCCTTTTACTTAACTTGATGTGTTTCCATCCCTTGTTACTTTATACATTCTCCACGACATCTCAAGCAAATGTTAGTACTTTTTACTCTAATCACTTGACAGTTTTACTAGTTACCATGCAGATTTAGATTATTAGTACAAAACATATACTAACTGATAATGATAATGTTATCCAACAGCACATTAAGTAATTACAATCAGGCCCACCTTTACCAGCTGTAATATTAAAGGGATATTTCACTTTCAAACATGTTTTGGGTCATTTTAACGTCTACTCAGGCTTTTGTGAGCACCCCAGACAGTTGGTTGATTCAGTATTTAGATAAAACTCCATTTTAACCATGATAGATTCATCGAAAACACCCGTCCTTGGTTTCAATTACTTTTTTAATTGAATTAAAAATTTTTTTTTTATATTTTTTCGTTTTTTCCAAAAAATAAAGCTAAATAAATGAAAATAGTAATAAAAACAAACACTGCCCCCTCACCCATTAGAAGGCCAATTAAAGTCACCAGAACCAAGGACGGGTGTTTTCAATGAATCTATCATGGTTAGAATTGAGTTTGAAGTTACAATGGGTTTAGCCTTGTTCCGAGCCTTTACTCTTCTCAGAGGAGAAAAGCATTTAAGGTCTGTAGAAACCATCAGGGGAATGTCCATATTTTTTTATGTCTATGGGTGTGAGGTCTATATATATAGTAGTCTGAGGGTAAAGTACGCAAGTATTGTACCCTCTATCTTGGTAAATCAACCAGAGATTTGACAATTAAATAAGTAATTCTCCCCTAACAAGATCTAAAAACTACTTCTACATTTCGTGACACAACAAAATTAATATTTAAAAAATGTATTGTGAGTTTTCTCCTCCACCATTGCTGCATTGTGGGATATTTGGCTGTTCCAAGTTCACACAAGTGGGCGGTTCAAGTTCATAACAAGTTGGACTGAACTTGCTTAGAGACAAACTTTTGAATTGGGACAGTACTTAGGCTGCAACTGATGATGCAACTGCAACTGATGATGTCCATGAGAACACAAATAGACAAGTAGGCCTGCAGTTATTGAGAAAAGCCTATCCTGATGCCAAAATAATGAATACAAATTTGGTCAAATTATTATTTTTAAATAGCAAAAACAGAAGATTTACAAGCTTGCAACATTTATGACAGCTGTGAGCTTGTAGATTGGCTATTGTGGAAGGTTTTTGAAAGTAATAGACAGAGCTTAAGTCTTCTTCTAAAGTCTTCTTATTTTACCACATGATATGACACAGCAAGCAAATGTACAAACGAAGACATAGACATAGATATACTAATACAAATGTATAGATGTTTGAATTGGTTTATGCATCGCAAAATGTGTCATTTAGATGGAACTATATGAACTACAGATGCATGAATATCAAACTAGATCATCTTACCCCCACCTTGTACTATACAATGACTGGCTGTAGCTGCACAGTTATTCTCCACCATCACTTTATACAGTCTAAAAAACCCAAAGTGGTAGAATTTCCATCTTGTTTGTACTGGATTAGTGTGTGGACCACACATTGCATTCTCCCGCATTGTGAATTTAGTCCAGGCTTATTTATTATGCTGTAGCCGGCTTATGACTTCCACTTTAATGGCCAGTTGTCACTGCAGAATTAAAGAGCCAGGTGAAAATGCCTGCATGGTAGCTCTGGAGCGTTCCGCTCGGCTGCTTCTCCCCCCTCCAATAAACACTTACAGGAAGTGTTAAAACATGTATGGTGTGTGCAACATGCATAAGCTGTCATTTGTGACTTTATTGGAGATTTCCTTAGCCTGCTGGATTTGTTAAGTAAAAATGTGCCAGGCTAAAATCCAACGATAAACACTCTGCAGCCAGATGCCGGCACAGAGGAGCAAAACAATGGATGTGACACTTTGATGTGACAGGAGGATTACCTCCTCTACCAAACCAGGCACCAGAAATTTTGATAAATCCAGATAACGCCCCTGACTGAACTCTCCGGCAAAGATCCATAAGGTGATGCTCAAATTAATACTGTCTGCAAAGCAGTCTGCAAAGTCTACAAAGCAGTGAAAAGTTGTATTAAAGTTTTATTTTACCAAACGGTATATTAAAAGAGCCTTTCCTTTTAACCACCTGAACCCTATCCCTATTCTGGGCATTTCAAAATAGGCAAACATTCGACAAATTGACACTTTCCGTGGCAAAAATAGCTTATCTACAAGCTCACAAAGCGTTGCATTGCGTAGCATTGTGAGCTTATAGATTGCCGAAGATATTTAGTATAGAGCGAAAACAGGAGGGGGCCTAAGAGAGAGCCCTGGGGAACTCTGGTCAACTGAGTATAGAGATTCCAGTAGGTGGTTATTAATGTGTTCTAAGCCCACTGTAATGCACTACTGTCTGACTATAACTTCACTCACCAATCAATGAGAATTTAACCATATATCGGTACCAAGTGTCTTGTACCAACTTGTGTCTGTGGCCTCTCTTCCCTATCAGCACCAGAAGGATTTGTCAGACGCCCAATATCTCATTTGATGCCTGACAAAGAGACAGGTCGATATGTAGGGCAGCGGTAAAGACCATCACTCTGAGTTGTGGACCCATTTCGGTTGATTGACGTCTGGCCCGTAGCTGCTGAGAAGCCCCTCCTCAGAGAGTTGGCTCCGTCCTGGGTATCACTGTCAGCAGAGCCGGCACAAGGCAGATAGGCAGATAGGCAGATAGGCAGATAGGCAGATAGGCAGATAGGCAGGTCACCCAGGGCGTGTTGACAGTGAAATACAACTGGAGTGCGTGAATACGACAACAGCAGTTACAGTATAAGTTACATTTTCTTTAACATCAGACATCAGACTGTTAGAGAGGTCTCGTCACTCAATTTAACCCGCACCCAAATGCACTCTCTCTCTCTCTCTTTCTCTCTCTCTCTCTCTCTCTCTCGCTCTCTCTCGCTCTCTCTCTCTCCCTCATTCTCAGTCTCTCGGTCTCTCTCTGTGTGTGTGTGTGTAGGTCCGTTGTAACTTGTGTGTGACTAGGACGACTGTGACGTGACAAACAACTGTGATTGGGAATAAAACATGTTATCTATTTAAATACCCTATTGAACTAGGGTATTTAGTCTAATTAATCATAGTTTTGTTTTATTTGGTTTGTATTTTGTATTTGTTTATCATTAATATTATTATTATTGATATTATGATTTTTATTTGTTATTCTTCACAACGTTATTTTGTTTTAAATTAGGTTTTCATTTTGTGCAATACCCTTATTTATATGATTAACCTACTTACTTTCATTAATCTCAGTGACTGCACCAGTAACGATTGATGTTGATGCCTAGGTTACCTAATTGGCTGGCTCTGACTTCAGGGGACTTCACCTTGTGTGGTTGGAGATGTCCTGTTGTCCACATCAAGTTATGCTCTGAAATGAACGCTTATGCTGTAAATGTGTGCACATACTGTATAGATGGATGGATGGATATGCTCACAAACATGACACAAACATGGAGATACATGCATGCACGCACGCACGCACGCACGCACGCACGCACGCACGCACGCACGCACGCAGGCACGCACGCACGCACGCACACACGCATATACACACAAACCCGTTTTACCCCACTAAAGGTGCTGGATCATTAATCTAGTAGTGTATGTATTTCCCTCTCTACAAACCTGTCAGAAAGGGCGTCTAATTGCACTGATTCTGTGCTGTCCCACAGCCACATGCAGAAGGAACACACCTGGGGGACATGGGGCAATGCACCCAGGCGAAACCAAACTTTATTAACATTTTCTTGACAATGGCAATTTGGCCCAGAAACATGAACGAGAGAGAGCTGCGGTAATGTGAGCATCTGAGCTGAAAACGTTCCTGCCCGTTTCCCATGTGCTAGTACTGTAGGACCTCCTCTCCTCTCCTCTCCTCTTACTTGTTCTATAATGTCTGCTGGTTCACTAATCAGTCACTAGTGTAAGTGGTCTTGAAAGAGGACACAGACACAGACACAGACACAGACACAGACACAGACACGCACGCACACACACTTAACAGAGTTGCTCTGTTAATTGCTTAATTGTGACATTGTGTGATATTAGTGATGTACAATTTAGCAGTTTCATCCACTAAACTTTTGACAAAAATGATTTTCACTTGTGCATGACTGACAGTGACACCCCGACTCAGGGTCACCGAGGCGATCTCAACCCCACTTGATAAGAGTAATAATGAATTGAAAGCTACATTTTAAGACACGAAAAATGACTGTTGCCCATTAGTGTAATGATGATCACCCACGCGTAGTCCCCAGTGTCAATTACTGTAGCTTGACATGATCCAGTTAGTCTATTTGCACATAAATGGATCACTTCATTTTAGCACTCAGTGGTAATTCCAAGTCATTTAGGCTGATCAGTGAAGTCACAACATGAAGACACAACTGACCAGGCTGTCCTCATCACACTCTGTTATGGAAACGCAGCCATTGCCTTTCAATACAGAATGATCATTTAAATTTTGATCTAGTTTAATTTCTATCTTAATATAGCTACTCTCCGCTGCCAAGCATTTAGATTACTGTTTGGAATAAAACTTTACTTGGCTATTTCCAAGTCTTTCCGTTCACATCTGGTCAAGACAAAACTGTTAAGTGTAACTTGCCTGAATAAGTACATCAGTATGATGATGATGATTATTATTACTGGGTTAGTATTTTCTTAATCTTTTTTTGGACAAGCACTGAAGGTGTTGAACCATACATGAGTTAAAAGAAAATCGGGACTCTCACCTTTCTGCTGAATCACGTGACTGCATGCTGATGCATCCATTGTCAACCCAGCTGTCCCAGAGATCTGTTTATACCTAGCACCCAGGCTGACAGTCTGTGTGAATACCAAGCAGGTATACTGTAGGAGAGCTGCCAGGAGACATGCTGAAGAGCAGAGGAGAACACCCGGGGCTTATTAAAGGGTGGGGACATGTCTCACCTGTTCAGATTCCGGCGTGTGTGTGTGTGTGTGTGTGTGTGTGTGTGTGTGTGTGTGTGTGTGTGTGTGTGTGTGTGTGTGTGTGTGTGTGTGTGTGTGTGTGTGTGTGTGTGTGTGTGTGTGTGTGTGTGTGTGTGTGTGTGTGTGTGTGTGTGTGTGTGTGTGTGTGTTGGAGGGGTGAACAGAAAGGTGACATTGACATTGACATTACTTGAGAACTTTTCCCGCACCAGGTAAATCAGATGCAGCTAATGAGGATAGTACCTATCTCAAGCACTGTCTCTCAAGTGGCAAACAAGGAACTCTCTACATCCCGTAGTCATACGTGTTTTCACTATTTGTTCTAGAGTTTGTGTGAAGAAAAGTTTTTTCTAATTGCCAGTGTGCTGTGAAATACGACTTGGACACTACTTTTCTCATTCAAAACTAAGACACGTGGAGAAATGGATTAAAGTCAAACAAATAGACCAGATAGCAGACTCGTTTCACTTCATAATCACCTAATGTTGAGTGCTGATGACGCTTCCAGTTTGTTTGGGGATGTTTAACACCTCACCTATATGCTGTTATGTGAAGAGTCTAAAACAGTTTTAACATAAATTACTCTGACCAACATTTACTACCCAGCAAGCCAAGATGTCTGATGATGGAATAAAAGTAAAACAAGCCATCTGTTGGAAAGCATTTTGTGTATGGCAACACACTGGTTGCAGTATAATTATGACAAAGCATCTGTAGAGTTTATAGTTGTGTTTTAGCATTAGTTTATTTCTTCATGTGAACCTCAGAAATTAGCAGGCAGAGTTTGAATCAAAAAAGGTTGAGAAACACTGAACACTGTATAGTTAGGTAGTATTGACATTTAAACCTATATTACATCAAATTAAACATCAAATGATCAGAATGTAGACAGTTGCAGTAGCGCTCAGTAGAGCGCAAATCTCTGCCTAGATACACGGCCCAATAATAATAATAACCATCTAATGCAGGAACGTCAACTCTCTCCCTGTCTCTCTGTGCCCGGTAGGTATGTTGTCATGTTGTCATATTTATGCAGTTAACCACTTAAACCCCATACATTCCCCATAAGTCCCTCAGGGCTCTATATTAGTGTATTTTGTGTTTTCGCCCTACCTTCTTTGCTGAAAATAGCCGGTCTACAAGCTAAACACGTTGTGAGCTTGTTGATCTGCAATTTTCTGCGAAGGTTTTCTCAGAATACGGATGCTGGGTTTTAAGTGGTTAAAAGAAGAAATAATACACATGTACGCGAGTGGTTCTCAAAGTGGGGTCCAGGGACCCTCAAGGGTCATTGAGGGGGTTCAAAATGATCTGTCTGGGGTTCCAGAACTCTCTGGAGTCCATTTATACACACGGGGGTCCTTGAAATAAATATGTAAATAAAAGTTTGAGAGTTTTTGTGGTTTTAGTGTATGCTTCCAGTGTAAAGTGATTGCTGTGGATTCTTCCTAACTTCATGCTGCAGTTAGTTTTTGTCATACTTAAAACACACCCAACAGAATCTATATTCATTTGAAGTTGCTGTCCAGTGGAGAAACATCCCACTTACGCAGTCCAAACTGAATTTGAGCAAGAGCTTTCCTTTCATTTCTTCCCTATCAAAGGGAACAATGCATCTTATTTGACTATATTTCACTGTCTGGACCTGTACTCAGCCACTTTCATATAGTCTGCTGTTGACTTCCAACGTAACAATGAATGAATGAGTTTTCTGCCTTGTTAAATTAGCCATTTGTAACCGATATAAGGATTTTACTGTGTAGTACAGTGATTCTCAAACCTTTTTAATTCAAGGACCGGGTGCCTCCAGTGTAATATGCATTATGCCACCCAAATGATTTTATTTATTTATTTATTTTTAATCTCTGGGACCCACACTGCAAAATAGTGTTAATTTAACTTTGAGAGTGTACAAATGAACCCAAATGGACACTCTTGAGTTACAGACCCATAAGGGTTGATTTGATTCCTAAATATCAATCATTTAGCTGGGGACCCTCAGGAACCCTCTCAGGGACCTTTGGGGGTCCCCAGACCCCACGTTGAGAACCAGCGGTGTACTGTAGCACACTTCTTGTCAAGTCGGTTGAGGGCAGCCGCCTCCCTTTGCCTTCGCATTGGCTCTGTGATGAGTTGCTCGTTGTATATGCATGCACACGCACTGTCGCAGGTCTGCTGTTCCTCTACGCCTGGGGTGTGCCAGTATGGGGTATGGGGCTAAGGGGATAGACGCTCTGTTTCTGATTGACCTGCTTCTGTTTCAGAGCCCCTGGCATAGCTCCCGGTGGGAGCAGCGATCGTGGCAACTTCTTGAAAAATATTCCTGCCACGTTGCCTTCTGTCACCGGCCCGCCTGTGGATGGAGCCTAGGCGAGAATGACAGAGAGAGAAAGAGAGAGAGAGAAAGAGAAAGAGAGAGAGGGGGGGGGGTAGAGATGTATATGGGCGTGTGTGCATGCCTGCGTGCCTGTGTGCATATGCGTGGAGGGGTGACTGGGAGTGGGAAGATGATATTGTGCAATAGCACAACCACCAGAGTCATCCATCGCTGTGGTCCCCACTTTGACCCTGTAACATGCGCTGCTCCCGGACGATAGTGAACTATCCCCACCTCCCTTCAGGCAAGAGCAAGCTGAATAAATTCAATCTATTATATGAACTGCGGGGATTACTATATCAATCGATCTCATGGATATCATTGGCTGTGCAATATATTCAAAGACGAGCCCTGTTGCTTGTTATGATCCCAGAGCTGGGGTCCTAAGGGAGGCATGTCTGTCTTCCCTGCAGGCTCTGACCACTGCATAAGGATCTGTGCCTACTGTACACAACCCAATCCTAACAATCTAACCATACGATGGAGCAAAGTGTATCCAAGAGCAGTGTCTAGGGGGGAAAGGGGCACACAGTGGCCAGGGGAATAAAGAGCCCCAGGAATTGGGTTGGAGCACATCATTATTCTGCTCTCTCTCATATAATACAAACCCTCCCCTATAGTGTATAATTGGGATGACCATGGAACTTTATGTGTGCAAAGTTGCATGTTTTACTCCAAAGGCCACTACACTTTTACTAAGGTCCAAAATGATCCCTGCCCTAGAGAAGTAATTAGATACATTCAGCCTTTGTGGCTGAGCACTGAGGGTGGGCCTAAGACAGCAATATTTGTTTGTAAATCTGATGGGGATGAGCTTTCTTGCATCAAGTTGACTGGAGATGGCTAGGGGTGGAGTGACGCTGAGTACCAGGCCACCCTGCTGGCTTGCTGGCTGGTTGCTCGCGCTTTGCCCTGGAAGAGAGGTTCCTAATGCCAGGAGGAAATCAATTATTCATGTCGATGGCACGGCGTGTTGAGCACCATGCAGCCTGACAGGGATGGAGACGATGGTTCTGACATTAAGGGTGCTGTAAATATGGATGTGTGTCTCTCATGTATTTTCTGTGCAAGCCAAATTCCAGAGTTATGCTTAATTTATACTTTGTTGCATGATTGTGTCGCAAATAGCAGATACATGCAGTACATGCTCACACCATGTTGCGATGCGACACTTTGTGAGATTATATCGGCTACTTTTGGCGCTAAACACCGGCACACAACTAAGAATAAATCAGGCTTTAATTCCTCGGCCCCTGCATGCAACAAGGCACCTACTGTATGCAGCATGCTCTGAAAAATGCATTAGTCGTTGTGGCTTTTGAAATAATTACACATGAAAGGCAAGTGGTTTGTGAAGTCCACATGGATTCCGAATTGGGTACATATTTAATGCAGCTGACCAAAGCTTTAGCATGGGAAGATTAAAGTGGAAGGACGAGGTCATAACTTTAACTTTGCTCTGACATTTGCCGTCCTATATAATGCAATGTAGGCTAATGTTATGATGTTACAACTATTTTAGTTTATTGTTTTTGGCAGCTGTACAAATTCCTCTTACATACCTGGCAAAAAAAATATCATTCATCTTGTTATGAACTATTCGGACTATTTGTATTTTATTGTTTTATTTAGATATCTATTATTTTATTTAGATATGAGGAAGCGCAAAATACAAGAATTTCCCTGTCTGCAGAGTTGCTACCAGCTGTAGGCTATTATACATGCATGCAACAATAAACAGTTTTAACCTCGACTCTTGAACCAGCATTTGCCAACAAGACAGTTTATTCATTCACAAGATGTTCCACTTTATTTCCAAGCCAAAACGGATCACGTTTAACTTCAGTAGACTGGTTTAATTTGTCCTCAACACTCCCCTGAACCCACATAGATGTGATGTTTGTTTACCTCTTCCCGTCACTCATGCATATTTCATCAGCCACTTTTGGGACAGTCCATGTGTTGGCCCGACTGCCAGAGCTCATCTGGCAAAGCAAGCACGTTGCAGAGCACAGAGGAAGAGAGTGAAACGGAGGGGGAAAGAGCGAGAAAGAGAAAGACTGAGAGGAAAACTAAAACATGAAAGACAGAGAGAGAGAAAGCGAGAGAGAGGGACAGAGAGAGAGCTGTCCCTCTGTTCTACAATTCCGTGTTTTGAAACATTGAATCCAAGGTCTCTTTTTGTATTATGCAATTCATACACCGGTCCAAACTGGCCTGTCCATCATCCCAGCAATTGTGCGCAGACCTGATAGTAGAGGCCATAGCAGCAATATTTGCTTTTAGACAGGACAGAGCAGAGAGACGGGAAGTTGAGCAATACATGTAACACAGGTTGTTATTATGTAACGGACGCGCTCTCCCGTCAGCTTCTGCTGCACTCCTACAGCGCAGTTAGATCAGAGCTTTTAATCTGCTGCTTCCCTCTCAGCTTTCCTATAGCCTGGGATCAATACCATTTTTGGGTTTCTGCTCCGGTCTGGAGCGGAAATAACTTTACCTCATCAGGCGGCCGGAACACGTGACCGGAACCTCCTGTGCCGTGCACCTCCAAAATGATTCCCCTAGTTTAAAATGGGTTTCGTTTGGTATAATCGTTTAGTTTCTTTTGGTATAATAATTGTTTGGTATGTCATTCTTTAACTCGTAGCGCAACTAGTGAGACTAAACTAATTGATTCACATTATGTGGGGAACAAAAACAATGCGACGCCAACCGGAACACACCACCGGAACACGACCCCCCACCCTTTTTTTTCCTAAACCGGATCAAACGGCTCAGTTTTAGAATGAACACCAGGCTTTCCTCCATGGTGGAAAGCCTGGTGAAGCGAGGATAGCTTCCCTATGATGCCTCCATCCAAATAAAACAATAAAATGCTTACAGACTGCCCACTCTCCTTTACATAAAATATCATTGAGGCATCGACCACTTACTGACAAAGTCATTGACTGTCATTGATTAAGCTGTATTAACAATCTCATGCAAGCCTATGAGGATTGTCTTAGTGGGCCAGCTGGTGCTCTTCAGCAGAGGTGATTTGTGAATTAGATGGGATTGGATGTGAATATACCATATACCATCATTCATGTCACTGACTGTCATGTGTTAGATAAGGCTAAGGGTAAGCTGATCGGTGAGCCCATGTCTTCAGCAGAATTCACTTGTGAATCAGATGTGCATAGGGATTGGCTGACAGTGTGTGTGTGTGAGTGTGACTGAAATCCATTGCACGTGACAAAATGGATCGAGGACAGTGATAGAAGAAGTACTCACGTGTTTAAGTAAAAGTATCAATACTGCAATGTAGATATACTCTGTTACAAGCAGTAAGTCCCATATTCAAAATGTACTTGAGTAAAAGTACAAAAGTATTGGCATCAAAATACACTTAAAGTACCAAAAGTAAAAGTACTCATTGTGCAGAATGTCTTTTTAACGAGTTCAAAGTGCATAAAAAGATCTTTTGAAAATAGCCGATCTACAAGCTCACAATGCGTCGCACCACCACGCATTGTGAGCTTGTAGATCTGCTATTTTCAATTGGCCAAAATATATATATACTGCTAAGTGGTTAGTGTGTTTTGTAATAGTAATCACAGTAGCTAGAAACTAAAGTTTTCATAATTGTAGTGGAGTAAAAGTACAATATTTTCCTCTGAGATGTAGTGGAGTAGAAGTAAAAGTATTGAAAATAGTTTACACCACTGATGGAGGAGGCCCTGTTCTGTCGGGCTTCCGGCAGAGACTGGCAGCCTTGTATGGAGTTTGAACAACTAATCACGCCAATGAGCTATTACACCCTAACCCAAACAAGCCAGAAGGCTCTGTGCTTTTTGCATTTCTCTCTCTCTCACACTCTCTCTCTCTCTCTCTCTCTCTCTGTCTCTCTCTCTCTCCCTCGCTCTCCCTCCGTCCACCATCTCAGTGACTGAGACAACCCCCACACCAAAGAGACCATGGTCAGCAACCCGCCCCCCCCCCCCCCCCCCCCTCAATTTTGTACAGTAAGAGGCAAGTCGTCTACAAATGGATCTGTCTGTTTCTTTGTCTGATTGTTAGTCTTTCCAGGGCTAATCTCATAAACCGCTCAATAGATCGAAATATTTAACTTTAATTATATAATGGAAGTTAATGATGCATGTTCGGATATGGAGTCATACTTTATAGATACGTCATAGATATATGTCTGACGTCATAGATTGGCCACATGAAGGCCAAGATCCACATGAAGCCATTCCGCTATCAGACCCCATATTGCTTAATTCTCAATCTGTGGGCCGCCGGGGCCGTGAGGATATTGCAAGTGGGCCCCCAACTAATGGGCAAAACAATAAGATGTGTATGATAATATAACTAATTATAACATTAATATAAATAAATAAAAGTAAAACAAAAATAATCCAAGCTGGAGCACCATCAATCGCTAAACCCCACCCCAAAAGCGATTGTCCAATGCCAGCTTAGCAACCGTTGTTAGCCTGGCATAGGTCTGGCAAGCTTTCGTCACCTGCCATATAGCTGTCAATGTTATTTCGCCCGCACACACACAATCATTTGCAACATAATAGCAAGAATAGGAATACCACGATAACGCAATGGTGACTATGAACCACGTACCCAAACCCGTTGGAGGCTGCTTTTCCCAAGCTGAAATCTGCACTTAAACGGCAAGGCTGAATATGGCTGTGTTGTTGAACACATACACAGCTTAACGTCAGGAAAGTTACACGACACGACTCACTCGCCCAGGTGGTGTCAATAATAGGCTACTAATCACCGTGATCGTAACAAAATTCAGAATCACAGCGCTGCCTGTTTCGGATTCCGCACGTTAAAGTATATTCATTCATTTGTTTGTCTATTTATTAACTGCTACTGTAGGCTTACCCTGCGGTACATGAAAACTCCTGTTACAGTCATGGATCAACTTCAACCTGGTGTTTGCACTTTCTCCATTTACGGTCCGTACATATATATAAACGTTCAGATTTCAAATATAAATTGCCTACCCTATGGCCACGGATGTTAAAATGATGCACGGGACTCTCAAAAGTATCCGTATATTCTGTATTGTTAAATAAAAAGCATTTTAATCCGATCGATGGCCATTTTCTCATAGAGTTATAATGTATCAGAGTGCAATACACCTATCAACCGATAGGGTCGCTTCGTTGAAAGCATATGGAGAAAATGGCCACCGATCAGATTAAAATGCTTTTTATTGAACAATACGGATGATACGGGTACTTTTGAGAGCACGTACATAAATGTAACATCCGTGGCCATGGGATAAGCATTTTCAGCGTTTCTGTAGATGTACAGGCTATAAATGGAGAAAGTGCAAACACCAGGTTGAAATTCATCCATGACGGTCGAGACAGACGACCGTCGTGTATCCATGGCTATTACTCCCTCTAACATTTCCCGTGTTTTTAGTTTATTGAAATAATGTCATGCACATTTGTCCAGTGCATAGCCTACTGCAGGCCTTGTTGACTAGATTTAGAAGAGATTTTGAAGCTATTGCTGCTGAAATGATCGATTATTTTTAAGGGGAAAAGCCGTCATTTAACATGCAAGTCAATGGGTGAGAAGCAAAGATTGCCAGGCGCTGCCAGGCCTGGGTGTGACTAACTTCGCACCACCAGTCACAGAGTGGAGTGGGTGGGGCTTAGCGAAGGGTCCATTGGTTGATCATTAAAAACAAACATGCTCAGAAAATACTCAAGCCATTCGGCTGCCGTGTTAAGTGGGCCGAGAGCACTTTCAATATTTTCACGTCGGCTCTCATCTGAGAACCCCTGGTTTAATAAACAACACTTACTCATTCTTGATGGTATGGTTCTCTGACTAGAGAATTGCCTGTATATAGCAATTACCCAGGATTTGTGGACGGGTGCTCAAAATCAAGAAATGGAGGCAAATTGGGTGCTGTCATTCATATCTCCACATAGAACACAGCAGCCACTATGGCTTCATTAAAATGACTGGACTCTACTCTCTCTGCATTGGCTCCGCGTCACGTCAAGGACAATGAGTATTATTCAATTCTCCACAGTACTGGTTAAAGCCATGCAGCTGGATGTGATAAATGTGCGGCAACCATAATGGAGGGACGGAGTGAATTAGGACTACCAGGTGTGTGTGTGTGTGTGTGTGTGTGTGTGTGTGTGTGTGCGTTTGCGTGCGCATGTGTGCGCAGGTGTGTGTGTGTGTGTGTGTGTGTGTGTGTGTGTGTGTGTGTGTGTGTGTGTGTGCGCGTGTGCGTGTGCGTGTGCGTGTGCGTGTGCGTGTGTGTGTGTGCGTGTCTTTTGCTTTGTCAGTAACGTCTCTGAGCCAATTTGAATCAGAAGACAAGATGCAAACCAATTAGGGTTGACCAGAGATGAGTAGAGGTCGACTGTGTCCAGTCCCTCCTCCCAACCGTCTGGCTTTGCTAAAAATACCCATCACAACATCTGTGGCAGCATTTAGGTCAAGAAGTAAATAGGGCCTTAATCAGACACATATGATAAGGTTAAAGGGGCCAGGTAGCTGTGGTTTTGGGGGTGCTCTATTTCTACATGCATGCGTGTGTGCACCTTGTTGTATAGTATGCACTTGCTTGTGCACACGTAAACATGCATACACACATTTGCGTGTGTGCTTGCGAGCTTGCACGTGCCTGCGGATGTATGTCAACATGCACGTGTTTGTGAGTGCCTTGCTGTTCTCTATCCGAGGAATTATCCATGAAATCTAACACCTACTGTGTACCCTTTAGCTGGGTGTACACAGTCAAATCCTCTGTGTTAATTTAGCCATTTGTAACTCAGCGAGTGTACAAATGTAACCACATTTGTACACTCTCAGAGTTAAATTAACACTGAGGATTTTACTGTGTAAAGCCTGTGAAATAGTACGGGATGGAACTGGACTGGTGTCTGGGGATTGACAGTTATTGACGTCTGAGGTATCTCTATTTGTGAGTGAATTCATTCTCACCCTCAATTCCCTCAGTGGCTTCCTGACACGCATGACCTGGTTCTGGTGAGGTCTGTATGACCTGGCCGACAGCAGAGTTATTGCAAAAACACAGGGACACTGAACATTTAATTCCAGTCTGTAATGTGAGATATGACCCCTTCATTTGCAGACACACCATATGGATTGAAAGGTGTGCCTGCCTCTTCATGAAAGTCATGTTACGCCTTTAAATGTGTGTGTGTGTGTGTGTTTGTGTGTGTGTGTGTGTGTGTGTGTGTGTGTGTGTGTGTGTGTGTGTGTGTGCGTGCGTGCGTGCGAACTGCAGAGAGCCAAACAATGACCCTAAATCGCTATAGTTTATCGCCTGTATCTGTATCTATCTATCTATCTATCTATCTATCTATGCAAGTTTGTGTGTATACAGCATTACAGTATGATGATAATAATATGATGACGCTTTTTTATTGTCACACAGGTCAGACTTTTTCTTGCATCACAGCTCCATTTGCAACATCACATAAAAAGAAACAACTAAAATTAAGGCAAGAAACAAGATACATACATTTAACATAACATTAGAATCAAAGAAGACAATATTCAAGGGCTTCAACATACATTTGATCTGGGATTATTAGTGTTTCAGTATATCCCATTAACCACCTGAACCCTTTTGACCCTTTTGCCCCTATTTGGCAAAAATAGCTGATCTACAAGCTAACAACATGTCACAGTGTGATGCTTTGTGAGCCTGTATATCGACTGTTTTCGGCAAAGGGATTTGGTGTAGAGCTTCTTTTTTTTAAACACACACAGGCTAACTGTAGAAGTGCTTAAAATCACAGAACCCTGTGTCTCTGTTTGGATTATAACAATTTGTAGGCCTATTCATTGTTCACAACTTGGTTGGGGCAGAGTCTTAATACATGATTATGATTAGCTAGAGTTTCTTGGGATTGCCCTACAATCTTCCAAAAATTGCTAAGATATCCGATCTACAAGCTCACAATGCATTGAATTTGCTATTCATTGTACGACAAAGCATATTGTTGGGCTTAAGTGGTTCATCCCTTCAAATCATCCATACCAGCCCTGACGAAAAAGGATATTTTGTATTTGAAAACAAAATGCCAGACGCCAGAGGGTTAAAGTAATGGACAACTCTTGTACCATGTAGCATTACAATACTGTAGAACACTCATAATCATAGAAGTAAAAAAGAAAGAAAGTAATTAATTTGTTTACATGCCACACAAAGACTTAAGGAGGCAGGGACAACTTTGTTTTGTCCTTTCGCTGACAAATCAATGTGGTCTGTCCAGGATATCATATGGTCTATCATTACACCTAAGTGTTGAATTAAAATACGTGCTTGTTTTTGACGTTATGGACAACAATAGGAGCCTTATACCACTACCAGTGGTTCTCAAACTTTTTCATGATAAGGACCCACACATTAATATGCAGTTGGACCTGCATCTAAAAATATATTTTGGCAGGGACCCCATATAACATTTATATTGTTAAAATGTTCCAAAAAATATGACAACATTATTATTCAAGATTTTTTGAAAATAGCAGATCTACAAACTGACAACGTGTCACATCGCGACATGTTGTGAGCTTGTAGATTGGCTATTTTCAAATATCCAATATATATAGTGTTAAAGTGGTTAAACTGATTTTGGCGGTAAATTAACTCAATTAGCTGGAGACCCCTGAAACCCCATCAAGGACCCCAGTGGGTCCCCAGACCCCACTTTGAGAGCCGCTACTTTATACGAGTAAGCGGGCAAACCAAATACAATCTCTTCCGTTTTCTTTGTGTTAATCTCAAGAGCATTATTATTGCTCCACTCAGACACTTTGGTCACATGTGTGTGTTTGTGAGCATTGTGTGTGCATATGCCTCTTGAGGTTAGCCCGAGCCATAGTACATCAATGAATCAAGGTGGAATTAGTCTGCGTGCCTGCATGCATGCGTGTGTGTGTGTGTGTGTGTGTGTGTGTGTGTGTGTGTGTGTGTGTGTGTGTGTGTGTGTGTGTGTGTGTGTGTGTGTGTGTGTGTGTGTGTGTGTGTGTGTGTGTGTGTGTGTGTGTGTGTGTGTGTGTGTGTGTGTGTGTGTGACTGTGTGTGTGTGTAGGGGTCAATGCACGTGGTTATGGGTGCACGTGTGTTGCAGCATATTGTAGACTTGCATATCCAACCCCCAGTGTTCATTTAACTCTGGCTGAGAGTGTACAAATATTTGTACACTCTCAGAGTTGCAAATGGATACATTAACACTGAGGGTTTTACTCTGTAGACTCTCTCATATCATCCTTTTCCATTCATATTTCAACACCCCTTGTGGTTTGGATCTTTCGGCAGTGTGACACCAACAGTGACCCAGGTTCAGTGGTGTAACAGCAGTGTCTTTGCGTCAGGGATTTGAACCTCGGAGCTGGCGGTCAGCGCACCAGAGATAGTTTTTTTAAAAAGTGAACGCTGCCTCACTGCCTCAGTCTTTTGAAAAATAAAAAAGGCCAAACATCTCTAGTGTCCCTTTGTGTTGAATAAATCAGGTGACGTCTCAAGGTGCAGACCGTTGGGTACCAGGGTCAAAAGCTAGACTTGAACAAACTCTGTCTTGGGCTGTCCCTCTAAAGCAGCGCTGCACAGATTGGCATACATACATAGACAAGGTGCACTAAAACTCATATGCACACATACTGTAGTTGCACGTCACGCACCTCTGATAAAGAACCAGAACACAGAAATGTGCACAAACAGACAGACTGTACAATGCATACACCCATGTGCACAAATCAACATTTTGGGACAACGTCGTCAATCCACAGACAGACAGACAGACAGACAGACAGACAGACAGACAGACAGACAGACAGACAGACAGACAGACAGACAGACAGACAGACAGACAGACAGACAGACGCGCGCACACACACACACACACACACACACACACACACACACACACACACACACACACACACACACACACACACACACACACACACACACACACACACACACACACACACACACAGGCATGCACAACACGCCTGACACACACAGTCACACGCACACACGCACACACACACACACACACACACACACACACACACACACACACACACACACACACACACACACACACACACATGCAAACACACACACACACACACACACACACACACACATGCATATATTTAGGTATCACAATTTTATTAGAAAAATTATAACTTCTTCATCTGACAGTGTTGCCATGCTTTGAGCATATAACAATACAGTATAAAATCTCAACCTAAAAGTAGGATAGTAAAAGCAATGGTCGTCGATGCTGACGCAGCATTTACAGTAATTAAGTCATGCTTTTACTGTACAGATAACATTCCTATTAAAGTACAAACACCTGCAAAATGTGCCATGGTTATCAACGGATTGCGTTTTACAATAGACACTCTTATCCAACTGATTAAAAAGTGGATACAATAAACATCTCTTTTTGAAATTAATTTACAAGAAATTTAACACAAAGACACAAAACAAATCTGCAACTCATAAATGAATGTGCCGAGTTTGTTTTTTTATCAACAGCCCAAGGCACTCAGGCTTGTATGTTGGCAAGAAATATGTCATTCTTTTACACGAAATCACATCAAGCAGGTGGTGATACAGAAAGAATAGCTATAGAGAAGAGCGCCGTCTCTGGTTCAAAAGGGTTTTTGAAGTATACATTCCTTTTCCCAAAATCCACTTTCATCACAGTGAAAATTCCAGGCAGTGGGGCAAAGAAAAAATAAACAGAAATTAATAATCTTTTAAAATGCGTGTCATCTGTCAGCCCACTAAAAACTACATTATCTCCTACAACTGATGGTCTCCGTGGTCTGTGAAGTGCACCATCCATTTTGTGTTGTGACGACGACCTGTCAAGTATTCCCAAACCTCAGCATCGGTCGCCATTAGAGAGAAGACCCAAAACTGTCTCGGTTTGAGCAATGTGCTTTCAAGCACCCCAGGATGCCAAAGTGTCCTTTTCCATTAACCTATCCCACATGAAAATCTGGTAAAAATCTAGCAAGTGTTCACACATGACGTATTCAAATACTTATTACAAATCCAGGCGCTATTTGCGGAAATAAACACCTCCTGATCTTTCAAACGCATTTACCGATGCTATACAGTGGCTTAACAAACGCTATTTGTCATTGGCTTTTGCCTTCCCTGCAGTTCAGTTGAGCTGGCGACAAGCTTCAAAAGTCCACTTTGATGCTCCTCCGTAAATATCGAGGCTCGTCTCCAGCCATGAAAAAACATTGCCCACTTGTGCTTTGCTGCTGCAAGTTGCAAGATTGTATATCTCTCCAATTGACAGTTTCCGATCCCAGATGTGAAAGTTCGCCAAGTCTCCAACAAAAGCTTGTGTGGCATCAAATCCGCCTCCAAGCGTATCCTGCAGTAAAAGAAACATATGACATTAATTAAGAAGGATATTCTAATAACCCAGAAAAAGAAAACAATTATTTCACATTAACCTTCAGTTAAATTGTTCATAAATAATGTATCATTCCCAAGAGCTTTTGAGAAGAGACGATAACATCGCTTTAGGATTATTATTCTCCTAATGAATGATCATTAAAGATCATCAATGATCTCGTGTAAAATCATATTCACGAGATCTTAGCCCTTTGAAAACCTCCCCACAAGCAAGTTTGTTTGTACTAGACTTATAATCTCACATGCAGCAGCAAATTAGATGGTATAGAGTCTAAAAACTTGAACTTGAAAAAGCTCCTTCAAACAGCTCCTTGTATCCGTGGCGCTGAAAGGACAGCGCTTTCAAATGCTTCAAACAGCTCCTTGCATTCCAGGTGCTGAAAGGACAGCTCTTTCAAATGGTTCAATGTTTGTTTTTGTGGTGCTGAAGGGACAGCTCCCTCAAATTGTGCGTTGTTTGTTTTCAAGGTGCTGAAAGGACAGCTCTTCCAAAAGGTCCATTGTTTGTTTTCAAGGTGCTGAAAGGACAGCTCTTCCAAAAGGTCCATTGTTTGTTTTCAAGGTGCTGAAAGGACAGCTCTTCCAAAAGGTCCATTGTTTGTTTTCAAGGTGCTGAAAGGACAGCTCTTCCAAAAGGTCCATTGTTTGTTTTCGGAGTGCTGAAAGGACAGCTATTTCAAACCGTTGCTGCCGGGTGGAAACCTTGTATGTCCAAAACTGTTCCTTTTTTAATACACTATTAAAAAAAAGTTCTAATATGGAGATACAAGGTTTCTGCCCAACAGCAACCAAATGGTCCATTGTTTGTTTTCGGGGTGCTGAAAGGACAGCTCTTTGAATGGTTCAGTGTTTGTTTTTGTGGTGCTGAAAGGACAGCTCTTTCAAATTGTTCATTATTAGTTTTTATGGTGCTGAAAGGACAGCTCTTTCATTTGCATTTGCATTTGCAGTGCTGAAAGGACAGCTCTGCAGGGGACTGCAGTGAGGAGCTGAAAAATATGCAGCCTTGTGGGTATAGCCTACCTGCTCTTGTCCGAGGATCAACATGCCCTGTGGTTTGATGGGATGATACGGTGCCAGATTCTCCCCACTGCCCCTCATCACTCCATCCTGGAATGCCTCCCAAACGCCGTCACGAGTAGTCCAGGTTACACAGATATGGTGCCATTTTCCATCATTGATCAGGAATGGCAATTTTGCAACCTTTAATGGATTTAAAATAAAATGTGACCCACTGTAATATTGTGTCATGTGAATTTATGAACAATACTTCAATATGCATATTAAAAGCTCCAGGCCTATGTTGCACATTGATGAGCAGAGAGACTAATTATATGGACAAAATGCTAATTTACATAGAAGTAGAGATAGGCTTATGTCTCTATGGTATAGGCGTCAACGGTTCTTATTTTCACTCAGAATAAACATAAGGCACATATGTAGTCTACCTTGTCATTTACAAGTATCTCCATTGGGTTGTTCCCCCACTCTATCAGCACCAGCTCATTGGCTTGTCCCGGAACTGCATAGGAGAATGGGGTTCCCACTCCTGGGGATGCGTTGGACTTCAGCCACATGCACACGGTGAAGGCATACATTTCTGGCAGGCTCCTCTTCACTTTGGCATACATGTAGTTGGTTCTCAACGGGAAGGTGAGCTGGAATCTGTCCAAAGGCCGGTTTTCCTTTTGCCCTGTCATCCAAAAATAAAACACATTTTATGTTATAATGTATTGTATTATTGTTATTATTACTATAGCTGCAATGTTGAACAACATAGCAGAACATAACATGTCAGATAATACAAACTAATCCAGTTGCCAATCATAACAACAATAGTGTGTGTGTGTGTGTGTGTGTGTGTGTGTGTGTGTGTGTGTGTGTGTGTGTGTGTGTGTGTGTGTGTGTGTGCGCGCGTGCGTGCGTGCGTGCGTGCGTGCGTGCGTGCGTGCGTGCGTGCGTGCGTGCGTGCGTGCGTGACAATGGTATATTGAATGGTATATGGTATATTGCATAGCCTAAGTGTGTATTATGCTCCTATGACATAATTTGCATAAATACACAGTTTATGTAGCCTATACAGTAGGATTTACATGTTACACAACCACACATTCTGAATCATGCAGCTCAAGCTTTTTTGTTTTTTAATCTCGCATCATGATAATCGTCATAGCTATGCTGCCAAGTGAGGAACGACGCTCTCCTTCTCTCCCATTTTCTCCTCCCATTACCCCTCCCTTGCGATTGTAGCCTACTATAGTAGCAGTAGTGGAAAGTAACTAAATACTTTTACTCAAGTACTGTACTTAAGTACAATCTTGAGGTATTTTTTTTTACTTTACTGGAGTATTTCCAATTTTTTATACTTTTGCTTCTACTCCACTACATCTCAGAGACAAATATTAATTACAATTATTTGAAAACGTTAGTTACTAGTTACTTTTTTATACATAGGCTATTTGAAAATAGCCAATCTACAAGCTCACAATGCGTTGGATCGCGGCGCGTTGTGAGCTTGTATATCTGCTATTTTCAAAAAATGTTGTACTTTTACTTTTGGTACTTTAAGCATATTTTGATGCGAATATTTTTGTACTTTTACTCAAGTAACGTTTTCAACACAGGCCTTTTACTTGTAACAGAGTATTTTTATATTGTGGTATTGCTACTTTCACTTAAAGTTAAATATCTGAGTACTTCTTCCACCACTGATTATGTGTCATATGTGCTGTAATGAGCAGGGCCCCATTTGTAATCAGTATTCCACAGGCATCTCAAACACGCATCATCAGAGAGCATCAGTACAGTGCTGGCTAAGTTCGCGCTTCTCAGAAGGGTCGCAGCAGTGCGAGTCCAGAGATAGGTCATTCACTGCTTCTATAATGATTTGATTTGCATGAATTAGATCGACTGGGAGGAAAAAAATGCTGAATATTCTGGACTGCACCATTTCTTTTGCGAGCTAACAGAAAGCATTACAGCTTTGCGGCAGATTCCACTTTCTTCCGATTTGTGTTTTACATTGATCATGAGATTTCTCGTTGAGATGGGTGTCGGAAGGCTTTAAATCTTTCTCTCATCTACAGCAGGCTAGTGGTGGGAAAAGTACTCACATTCTTTACTTAAGTAAAAGTATCAATGCTGCAATGTAGAAATACTCTGTTACAAGTAAAAGTCCGGAATTCAAAATTTACTTGAGTAAAAGTAGCCTACAAAAGTAATGGTATCAAAATGTACTTAAAGTACCAAAAGTAGAAAGTACTCATTATGCAGAATGTACCATTTCACAAGTTTTCAAATGTATAAAATGTAAAAAAAATAATAATAATAAAAAATTGCAGATCTACAAACTTGCAGCTTGCAGATCGGCTATTTTCAAATGGCCAAAAATGTATATAGGGCTGAAGTGGGTAATGTATGATTTGTAATAATAATCTAAATCTAAAAAGTAACTAAAATGTAGATCTAAATAATTGTAGTGGAGTAAAAGTATAATATTTTCCTCTGAGATGTAGTGGAGTAGAAGTAAAAGTACAGAAAATTGAAAAATACTCCAGTAAAGTAAAATATACCTCAGAATTGTACTTAAGTACAGCACTTGAGTAAATGTACTTGGTTACTTTACACCACTGCAGTAGGCTACGTGTGTCGTAGGTAGAGGTACCAAATAATGTGTATAGGCAATTTCAAATTCCAAGTTGAGTTTTTTAGGACTAAACTGTGGTCTCCCATCATCACCTCTCTCCAGGTCAGTGATCCTCTGATGGAGGGAGGTCAGTGTGGACTCCACTCTGCCACGTTGCTCCGTCTCGTTCCGCAGGCCAGGCTTGCCCTCCTCGATGCTGTTCACACGAGAGAGAACCTGCTTCTCCAGGTCATCGATCTTACTCTGAAGCAGGTCTTTCAGGCTGGTCGCCTGCACCGAGTTGTTGTTTCTGCTGAATTGCTGTTGCGGGGAAAAGAGGGTGTGTTAGAGCTCAGGGGTTCTCAACCTGTGCGTCGGGACCCCCAGAGGTGGTCCCCACATGACAGTAAAGTGACAATATAAGGACTTTTTAAATACATAATAAAAAAAAAGTCCATTACTGCATCAAAAGTAAACAAAACTATACTATAAAAACTGGTCAAACATTGGCCAAATTGTCAAATAATATAAGAAAGGCAAACATTTTGAAATTAGCCGATCTACAAGCTCACAAAACGACTCGCGTTGAAAAGGTTGAGAACCACTGTGTTATAGCTCAAAGTTAAAAGTGCATCAGAATCCCCCATCATAGGTCCCGGGACGCATGCGGGATAATGCCAGCTTAACTTCTTCAAAGCGGTGCGGACGAGGCAACTATACATTTATCCTCTAGCCTAAGGTTTGTTTTCACCATGACTCCTTTACCAGTGGTTCTCATCAACCTGTAGGTCAGGACCATAGAGTTAAAAATAAGGTCGGGGCCCCCAAGGGGGTCCCCACAGGATTTTGGGAGGGTTCCCCAGATGACAGTGAAGTGACAATTTAAGGACTTTTAAGACCTTTTCATACCTCAACAACAAAACAAAAAAGACCAAAAAAAGACCATTACTGCATCAACAAACTACACTATAAAAAATTTCAACAACAAATAGCCAAAAATTGTGAAAATAGCCGATCTACAAGAACCTAGTCAAGCAAAATGTTATGCCTCAACTCCTACATTAACTGGGGGGTTCCCCAGTTAAAATATGATTTTTTGGGGGGGATCCCGGCCTGAAAAGGTTGAGAACCACTGCTTTAGGCTACGACTGGTAAGGCGGGGTAGCAGAGGTGCAATTGGGTGCAATCTATTAACGGATGGTAATTAGATATGAAACCTGAAATAAACTATACAACTGGCACACTGAAGCATTATGCATAATGTTTTGTTATTGGTCTTAATCAGTGGTTCTCAACCAGTGGTCTGGGGACCACCAGTGGTCCTTGAGGGGGTCCCAGGTGGTCCCCAGCTAAATGATGGAGAGTTGGAAACCAAATAGACCCTTATAGATCTTTACCTCTTGAGAAAAATAAATAAAAATGAAACCAAATGGATAGATCTTTAGCTCTTGAGAGCGGAAAATGTAACCAAATGGACCCGGTTTCATTTTACGATCTCAAGAGTCAAATTATTGTTAAACATTTGCATTACTTAATTTACAAGAAGTCTACACAATTATAGAATGTAAGAATTGTTATCAACGTGTGCCTGTTATCTCTCCTAATGGTATACCAACATCAATGGATGGAATTGCGGACAAAATCTCATCCAACAACAACAAAATATTCTAAGTTTCATGGGACATCTCATCAAACGGTGATCCGTGGCTCAAATGCTGAATAAACAATGATGGACCTAGATATGAAAAAGGTTGAAAACCACTGGTCTTTTAATGATGCCTCATATGGATCAGAGCTTACCTCGAGGTTTTCTAGTCTCTGCTTCAGAGACTGTAAAGTCTGTGACAGTTGCGTCAAAGTGTCACCCGGGCCCCTCGACACGTCTCCCATCGTGTTCTTGGACTCTTTCCTCCTGCCTCCCCCTGGCCGCGCGTCTCCGCCGGGCTCGGACCCCCCAATCTGGCTCTCGCACCGAGCCAACTTTGAGGTCAGCTCCCTGATCGTCTCTTTTTGGTTCATTATCGTCTCCTTCTGCTGTAAGACTGTTTCCCGCAGCTGCATAACGGTGGTCTTCAGATCGTCCCCGGGCACGCTGTTCTGCAAGGTGGCCGCGCAGATGTCCATATCCTTCGGCACGGACGTGCAGATGAACTGGGTCTGTCCGAAGTCTTGAGCCGAGTAACTCTCCAAAAATAAGTGGGAAAACAGTAAAAGTTGCCAATGGATTCCCTTCTTCTTGTTGGCCTGCATGCTGGCTGGTCTGTATGTGTGTCGTTTGAGGTTTTTTTTTTTTGGTTCGAGCACCGCAATGTGATGCAGGTGATGACAAACCTGCACGGAGCTGTGCGTCCCGCCGTCGTTGTGATCGTGTCTCTGGTGCGATGAGGGCTTATATAGTGCCCTCGGTTCTGCGCAGAGCAGGTTCACTGCATCACGAGAAAAGGGGAGGGGGGGGGGGGGATCACACTTTCAACGTTTAAGCCTGTAGAGGCTTAAACGTGGTGGAAAAAGTACTACATTTTTTTCATTTAAGTAAAATTATCAATACTGCAATGTGGAAATACTCTGTTAAAAGTCCAGAATTCAAAATGTAGGGCTACTTGAGGTAAAAGTACAAAAATGTTGGCATCAAAATGTACCAAAAGTGATAGGCTACTCATTATGCAGAATGTCCCATTTGAAGTTTTCAAATGTATACAAATATTTTGAAAATAGCAGATCTACAAGCTCACAGTGCATCATGATGCAATGCATTGTGGGCTTGTAGATCTGCTATTTTCAAATGAACGAAATGTATATAGGGCTGAAGTTGTTAATGTATGTTTTGTAATAATAATCAAAGTAATCTACAAAGTAACTAGTTACTAAAGTTTTCAAATAAATATAGTGGAGTAAAAGTATGCTACAATATTTTGATCCGAGATGTACGTAGTGGAGTATTGGATATTGGACATACTCAAGTTTTACCTAAGTAGCCTACAGTAGCCTACTTTACTTTCCACCACTGTTTATACTCCGTTGACGAAAATAGCAGATCTACAAGCTCTGCACCTTGTGAGCTTGTAGGTCTGCTATTTTTGTCGCGCGACAAATATGAATGGCTTCAATGAATGTGCTCCAGAAGCAGCGTCGCTCAGGTGGATGAGACCCTTTTCCTTCTTCTTTCAGGCTCCCATGTTAAATCTTTTATCAAAACGACAAATTGTCATTTCACTTTGTGTCTATTATTCATCAGGAAAACGCAGATTTGTGAGCTGTGCAGAGAGTTGCGCAGCAAGGTGCCCATAGAGTTCAATATTGTGTTGTGCACAGACAAGAAGTATAGGCTATAGGCATCAGGCAGGGTTTCTCAAAGTGGGTGCGTGGCGCACCCTATAGGGTCCCTTGACGCAAGTCCAGGGGTGCCTCAGAATACTTTGATAATATTTGGAATGTATCTCACTTGCACTTTACTTGGTGCGTTCTTTTTCAGTCTACAGTACACCAAAAGTCTCTTCACCAAATATAGCAGCTTGTAGATCGGCTATTTTTGGTGAATGTTCCCCAAAGAATAGGGATGCTGGGGTTTAAGTGGTTAAACGTTAAGTATAACAATTATTTTCAATCTGTGCTAAGATACATATTGTATCGTAGGATACATACTGTATCTTAGGGGGAAATATTTACATATTTATGCACCATTAATATGACATAAGGTTCTATATAGTAACAATGTAATTCAGGGGTGCCGTGGATGAAAAAGTTATTTACAGGGGTGACCTGAGCCCCAAAAAAATTAGAACCACTGGGCTACATCATGCATATGCAGTCAAATCAGCACCTCGGACAGCGCCATCCATCACATCTCTGCTATAGACTCCATAATATGGACTTCAGAAGACCATTGACATCACTCTTTTTTCCCCTTCTCACTGTACATTTGCACATATTATATGAAATTTGTCCTCTGCATTTACCCATCCTCAGTGGACGCCTTTCCTAAAACCTCCCGTACAGTTACGATTACATTCTGTTAACCTCAGTGTTAGCCTATCTAGATCAGTAGTTCTCAAAGTGGGTTCCAGGGGCTCTCAGGGTTCCTGAAAGGGGTTCTAAAATGACCCTTACAAGTCTGTAACTCTGACAGAATACAAATGGAACCAAATGGACCCTGACGGGTCCATTTGGTTACATTTGTATACTGGGTATACAGGTCTGATATTTGAATGACACATTCTGACACACACATGGAGAGGACACATGGAGAAGAAATAAAGTAAAATAAATAAATAATGATAATAATATATATATATAAATATAATAATATAACAACAACAACAACTAATAATAATAATAATAATAATAATAACACTTTATGAATACCCCCCCCACTCCCCTTTGAGATCCGAGATTATTCATACAATGATTGTATGATAGCTGTAGCCCCGGACGCCCACCCCTCATGATGCCCTTGGGCTGAAAACTGAAATCAATTTTGTGTCTCCAGTCAAACACAGTTAAGCCGATTTATTTTTTCAGAGAATCTTTTTTGTTTGGCTGATCTGGGACAATGACATTGCCTTCTGTATTTCTCAGTGATCCTTATGACTCTCTCATAATCATCTCAATAATTCAGTCCCTAAAATGATTTAATCTGTCCCCAAGCATTTTGCCATATCTATTATTCAGCAAGGGCAATATTACATTTTCTTTCGATGCCTAGTCAACCCTTATTAATTTGGTCAACGTTGAAAATATTATGAAAACATTTTGAATAAGTAATGAAAACAGATCGAGTCTCAGATTAATATAGATTTTTAAAATCTGAACTGATTATAGGTATACAGTGTAAGGAGCAAGAACATCTGTATGTGACTGAAGGAGTCATGGGAAACCTTAGGCTATATGGAATAAGTCACCACTACCCTTGGTCCTGGAATCAAATCATGTATTGCTGCAGGTATTACACAGGCTTTTATGGTGGCTTGATATTAATGCTGGCTGACTGATTTAATTGCTGTCAAGAGGAGGAAGGCGCTCATTTTCAAGGCTCAAAATGCCACCAAGAGCATTGTTTTATAGCAGTACTAATAACATGTACATGGCGCTATACATATCGTTATTGGATGGGAATGATGAAGTAATTAAAGGGACGCCGGATGGGTTCCTACTGAGCCGTAGGCTGTCAGATGTTTCTCATCACATCTCTTCACTATAAGTCCCTAGAAACACCTTGCATAATCATCATGCATCACTGCCTAACCCCTCAACCTAGCCAAGGGTCAAGAAATCCATAGGGTGCAATGAAGGCAGGTACTGTATGGTAAATTTAGCCTAATGTGACGTAACTGCCTGACATTCAATTTCCATCAAACATTTTGTCTTTGGCCCCAGACGCCATCTATTATGATCAGGGGTGTCCATAATGTAAGATGAGATTTCACTCTAGTTTCCTGAAGATGTAAGCCTGGTGAACTCAGGGAAATCGGATGGTGTAGTGCTTAGATGGAAGACAAAAGTGAGTAAGTGAAGATTATTGACTGACATCAGTGTTTGCGAGAGGGTTACAGACAGAGTCTTAACCCATACCACGGTTTAAGGCCTTTATGCGTTAAGAGGTCAATATGCCAATGAGAAGCAGTAAAAGTGTTGAGCATAGTCCATTAAATAAAATATTTATAGCGTGTGACATCGGTGCTTCTTATTCAATCTCCATCCTACGTCACTTCAGTTTGCCCTGAACACGTGCTCCTTCTTAAATGACACTAAACTGTGGAAGAGAAATAAAAAGCGATAGAGGTTTATGGACTCTGCACTGACATAATCCTGAACTGAAAGAGTACCAGGGGTAAAGTTACGTCATAAAAGAGCAAAAGGATGTGATTTCTTTTAAAGCCTTTTGGCTTTCCAAGAGATCCATCTCAGTGTTGATTTTAAGGTGATATAACTGTCTGGCTTTTTGTGAAATAGTTGTTGAGGTCTCTGTGAGGTTTTTAGGTGGCAGACCCAGAACAAGAGATGAATAAAGTCATGAATATATTCATTCCATCTGATGGCTGAAGATGCAGAATATTAATCCAACACCAAGGTTGTCTGCTTTGCAAACATACTGCAACATGCTACATGCTGTATGGAGCGGGGTCAAGCAGAAGCCAGTGTGACTCCTTTTTCCCTGAGGCCACTGTAAATATTTAACAGACACGTTAATGCGTTCACAGGCAACCAAATGTTTTCTTTTTTCTTGTAACAGTTAAGTGCAGTGATTCCTTCCGACTCTGTGGGATGCAGATTCTTCAGCATGGAGTGCTGACAGCGTTGCCTTTAGCTACATAGCCCTTGAGACTCAGATGCTTTGTGTGTGTAGAGCAGCAGGACTCCAACATGGAAATGCATGGTTACTTAAAGGTTATGCAATTTGAATTCTTACACAATGACCTTGTCAGGGCACTACACCATGTAGGGGGAAAGAAAGGAGAATAAAGACAAATTGAAGTGAAAGTTTTTCTCTACAAACCCTCAAATATTTGTTAAGGAGTTGCTTATATAACTCCACCTAATAAGTGCCAGTGCTTTCCAAGGCTTTGCAAAGGACATTAATTATGCATTTTGCCCTAAGAGCCATTAGCCAAACCCATGCTATGTTGTATTTGTATTTGCTGATATTAATAATGGAGAAAACAACCAGTTGTATTCTACTCTGCAACATCCTCTGTTTCTGTTGGAACACAACAGTGCCCACACATAACCAGTGATAAGACTAGACATCATCTGCCCTTTGGGACCCATTGACTGAATTCCAGCATTCCAGCATTGCTAACTGTCTAAGACACCGTTTACTGTTGTGAATGCCTCATTCTCTGCTGCCCACACAGACAAATCGCAGAGCCACATTCAGCTTCAAGTTGCTCCCCCCCCCACTCTGTGCTGCAGGTACTAACGATACTTGGAAACACACACCCCTTCATTTGCGTACCCCCATCACCAGCCCCCCTATAGCCTCTCCCCCTCTCTTCCTGTAAACACTCATATCAAGTGGGCACTTAAAGCATGCTATTGTCTCCTTGCCTTTTCCGTTGCACTAATAAATTAATGCTTCCTGTTCATATAACAGATTCAACTTGCCAACAGAGTGAACACAGCAACAGCTGGGGAATATATAACGTCGTTAGTCACGGTGTGCATGAAATAATAATAGGCTTTTGGATGAATAGGGTTTGTTGTGTGAGTCGTCGTGCTTGACGCGGCAACAGCAGAACGAACCATGAAATTGTAGGTACTAATCTCATACAAACACGCGTGTGAGTCGTATCCTGCCCCCTATATCACCTTGGCCCCGCAGAGGCACGCTGCCTGATTCCCACCTGTTGTGACACATCTCCTCAATAATGTATCCACACACAGTGGAACCGCATTCTCCGGCGCCAGAGATCAATGGCTGTAATTTCACATGTTGGCATCCTGCCTCGACTTGCTCCCCTACTTTCCCACCCTCATGCTGTGGTGTGACGGATGCCATTAGATTAAAAAAAAAAAAAAGTGTGTAGCCAGGACTATTGAGGGTTTTATTCGTTGTTATTTATTTGTATTTTTTCCACCCGGCACCCTGCATTTTTGCCTTCTTGCAGTTTTTAAGTGGATATTGAAATGGGTAAGATAGACATTTATGGTAATGCTGAATGGTAAGTGTTCTCTCTTATGGCCTAGCATTAGTGAATCTAGCAGCCTCAGCTTTTCACTTCATCTCAGGGTTCTAACTGGGTTGGAGATCTATGCTCACTAGTCGCACAGGGGTTTTGTCTGTCACATCAATTTAGGTGAGAATGTGATGTGATGGTTTTATATTTTGGGATGTTAACAAATTCTGACTACTAAGTGACCACAGCCACTTTTTGGTAGATTCTCATTACGTTACACCTACAGCGTCTAAAAAGCTCAGCTTGTTAGTCCATGCTCTTACACCCAACTTGAAATTCTGGTCTAATGGTAGTGCCCGGTCAAAGGCAGACGGGTCACCGAAATAAATAGGGTC
>NC_137615.1:36147205-36177205 GCF_963280865.1 Gymnoscopelus braueri | reverse complement strand
CAACAGACAAGAATCTGTGAAAAAGGAGATCACACAGATGATACAGTTTCACGCAAATAGCTGAAAAATCCTGGGTTTAAGTGTTTTTCAAACTGCTCAAAATTGCGGACAATCTAAGGGCGGAGCTTACTGGTCAACGTGATACATGTGTTCCTCATGAGTCAAGGCACATGTGTAAGCAGGTTTAATGGCTGTCGGCCAAACGAGGCATGACTTTTGCCTGTTTAAAGTTTGCATTTTCAAAAAATCGCTATAGCGCCCCCCTTTGACCAATTGGAGTAAGATTGGTTTCAGTGATATTTGAAATGACCCTCAACATTACCGCAAAGTTTAAAAGAAATGTGAGTCTGCATGTATGTGTTAGGGGCAGATGAATAATTGTCATAAAACTGCAATATTCATTGGCTCATTAAAGCTTCATTTTTTCACTTATGGAAAATCTTTTGCATCAGTTTTTCGGCATAGGTTCAAAGTTCATGTGTAAAACGTTTCGTGCAGATTACTAAAAAATCCCAGGAGGAGATAGGTTTTAACTGTTTTTCATATTATTCAAAATGGTGGGAGATCTAAAGGTCAGAGGTCAAAAGTCAGAGTGTGAAAGTTGTTGATCATGAGTAGACGCATATGTATATTGAAGTTTCATGGCTGTAGGTCAAACAGGGCATGAGTTGTACCTGTTCAAAGTTGGCATTTTGCTATAGCGCCACCTTTTGACGAAAGATTGTGAGAATTATTTCTTGATAGTTTTTCATGACCATCTACCATATGGCCAAGTTTCGTAAAAAGCGTATGCCAAAAGTGGGAGAAGAAAAAAGAGGGGAACATTAAAACAGGTCCAGAGCTGAGAGCTCTGGCCCCGTAATGACCCACCTACCAGAGCCAGATAGACAGAGTGAGAGAAACAGACAGCTCAACCTATTGCCATTGACAGGAATCAAACTCTCAACCTTCAGACTCACAGGCTGAGACACTACCTGTAGTGCTATAGCTTCATCCAGGCTGAAGTTGTCTGTTGAAGATCATAAACTTTTGCCTTCTGTCATGAACCAAGCCCCTGTTTCACTAACACTAAGATCACTCGTTCACAAACCATTTACCAATAGAGAAATTGTATGTCTCCTCGAAACCGAAACCAGTGAAAGCAGCCGATCTACAAGCTCACAAAACGTTGCTATCTGAAAAGTTGTGAGATTGTAGATCGGCTATTTTCACAATGAAGTACGTCATACATTGAAAAAACATACTCTCAAATAAGCATTTCATGTTATCTTTACCGTTTGCACATGTATTCATTGATACAGTCATGTTTTTTGCAATTTAACTTAAATGAGTCTGCATCATGTGAGGCTTGAACTGGCAACCTTCAGGTTGTGAGGCACACGTTTAAGGGAGAAGCCATTGGACCAACAGACCTAATCCAGTGAAAACGGAGGTCAGACAGATGATACCATTTCACGCAAATAACAGAAAAATCCTGGGTTTAAGTGTTTTTCAAACTGCTCAAAATTGCGGACAATCTAAGGGCGGAGAGAGAGACATGGAAACGGAATAGATTGAAGAGAGAGAGACATGGAAGCAGAATGGATTGATTGGACGTGTCAACCTATTGCCATTAACAGGAATCGAACCCTCAATCTTTGGATTGACAGGCTGCAACACTACCTATAGTGCTATAGCTTTGACCAGGCTGAGGTTGTCTGTTGAAGATAAAACTGAACCAGTGAAAGCAGCCGATCTACAAGCTCAGAAACACATTGCTATCTGAAAAGTTTTGAGATTGTAGATCGGCTATTTTCAAAATGAAGTATGTCATACATTGCAAAAACAGACCTTCTCAGATAAGCATTTCATGTTATCTTTATCAATTGCATATGTATTCATTAATACAGTCTTGTAGTTTGCAATGCACTTTAAATGAAGTCTCCACCAAGTAAGGCTTGAACCGGCAACCTTGATGTTGTGAAACATTCACTTAAGCGGGAAGCCATTGGACCAACAGACCTGATACAGTGAAAACGGAGGTCAGACAGATGATACCATTTCACGCAAATAACTGAAAAATCCTGGGTTTAAGTGTTTTTCAAACTGCTCAAAATTGCGAACAATCTAAGGGCGGAGAGAGAGACATGGAAACGGAATAGATTGAAGAGAGAGAGACATGGAAACAATAGATTGAAGAGAGAGAAGGATGGAAGCAGAATGGATTGATTGGACGTGTCAACCTATTGCCATTAACAGGAATCTAACCCTCAACCTTCGGATTGACGGGCTGCAACATTACCTATAGTGCTATAGCTTTGTCCAGGCTGAGGTTGTCTGTTGAAGATAAAAGTGAACCAGTGAAAGCAGCCGATCTACAAACTCAGAAACACGTTGCTATCTGAAAAGTTTTGAGATTGTAGATCGGCTATTTTCAGAATGAAGTATGTCATACATTGCAAAAACATAGCCTCTCAAATAAGTATTTCAGGTTATGTTTAACAATTGCACATGTATTAATTGACACAATCATGTTGTGTGCAATGCAACTTTAATGAAGTCCGCATCAAGTGAGGCTTGAACTGGCAACCTTCAGGTTGTGAGGCATACGTTTAAGGGAGAAGCCATTGGACCAACAGACAAGAACTTGTGAAAAAGGAGATCACACAGATGATACAGTTTCACGCAAATAGCTGAAAAATCCTGGGTTTAAGTGTTTTTCAAACTGCTCAAAATTGCGGACAATCTAAGGGCGGAGCTTACTGGTCAACGTGATACATGTGTTCCTCATGAGTCAAGGCACATGTGTAAGCAGGTTTAATGGCTGTCGGCCAAACGAGGCATGACTTTTGCCTGTTTAAAGTTTGCACTTTCAAAAAATCGCTATAGCGCCCCCCTTTGACCAATTGGAGTAAGATTGGTTTCAGTGATATTTGGAATGACCCTCAACATTAACGCAAAGTTTCAAAGAAATGTGAGTCTGCATGTATGTGTTAGGGGCAGATGAATAATTGTCATAAAACTGCAATATTCATTGGCTCATTAAAGCTTCATTTTTTCACTTATGGAAAATCTTTTGCATCAGTTTGTCGGCATAGGTCCAAAGTTCATGTGTAAAACGTTTCGTGCAGATTACTCAAAAATCCCAGGAGGAGATAGGTTTTAACTGTTTTTCATATAATTCAAAATGGTGGGAGATCTAAAGGTCAGAGGTCAAAAGTCAGAGGGTTAAAGTTGTTCATCATGAGTAGACGCATGTGTGTATTGAAGTTTTATGGCTGTAGGTCAAACAGGGCATGAGTTGTACCTGTTCAAAGTTGGCATTTTCAATTGAGTGCTATAGCGCCACCTTTTGACGAAAGATTGTGAGAATTATTTCTTGATAGTTTTTCATGACCATCTACCATATGGCCGAGTTTCGTAAAAAGCGTATGAAGAAAGGGGGAGAAGAAAAAAGAGGGGAACATTAAAACAGGTCCAGAGCTGAGAGCTCTGGCCCCGTAATTATTGAAGATCCAGACTCAGATTCAGAGAGAAGGTCACTTCAGCCTCAGGATATTTTGCAAGATGGCTTACGTTGGCCTTTACAGGGCCTGATTTTCCAGTACAATCCATCACAAAACTGAAAATTAATTAGGTCAAACAATAATAAACAACAAATAAAAAAAACATTACGGATGAAAAATCCTAAAAGGGTACAAAGGACCAAAAAGTGGGCACAAGTGATTGTTTCCTTAGTAATGAAACCAGTAGAAGCAGCTACAGTAGGCTATACAGTATAGTGACACATGGGCGACTGCATATCTTCATTATGCTTTTAACCAAAGTCTAATTAAACCTGCATCTTCAGTTTCTGGGGGCTACAGCCATCCTTGATGTACCAGATGGGGGGGGGGGGGGGGAACAACTGTCATTTTAGGGTCACTGGAGCTTCAGTACGCACTGACTTGAGAGTAAGGAAAATGCCAGGCATTTGCTAGCACAGTTTTAAAAAAGAAGAAGAGGGGGAAAAAATCCCCCACGAGAGGCTAATTAAGATCCAGACATTGTTCTTCATAACCTCCTCCCAGTACGTTTTTGTTCTCTGTTTCTGAGCTATGTCTCCCCCAATGGTCTGCAGCAGAAGTTTTTCATACGTCTCTTCTCATTATCCTTTATTAAAGGTTATAATTTAAATATTTATTTTCGGCCGTGTGAGCTAAGCGGCCATCTTAAATTGATACAATGCATCATCTACCATTGGAGTAATTCTCCATGCTGATATGACAGTATTCTCTCTAAACCGTGATTGGAGGAGGAGAAGGGGGTGGGGGTGGAGAAGGGGTGGGGGACATTAAAGATGAGGACATATTGTTGCTGTCAGACAGAAATCTCATATTCTCCATATTTCAACTTTTTATGTTTTTTTTTGTAAATTACTGCCTTACTTGGCAAAAATAGCCGATCTACAAGCTCACAACGCGTTGCATTGCAACACGTTGTGAGCTTGTAGATCGGCTATTTTTGCTATTTTGGAAAGTGCGTCTGAGTTTTATAAATATTGAACCAATGAAAAGTATTAGAGCTTGTGACTAAAATGATAACCACACTGGACCCATTGGAACACATGGGTTCTTTTTTCCATTTAGAAAAGTAACAGTTTTGGACATACAAGGTTTACACCCGACAGCGATGATATGCAACAATGAACAGATGAAGTATAATAATGATAATAATAATAATAATAAGTGTAATAATAATAATAATAATAATAATAATGGATTTTATTTATAATGCACTTTACATTTGTGAAAATCTCAAAGTGCTACAATAAGCAATTGCATAAAAAAGAATCATCACACCACTAAAAAGACCTAAGAAACGGAAACAAAACATTTAAAACATGAGGGCATAAAGCCTGGGTAAACCAGTGTAGCTAAAACACATGTATAGCAGCCTGATCTCCAAGAATTTAGTATTGCACGGATCCAGTGCACGTCATTCCGCGCATAGTCGCCTAGAAACCCCGAAAATCCGTGCATATGTACGGCGAGTCCCACGGTGGGCGTAACCCGGAAGCAGAGCAGTCCCCACAACAAAATGTACGATTCTGTGCCTATCGGTACGTAACTCAAACGGCGCTGAGTAGGCTCAAGGGAACGTCGCAACGTTCGGGACGGCAACTCGCTCGCTTTAGCTCGCTCGTTGGTCCCTTACGTGGCGACAGTTCCCTTGAGACTGCGCGCCTCCGAAATGGTTTAGTCACAATGGGGGAGATGCGAGGCGGCTATGCACGGATTTTCGGGTTTTCCAGTTGTCTATGCACGGAATTTGAAAAACGTTCAATGACAACGTTTCCTCTGGCGATCGGGTTGTGTATAGTGTCTGTTCTTCTTTGCATTGCCTGCAGTACAGTATGTGCTGAACGGCCTCACAATCTCTAATTTGGGCACAGAAATCTCTTTCGCTACTGATCCATTTATCATGTAGCTTCTTTTGATCTAATCTGCTGTCAAATGCACAGGAACCGCAAAGCGCTTACATATTCATGGGAAGTTTTATGAGCGTACATTTGTATGTGAATAAGCAAACAGCCTGCTTGTAATGTACTCATATCGCATCTCTGGGTTACTTTCCCCCCTGGGTTTGCTCATTCCTGTGTACGGTTCCGTTTTATGGATCATCAGTTTTCATGACTTTGATCCTTTGGTCATTTACATAAGCCATATGTTGTCTACTATACAACTTACTATACACTTCTCTCTCTACCCTAGATTTCACGTTTTCATGTCGGCCATTTTGAAGAGATTTTTTGCTGCTTTATGAATCAGCAGATTCTTTTCAAAATATGTCCATTAAAGACATAGAGCATGGAACATATTGCTTTCACTCATGTAATTTCATTGAATGACAGTTTAAAGCACAATTTATATTGTGTCATACTACACATATTGCGAGCTTGTAGAACTACAGTGCTATTTTCGGTGCTCGATTCCATCGTACAACAGAGTATAAATTAAGCAATACTCCTCCCCTGCATGGAAACACTAAACAAAAACCTTTTCTTTCCTCCAACAGCACTTTGCAGTGAGATGGAATGGCTCCTCAATCATACATCAGCACTTTATGAAAACTGACAATGCAAGTGGAGGATAGTCTTTTTGAAGTAGCCTACCCTGACACTTTATTAAAAAATTCTACTAGATCTCTTGTTGTGCCTTGGAGTGGTCCATGACTTGGCCTTTCTTCTTGGCAGCTGTCTTACATAATGGATCTGTGCACCTGTTTTCATTGTGTAGGTCATGTGCTATTTATTTTATTGTGCTTATTATTATTATTAGACCGGTGCCCAATGGGGACCAGCCTACTCGGGAACGATGCAAGTCGGGAGCGATCTAAGTTGGGAATGCATGCCCCAACCGGTTATGAAATACCCGCTGTACCCATTGTCAGAGTACCCGTTGTGCCTGTCTGTCTGTCTGTCTGTCTGTCGGTGTACCTTTTGTGTCCATATATGGAGACCTCTGTATCTGTCTGTCTGTCTGTCTGTCTGTCTGTCTGTCTCTCTGTTGCTTGTGTCCCTTTTATGCCCATATATGGAGATATCTGTATCTGTCTATACTTGTCTCTTTAATGCCCATACTGTATATATGGAGATCCCTGATATGGGCTTATTGGTCGGATTGAATCTTCCTACTGCGTTCTTATTTTTGTATTCTTTCTGCAATTTAGCTACAGATGTGACTTGACAATGAAATAGCTGAACCTAAAGTATTGAATCCTGAATCTTTACAGCTCTCACTGGCTACGTTCAGTCAAGTGAGGGCATGGAAAGTGACTCTTGTGCTCTTCTGCTTTTGTTTCTTGCTACAGTGCGTCTTGGTCTGAAGTGCGTCAATCTTCAGTGCCATGCAGTCACTTGTGTTGGACGGTTGTTCTGTAGTAAATCCGTGCAGAGCAGTGCTTCACTACTTGAGGGGATTATACATTATGAATAAGGCATGAAACATTCCCAGGTTCAAATCTACAGTCTGCCGCGGGTATTCAATTTTGCTTGTTACAGATTCTGTATACAGAATTCTGCCAAAAGCATATTGAGTACTGTGGTTTGAACCACTTCGCTTTTATTGCTTTGTGTCTAGAAAACAAGCCCACACAAAAATCTGTATTATTACGATGATGATTGTGGCCCTAAAACAAATGCAAATTAACTGATGAGGCAATTTCAACCATAATTGTCGGTTTTACCATTAGACGCGTGAATTCAAATAAAGCCACCTAACCTTTCAGAGCCGACCATAGCCTACTCATCAACACAAACGTGTTTAATAGGTTTTCCTTCAAATCCCGGTAATCCTCGATTGGCTTATCGTTTTGCATACACAGCGACAGATGTGAGGTGAGGGTTCAGCATAATGTATGACTTGCAGTGTAAATCACATGCGATGTGCAATGAGCGGAGACCACATGACCCATTCAGGGCTGTCACATGGCCTTGTGTGTTTCCTGTTCCATGTCCCAAGCTTATGTCATCAGCCACTGAAAATGGCCGATCTACAAGCTCATAGCACATTAAACAGTGACACGGTGCGCCACTTGTAGATCGGCTATTTTCGGTGCGCGACACAGCGTGCAACCAAGTATACAGTACATTGTATCAGGCATGACTTCTTGACAATGACATCATGTTATGATTCAGTGCATGCACTGTGTCCATGCCACCCATTCATCGTTCTGTCTGGAATGTGCCATACAGGATCTTTCATGATCTGTGTATATATAGTTTGTCCGTGGCAAGTGTCTATGGGCGAGGAGGAAGAAACCAGGCTTGGACAGTGTGTAGGTGGGAATCCTCCATGCCTGTGCATGTAGCGCTCGGCTGTCAGACAAGCAGTGGAAAGCACTGGAAAGAGCTGTCAGGGGACGTGGTCTAATGAAGGGATGTACTTCAGCCCTGGAAAACACAAAAGGAGAGAGAGAGAGTGAGAGAGAGAGAGAGAGAGAGAGAGAGAGAGAGAGAGAGAGGGGAGAGAGAGAGAGAGAGAGAGGGGAGAGAGAGAGAGACTCGATCAAGGTCTCCATCTGGCACCTTCTCTTCTGCTGGAGAGGCTGCAGACGTGTCGTAGCGACGCCATCTCTGTGCTGGAAAGAAAGATTGCTGAAGAAAGTTTTGCCTTAGTAAGTTATTAAGATTCTAAAACACCC
Source organism: Gymnoscopelus braueri (assembly GCF_963280865.1). Lineage (NCBI taxonomy): Eukaryota > Metazoa > Chordata > Actinopteri > Myctophiformes > Myctophidae > Gymnoscopelus > Gymnoscopelus braueri. Next base: position 36,169,042 of record NC_137615.1, on the reverse strand, counting down.
ACACTGCATTGGCAGAGTGTAAAGACTGCTAACATGCAGGGCAAGGACAGCATTTTCCTGATTAACAGCAATTATAGAGATGCAGGAAGAAGCCCTTCTAAAATCCAGTTTTTCTTTCATTCTGTCTGGAATTTCTGCACTTGTTTTTCTTGCACTCATCATTGAGACTTCAGCTTAATTCCAGTTAATACATACCCGGGGATGCCGGGTCACGACTGGTTGTGATGTCACCCTGACAACCAACTACCAACTACCAGTTACAGATAGCTTGCGGGGACATCCATCAGGCCTTAAATTTGAGAAAAAGGCCATTGGCATCCCCTCCATATGCCAATGGTCAATGCCCATGTGCAATTTCAGATCGATTGGTCAACCCACTGAGGAGAAAAATGGATGAGGAAATTTGTTCATTTAGTAGTAGGGATTTATCGAAAATTATATTCTAATAAAAGTCAGTTCTCACATTAGCCTTCATTGTGAAGCAGCAGATATATATGGACCTAGAACCTGTTTTACTGCCAGAGAGCTTTAATTGGTTAGCACTAGAGGTTTGGGACTCATATTCCGGTTCTATTTTTAAACACAGTGAAATGGTCAATGCCTTTCATGTGACTTGGGTAGTTACAGAAAATAGCTCATGACACAGTATAGTAAAAACTAGAAAAGGTCAGGTAGGTTATTGTATCAATGTTCGGAATTTGCCACTCAGGATAGAATATGAAAAATCGGAAAGATCTCTCTTGATCACATGACTATAGAGATAATGTGTACCGATTTATAGTATAGAATAGTGAACGAGATAACACAATAAATAAACACAGCCGAAAACCTGAAACACCTGACATCTGAAAATATATATGGTATGCAACTAGCAGGTTTAACACGAGTGAAAGTGGAAGATGAATGCTGACAGTCATTAAAAACCATGTTATGAAAAAAAGCTTTTGGGGCCACCTAGTTATTAGATTATTTTCCTTTGAAAAGTGTACTATTTGCATGCTGTCACCCTCGGTTGCCATCGTCAAATAGGATGCACCCATGGGGACACACTGGTCTAGAAATCTCTAATGTCCTCAAAGGGGCTGTTTATTTTGAAGCACATAAGTCATAAAGCAGCACAGACACAAGTTAAACTAGAAAAAGTGCTCCTCGGAGCACAGGTCTCTGCCAGGTCAGGTACGTTATTGTGGCCTCCTGGTGGCGCTATTATATGCCAATGTGAAAAGGGTGCCATTTCTGCTTAGGGCTTTGATGGCAATCGGACACTGCATTCATGATTTGAGGCATTTTGTTCCAAAAATATGTTATGCTAAATTAGACCCGCTGGTGGTGCTATAACAGGCCAATGTGAAAAGGGTGGCATTTCTTCCTCCTAGTGGGAAGGTGTGTGTGAAATTTCACGGAAATGGCAAACAGTGTTCATGATTTGAGGCATTTTGTTGAAAACGGACCAATCCTGCAAACTTTGGAAGCCAAACCTTAGCCAATAAGGATGGAATCTGGAAAATCGGACAGATCCGTGTTGATCACATGACTATAGAGATACTGTGTACGGATTTACATGACGTTATTGCATGACGCGGGAATAAAATCTGTAGGAGTACTATAAAAAAATGGGTTTTGCACAAATCGGCCTCCTGGTGGCACTATAACAGGCCCATGTGAAAAATTGGTTACATTTGTACCCTCTCAGAGTTACAAATGGATAAATTAAGGCTGAGGATTTTGTTTGTATCGCTTTTCATATTCCATGTGACCCTGCATGCCTGCTGTTTGCTGCAAATCCCTCGCAATACTTTGCTATTGCATCTGTCCATGCACGCTAACAGTATATGTGTGTGTGCAGGTCAGAGGTCACATGAAGACATAGCTTCATTTGATTATTTCTCTCTATATCCTTAAAGCTGCAATGTGTAAGTTGTATGTCCCAACGGACAGGGCTAATTCCAACTGTGACACCATGGATTCGAACCCTGGTCTCCCCCATGGGAGACAAAATATTTACTGTATTTACAATCATCCAAGAGGGAATTAAGAAGGACTTTCCTCTTGGCCAGGGGAGATCTGTGGTTTTTAAGCTTCAGGCAGTGCTATTATTCAATCAGTGTAGTGTCCTACCCGACACTGGGGTATACGTTTCTCAATGGAAGAGCAGGGAGACCACCTCCAACCACTGCTAGATGTGCTTACATTTTGTATTAACATGCAAATTGGTTAAATGTATCTTTTATTCATGAAAATAAGTCCCGGATTGCAGCTTTAAAGATCGTCTGACTTAAAGTCATCCAGTTAAACGTGTAGTCCTCCCTGCACGCAACGGATCAGAGTTGCCGTGACCTCTATAATTATGGATTAGCGTGACCACTAACACATACCTGTAAACCCTTCCGTTTTTTTCCTGGGTTCTCATGTACTTTACCCTTCTTTTCCGCTGTCCTGCCGTTTAAATATTGTCTCGTCAATGTCCCATTTGTCTTTTCCTTTCCTTGTTTTGTTGAATAACCGGGAAATTTCTAAGTGAAGGACCTGAACTGCGTTGATGGTGAATTTTCTGATGAACTGTGCTGAATTATGGTAGTGGAAAATTGAAATGTGTGCCAAAAAAAATAAACAGGGGCACTGTATTTTACACACACACACACACACACACACACACACACACACACACACACACACACACACACACACACACACGCACACGCGCACACACGCACACACACACACACACACACACACACACACACACACACACACACACACACACACACACACACAGGATAATCTCAGTAAAGATGTGTTGATTCTCCAGCATGTCAAATCCTCTCCTGCACTTTCTCTCTATCACACTCTGTTTTTCATTTCCCCCTGTTTGATTGTGTGTGTGTGTGTGTGTGTGTGTGTGTGTGTGTGTGTGTGTGTGTGTGTGTGTGTGTGTGTGTGTGTGTGTGTGTGTGTGTGTGTGTGTGTGTGTGTGTGTGTGTGTGTGTGGGGGGGGGTCAGTGCACGTGGTTATGGGTGCACGTGTGTGCACGTGTGTGTCTAAAGTAAACCCATACACATAATTTATCCATTTGTAAATTAGGACTCCGATTTTTATAGTGCATGTCTGTGGATGCACGAGGCAGGGAAGACATACTACACACATCAGGACCAACGGGTTTACAACCATAAGTGTGTTTAACATATTCTGCATGTGTTCGTGGTGTAGAATACCAATACAGGCTGGCACTTGTAACAGTCAAGAATAATATCCTGATGGCATGAGGACAAAAATCGACAGTTTTGTGTGTGCTTTAGGATTGACTTGGATCAAATCCTAAATTCAATTAGACCATGTACCATATTCATATGTCAATCATCCATCCTTTTTTTACATTACACTTTTTGTTTTAGTATCAAAATCAACTTTATTGTTTTTTTCCTTTTTTATGAAAAGAAAGGCGGACAGAGATTGAGGAAGAGCAAAGAGAAAACATACGATGGAAACAGGTCAAAGATCTATACATATTCACATCTAGCATATTGTATGATGTTAGAAAATAGCATCATTCTGTACATACGGTGCATGCCATATGATTAGGTTAAAAGAAGCAGCAGGTTTGTTTATTCATGTATTTATTTATTTTATAATAATTACACAAATAATAAAAACAGGACAATCAAGACAAACACAAATGTAACGTAAAAATGTGCAAACAGCATTGACAAGTGATTAAATAAATAATGTAATTTATGTATGAAATCAATCAGTTTAGTCAGTGTATTGGATATCCATGAATTGTGATTTAAAAAACATCAAAGAGGATAAAAGATGAGACATCCTGATGCAAAATCCCATGGGTCTCCATGAGCTTCACAGACTTCCACAGCTTGTAAACCCCGCAGGTACAGTATGTGTGTACTGTAGATGCACATGTGTTGCGTTGCATAAGTCTTAGTGAACGTGTGTGTGTATGTGTGCGCGTGTGTGCGTGCACTCTACTGCTATCTCTTTGAGAACCAAAATGTCTTCACAACCATAGTTTGAAGAAAAATATTATGGAAAAAGAAGACTGGTCCTCAGTTTGCAAGATGTTTTTGGGTTAAGCCTTTGGGTTATAATTAGAGTTCATGTTAAGTTAAAGGTTGGGGTTAGGCATGTACAGTAGTGGTGGTGGTGTAATGATTAACAGAACCAACTCAGGTCCAGTTCATTAAGTCAAGAGGGTTTAAGTGGTTAAGTACAGTAGTACTAGCCTGGTAAACCCTCCCTCCGGAAATCTCATTTCTATTTGATTCCAGGAGTGAGTCTGGCCTGATCCGCCTTTCTGCAATATTGGCTGTGGGCTGGAGTTGGGCGGGAGTAATACCGTTGACTGACAACCCCTTCAGCCAATGATAATTTTTCCCCTTCAGCCAATCAGCAGTTCACCAGTGTAATGTGACGCAACGGGACTTTTGAGACAGCCATGCCCAAAATGGGTTGCCTTATTCGGATACATGGGTGTCACTGCCTGCCCCTACCGGTTCTCTAAATTTTTATTTTTAAATTGGCTTTGTCATGATTAATTGACCACATATATGAAGTTAAACAACTCAATTCTATCCAAACGATATCTTATAAGTAAATTCCGTGCCTCAAAATAGAAGTTAGAGAGCTTTTTTAAGTAAAAAAATAGCGGAGAATATAGCGGACAAGAAAAAGATGGCTGCCGTTCGTGTTTTGGGCTCACTCGAACTCGCCACCTGATTGGCCAACGTAAGCTGTCAATCACAGAACAATGAGCGACGACGCTGATAGGCTCGTCCGTTTGGCGTACATAGCCAATATTGCAGAAAGGCGGATCAGGCCAGACTCACTCTTGAAATCAAATGGAAATGAGATTTCCGGAGGGAGGGTTTACCAGGCTACAGTAGTACTCAAGTACAGACAAACTGTCTTACTACGGTACGAGTGTGGAATAGTGGGTATGTGAACGTGAAATACATTGTAAAGCAATTTGGAGAAAAGCGCTATATAAATGCTGTCCATTTACCAATTACTACCACAAAATACATGATACACAAGAAACACCTGGGGAATTAACAGACTAACAGAACTCAGACCTAGACAGAGCATACTAAACACAGAGTTGCAGAACTAAACAAGTAAACGTAAATCAGGGAAACAAAAATGAACCTAAACCAAACAAGGAAATTATTGTCCACGTTGACGAACATGGTCGAAGTCCAAAGGTTGAGGCGACGGCTGTGACACAAACACTGTAATGACAACAGCACGGTATCGCAAAAAAAGACTAATAAAATTAATGTTACACAGTATGACTTTAAGTTAGGCATGTAGCAGTAATAATAATTATTATATTAATAATTGTGTCCACTTTAGTTGTTGTTGGGGTATTTGCTACAAGGATCCTCTACATTACCAATCCTATTAGGAGCTAACCTCGCGTCACCAGTCTTTCCACCTCGGAGGAAAGCCTGGTATGCGTTACTAAAGACCCATATGATCCGGTCTAGGCCACGCCTACTGAAAAAAAAGAAAGAAAAAAGAATCCTCTTTCCGGATTGTCGCGATCCGGTTTTGCCGCTTTGTTTTGGTTCCCCAATCCCTATTTAAATGGAATAGAATTTCCCCGTGGGATAATACGGATAATACAGACGCTAAATAGTCTCCGGAAAGTACATTCACATTTATATTTTAAAAATAAGCTAAACTACGCCGCATCAAGGATTTTATTAGGACAGACCTATTTTGGGGTGAGTCTGGGGTGGGTCTTTCTGGATTGTCGCGATCCGGTCGGCTGATGACGCGAATGACGCGCCCGGTGACGTAGGGCTACTTCCGCTCCCGACAGGATCATATACCCGAAAAGGAATGCTGCCCAGGCTAATTAGGAGCAGTGGCTGACTGCTAATAGGGGTTAAATGTCTTGGTCAGGGACACTTTGACACAGACTGGGCAGACCAGGGAGTGAACCAGTGACCCTCCATTTCCCAAGCGGCCTCTCTACCCATTCAGCTATACAGCTAATGGTTAATGTTCGGCTTATAGGTTATGTTATGGCATGAATGAGGTTAGAATTATTGTTGGATATTAGTTGAAAGTCCTTGAACATCCTTACAGCAGTACACAATGTGCATGTATCTGTGTGTGTGTGTGTGTGTGTGTGTGTGTGTGTGTGTGTGTGTGTGTGTGTGTGTGTGTGTGTGCGTGTGCGTGCGTGCGTGCGTGCGTGCGTGCGTGCGTGCATATGTGTGCACGTGTATGTGTGTAATAACAATGTTGATACTTCAAAAAGTGAGGGTAGATGGGTTTCTTTCTGACAACATACTTTCTCACTCACTCACTCACTCGCTCGCTCGCTCGCTCGCACGCACGCACGCACGCACGCACGCACGCACGCACGCACGCACGCCAGAGTCCTGCACGGGTCAAATTTTGAGAACCCGGAACTCAGATCCGTAGACCGACCCGTCACCCGTGATAATTTCAAAATACGAACCAGACCCGCCCCGCCCATCAAATAAACGACCCGTTGTCCGCCCGTTTACCCGTGTAAAATGTAAATCCTATTGAAAAGTGTGTTGAAAAAGATAGCAGCCTTCAACAACAGCGCTACATTCAGTGGTCAGGTTTGTACATAAATCAAGTGAAGACGGAGGAGCGAGCTTAAGCCACGCGCGAACGCGCATCTACGCAGCACACATGTGTCGTTGTTTATGTCATCATATACTTTTAATTTGAAGGTTTAACAGGATGTTCAATGTGTTTTTGTGAGTTAAGATAACTGCCCAGGTAGCCAAAATTGTTTGGCCCAATTCCGGCCCAGTTCCGGCAAGCCGGAAGAAATCACTCGGCCCGGGTCCGGTTGCCGGACTTGGGCCAGACCTGTTTGGAATGACTCCCCAGAATCGGCCCGAGTACACTGGGCCGAGTCCGGCTGCCGAAACTGAACCAGCATTGCCAGCATTGGGCCGGAATCACCCCAATAATATTGCCAGAACTGGGCCGTGCAATTTTTGCCATAACTAGCCCATATGTAAGCCAGAGCTACTCCAATATCTGCCTATGGATAAGCTTGTTCCAAGCTCTGCCATAGGCAAATATTGAAGTAAACTCAAACATCAATAAAACAAGTGACACTCAACTATAACATTTAGTATCAGTTTATTACAAATAAACTTTTCAAATGACGCCTGCCAAAACGAGGCTTTCACAGCATTGACATTCATGCTGTTACTATACAGATACTGTAACATTATTAATGCCTGCCAAAACACATGTCACATAACCAAACAAATGTGTAACATTTAACAAGAACCAGAAACTCAGTTCCACCCGCCCAGAAAACATGAATGAATGTGCATGAAACACTTAAAGGGTAAGACCACTTTGGTAGAGGTTTGGGTTGTGTAGTTACCTTGCCATGATGTAACTCCAAAGGTGGGCAAGAAATCAAAAATAATTGCTCCATTGATTAGAAATTGATAATTCAAAAATATGCTCCTCATTGACTTACATTGTACGGTAAAACAGCTCTCAAAGTCACTCTTTTAGCACATAAATGAACACAAACAAAGCTGATTCAGACAATATAGAGCATCACCAAACCCAGTACCGTTTGTTTTTTTAATAAAAATGTCAACTTCCTGTTGATTTTACTATTTGAAGATCTGGATCCGGATCCGCGGATCCAGTCCAGGTTTTCTACTTATTAAAAATGGTAAAATCAACAGGAAGTTGACATTTTTATATAAAAAAAACAGTACTGGGTTTGGTGATGTTCTATATTGTCTGAATCAACTTTGTTTGCGTTCGTTTACATGCTAAAATAGTGACTTTGAGAGCTGTTTTACCATACAATGTAAGTCAATGGGGAGCATATTTTGAATTATCAATTTCTAATCAATGGAGCAATTTTTTTTTTCTTGCCCACCTTTGGAGTTACATCATGGCAAGGTAACTACACAACCCAAACCTCTACCAAAGTGGTCTTGCCCTTTTAAGCGAACAATTACAAAGTGAATTGTACCACAGTCGACTTTGCAAGTCCTTCAACACAGCCTCCTCGTCTGGCTTTTTCTTTCTCGTCAGTCACAGTGCAAGATCCGGGAGGGTGGGGGAGAGCGGGGAAGGTCTGGGAGCTGTACCGCATCAAACATCACTTTAAACCCCGGATTTAAGCTTAGACAAATAAAGGTCATATTGTCTCAAATGTCAAATGAAGACAGCTTCAGAAATAAAAAAAAGTTCAGTTGAGGGCTCCAATATCCTCCATGCTCCTCCTTGCTGTTGCAGCTGTTTCACCAACGAATGCCTGTGTGGCACGAAGCCCCCTCCAATAGTGTCCTGTGAAATAAGACAGGTACAACTCGTCAGTTATTTGAATTTGGTCTATACACACAGACTCACAGATTTGCTAAATAATTACTATATCGATTTTAAATGATTGAATCGTATCGTCATGAATAAACCAATATCGTGCCCAACTGCCCACAACTACTGTGGACTAGTGTAGACTAGGACAGACTCTGTCCAACTGGATATCCCAGCTAAAATCAGGGGAATTATCTTTTAGTGTATCAGCTTTAGACGGTCCGACAGATACATAGTCAGATTGACAGACCGCCACATAGACAGACGGGCACTTCAGACAAGCACTTTTGGAACAAGGCATGCAAACAGCCCGAGGTGAAAAAGGTGACAACATGTTGTTTTCTTTCGGGTCAGGTGTCACACAATTGCCCTATTTGAGTTCAAAAAGGTGACTGTAGCTGAAAAGTGACACTTTTGCATGTCTGTATACAGGTGGACTATAGGTGGTCTATGGGTGGTATACGGGTGGTATACAGGTGGACTATAGGTGGTCTCTAGGTGGTATACAGGTGGTCTATAGGTGGTCTATGGGTGGCATACGGGTGGTATACAGGTGGACTATAGGTGGTCTCTAGGTGGTCTACAGGTGGTCTATAGGTGGTCTCTAGGTGGTATATAGGTGGTATACAGGTGGTATACAGGTGGTCTACAGGTGGTCTACAGGTGGTCTATAGGTGGTCTACGGGTGGTGTATGGGTGGTGTACAGGTGGTCTCTAGGTGGTCTCTAGGTGGTCTCTGGGTGGTCTCTGGGTGGTCTCTGGGTGGTCTATGGGTGGTATACGGGTGGTCTATGGGTGGTCTATGGGTGGTATACGGGTGGTCTCTAGGTGGTATATGGGTGGTATATGGGTGGTCTATGGGTGGTCTATGGGTGGTCTATGGGTGGTCTATGGGTGGTCTCTAGGTGGTCTATGGGTGGTATACGGGTGGTATACGGGTGGTCTACGGGTGGTCTATGGGTGGTCTCTAGGTGGTCTATGGGTGGTCTATGGGTGGTCTCTAGGTGGTATACAGGTGGTATACGGGTGGTATACAGGTGGACTCTAGGTGGTCTCTAGGTGGACTCGAGGTGGTATACAGGTGGTCTCTAGGTGGTATACGGGTGGACTATAGGTGGTCTCTAGGTGGTATACGGGTGGACTATAGGTGGTCTCGAGGTGGTCTATGGGTGGTATACGGGTGGTATACAGGTGGACTATAGGTGGTATACGGGTGGTCTATAGTTGGTATACAGGTGGTCTATAGGTGGTATACAGGTGGTCTATAGGTGGTCTATAGGTGGTATACAGGTGGTATACAGGTGGTCTATAGGTGGTATACAGGTGGTCTATAGGTGGTATACAGGTGGTCTCTAGGTGGTATACAGGTGGTCTCTAGGTGGTATACAGGTGGTATACAGGTGGTATACAGGTGGTCTCTAGGTGGTCTATGGGTGGTATACGGGTGGTCTCTGGGTGGTCTATGGGTGGTCTCTAGGTGGTATACAGGTGGTATACGGGTGGTATACAGGTGGTCTATAGGTGGACTCTAGGTGGTCTCTAGGTGGTCTACAGGTGGTCTCTAGGTGGTATACGGGTGGTATACAGGTGGTCTATAGGTGGTCTCTAGGTGGTCTCTAGGTGGTCTATGGGTGGTCTATAGGTGGTATACAGGTGGTCTATAGGTGGTCTATGGGTGGTATACGGGTGGTATACAGGTGGTATACAGGTGGACTATAGGTGGTCTCTAGGTGGTATACAGGTGGTCTCTAGGTGGTATACGGGTGGACTATAGGCGGTCTCTAGGTGTTATACGGGTGGACTATAGGTGGTCTCTAGGTGGTCTATGGGTGGTATACGGGTGGTCTATAGGTGGTATACAGGTGGACTATAGGTGGTATACGGGTGGACTATAGGTGGTCTCTAGGTGGTATACGGGTGGACTATAGGTGGTCTCTAGGTGGTCTCGAGGTGGTCTATGGGTGGTATACGGGTGGTCTATAGGTGGTATACAGGTGGACTATAGGTGGTATACAGGTGGTCTCTAGGTGGTATACGGGTGGACTATAGGCGGTCTCTAGGTGTTATACGGGTGGACTATAGGTGGTCTCTAGGTGGTCTATGGGTGGTATACGGGTGGTCTATAGGTGGTATACAGGTGGACTATAGGTGGTATACGGGTGGACTATAGGTGGTCTCTAGGTGGTATACGGGTGGACTATAGGTGGTCTCTAGGTGGTCTATGGGTGGTATACGGGTGGTATACAGGTGGACTATAGGTGGTATACGGGTGGTCTATAGGTGGTATACAGGTGGTATACAGGTGGTCTCTAGGTGGTCTCTAGGTGGTATACAGGTGGTCTCTAGGTGGTCTATGGGTGGTATACGGGTGGTCTATGGGTGGTATACAGGTAGTCTCTAGGTGGTCTATGGGTGGTCTCTAGGTGGTATACAGGTGGTATACGGGTGGTCTATAGGTGGTCTCTAGGTGGTCTACAGGTGGTCTACGGGTGGTATACGGGTGGTATACAGGTGGTCTATAGGTGGTCTCTAGGTGGTCTACAGGTGGTCTACAGGTGGTCTACAGGTGGTCTACGGGTGGTATACGGGTGGTATACAGGTGGACTATAGGTGGTCTCTAGGTGGTCTCTAGGTGGTATACAGGTGGTATACAGGTGGTATACAGGTGGACTATAGGTGGTCTCTAGGTGGTATACAGGTGGTCTCTAGGTGGTATACGGGTGGACTATAGGTGGTCTCTAGGTGGTATACGGGTGGACTATAGGTGGTCTCTAGGTGGTCTATGGGTGGTATACGGGTGGTATACAGGTGGTCTATAGGTGGTATACAGGTGGACTATAGGTGGTATACGGGTGGTCTATAGGTGGTCTATAGGTGGTATACGGGTGGTATACGGGTGGTATACAGGTGGTATACAGGTGGTATACAGGTGGACTATAGGTGGTCTCTAGGTGGTATACAGGTGGTCTCTAGGTGGTATACGGGTGGACTATAGGTGGTCTCTAGGTGGTATACGGGTGGACTATAGGTGGTCTCTAGGTGGTATACGGGTGGTATACAGGTGGTATACAGGTGGACTATAGGTGGTCTCTAGGTGGTATACAGGTGGTCTCTAGGTGGTATACGGGTGGACTATAGGTGGTCTCTAGGTGGTATACGGGTGGACTATAGGTGGTCTCTAGGTGGTCTATGGGTGGTATACGGGTGGTATACAGGTGGTCTATAGGTGGTATACAGGTGGACTATAGGTGGTATACGGGTGGTCTATAGGTGGTATACAGGTGGTATACAGGTGGTCTACGGGTGGTATACGGGTGGTATACAGGTGGTATACAGGTGGACTATAGGTGGTCTCTAGGTGGTATACGGGTGGTATACAGGTGGTGGTATACAGGTGGTCTAGAGGTGGTATACAGGTGGACTATAGGTGGTCTATAGGTGGTCTACAGGTGGTGGTATACAGGTGGTCTAGAGGTGGTATACAGGTGGACTATAGGTGGTCTATAGGTGGTCTATAGGTGGTCTACGGGTGGTATACAGGTGGTCTACGGGTGGTCTACGGGTGGTCTACGGGTGGTCTACGGGTGGTCTACGGGTGGTCTACGGGTGGTATACAGGTGGTATACAGGTGGTATACAGGTGGTATACAGGTGGTCTCTAGGTGGTCTCTAGGTGGTCTCTAGGTGGTCTATGGGTGGTCTATGGGTGGTCTATGGGTGGTCTCTAGGTGGTATACAGGTGGTCTAGAGGTGGACTCTAGGTGGACTCGGCATTTATAGGATGCCAGGTCAACAATGACCTGGTATCTGTCCTTTGCATAATCCTGCAAGGTCATCAAGGCTAGGAGGGCAAGTGCTACGGGCTGAGGTGGAGTCTGAAGAGGTGAGTCTATGGGTGGTATACAGGTGGTATACGGGTGGTATACAGGTGGTCTCTAGGTGGTCTCTAGGTGGTCTCTAGGTGGTATACGGGTGGACTATAGGTGGTCTCTAGGTGGTCTATGGGTGGTATACGGGTGGTATACGGGTGGTATACAGGTGGTCTCTAGGTGGTCTCTAGGTGGTATACGGGTGGACTATAGGTGGTCTCTAGGTGGTCTATGGGTGGTATACGGGTGGTCTATAGGTGGTATACAGGTGGACTATAGGTGGTATACGGGTGGTATACAGGTGGTCTATAGGTGGTCTATAGGTGGTCTATGGGTGGTATACGGGTGGTATACAGGTGAAAAAGGTGACAACATGTTGTTTTCTTTCGGGTCAGGTGTCACACAATTGCCCTATTTGAGTTCAAAAAGGTGACTGTAGCTGAAAAGTGACACTTTTGCATGTCTGTGGAACACGACTTACTTAATTAGCGTCTCTCGGCTTGTCTCTCGGCTTGTCTCTCGGCCCGGCGACTCCTTCCACCGTTTCGGTCTGGTGCAAGCTGCAGCCACCTTTTGACATACATCTCGATTTGGCCATCAGGTGCATTTGCGGTGCTTGTATTGCGGCGCACAGCTCCTTAAAGAACACACACACAAAAGAACAGGCAGGTTATGGCAATTCTCAAGAAAATCCTAATCTTATCGCTGCGAGCGTTTGTGTGCAGCCAGGGATGAAGTCAATTTGTGACCGGCGCAGATCAAAACATCTGACGCTTCCATGATGCACTGCATCAGATACGTTTCCTGTTGGCACCGTAACTCCCATGCTGGATGAGTGAGAACTTTCTCAAACTAAATGAGAATAAGACAGAGGTTCTCATAATCGGTTCTAGAGAGCAGAGAGAATCAATAATAAGTAGACTCGGTAACCTGGCTGAAGAAAGTAACACCTCAGTCAAGAACCTTGGGGTGATAATTGATTCTGAATTGAATATTAATACACACATTAATCATGTCACCAAGATTGCCTTCTTCCACCTTAAAAATATTGCGCAAATGAGACTATCTGTCGCTGAAAGATGCAAAAACACTGATCCACGCATTTGTCTTCTCTTTTTAACTACAACTAAGATGAGAGAACACATTACTCCAGTCTCTAGCACACGATGGCTGCGACATGTGCAGTCGGGGTCCACCCGCTGTACCGACAGCCTGCGGTGCCGACGGTTCACAATGCCGATGGGGTCCGCTTAGAGAGCCTGTGATGCAGGGTTAGGATCCACTCAAGACCGCTGCCTGTGAAGTTAGGTTTAGGCTGAGGGTAGGGGTTAGAGGTGAGGCTCTGCCACCTGGGAGGTTAGGTTTAGGATGAGGGGTTAGTCTGCCCAAGGTAGCGAGCCATCGGCACTGCAGACTGTCGGCACCACGGCCCATTGGCACACAGATGCTGCCCCATGCAGTCACCACTAGTATGAACAGTGCATAATCAGATAAAATCCATAGACCCTTCACACTTCACTGCAAGAAAAATCTAAACCTAGGATCAAAGGGTACATTGAAATCTAAATGTGTACATACATACCAGCCAAAATGGGCCCAGGATCAGGTGCATTCCCCACCAGAAGTGGACCTGGAAAGAGGGAGAGATCAGAACAAGCTAGGTTAACATTGATTAAACAGACAGAAAACCAAATTAACATGATTTTGCAAATGTATTTTAGTGAATTACTGAACTGTTGCATATCATTGGGTAAAGTAAATTTTGCCATGTTGGCTCGCATTTGAAAATGTCGCCTATGGGATTTAACATGGCCTTTTTGCTTAAATGCATAAAATAAGGTCTGTGGTTAATAAAAGAGTATGAACTTGCGAACCTGGATTCAGCAGGTTCACACGGTTAACAAGGTTTTCCACAGTCACTTGGTAGGGTGGCGCTGGAAGCAGGCAAATTAAATTAGTGTTAGTGATATCACAAAATCACAGAAGTCAAACCTAATTTAGAGGCATTTTTTCCTTACTGCCAGCTGGAGTGGTTTTATCTGAGGACCATGTGCTTCACATGACGTCTCTATAACACGCCCCCCAAATACCTAGCAAGCATCTACAAGCTCACAACACTCACTAGCACACTGTAGATCTGCCATTAAAAAATAGAATTGATTCTATGACATTCAAAGTATACCATCTGTAAACATCTGAAGTCACCATATTATGGTGACTTCACAATGAACACAGCAGCAATCAGCCTGGCTGCTAATTGCAACCTGCTACCTCCAGCATTATATGCTATTTAGAAACAGGTGGTACACCGGACACTTCCAAACAAAATCACATGCACAGCATTTGCCAGAAAGTAGCTCATTTTTTTCTTTTTCTTTTAATCGAAACACTTTGCAGATAGAAAGATGACCATTTAAGCTTTCATACAGCTACAATGTTGTTTTATACAATAAGATAGGACTTTTCTGTTTGGATGTATGGGCTGTCAATGGTTGGTGTTGCAACTCTGTTCAACATTCAATCGTTTGTCACTACCAAAAGCAGGAGTTAAATTTAAGTCCTACACACTTCATGACAAATAGTAACCTCACAAAGCACTGTAAATCTGCTATTAAAAGAAAACAAAAAAACGCAAGAAATAGCCATCTACAAGCTCACACACTCTGATAGTTTGACATTGTAGGCTATAACACCAAATTATGCCATTAGGTTTAAACCATAAACACTATGAGTGTATTAATATAAAAAGGAGAAACACTTACATATATGGGGCTAAAAGAGCCGATTTGCGAGCTCGTCAAACAACGTGGTTTGTGTTGGTGAAAAGCCTTGTGTCTATTCAACTTTTAATGCGTCCTATCCGGTCTAAAGCCCGCGTAATCAAGAACTGTATCCGGCCCCATTTTCACATACACATACACGCACGAACACATTCTATTTCCGTTTCCGATACTAGACAGGAAATAACAGTCTAGCGCCAAATAGGCCCCCTTTACAATACTTTGTACAGCGAACTAAACTATTAAACAAACAAAACTATCACAACACACAAGTTACGAGCCAACTCACGTCTACACCACTAAACCAATTTAATACACAAGTTCTCATTCACAACACGTACCGTGCCGTGCTACAGACAGAAATTCTGTGATTCGAGCTACCTATGCGACCAGCTATGCTAGCCAATGCTAGCGTTAGCATCATCCACGCAGCTGTGAATGTCAAACAAGTTAACCTTAAAATACTTTGCAAAAACTTCAGTAAATACTGGGGCATGCATATAAGATATCCGACGCTGCGGCCACAGTTCAGTTTAATTCTTAGAAGTTGTGTGAGTGATATGAATTATAGTCATTATTACCGTGAGAATGTCCGTCCGTCTTGTCAGCAGCAACCAACCAACACAGAATGCGCGCTCTGGGCTGACACGCTCTGACGTCATGACGCATGGATACGATACAAATCCCGTGTGTGTGTGTGATAATGATGATTATCACAATCATACTCATAACAATAATGATGATAACGATAATAGTAGTATGAACAATATATAATAATAGGAATAAATGATAAACAATAATGATGTTGATTATAATAAATTGAGAGTATGTTTAAAAAATATATTTTATTTTGCACATCAAAAATATAAATAGTTTACTAATATACAGTTTATTTTTATGTTGTCCCATTTTAAAATTAATATCACATATTGAAGGAAATATCAATTAGTTAATACAGAGAATGGAAATCAAGTCTATTTAAATCTATTATTTTTATGTGCCAATCTGCCAGAAGTTGGCCAAAATCGGGCCGATTGCACACATCCAAAACTGGGCCAAATCTGGCAAACAGATCTGGCCCAGATCTGGTTCACTTACGGCAAACCGAAGCCGACAGTCAGCCAGAACTGCCATAACTCAGCCGGAATCGGGCCGAGTCGGCTGGCTACCTGGGTGACCAGCGTGCTCCATGCAGTTGTGCTGTTAAGTTACACAAGTTACGTTGTTTGGGCGGAAACAGTGCTCTCTGATTTTCACAATAAAATGATACCCGCCCGCGATTAGTTCAGTACCGCCCGTCCCCGTACCCGTGATCTTATCAAAGTAAAATGTTCACCCGTTTTCACCCGTCAAACGCGGGTACCCGTCGGGTATCCGCGGGTACCCGGCCCGTTGCAGGACTCTGACGCACGCACGCACACACACACACACACACACACACACACACACACACACACACACACACACACACACACACACACACACACACACACACACACACACACACACACTGCATTCTCTCTATCTCCATCTCCATCACACTTCCTCTCTCACCCTGCCTTGCTCTCAATGTTTCAAGTCCCTCCTCTCTGTCCATGTCCTATTATTGGTGAATATAATGCATGATTCTATTCTGTTCTTGCAGGAATCTCTGCTTTTGTTCTCCATCTCTTGTTTTTAACCGCCAGCCATTCTTTAAAAATATGGGGACAAAATCCTCTAGAGCAATATTTCTTCAGCCATGGCTGTGTCTCACAGAAACTAATGCGCGAGTGTGTGCGCATACACAACCATAAACAAGCATACACAAATGCACAGACAAGCAGACACAAACACAAACACACCTTTATCACTGGGATAGCCTCATCCAGCTAGCGAGCACACACACTTGCACAGCTACATCAATAATACAACTGAAGCTCTCCCCCTGCTTCTAAAAATAGAGCACCTTTTTTGTTCAATATTTCATTGGGTCCATCTCCATCTCTCCATCCCCATGTTTGTCTCTCCTTCACTTTCTTT
The DNA here is from genome assembly GCF_963280865.1 of Gymnoscopelus braueri. Classification (NCBI taxonomy): domain Eukaryota; kingdom Metazoa; phylum Chordata; class Actinopteri; order Myctophiformes; family Myctophidae; genus Gymnoscopelus; species Gymnoscopelus braueri. The sequence continues at coordinate 36,152,013 of NC_137615.1, read as the reverse complement.
TCATTGACTGACCCCACTTCGGTACAGGTGAAACACCAACTCACAAGCTTACCTCCACCTCTTATACCTGCCCTTACCTCCACCTCTTATACCGGCCCCTACCTCCACCTCTTATACCTCCCCTACCTCCACCTCTTATACCTCCCCCTACCTCCATCGTTTATTCCTGCCCCAAACAGACCCCACCCAAAATATCATTACAAAAATTAAAGTTACAGCTTTTAATCTAAAAGAATACAGAATTCAAAACTCCATGCATTCACTTTATTTTTTTTTAATTTTTTTTACAAAAAAATGTTACCAGCCCTACTGTTTATATGAGACCTACTGTATATTGTCCAAATATCTTTGTTCTTCCAGGGAGAAATGTGAATAACCACAGCAGCACAGTGAGATGAACATGGAACAACAACAACAACAACAACAACAATAAAAGAGCAAATATGTCCCATGTAGGCTATAATACATGCAATGAAAGGTGGAACAAAGGACATTTTAGGGAAAGGATCATGTAAAGATGCAGAGAGAGAAAAATAAAAAGGTTTAGTTGACTTTAATCACACTTTGGATTTCATTGCCGCTGCAGGATTTGAATATTTCTGAGAGGAGAATCTCATGAAAAGAAAAATACAAGACCCTGCACTGTACTCAGCCATCACAGCTTTCAGACAGTTCATTGTCGGTAGCATAATAGCATTCCTCTACTCTATTCAGAGCTGTTGTCCATTTAGTGAACATAGCACTTTGTTGGTGCTTCATAGATGTTCAGAATTCATCATAATCAATGCGACTGTGCTTTGCCCACCATCAGCCAAGACATTTCAGGCAGAAGATCATACGGTGCTTGCTGAGAGAAACAGCTATCCACAACAACACACATTAACTTTGACGCTCCACAGATTTGCAGCTTGGATAAAAAGAGATTTCAGGGGTTGTTGAGTGCAGCGCACACCTGCACTGTGAATGCAGTTAGTTGTTGCTGTAGTGCTGCACGCCACAAATGTCTCGCCACTGACTCTGCTGCGCTGACAACAGGAAGGATGGGAGGAGTGTTTGGTTACATAATGGATCCTATCGGGGGGCTCATTCCTGCCCACAGCCTCTCTCCCCATTAGCACCTTCATTTTCTTCTCCCCGTGCATATGTGAGATTCCTACCCGTTACTGCTTGTCGCTAGCGTACAGTCCCCGTTGTTCAGCTTTTGTGCTAATACAAGACTACAGATAATCATTAGGGTTGCTATGGTGTATACACCATATGGTGTGGAATTCCGTCTGCATATGAAAACTTTCTTGCAGGACAATGGGATGCAAGTTCAGTGTCCTCTTGGGACAGATTCTGAGTTCCTCAAATGCCATTAATTTCTGAGGTTGGTAGAGGTGAGGCCATTGCATTTGTAACCACCCACATTCGAACCACTATGGGCAAAATAACGTATGTCGCTCAGGCAAAGGGGAATCCCTGGCCAAGGGAGATATTAGGCTTCTGGGCTTCATGCATGCTACTCTGATACATCCAGCCACATCCTGGATGAGCCCACAATTGTAACCTCCTGGAATCAAACCCAGGCCTCCTGCATGGGAAACCAACTGCTCATCCAAAAGAACACAGGCTTCTGGGCATCAGGCATGACTACTTTTCTGCACATAACAACTAAACCCCTCTGTCCTCCCATTAGGTGACTTTCAATTAGGACTATTAAAAATGTTCTTTCACTTGCTCATTATGTCTGTCTTTTTAGGTTTCTGTTCCAACCTTCCAAGCCGAAAGTAAACATTCTAAATTAGTTCTTATAGCTTCATCCAGATGCATCTGTGTATAGTTATTGTCTTGAGCTGCTTGCAAACATATTCCCAGAGGGACAGTGTAATGAGGTGCGCAAATGGCTTTTGGCGGGGCTTATTATGCTGCAATTTGTACGAGGCTTTGCTGTGTCAGGATAGGGCTTACCTGAGCAAGATGTTCCCGTACATAGTTTCATTCATTACCTCATGTGATTTGGGGTCATCTTTAGGCCAAGATCCTCAAAGGAATAAGGTATTATATGTAATGTCATTGTTATTGTCATTGTGTTCCATATTGCAATTAACCACTCTATAGTGTATACTTCATCGTACAACTAATAGCGAAAATAGCCAATCAACTCCCAATGTGTGTATGACTGAAGGCAAGCAGCTTATGAGCTGGATTATTGCATTATGCATTTGCATTTAACGTGCTCTAGGATATTGCTTTCCATTTCATCGAGTATGAATCAGATGTCTCAGGCGTCTCTCACAAGCCCCCCCTGTCACGGTAGAATTAAGAACCCAAATGTAGAACACAGAGATACAGATGCAGTTAAAGTCTATTTCATTCAATATTCTGATATGCAGGCCAGGGGGAAAGCCAGGGAAGCGGAAAGCCAGGGCAGCGCAAAGTAGGGCGAAGAAAGTTCATTTAGATTGAGCAGATGAGTGGTAGCTTATACAGGCAGAGACAGAGATCCAAAGTCAAAGGAGACAGAATCTGGAGACAGAGCAGGAAGGCTGGTAACTGCATATACAGGAGACAATGGTAAGTATACAGTATTACTGGGAGACCTGGTGGATCAGAGTTTATGATTTGGCAGCATGGTGGAAGTTGAACCAGTGATTAGATTGGACGAGTAGCACATGGTCTTAAAATAGACTCATATGCACTTGGCCTGACTGAGTTAACAGGAGGTTTAGTTCTATCAACAAATATAAATAAAACAAGTACATATAATTACCAGCTAATAATTTAGTTCTAGCTGATTGTCATCACAATATCGTACTAATATAGACATTGAGGTAATATTGTGATATGTGTTTTTGTACATATCACCCAGGCCTATAGGAGCAGGTCACAAATGCCTAACAAAAGGACGTGTAATGTGTGAGAATTAAACAACATTGAGAGGTTGAACTTTTCGATAGAAGTTCCAGAAAGTATTGAGCCCTGATCTATATACAGCACTATACAATGAGCTGCACCTGTTCCATTAGTGGACACGCCGTAGGAATGGATCCAGTAACCTTCTACCCACTCTGAAATCAATCACAACACAAAGCAGCTTGTTTAACGTGACCTGTTCACGCTCACTTCAGCACGACCTGTCAGTAAGACCATCTCTCATCTGTCTGTCAGCAGGGATCTCAGCATTGTGTGATAGGCTATCTGTGTCTGTTAAAATGGTATACTCTTGGACCTAATAGTGTCTCATGGCAATCATGCACAATAATGACTGGTCTAGAGCCTGAAACTTTTACCATTCAAGCCCTACTTCATTGTATGATGAATAGCAAGAATAGCCGATTGATAAGCTCACAATGCATAGCGATGCGACGCGTTGTGATCTTGTAGTATTTTTTGCTATTTTTGTAAATTGAAATTGAACGTTCTTTTTGTTTGAACATTTAATGTCTAAAATATGGACGCCATGGGTTAATGTTGTAAAGCCTCTAATTTGATCACATCAATGTATTTATTTTATTACAAATAATTCCTGCCAGTTTGGGGGTTCAAAACATGATGCTTCTGGCCATCGAATCTACATCACTGCCCAACACCTTACATTAATGGGGGAGTATAGGTTCTCTACCCTGTGTGTGTGTCTGTCTGTCTGTCTGTCTGTCTGTCTGTCTGTCTGTCTGTCTGTCTGTCTGTCTGTCTGTCTGTCTGTCTGTCTGTCTGTGTGTGTGTGTGTGTGTGTGTGTGTGTGTGTGTGTGTGTGTGTGTGTGTGTGTGTGTGTGTGTGTGTGTGTGTGTGTGTGTGTGTGTGTGTGTGTGTGTGTGTGTGTGTGTGCGTTTGTGAGTCTGTGGCTAATCTCACAAACTACAACACTGATCAGTGTCAGATTTCTTGCACCCACTGGGAAAGGAACTCAACCCAAATATTTTTCAAAATCTGTCAATGACAGCTATGTTATTTTTGTGAATTCATGATCTCAGACTCACCGTCCCTCCAGGCTATGGGATACGTCTCCGTGAGGCTAGGAAGAGGAAAACATTGGGTGTAAGCTGTCTGTCTGGCTTAACCCAACACCACTGTTTTACAGTTTGTCTCCCTGTTAAAAAAGTAAGCTCATTTTGCTAAAAGTCTATATTTCTATCTTTATAACTGAGTGCGATAATATGGACCATTCCAGTCATTCCACTGAGCACTGGCTTGATGAGACAGGCAGAGGGAACATAAGAAAGAGCTAACCTTGGCCACAGCACATCCATTGCTAGCTCAGATAAAAAGCAATCGATGGAGATTGCATGTGAACCGCACACAGACACAGAGAGAGACACACAAACAAGGACCGCAGCACCAATGACACATGCACATGTCTATACACCATAATCACACGTAGTCTACAGCTATACACACTTAAAGAAAGAACTATCTGAAAGTCCACACTCCACAAGAAAAAACAAGCATGGTGGAGCAGCCATTCCAGTTCTTCCATTGAGCATTGACTTGGCGAGACAGGCAGAGAGAACATGAAGAGCTAACCTTGACCACAGGACATCCATTGTTAGCTGAGACTAGAAGCAATCAATGGGAGATGGCCTCAGGGGGCGGTTGGGATGGGGAGGTTCAACTTAAAGGTAATGCTGAGTTGATTTCTTAGACTTGTGTGGACATTAGGTAACAAGCGAAGTACTGTAACACTCCAGGTCGACCAGAGCTCACTCGTCAGACCTATTGATCACCGCCATCTGAGGGTTCTAAAACCCTCAGAACCATTGATTGATTGATTGATTGATTGATTGATTGATTGATTGATTGATTGAATACTTTATTAACATTAAAAAGA
>NC_137615.1:36129705-36142205 GCF_963280865.1 Gymnoscopelus braueri | reverse complement strand
GTTAATATTAAAAAATATTTTACATAAGTCGGCCTCCTGGTGGCGCTATAAAAGGCAGACAAAGATTTTTCCTTGGCCTCTAGGGAGTGTGCATCCAAAGTTTTACACAGATCAGTGCAGTTATAGTTAAAAACACAAATCGGCCTGTTATAGCGCCGGAGTACTGTCAAGAAATGTGTTTTGCCAAAATCGGCCTCCTGGTGGAGCTATAACAGGCCCATCCAGGGAGTGTGTGTGCACAGTTTCGCTGCGATCAAGCCAACGGTGCCGGAGATTAGCTGTACACAGACAGAATGACACAGACACGCAGTCACGCACGGACGGACTGACAGACGGACGGACAGGGTGCAAAACATACTCTCTCGCCATGCCTTTCGGCCTGGCGGAGACAATAATTTGTTCAGGACAGATATTATTGCTGATGGGCCAGTTCTGGGTCACGGACCGCTTGTTGCCTAGCACTGACCTACATTAACCTGGCCTGTTATCTATCTCAACCCGTTGATCTATATGTGTACATTGTGCTGTTTGTCTCATCAATCACCTGGATCCATCCTGGCACAAATGAGGAAGTCTTTACTCCATCTACTGCCTGTTGTTTCAAATGGATGGACTCCAGATTCATTATGGGCTAGTAGCAAATTGCCACTTTACAGCCTGGAGGACACCTACAGCAAGGAAACAATCCCAAAACTTGTGATAAAGCCTTGGAGATAAATCCCTGCAAGCACCCTTTTTGCCATTGTAACTGTTTTTCAGTCTATGACCTTCAACTCCTCACATACTGTAGAGGGTGAACTGTTGCATAGAATGTGCAGCACATCACCACTTACCAGAAGAGCACATTACAGCACTTGCAGAGTTTAAAGGCATAATACTCCATCGCATGGAGGTTTTGCTTGCCATCAAGAAAGCTAACAAAGTGACACAATGGTCTGGGTTGGTTTAGTCTTGTGTAGCCAGAAGATCAGAGATCTAGTCTGCCAACTGATACGTCTGGTGACATCTAAATTCAATGTAGGGGCTAGGCGCTAAAACTGGGTGGAAACAATTAAGAGATAAAGACATTGGTTTTCAAAGCAGTAGGCGTAGGTTATTAGTGACCGTTCTCACCGCTGCACTGTTCTAGCCCATATATTGAATTTATATTTCCCGACTGGCTGCCAAATATCTCTGATTTGTCTCGCTTTTGATACTAGGGCTGGTTTGAAGTGTGGTGTATTACAATTTGAGCTAATTGTAACCTTTTATCAGTCCTTCTTTGAACGTCATCTGAAGATTGTTTTTTAAGATAAGATTTTGTTAATGGGATTTCAAAGTGTCAAAGCTGCAGTGGTTAACATGTTCCAATCCTCCTTTATGTCATGCCAGGGTGACACAGAATACAATGTCCTTGAAACACATGTTCTTCCTCTAGCTCAAGTAGCCTCCAAGCATAGAGCCTTAATTAGAGGAAATGGTCCTAGTGTTCATTGTCAGTGTCAGATTGTCAATTATGCCCTTATTATCCCGAACAGACCAAATCATAAACCGTGATGGAAGCCAATTCATCTACCTTGTATAGCTTGGTGCTAAAATACAGTGAATAATGGAAAAATCTTTAGAAAATAATTGGCAAAGTGGAACTGAAAAAAGAAATTATTTATCAAGGACTCTCTCTCAAGGGACTAGTTGTCAGACAATTCCTTGCTCAATGTGATGGCTAAAATTAACTTATTTATACTTTTCCAAATACAATCCTGTGCAGCAAGAGTAGGCTATTGCAGCACAAGTGATAAAAAGAACTACACAAGTACAACTTTAAAGGTACTACCATCCCCATTAGCATTTTGCATATGAGATTTAAGTAATTTCTCTGGATCAACAACAGTTTTACATTCTTTCCAATAATATACCATCTCTAACTGCACATGGTTGTAAAAGGACTGGCCTTTGAGGCAGCACATATCGATACAAACCACTGAGCTGATACAAAATGACGCTGTGTGCACTGTGAGCAAAATTTGATACAAGAGAATCCATGAGTAATTGATTGAATGTCGTCGATAAAGCCCTAGAGGAACTTGTCTGTTCTTGTGTCTTTCCTGCAGGAGCAGAAGATAAATCTTTGGAGAGCATACAGATAGACAGCCCATATACCTGAGCTGTATTTGTCTTTGATAAGGGGCATCTATTATATCGTTAATGCCGGTCTCAAGCCACATAGCTAGAGATGACACTTTCTATGTCAAGATAAATTAATGCTGGAATACAAGCCCATATTTTTCATGGTGAAAAAAACGAAAAACAATGCCCCCCTTTTTTCTATGCCGAATATGAATGTTAAGTAAGTAAGTAATAAGTAAGTAAGTAGACTTTATTTATAAAGCACCTTTCAAAACATGGTTACAAGCAATCAGTATATATAGCAGCATAGAAGTGGTGGTAAAAAGAGAAATGTTTGTAGCAACATATATACACATATAAGTAAGGTGTGATAGTAGTAAAATGAAATGACATACATTATATGACAGTAGTATGAACATTAACAGTGAAGTAGTCAGCTGCAGTAATTATGAGCAATTTGATATTGCATCAGGGGGACAAGCAATTCAAAGCCAATGACAAGGATAGGTTGAAGAATGAACATAATTTGTCACTATGCATCCAGGTAGTAGCAGCAAAAGCAAAGTGTGTGAGATAGGTGAAATACTGGCCAACAGCAACATAAAAAAAATAAAATGATAAGAAGCCTCAAGAGTTTCACTTACACACTCACTGGCGGTGCGTGTTAAGTTTCTATTCCACTGTGGCCTTTTTCTTTTTTTTTCAGCATTGTCATTGAAATGCATTGAGACGATTGTGGGTTCGAAGCAACACACGCCCACGCCCACGCCCACGCCCACGCCCACGCACACGCACACACACACACACACACACACACACACACACACACACACACACACACACACACACACACCCTACGTTAGTATGGGGAGGAGCAGTGACTTTGCAAAGCTCACACAACATAACACAACTGGCTGGAGTACAAGCTGAAGTAATGAAATAAGCAGCGCGATTTCTTATGAAGTAGGCTAAAGAAAGTAAGGCAAACAAATTAAATACTTAGCTGTTGCTGTTACTGAACCAAGTGTTGATTGTCTGCTTTGGGTGTCCGGAAGTGCAGTGTTTTTTTTTTGTCTGTGGCCCCATGGCGACGCAGCAGGCGTCCTTGTTTTTCCCTATACAGTAACAGTTCCTACGCCCTGGGCCCTCCTTTACATTCGCCTCGCTCCCGCACACACACACACCAACAGACTTCCAGATTTCAGGACCTCCGGTGCGCCTGCGTAATAGGGCGACCCAGAGTGTGTAGAGGAGAGAGTAACTTCACGCTTTGATCTCGCCGCAAAGCGGGCTGCTATGGGGGGCTATAGTTCCAAACATTGGAATCTCTATCTCATTGAGATAGACAGAGCACTTAATAATAATGTAATGTAGTTTCATACAAGCTGTACAACGTGTAAATAGATTGAAGGTGGGGAAAGATAGCCTGGTAAACCCCCCTCCCTCCGGAAATCTCATTTGCATTTGATTAAGAAGCCTAGGCAATAATCAGACCAATGACCGATATTTTGTGCCAAGCTTGGATGCAGTTGGAGTGCTCGTGTTCTGGCAGACCCATGCCGAACACCATGGCTTGGCCATTTCAATTAGGTGTAGGATGAAACAGAGCAACGTAAAAGTCATAAAACATTAAGCTTACACAAATAAACAAGATTAATTGCTTAGGAACAAATGATTTTTTAAAGTTTTTTATTATCTCAGGTACTTTGTAAATATGTAGATAACTTGTCTGGCCTTCTGTTGCTCTCTTGTTTTGATCTCCTTCCCACTTGCCCCCCACCCCCTCTTCTTCTCCCCCCCCCCCCTCTTCTTTCTATGGAAACTAACGTTGCGATGGGAACGATGTACAAAAACGAATTTCACCCACTTTTTTACCTTGTAAACCTGTGATGTGACAATAAAACCGAAAACCGAAAACCAAAAACCGATGATGAAGTGCTTTAAAAAAAAATAATAATAATAATATTTTTTTAAACATGGTACCTAGGTCCTGAGCAAAAAAATAGGTTCTGAGCAAAACGTAATAGTCCATTCATGTAATTGGAGCATGTTAAGTCAACACATGGTTGACTTAACAGTGGTTCTCAAACTTTTCTGGATCAGGGCCCACTTGAACATTTTAAAAGCGTTCGTGGCCCACCCATGTGGATTTTCTGAGCATGTTATGATCAGTCAGTCGATTGTGTTTCGGCTTGGATCGAGTGACATAAATCCCTCTATATTCAAGGTTTTAAAGATGTTTTTGTTAAAATGTTATATTAATGATATATTATCAATAAAATGTGTTTGTCAATTATTTGGGGGCCAACTTGCAATATCCTCACGGCCCACGAGAGGGCCCCGCTCCGGCCCAAAAGGCTGAGAACCACTGGTCTATGCCATCTGATCAGATTTTTTTTAAATGTAGTATACCCCAAATTTCTTGAAGGAATTAGCCACCCTATGCAAAAAAAAAAAAATTAAAAAAAAATGGTTAAAGACCCCCTTTTCATGTTGGTGTGCAGCACCAAGTTGATGAGTTCATAACATGAAACAGTCTACAATAGGTAGATTGCTGTAGGCAGATTTCTTTCAACTGTAAATGTCCAATGACATACAAAAACACCCAGTAAACATGCAGTTTACTTAATCCCTTTTTTCACCCAGTGAGGGGTGTAAAAATGTGTTTTAAAGGGGGCTATATTTGAACATGCAATAATACCTTACGGCTGACTGCATCTCCTGTCATACTTAACTGTACCTTTGGACCATAACAAAGTCACATACAAATGTATCATAGACAACCAGATATGAAAAGGTCAGCTGTTAGAAATCCTTACAAATTCTACTGAGAAATAGATTATCTGCCCAGATTAATTTCAAAACACTGAGAAGCATCAATGTATGAATTTCACATGACTATTGGCGGGCCATAAATAATACATTTTAGGAAGAAATCTGCTGTGCCACGAATGGCCCCCAGGCCAGACTTTGAACATGTTTTGTTTTGGGGATTTTATTCATATTTAAAATGAGCAGACAACAAAATCACGCACACACGCACGCACGCACGCACGCACGCGCGCACGCACGCACGCGCGCACGCACGCGCGCACGCACGCACGCGCGCACACGCGCACACGCACACACACACACACACACACACACACACACACACACACACACACACACACACACACACACGCACAACTCCCTCCCCATAGTTCATTAAAAAAGGAGAGAAAAAGAAAGTAATACTACAGGTCAATAACAACAAAAGGGGAATAAATATCAACAGTAAAGTTAAGGAATAAAATAACAGTACCGTCTACAATCTGTCCCTCTCTCTCTCATTGTCTCTGTCTTGTGAAGCCTGCTCACTGCACCATCCAAAGTTGGAGAGCAGAATCATATTATTGGTGGAAAAATATAGTGGTGGAAAAAGTACTGAAATGTTTTACTTAAGTAAAGGTATCAATACTGCAATGTAAAAACACTCTGTTACAAGTAAAAGTCCGGCAAAATTTACTTGAGTAAGAATACAAAAATATTAGCATCAAAATATACTTAAAGTACCAAAAGTTAAAGTTCTCATTATGCAGAATGTCCCATTTCACAAGTTCATATCATCATCAATCATATGTCTAAAATGTGTACAAATCTTGTGTGTACAGAGCTTGTAGATCGGCTATTTTCAAACAGCCAAAGTTTAAATAGGGCTGAAGTGGTTAATGTAATTTGTTTTGTAATAATAATCAAAATCTACGAAGTAACTAACTAAAGTTTTCAAATAATTAAAGTAAAAGTACAATATTTGTCTCTGAGATGTAGTGGAGTAGAAGTAAAAGTATCGAAAATTGGAAATATCCCAGTAAAGTAAAAGTACCCCAAAATTGTACTTCAGTACAGTACTTGAGTACATGTATAGTTACTTTCCACCACTGATATTATTTGTAAGGGTGTGGTCCTCCTCGCCGTCAGCACAGCTGTGTGTGGGTGGTGTACCGCTGACCTTTGGAGAATCGTGAAGTTGACGCCTCTCCATGATCTTTCATCTCTGCCTCGCACACAGTAACCACTGCTGTCATTGTTTGGAAACTTCACTAAAGTGATAATGAGTCAGCCTGTTGGCCACTTGACATAGCATATATTACTGTATGTACTGTATTTTAGTTGCTCACTTCTCCAGTCCACACATCGGATTACAAATTCCACACGTATTGCATTTGATTCCGTTCGAAAGGCGAACCCAATGACCTCTACCGCCCACATTTGAAGTCATCCCTACACGTTTCACAGAGTGATGGATAGTAATCACAGCCTGTCGCCTACCTACCTCGCGCTGGTGTAGAAGCGTTTTATTGTGCATGCATCTGTGCACGACCGCCTTGCTGTCAGTCAAAGCCCAAGATGGTTTATTGGCCTTGAAAGTTAGCATTTTTTGTCTCCTCATGGCAGTAAGAATGGAAGGGTATGACGAACCGACATTTCTGAAACAGGTTTTGTGTTGAAATGTCCTACTTACATAAGTTATTATGCTGCTGTGGTACTATGAAAAAATGCTTATACAATGGCACTGCCACGTAGTACTATTTGGAATGGCAATTAATGTATAATGTATTGCATGTATCATACATCATGGAATCATTTTCTATGGCTGTTCGTGTGCATGTTTGTTGTGCGTAATTACCACACACTTGAACTCTTTGTTCTTGCCCATCTAAAGGCTAAAACATACTCCTTCGGACGTGAGGCGTTGTGAGCTTGTAGATCTGCTATTTTCACAATATTTATCTGTGGAAACCGAGTCGGGCTAAATGTAATGCCGCAACTCCCACAATGTATAGTGCTTGTGAGGGTGAGGGGTCCCCAGTTCAAATATGAGGATTTTGGGGGGTCGCGGCCTGAAAAGGTTGAGAAGCACTGGTCTATATCAGTGGTTCCCAAACTTTTTAGCTCGACCAAAGACACATTTTATATCTCCCTGGGACCCTAGTGAAAATAGTCAATCTACAACCTCACAACTTGCATTTTAAGCTCCAGGCAGCCACCTTGGACGGCATCTCAAAAATGACACATTTCCGATGCGTATCTTTTGCTCAAGCATGCGTGGAGGTACCATAATCGATTGAAAAACCTTTTAAATACGTTTTTTAGGGGGTTAAGTGATATTTCTTTCATATAGGCCTATTGACCTGCTCTATTTCGAATTAGAACTGCTTGTTTAATATAAGGCTGAAAATCACCACCTCACAATGAAATAATATACATCCTTAGTATTCCAGTTTTTGTTTTTTGTGTCTCTGATGTTTCTTGATGCCACAGGACTAAAAGACAAAATATGATTTAGGCAGACATTTTGGGATGATTTGTGTGATTAATAGTTTGAAGAGCTCCAGTGACCGCTGTACAGTACTTGTCATAAATATTCACAAAAGGTCTTAAATTAAAGCTTAGAGTGTCCCCTAAAAACGATACCTAACACAATAATATAAAACATGAGCCATGCACCAGCGTCTAAAATGCAATATTTCAATGAGGCAATCTTTAGCAACTGATAACATGAATAAGCTGTGACTCAGGAAGGGTTATCATTCCAAAATAGTATCTACAGATGTCGGTACTACCACCTTGAGTGGTACCGACATCTGGTCTGGCCCGTGGACTAATATCACACCAACATTTTGCTTATTATACAGTACCTGTATGAGTGAGTGACATAAATCCCTCTTAATTATTGACTTGCAGCATACTCCAACCTTGCACTTTGTATTTGACTTGATCTCTCCTTATTCTAATTGGTCTATTCTATCAGTTGCATTGAGAGAGGGCAGACTTCTTGTGATCGAGGTTCACATTCACTCAGTCACTCAGTCACTCAGTCACTCAGTCACTCACTCACTCACTCACTCACTCACTCACTGCACATTCACAAAACAGCTGCAGTATAGTATATGCCCTCCCCGATCACTTGAGAGCCCCACAATCTACTGATGCTTTTTAAAAATTGACTCAAAACATACCTTTTTAACCAAGCTTTTTCTTAGGTCTTTTAATTCGTTTTTAATCGACCTTTTCCCCCAGGAGAGGGTCTTGTTGTTTTTGCCCTGATTTTGTTATTTTTGTGTTTAGATTTAAACCCTGAAGCACTTTGTGATTTCCAAAAATGTAAAGTGCGTTATAAATAAAATGTATCATTATTATAGTAGCCTATACTGTATGCAGGCAAACAGTGATTTCCTCTTTGCCCCCAACAGTACCTGTCACTAGCTTTTATTACAGGAACTGTTAGATTCCATTTTCTCATTTTCTTTTGTTTTGAGTGACAACAACCAGTTACGTCCAAAGACAAGAGCCTGAAGGTTATTTCTTTCTATGGCTGCGCTTACTTTCCTCTCGCGAATCCTGTCTGTCACGCTCTCATGCGTTATTGTACTGAACAAGAAAGAACAAATGAGTCAAAAGGTATTATCTTTCTGTGTGTAGCAGGCTCTCTTGTCTGTATGTGCATAACAGGGCGTCATTTGGGGTCCTAGGGGTTGGTAATTGCCACCCCCAAGCATTCACATTTAAGTTTAAATTCAGTACTTTTATGCATATATCTTCTTCACTTATGAATTATTATTATCATTATTTCCCCCCCCAGATTAACCTGTTTAAAGGAGAATTTTGGACTAAAGTGTTTTTACCTTTTCTATGACGTTATGATATCTTAGGATGAATGGTACAGTAGAAAAATGTCATAACTCCATCCCGGGTCCGCCACAGCTTAAAACGTGCGCGGATAGGCCTTGCGTTAGATCGCATATTTTAACAGCTTTATTTTCTATTTTTTATTTTTAGATCTGACGTTCATAGTGAAAGAACACTGTCCAAAAAAAAAAAAAAAAAAAACCTAAGTCTCACTAGACGAGATTGAAATCTCGAACATTCAATCTCATCTAGTGAGACTTAGGTTTTTTTTTTTTTGGTTGCATAGTGTTCAGTCACTATGAACGTGAGATCTCAAAAAAAAAAAAAAAAAAAAAGCTATTAAAATATGCGATCTAACGCAAGGCCTATCCGCACACGTTTTAAGCTGTGGCGGACCCGGGATGGAGTTCGGAAATTTTTGTACTGTACCATTCATCCTAAGATATCATAACGTCATAGAAAAGGTAAGAAAACTTTAGTCCTAAATTCTCCTTTAAGACTGGCACTGAGTGATCAATCACCCAACCATCTATGTGACATATGACACACATGTTATAGGCACATGTTTTCTTGTCTGTAAACATATACATTCCTTAGCCACACTTTTTTTGTGTGTGTGCTTACCCCCTTTTTCTCCTTCATTATGCCAATTGATTCCTCCCCACACACATTTCTCTGTTGTCACTGCTGTTGTATCCTACTAGGACTCACGTATCAGTGAGGAGCCCCCACCGGGAGGACGTAGAGCCTTTGTCCTAGTCCTCCCGCCCAACACTCCCTGCTGTCAGGTGTCGCCCCAGTCCGTATAGGATTACATGCAATGACAATTATCACTCTCCCCGCCGGGCTTCCCTCCCCCGGACACGCTCGACAAAGCTGGATGCGCCACGGTGGATTCAAACCCACAACCTCCGCGTTGGTGGGCAGGCACTTCAGCACTGTGCAGTGCCACCCCGAGCGCCTAGCCACACTTTCAAACTGGCATCCCTGTTTTCAGAAAGTCATTATAGGCGGACATTTTCCAAAGTGTCGCATAGTGACACGTTGTGAGCTTGCAGATCTGCTATTGTCAATGTTTTTGAATTAAGTGGTGTCACTTCTTTGTTAGTTTTTTTTCTGAAAAGGACGATGCATAAGGCTGTCTGTTGTTTACAATGTGTAAACGTGGGCTGTTCCCTCATAGTCATATAATCAATTAATCGGCCGGTTTGGTCTTAGTTGACCAAGAATTTGTTTGTTGTTTAGTCGTTTTGTTATGCTTTTTTCCCCACCCTTAATTAATTATTTCTTGACATGCTAGCCTGATTATCTAACCGAAGCTAGCAGTCCACTCATTGAGTGGGCGGAGTCTATGGTCTGGAGCCAGGCTAAGCACACACATTATTTTGTCATATAACCATGTAATTCTAGTAGAAAGAATAGTAATGCTATTGGCCTGTACAGTGGTACAGTCTATAGGCCAATAGCCTAGCCATTGTGTAATCAACATTATAATGTTCAGTTCTCAACCTCACCAACCTTAAAGACGGGGTGCTGTGATTTTCAGTGATTTCCCCCCCCCCTAAAACATAATCATCAGGTAGTATGGTTATACTAGGACGAAGATTTTAAAAAAAAAAGTTTGTTAAAGTTATGTTTTTATGTGGACACGCCTCCAGTTCATTAAGTATACCTGGTTCTCACCTTAGAACCTCCACCACCTTAGCACCACCCACCTGTCCTAGTCCCTTGTGTTATGATAATGAGGGGGAGGGTATGTTTTTACTATGTCACTAAAGCGCTGTTTTTCTATTGGCACGTTTGACCCTCAAGGTTTCAGCCTCCAGGTAGAAACTCAAAATAGTCAGAGAAGACATAAAACACCATAAAAACACCACCAGGGGGCTTAATGAAGTTCTATCAACCTTATAGACACATGAAAAACAGAAAAAGTGCAAAACCATGGCACCACCTCTTTAAAAGGCTGGTCTCGACAGTATTTTACAGATCTGTCGATTAAATCAACAAATCAATTAGTCAACACATTCTTATTACTGCAAGTCAGCTAAGAATTGCTGTAGTCGAGGACAGCCCTATTATAAACGTGTGTTTGTTGAGTGGTACAGAAGGAATAGGGCGGGAGGCCCCTGGCCCCAGCCCAGCTACACTTCCAGATGCTGCATATGGTGTTACATGGCACGGCCCAGCTGGAGGGATCAATGGCCTACATAACAGCCAGTCAGATGGGGTAACTTAACAGCTCCAGCAATTAACCTGCAAATGGAGCAGGAAGCAGCTATATTTTCTCCGTCTACAAGTAGGGTTTTCAAACTTTTAAAGTAATGGACTCCTAAGTTAACTTGTATTAAGCCATGAATCAGAATCAAAATCTGAATCACCTTTATTGTCACATCACAGGTTTACAGCCTAGGTGTATAGAACTTCTATACACCTGTAAACCTGTGATGTGACAAAACATATTTCACCCACCTTTATAATAGAAGTGGGTGAAATATTTATTTTGTGCAAGCTCCATCATTTTAATTCATACCCACATATCAAATTGAAAAGTGTGAAAAGGTTTTGGACTAAATTGATAATAATTGTCATAATTGTACATGAGAAATACAGTAGATTCACAATAGTGACATTGAAACATTATTAGCATGGTAAATTATTTTTGGTTTTGTAATAATTTCAAGTGAATTGTAGTGATAAGCCCTGTTTTATTATTTTCTTTAGTTATTAAAACATTCTCACCTATAATGACAAGCCCAAAATAACGAAGCCATGTTGAAAGTAGTTAAACTACAGCTCATTTGGCTGGGGACCCCCTGCAGACCCCCTCAAGGACAGCACTTTGAAAACCATTGTACAATGGGTCTGTTTCGCTTGTGTCCTCTGAACATGGGTTTTGCCTCACTGACGTAAAACCATATTAGTTTTAATGAGCTTTCACCTGTTCCCTGCAGTGACAGAGGTCATGTAGAAGACAAAAATGTTTGGATCAATCAAGGACATGATCAAAGAAGACTGTCATGCATATAAGCAAACCGTACTGTATGTCAGTGGTTCTCAAATATTTTCATGTCAAGGACCCCGAAATGAATTGCTGTATTTGGCTACGGACCCCCATGCGAAAACATTGTGTGCTAGAGACCCCCATACAAGATTTGTGTTGTTAAAATGTGTCAGGGATAAGTGTTGTACAAGGACCCAAATGCAGACACTGACGGTAGGGCAGGTCAAGTCCAGCAGTTTACTGTATTAACAACATCACAAACGAAAAGGCAAATAACACTGAACACGCATGAAAGACATCTGAGGCATTGACGAAGTATACACTTATACACAGGGTTTGAATAGACACAGGGATAACAGGACACAGGTGAACTCAATTGACAATCAACACTGGGATTGGCTGGGGGACTAAGAGGACACAGGTGGAAACAGACAAATCACAAGACTTAGACAAGGCAGGTACAGAACTACAGGGGCAGACAGGAAGGCACAGAACATATTACAAAATAAAAGGAACACAACATTAAAGTAAAACCTAAAAACACCACAGAACAGGAAGCCATGTCACTACAAAACTAAAACACAGACAGATCCTGACAAAAAAAAAATCAAAAACATTCCAAAGTCAGATTCCTTGAAAATAGCAGATCTACTAACTCACAACAGCTCATAGGTCGGCTATTTTCAAATAGCTTATAATAGAGTTAAAGTGGTTAAACTTA
>NC_137615.1:36092205-36124705 GCF_963280865.1 Gymnoscopelus braueri | reverse complement strand
ACCACCACAACAACTACCACAACCACCACCACCACCACCACCACCAATACAACCACAACCACCAATACACGCAGAACCACCAATACAACAACCACCAACCACTATCACAACGATTACCACTACAACCACCACCACAACCACTGCCGCCCCCACCGCCAGCTCATTCTGAACAGTGAATCATTTGGGCCACCAGCTGCTCATGGACATCATGGTTTACTCTGTGATAAATCTTCACAGACAAATTGGATGCACACTGTTATTCTCTAATAGAGCACTGGCTTCCAGCAGGAGAGGAGAGGAGAGGAGAGGAGAGGAGAGGAGAGGAGAGGAGAGGAGAGGAGAGGAGAGGAGAGGAGAGGAGGGGAGGGGAGAGGAGAGGAGAGGAGAGGAGAGGAGAGGAGAGGAGAGGAGAGGAGAGGAGAGGAGAGGAGTTGCATCGCTCCTTAACAGAGAGGTTTTACTTCAAATAATACTAATGGTACTGCACCGTACCATTTTTTTTTTTAGGACAATGTGAAGTGGCGAAGTGGGTGGGATGGGATTAGGCTGAATATTATGATCAGTGGGGTTGGATTCAATCATGACCATTGAAATTAGCACTCTACAAGTGGTAGGAGCAGTGTGCTGCACTCCATGCAGTGACATACTGGTAATATCCATAGTGTCATGGAAGAAACGCCTCAGATACTTAATTTCTCCCAAGAGCAATCTGATGTCCTTGTGCAGGAGCAGATGAGTTGTCAGGAGCCGATGATCAAATTATCTTGAGGTTAACACAGTTAATACATCTAACACTGGTCCTATGAGAAATGTTTCTCAGTGTAAACCCCAGTTCATATTTGCCAAATAAACTAAGTGGACAGACACAAAAAAGGATGCTGCATAAACCGTCGCCACAGGGTCTGCGAACATACAGTTCTTAGGTAAATCCGACTCTGAGTAGACCTGTGGAAAGCCTGGTATACCCACAGTACATATATATATATATATATATATATATATATATATATATATATATATATATATATATATATATATATATATATATGTATATATATATATATACATATGTATATACATATATATACATATATATATACATATATATATATGCCTTCAATATTTTCTGTGCATCATGATGCGCAGTTGATTTGTTGGACAGAATGGCATTAGAATGCGTAAAAAAAACATTAAAAAAAAAAATGTTATCCAGCTTGAGGGACTCACACCAAAGTGAAACAAAATAGATTAAGCAAGTCTGTGTGATTTTGGAGACGTCTATCTGGGTTTTGCCTCTGCGAACTAAAGTGTGCCAAAAATAGCAATGAACAAGCTTGGTGCAATGGGTGATATGCAAATCCTAGTTCTCACTGAACCCAAAATTGCCGTGCTGTTGATTTTCATATGAGACACTTCCCTACTGCACATCTCCTCCCACACATGGTGCACGGTGAGTCCAAAAAATACCAAACATATAGGCAGGGGAAAACACCACTTTGCCTCCAGAAATTGTCAATTCACCCATTCCCGCTGCACATCTCACACTAATCCGCCTATCCCAAAATATGGCCCTAATAATCTCAGCGTGGCCTCCCTCCCTGTTACAGTACTACAGTATGTGTGCAGTTTGTGAATGAAGCAACACAAATCCCAATGCAGTGTTCAGTTGCAAAGCCATACTATACAAGATAAATTGGAAAGTGGTGACTGTCTCCTTTTGCCAAATGGAAACAATAAGCTTTTACATGCATTGATTATCCATTCATGCATTCATTTATTAGTCGAAGAACACTTTTAGGGTCCTCATGATTTTTTTAAAAACTATTATATAACACATCCTCAGTCCCTCTTTCACTTCAACAAGCATTTCTGCATTCCGCCTCACAGCTAGAAGGCCCTGGGTTCGATTCCCGCCGGGGACGCTGTGGGCGCTGGGGACGTGTCTTCTCCTCCGCGTCATCAGCGCCCACACCCTAGGTGGGGTTGTGGCGAAAGGGCCTACTCTGTGTGGAGTTTGCATGTTCTCCCTGTGTCTCCTAGGGTAGTTAATACCCTCACAAAAACATGTAGTAATCCTGGTCGCTATGCCGCCTCCCCCATGACAGCCGGGGCGCCTGATGGAGGGGAAGGGAACTGGTTGGAATAACGTGTTCCTTCCACGCGCTACGTCCAACCAGGGAAACTCCCCCCTGCCAGGTGACAAGAAGGTCAGTTGGCTCTCATGCATTGAAGGAAGCATGAGCTCGGCCCTGGCCTCCCTAGGCTGTGGGGGACTGGTGTAGCGCTGGTGTAGGGCTCGTGTAGCGCCCAGGATCACTTAGGAAATTGGCACCGGGTGAAAAAAATGGGTTACAAAAATCGCGGGATAAAAATTCAGAGGAAAAACAAAACCAAAAACAAGCATTTCTGTGTTGTGAAGACTGTTCGTTTATGGCTTTCTTGATGTCATGCACATAGTGCAGTGAGGTGCAATTGGTTTACTTTTGAGGGGACATACAAACATATACGTGCCAGACATAGGCCTACAGACAAACTCCTTCTAGATCTTTGGCCCATCAGGTAGGGCCAGGTTCGATCAGGTCAGGTGGTGCTCTGGCAGCACAAAATATATGAATGTATTATACTGTATATATACATTATATATACTATGAATAAACTCACCTGCTAAGAACCAGCGTCTGGCATGAGAAGTTGATTAAATGCATCAGGGGACAACAAGCATTATGTAGCAGTCAGAACAAAAGAACTTGACACTGACTAAAATCTGACATCAGAAACTAATCCCCCCCCCCCTCTCTCTCTCTCTCTCTCTCTCTCTCTCTCTCTCTCTCTGTCTCGATCTCTGTTAACTTGTATGCACACCTAATGCACACCATACATCATTGTACCCTTGCTTCTCTGCGATGCAAGCTTCCCTGAGCGCAGCCTTTACATGTGGCATTCTCCTGTTTGTAGCATTAGCCAAGGTGAGGTTGCCATCGACATGGATCTCAGGCTTCGAACAAAGGGCCTGTGACAAGGGCTATTGGGTGATGGAGTGCTTATACGCCTCGTAGCTATTGAATATTTTGACACACCATTCATTTCTTGGTCTTGCAGGCATTTTGTATGAAACACACAGATACCTCCAGTCCTGCACCAACGGGATGAATGTCAGGTGATATCTGGGTCAGCTGTAGTTGGCTGTCTGCACAATGGCTGCTGAGACCGTAAGTAGGTCAGACAGAAAAGAGATGAATGTTACGTGGGAGTGTTTGTTGTGTGTGTGTGTGTGTGTGTGTGTGTGTGTGTGTGTGTGTGTGTGTGTGTGTGTGTGTGTGTGGGGGGGGGGGGGGGTTGGGGGGTGTGTATTAATTAATTTGCTACTATATGTGGCACATGCATGTAAACAAATGGGTAGTTGGCTGGTTGTTTAGATGGCGTGTCCTCCATCACACCTACTTGCCTGCATGCGCACGTGTGTGTGTGTGTGTGTGTGAGTATATACAGATACAGTCGGTGTTAAATGTGCCTACAGTCAGTCACACCTCATTACAATCTCTTTCAACTACAGAGACCCAGGAGCTATAACACGCACGCACGCACGCACGCACGCACGCACGCACGCACGCACGCACGCACGCACGCACGCACGCACGCACGCTCCAATAAACACACATTCATGAAGCAGAGTCAAACAGATCCTGAACCCTACAGTGCATGAGCCATCACATGAGGCAGAGTCAAACAGATCCTGAGTCAGCCATCCCATACCACAGCCTGCCTGGATGCAGCTCTGCACACACAAGCACGCACGCACGCACGCACGCACGCACGCACGCACGCACGCACGCACGCACGCACGCACGCACGCACGCACGCACGCACGCACGCACGCACGCACGCACGCACGCACACACACACACACACACACACACACACACACACACACACACACACACACACATATACACAGGGTTAATGTTCTTTACTCATCTGCTGGGGGAAGAGAGCTCTAATAATTACACAGCATCATATAACTCACATTACTCTGGAAAAATTCCATTCGCTTCCTCCCATATCCACGGCAACCCAGACGGATCACAGCTTTTAATAGCTGTAATTGTGTCGTGCACCAGCTTGTTGGAGTAGAATTAATGTGACGCGCGCCCTCTCTCTCTCTCTCTCTCTCTCTCTCTCTCTCTCTCTCTCTCTCTCTCTCTCTCTCTCTCTCTCTCTCTCTCTCTCTCTCTCTCTCTCATTATGTGTACACTGTACATGTGTATGTTTGTGGACAGCCTATGTATATACAGCATATGCATATACAGTAATGCACATTTGAATGCGTGTGTGATTGTGAATGGAGTAGATTGTATGTGTGGTGGAATGAAGTTTGTTGGTGTGATGTTTGCATCACTGTGTACGTGCGTGCACGTGTGTGTGTGCATGTGTGCTTTCATGCGTGCGTGTGATGTCTGTGGTAGTGTTACAGTATGTTTTGTTAGAGGTCTGTAGGTTCTGTGGCCTGGCAGGTTGACAGGCTCCTGGAACAGATGGTGCTCGCAGAGAACATGAACACTGCCATGCCCTTGGACAGGACAGTCAATCTACCCCTCTCTCTCTCTCTCTCTCTCTCTCTCTCTCTCTCTCTCTCTCTCTCTCTCTCTCTCTCTCTCTCTCTCCCTCCATCCCTTCACCACCATCTCTCTCTCTCTCCCTCCATCCCTTCATCCCCCCTCTCTTTTTCTCTCTCTCTCTCAGTCTCTCTTATACTCTCACTAGCTCTCTCACACCATCTATATCTGCCACACATATCGAACAGAGTGAGAGACAGATAAGAGAGCGCCTGCAAAAACAAACTTTCTATGACTGTAAACAAAACAAAATAACACCCATCCAGCTTCAGTAATTTCCCTGTGTCTGCCAGACAATATCGCAACCATCAACCACCGGTGTGTCACATTAATGCCATTCAATTCAATTTCACGACAAGTAGCACAGATGGATTTTAGCACAGATGGATTTCAGAAAGTTTACCATATACAGCTAATGAAGAATAGTTTCTAGACAACGTTTCTCTCTCTCCTTGTTCTAGTAGATCCTAGATCTACAAGCTCACAATGCGTCATGTCACGTTGTGAGCTTGTACATCTGCTATTTTCACCAAATGTTTCCCCCAGAATAGGGATGCTATGGTTCAAGCCTGTGACCGCTAGATGCGATTGAGGCTTTGCAAAGCCTCTCTGACCAAGCCGATTATCGCTGATATTGTTTAACCCACGAGAAATAACATGTGACTGGCCAAACTTTCTCCATGTCCTCTCTGGATAAACACAACATTTTATTGCACCATATGACTTGCCTGCTATGTGGGTTAGTTTTGAAGTCGGTTTTTGTCTCGGTCTGGTACTCTGCATCACTACAGATTCAGTGTTGGTACTCTGTGCCAGGGAGTGGGGACAGCAGATGCCTGCCAAAACCCACACACGATCTGGCATGATCACATTTCCAACAAGAAAACACATCTGCTAACTTCAGGTCATCATAAACAACAGTTTGTTTTCTTTTTAACTGTTTCTAAATGGTTCCAATGTGTTTGTGTACCCAGCACAGACCTGTGTGGTTTTTAATCCATGCTGGAGGGAAGAACCCTGCTGCTGTGCTGTTTCTCCAGAACGGTTTAATTACTGGATAACATCAACTTCTTCTGCAGCTGACTGCCTGATATCAAGCGCTATGGATTTTTGGCAGGCAGTCGTTTCTTGCACAAATCCTCCATAAAATGACTAAATAACTAGTGATTTTCAGTATTCCAACAACCCAGACAGCAGATCAAACAAGCTATGTGATTTTGATGGGTTGTTGTTACAGTCATTTAGCAGACGCTTTTATCCAAAGCGACTTACAATAAGTGTATTCAACATAGGTAGGGAACGAAAACTACTAATCACCAGAAGTCTTTAGTGCATTTTCTGCAAAAACAAGCAACCAAGAGTATACCTAGCGCTAAGGTAAAAGTGCAATATATCAGCTACCTATTTCCTTAAACAGATGAGACAAAATAGCTAAATCAAATGAGCATGAGCTAAAACAAATAAGTGTATCGACTAAACAAGATCCAATAAACAATACAACAATAGAAAACAAGCGTTCGTACAACTAGTTAACAACAAGTAGGTCAGGCAGAGAGGAAGGGTAGTGTTTCCTGAAGAGGTGGGTTTTCAGCCTGCGGCGAAATATGGGCAGTGACTCTGCTGTCCTAACATCAGTGGGAAGTTCATTCCACCACTGTGGGGCCAGAACAGAAAAGAGTCGTGACCGTGTCGATCGGCCAGAAGGACCCTTGAGTGACGAGGCAATCAGTCGCCCCGAGGTGGCAGACCGAAGTGGTCGGGCAGGGGTGTAGGCATCGACCATAGCCCGGAGGTAAGAAGGAGCTGTTCCTTTCACTGCCCTATAGGCTAGCACCAGGGTTTTGAACTGGATGCGAGCCGCTACGGGGAGCCAGTGTAGAGAACGGAGAAGGATGGTTGTGTGGGAGAACTTGGGGCGGTTGAACACCAGACGAGCCGCAGCTTTCTGAACAAGCTCCAGAGGTCTGATGGCAGATGCCGGAGCACCAGCAAGGAGGGAGTTGCAGTAGTCCAGGCGGGAGATGACGAGAGCCTGGATGAGCACCTGGGCTGCCTTCTCCGTGAGGAAGGGACGAATCCTCCTGATGTTGTAGAGGAGGAATCTGCAGGACCTTGTCACTGATGCGATGTTTGCCGAGAACGTCAGTTGATCGTCCAGGGTCACACCCAGATTCTTCGCAGTCCGAGTTGAGGTCACCACAGCATTATCAATGGTGATGGCCATGTCTCGGTGCGGACAGCCCTTCCCCGGGAGGAACATCAGCTTGGTCTTGTCCAGGTTGAGCTTCAGGTGGTTTGTCGACATCCACTCCGAGATGTCAGCCAGACAAGCAGCAATGCGTGCCTCCACTTGGGTATCAGAGGGGGGGAATGAGAGGATCAGCTGGGTGTCATCGGCATAGCAGTGGTAGGAAAAGCCATGGGAGTGGATGACAGCACCAAGAGATGTAGTGTAGAGAGAGAAAAGAAGAGGACCCAGAACCGAGCCTTGGGGAACCCCAGTTGTGAGCCTGTGTGGTTCTGACACAGACCCTCTCAGCATCACCTGGTAGGAGCGACCCGTCAGGTAGGATGCAAACAGGGAGAGTGCAGAGCCTGAGACACCCATCCCCTCGAGGGTGGAGAGGAGGATCTGATGGTTCACCGTGTCGAACGCTGCAGACAGGTCCAGGAGTATCAGAACGGAGGAGAGAGAGTTCGCTCTAGCGGCATGGAGCGACTCCGTCACTGCCAGGAGGGCAGTCTCTGTCGAGTGACCCACTTTGAACCCAGACTGGTTGGAGTCCAGGAGGTTGTTCTGGTGGAGATAGGAGGACAGTTGTTTAAAGACAGCACGTTCGAGAGTTTTAGATAGGAAGGATAGAAGGGAAACCGGTCTGTAGTTCTTGATCTCAGAGGGGTCAAGTGTCGGTTTCTTCAGGAGGGGGGTGACTCTGGCAGTCTTGAAAGTAGAGGGAAAGTAGCCAGATGTCAGAGAGGTGTTAATAAGGTGGGTTAAGAAGGGAAGAAGTTCAGGTGCAATAGACTGCAACAGAGTGGATGGGACCGGGTCCAGAGAGCATGAGGTGGGGCGACTAGAGGTAACAAGGAGAAGGACCTCGTTAGGGGAGAGGGGAGAGAAGTGGGATAGAGAGGGGATGGGGGGGGAAGAGGAGTAGATGAAGGTAGAGAGGGGGGGGTGGCAGGCAGACGGGTGTGGGTAGTGTTGTGTAACTCTTTACCTCCTAAACACACACAGTGTTTGGAATTACATTGATTTTATTTATTTGTTTTTTCATTTGCACTAGGCTGAAAAGGATGACAATTCCAAACAGTTTTTAAACCTACCTACCTACCTACCTACCTACCTACCTACCTACCTACCTACCTACCTACCTACCTACATACCTGTCTGTCTGTCTGTCTGTCTACCTACCTGTCTGTCTGTCTGTCTGTCTGTCTGTCTGTCTGTCTGTCTGTCTGTCTGTCTGTCTGTCTGTCTGTCTGTCTGTCTGTCTGTCTGTCTGTCTGTCTGTATGTATGTCTGGCTGTCTGTCGGCGCTGCTCATTGTCTATCTCTGTCAGCCTTGTTCTTTGTTTGCTGTTCGTTACTGCATGGCTGTCTGTCTGTGTGTTTGTTTGTTTGTCACTGAGTCTGTCAGTCAGGTTTTATGCTGGTGGCATTGTTTGGGTGTATTTCTGTGCCTTTATTTGTGTGTGTGTGTGTGTGTGTGTGTGTGTGTGTGTGTGTGTGTGTGTGTGTGTGTGTGTGTGTGTGTGTGTGTGTGTGTGTGTGTGTGTGTGTGTGTGTGTGTGTGTGTGTGTGTGTGTGTGTGTACTGTATATATAAACAGTGTATCCCCACGGTGTCTGTCTCGGAGGTCATCTCTCCACCTGTTCATTTTCTTCTCCTGCGCCCATCTGTTTACCAGAGAGGCGGGTTGTTATTGTTGTTGTTGTTGTTATTGTTGTCATCGCTACCTGGCCGTCCATGTTTTTCTGTCACCACGCAAGTGTGAGTCTGGTCCACCCTGTGTGACCCCCATAGCCCTATGTCTCTATTTGCTGCATTTGTTTTGTCCCGCGCACCCGCACACGCAGGCACGCAGGCAGGTATGCATGCACTCAAACACACACATAGAGCACACATTTTCAAAGTGGGGTCCAGGGACCTCCAGGGGTCTTTGAGGAGGTCCCTCGCAGGCAGAAAATATCTGTCTGCGGCCATACACTTAATCAGTTTGGGGGTCCTTGACATGAAAATGTTTGAGAACCACTGACATAGAGACACCGATGGCAGTGATCAGAATGAGTACTCAGCAGCAGAATTCACTTTCGGATTCAAACAGCTTTATTGATCCCAAATGGCATTTCATGCAGCATCCCCAGTCCACACTCAGACATGACACAAAAACAGAAGACTCAAGGCAGTTTACACATAAAAATAGATGTTTCTGTCCGTTTATCTCGCTGGGGTGTTTCGCTGCGTGGCTCTGTGATTGTGGCCATCCGTCATGGCTATCCTCTGAGTTCTCATTATCGTATACAGTACTGTGTGTGTCTACATCCCAGGATACATTTATAGTAACATTGTGAGAAGCACAGAACTCCCCTTCTGCTGCACTGGAACTGCCATTTATGTTTACACCGATACGTCTGATATCTGTTGATAAATGATGTCTCACCTGTATGTGAGAGTAAATGCACAAGTATATTTCCAAGTCTGTGTGCTATTTATTGATACTGCTCTTTAAACTATGAACCCTAGTATATATAAATATTATCATTACTCTATCTGCTGCCTCATCCCATTGCCCTTTTTTCTTTCACCATGAAATTCAGTGTAACGATAGTTCATGTAGACACGGAAGGCAGAATGTTTATATACTTCATTCACACTCCCCGGACCCCCCCATTCGCAACAAGCTTATTCAGTTGTACTCCTTTAAGGCATACGTTCAACCCCTTGTCATTCTCATTTGCTACAAGCTAACTCACTCACGCCCTCATACCCACAGTGCATCTCAGGTGGTTCATTTAAGCAGCCTGTTCTCTGTTCATTCTATGTGCTTGGCTGTCAGTGCCGGTTGTACAGCTTTAACACAGCAGGCTTGCTTCCCATGTAGGCTACTCCCCTTTACCTCATCAGGTAATGAAACTTGGCTATTTTAGGTGATTATTATTATTATTATTATTGTTTGCTTAAGGTATAGAAGTAATGGAGCTATTTTTGGGCCAAATCTTTTTCCAAAATAAGTACTGCTTCTAAGTTCTAATGCTGTTCTGCTGAGGCACTCTTGACTCTGGGAATACCCACAATGGTGCAGTGCTATCTAGTTGGCTCTGAAGCTTCAAGCAGAGCTTCCAACAGTTGTATTGCTACTGCTTGCTCAAATGCTTTTATAATATGTTTATACTTATCAAGGCTGTCGTAGACAATCAGTGTGCAACGGGGCTTAATATAAGACAAGAAGTCAAATTCAGACATGTACTCAAGCCAGGATAGGAAAACACAGCATGTGTATCAAATCAGTGTTGCCATGTCTGCTTATTATAAGTGACTTTGGGATTGTGTTCTGTAAGTCACAGCAAATATGACTACTAAACAGTGTTCAAGTGAAGGAACCCCAGATTCATATGTAATCATGGTGCAAAAAATGTTTAATATTCTAAACATTTGTTTTGTGACTTTTTATAGACTTGGCCGCTTGTTTCTCTTACAATCTGGCAACACGGTGTGGTGGTGTCACGTGACTACTCCTTGGGAGTAATCAGGAAGTCTCATACAATACAGCAATGCATCTTGGGTACTGTAGTCTATGCAACTGACAGTTGTTCATGGGGATCAGTTCAATGCTACCGTGTGAGAATAAGGTGAAAGGGCAAGGGTGTTTTCTTTCTTAACTGGTCATGTGCAGGCATTATGGCAGTGTAACTGTCATGTTAAATAGGTACACAACTATCATGGGATATTCAAGTTAATTTAATCCACTCAGTGAAGCTGTTATTTCTGCATTCCTGTTCTATTCACTTAATTAACGCTCAAGTTCAGGTAACTATAATGTGGGTGGATTAGTTTGCAGATGCTTAAATAGATAATTACATGGTGGATTTGAAGTCTTGTGAAATGGGGCGATTGCTTCAATTGTAGTGGGTTGTCCTCCAGGGGGTGCCATTTAGAGGGCAAACAAAGGTTAATCTGATTCTCAGATGCAGGTGGATTCATTAGTGCACTGAAGCTAATTTGCACGTTACTTCACTTTTAGCTAACCATGTCATTGTAAAGGGATATTCATTGCTTGAATTCACACTGCTTCTGTTTTTCGTTTCATGATTGACTGCTATTATGGTGATCCAAGGCTTTTGATGGCATGACCTTCTTTCCATCACGGATGCCGGGAAGGTTCAGGTTGGGTTGCTGTTAGTTCTAAAGTGCGAGCTACTGATTCTACTACTAAAAAAAAAGAAGCTATTGTTAGCTGTCTGTCTATTTGTCTACCTCCACACTTATTGAGGACAGAACAGGCTCTAATTGATTCATTAGGTATAATTGGTTGTGTTTTATATTAATGAAGCATTGATGTTATGCTATTTTAAAGTCCAAGGTTTATCAGATAATGTAAGGTCATTGTAAATTAAAAGGATTGTGGAAGTATTTGTAAGATTGGTTGATGGTATGGCACATACTTTTACCCGGCTGTATTCCACCATGATACCATTCATAGTAGTAGTAGTATTATATTTTTGTATTTGTTGTGGTCTCTTGGAGTACATTAGGGCCAAAAGATCTAAATGGGGTTAAAATAAAAGGCTTATCTGTTAATACTGCCTAGCTGCTCAAGTAAAGGTAGCTATAATAGGTTGAATCATTCGGTTCAAATAAAATAATATGGATAGTTTGCTGAGGCTTAGCTTGATTATGCTCTGGTTGCCACCAAGTTCAATTCGAGCTGTACTCAAGGTCATTGTTCTTAAATTGTGATAGTTATTTGGGCTGTTGTATATCATTATGTAGCATTGACACCGTACTGCTATTCAAGTCAAAAGCTTAACAGGTAATGTGAGGTAAGGATTGTAGTATATGTAAGAAGGGTTAATGGAAGTAGTTTGGAAGGAGAGCAGATAATGGTAGCTATTTCTATTCATTGTGGATTGAAGCTTGTGAATGGGGTGATTGTTTTAACTGTAATTATCTCTAGGGGGTGCCATTTAGAGGGCATACAAAGGTTAATCTGATTCTCTTCTCTGCTGCTTCAATTCCTATCAGCATTATGGATTGGATTCATTGTTTGATGAGCTAACTTGCATGTTACCTTCACTTTTAGCTTAAACATGTCTTTGTAAAGGGATATTCATTCATTGCTTAAACGTATTCTGCTTCTGTTTTATGTTTCTTGAGCAACTGCCCATTATGGTGATCCAATTCTGACGATGGCATGAACTTCTGTCCATCATGGATGCTGGGAAGGTTCAGGTTGTGGGTTGCTGCCGGTCTTCATAACTACTGCAGCGATATGGTCATTGCTGAGCAGTTCTCAAGATCACCTTGGTGGTATAACTGGATCTACTTCTGCTGAAGTCATGAGAGGCAGGTCATCATTAATCAAATCTAAATGTATTCTGGTTCAAGCTTACTGAAAGCCATGTCGGTTGCTCACTGCTTGATCTGTGTAACCCACACTGATGTTCTAAGGAAACGGCGTCCATAAAATCCAGGCGTATGTCAAATGGTATGGATCGTTTAATGATCTCGGACATTTAAGTATTCTGGGATGGTTGCTTTATATTGAACTTATTACATGGGTGTTTAAATCGCTCCATTCTATGTTGGGATTGTGATAGTGAAATTTTGTGAAAGTTAATGCATGATTCGACTCAAAAGTAGCTTTGGATCACACTGCTCATGTGTTGATGAACGTAGCTAGCTGCGAGAAGTTATGTAATTACTAGGCGGAGGAAAGAATCTTAACTAATGTAGATATTATTTGGAAGCAGTTCTATCAGTATCTTATGGGTTTCTTAGATTTGGGGAATACATTTCTTGCACTGAAAGCTTTAACCCTTGCATGACATTTCCATTCCTGTCTTCTCTTTCAGTCACATGTTTCAATTCCTCTTAAGCACTCTAAATCAGTTAATTATTCTTATGGAATATCAATTATTGTAAGAACTGATACCGCTTTATTCTAATGGAATATCAATTATTGTAAGAACTGATACCGCTTTTGTCCGTTCTCTTCTATGTCTCGCTACCTTCAACGGCGGTTAAATCCTGGGGGAGATGAACCTTGTTCGGATGTTGGGAGGGCCATGTCAAGGCTTGGTTCGCTGCCAAGAAGCAGGATGCTTCAGATGTGGACTTGCCCAAGTTGTTCACTCCTTTCGGATTGGTGCTGCAACTCAGCAGATTGGTGCTGCAACTCAGCAGCATCTTTGGTTCCATCATTCACGCGGTCATCTGCTGCTTATGAACGTTATATCCGTTAAATACGGATGAAATTCTTTCAGCTCAAAAGAAAGAATTAAAAATGTGTAATCAATTATGGAATTGTCAGGAGTTGCATAATTGATGTCGTATGGTTAAGTAATTGCTCCTGCCAGAGCGCAGGTTGGGGGTCAGGTAAAACACTATAGCATTGGTCGTGTTTGGTCTCACGTTGCTACCGTGGTATTAATGGGAGGTATGGTAAGCCACTAGTAGCATTGGTCGTGTTGGGTCTCACGTTGCTACAGTGGTATTAATGGTAGGTGGTAAACCACTAGTAGCATGGTCGTGTTGGGTCTCACGTTGCTACAGTGGTATTAATGGTAGGTGGTAAACCACTAGTAGCATGGTCGTGTTGGGTCTCACGTTGCTACAGTGGTATTAATGGTAGGTGGTAAACCACTAGTAGCATGGTCGTGTTGGGTCTCACGTTGCTACAGTGGTATTAATGGTAGGTGGTAAACCACTAGTAGCATGGTCGTGTTGGGTCTCACGTTGCTACAGTGGTATTAATGGTAGGTGGTAAATCACTAAGGTATGGTAAGCCACTAGTAGCATGGTCGTGTTGGGTCTCACGTTGCTACAGTGGTATTATTATGGTACACCATTAAGCATTGGTCGTGTTGGGTCTCACGTTGCTTAATGGTGGTCTAGAAGGTAGGGTTATTATTGATAATCACTATATAGTGTATTCCTTCTATATCAGGTCACCGTTCGGGCGAGCGGGACTTGCCTAAAGGGTTCGCATTGCTGCCATCATATAGAAGGAATTAGACATTGCTGTCTATACACATAGTTATTCATAATTTCATAGTTTATTTCCTTTAACATCAAAACACGGTAGTGTTTTGCCAAATGTGCATCTAATAGTTGCTGCTGGCGCAGAATGTCGGCTTTAGATGTGAAGGGCATCTTCGGTATGCATTTAAAGGAAATGTGTCATCGTTGACACTCACATAGTTAATTCATGTAGCATATTTCATTTATATCAAATGGATTTAAATGAAATTGTGTCACTTTGATGCTTTCACTGATAAACATTCTCATATAGGTTAAGGTGTGGCTCTGTATTTGCTCACTGCAAGTGAGCGCGTGTTGGGGGTTTGTGATTGAATGATCTGTGACATGTTTGCACAGGAATCTGTAATATCACATGAGCAGAGTCACACCGCCAAACTCGAATGCAATATCATTGCATATATGGTAACGGTTATATGTTAATAAATGGTTAATGGTTTATTACGGTCTGGTTATTTCTGAGCTGAAGTGTCTAAATGAAATTCAGTGTAACGATAGTTCATGTAGACACGGAAGGCAGAATGTTTATATACTTCATTCACACTCCCCGGACCCCCCCATTCGCAACAAGCTTATTCAGTTGTACTCCTTTAAGGCATACGTTCAACCCCTTGTCATTCTCATTTGCTACAAGCTAACTCACTCACGCCCTCATACCCACAGTGCATCTCAGGTGGTTCATTTAAGCAGCCTGTTCTCTGTTCATTCTATGTGCTTGGCTGTCAGTGCTGGTTGTACAGCTGTAGGTTTTCAAATTCCCTCCACCTCCCCGGCCTCCTCCCTGTGGCTTTTAGTTCATACAGTATTGTTATTGATTGATTCTGTGTATTGTACTGTAGTTCTATGGATATACTATGATTCTGTGTATTGTACTGTGCTTCTATGGATTGTACTATGATATGTGGTAGTTTAATTAGGCATTGAAGGTTCAATGTTTATGTAAAACTGTGTTTATGCTCTGCTCTGGGGTTTGTGATTGAATGATCTGTGACATGTTTGCACAGGAATCTGTAATATCACATGAGCAGAGTCACACCGCCAAACTCGAATGCAATATCATTGCATATATGGTAACGGTTATATGTTAATAAATGGTTAATGGTTTATTACGGTCTGGTTATTTCTGAGCTGAAGTGTCTAAATGAACCGTATGTATATGTTTACTCTACTAGGAATATATGACACCTTTGACCGGTTTTCCTTGTTTTTTTTCTCTCTATTCCTGCCCCCCTTTCCTGAAGACTATAAATGATGTGAGCTTGCATGAAGACAAAGAATTTCACCATCTTTAAAAAAATGTTACCCTGTGATGTGACATTTGAAGTTGGGTGCTAGTAAATCTAACACAATACATAAAACGTAGTTGGGTCACTGTCCGCCGTGGCAATATGGTGGAACATATGGCGGAGGCTGTGTATGCATGTCCTTTCATACTGTACAGCATGTGTGTATGTGATGTGCATGTGTCTGTGGTGTTAGCAACAGGGTTTGTACATAGGTCAGGAGAATATTAGAGGGGCAGAGGTCATCCAATGGAAAGATTATCTGTCCAGACAGTGCGTCGGGACAGAACAGCATCATCCTGGTGAAGTGATGTAATCAGTGGTGGGTCGACCGTGGACGTAACATCCGGACTTGCAAGGCGCACCAAACATTGTTCAGGGGACTGCCATCAGAATAGCCACACCAGGGACCACTTGTGCATGGCCCCCAGGGGCCCACAGGTGCACCGTTGCTCCAATCCGCACCAAACTTGGAACAAACACTGTTCAGGGGTCTGCCATGAGAATAGTCACTAGGGGCCACATGTGTACTTCAAGACCATGGGCAGCAGCTGCAGGGACAGTTACTTCAGAACCATGGACAGCAGCAAAAACACTGTTCAGAGGTCTGCCATGACAATGGTCACATCAGGGGCCATGAGTGGACCACCGTTGCTTCAATCCGCACCATCCTTGGCACAGACACTGTTAAGGGGTCTGCCGTGACTTTAGTCACACTAGGCCACATGTGGACCCCATGCAGGGGCTATGTCAGGGGCCCAGGGCCCTAGGCTACCATTGCTCCAATCCGCACAAATACTGTTCAGCGGTTGGCCATGAGAATAGTCACACCAGGGGTTTGACTATTCTGAGGCCCCGGGGGCCAAAGGCATATCGTTGCTCCAATCAAACTATTACTTAATAAAAATGTCAACTTCCTGTTGATTTAGCTATTTTTATTGAGAAGAAAACCCAGACTGGATCCACAGATCTGGAACCAGATCTTCAAATAGTAATATCAACATTATGTTGACATTTTTATTACAAAAACAAATACCGGGTTTGGTGATGTTCTATATTGTCAGAACCAGCTTTTTTTGCGTTCATTTACGGGCTAAAAGAGAGCTTCAAGAGCCTCTTTACTGTACAATGGATGTCAATGAGGAGCATATTTTGAATTATCAATTTCTTCTTGCCTACCCTTGGAGTTACATCATGATAAGGTAACTGCACAACCCAAACCTATACCAAAGTGTCCTAGCCCTTTAATTACAGTACTTGAGTACTTAGTTACTTTCTACCACTGAAGTGGTCTGGTGTCTGAGTGCAGCACCTCCTCTGGAGCCAACAGTAGTGTAATTTCATTACGATACATTCATAGACTGAGCTCCTCATGTAAATTATAATGGCTGGACCCCTCATTCTGAATTACAGTATGAAGTTGCACTTGCAACGGGAATATTGTCTGTCAGCACATTCCATCTCTTAACTAGAAATGCACTCAGAGGGAAGACTCTCCCACACCACATTCTGTTAGGACTGTACACCACTGGTTCTCAAAGTGGGGTCTGGGGACCCCCAGGGGGCCTTGTAGTTACAGGGGGCACCCAGCAATTTTTTGGGGCTATTCTAAAATAGCCAAATTCACAACACCGTCGCGATGTGACGCTTTGTGAACTGGTCAATGAGCTATTTTTGAAACATTTTGAAGAGTCTTATATATAATATTTTTGCGACAAGTTTGTGAGCTTGTAGATTTTCACTTCTGGGGTCCCTGGCACACAATCTTTGTAGGTGGGGGTCCCAGCTGCTTAACATTCCTCATAACTCATAACTGGTACATTTATGCTACACAAATACTGTACTTAAGTACAATGTTCTTTACTTGAGTATTTCCTTCTTTTTTGTCTCCGCCAGGCCGAAAGGCATGGCGAGAGAGTATGTTTTGCCCCCCGTCCGTCCGTCCGTGTGTGTGTGTGTGTGTGTGTGTGTGTGTGTGTGTGTGTCCGTCCGTCCGTCCGTGTGTGTGTGTGTGTGTGTGTGTGTGTCCGTCCGTGTGTCCGTCTGTGAACAGCTAATCTCCGGCACCGTTGGCTTGATCGCAGCGAAACTGTGCACACACACTCCCTGGATGCCAATTCAGAACCTCTGCCCCAAATGTTTCAAATGGGCCTGTTATAGCGCCACCAGGAGGCCGCTTTTTGCTAAACACATTTTTTTCACAGTACTCCTACAGATTTTGTCCAAACGTCACGCAAATCGGTACAGAGTATCTTTATAGTCATTAAACGAAACTGGTCTTTCAGAATTTTCAAATTCCATCCTGATTGGCTAAAAATGGCTTCCAAAGTTTAAAGGAGTGCTCTGTTTTGAACAAAATGCCTCAAATCATGAACACAGCATGCAATTTCCGTGAAAGTTTGTACGCACATTCCCACTATGCAGAGGAAGAAATGCCACTTGGAATTTTTCAAATCAGCCTCATGGTGGCGCTATAACTGGCCGATTCATGTTTTTACCTATAACTGCACCGATCTGTGTAAAACTTTGTATGCGCACTCCTTAGAGGTCAATGAAAAACCTTTGCACTGCATTTTTCACATCTGCCTTTTATAGCACCACCAGGAGGCCGACTTATGTAAAACAAATTTATTTATATTACTCCTTCCGATTTTATCAAGAATTCACGCAAATCGGTACACATGATCTCTATAGTCATGTGATCAAGCCAAATCTGTTTGATTTTTCATATTCCATCCTGATTGGCTAAGATTCACATCTAAAGTTTGCAGTAGTGGCTTGTTTTGAACAAAATGCCGCAAATCATGAACACAGCGTCCGATTGTGGTCAAACTTTGCACCCATTTTCACACTAAGTTGCGGAACAAATGCCACCCTTTTAAGATTGGCTTGTTATAGCGCCACCAGCAGGTCTAATTTAGCAAAACTATTTTTTTTAAACAAAATGCCTCAAATCATGAATTCAGATGAAGTCAGATTGCCGTGCAAGGCCTAAGAAGAAATGGCACCCTTTTCACATTGGCCTATTATAGCGCCACCAGGCGGCCACAATAACCTACCTGACCTGGCGGAGACCTGTGCTCTGAGGAGCACTTTTTCTAGTTTTAATATACTTTTTACCTACCTTGCACCTAGGCTGCATTAGCAGCCTAGGTGCCCGGACAGCTGCCTGGAGAGCTACGTCAGTCGACCGCTACGTCAGCCGTCCGGTGTACATGCATACACAGCCTCAGCCATATGTTCCACCATATTGCCACGGCAGAGACTGACCCCACTACGTTTTATGTATTGTGTTAGATTTCAAATGTCACACAGGTTTATAGTTTTAAAAAAAAAATACTTCTACTGCACTACCTCTCAGAGGCAAATATTGTCCTTTTTACTGGATTACAATTATTTTACAACTTTAGATACAACTAGAACAAGTGCTCCTCGGAGCACAGGTCTCCGCCAGGTCAGGTACTTTATTGTGGCCTCCTGGTGGCGCTATAATAGGCCAATGTGAAAAGGGTGCCATTTCTTCTTAGGCCTTTCACGGCAATCAGACACTGCATTCATGATTTGAGGCATTTTGTTCCAAAAATTTGATTTTCTAAATTAGACCTGCTGGTGGCACTATAACAGGGCAATGTGAAAAGGGTGGCATTTCTTCCTCGGCCTAGTGGGAATGCGCGCGGAAATCGTAAGCTGCGTTCATGATTTGAGCCATTTTGTTCAAAACGGACCAATCCTGCAAACTTTGGAAGCCAACCTTAGCCAATGAGGATGGAATCTGGAAAATCAGCAGAAATCTGTGGGAGTAATGTCAAAAAATGGGTTTTGCACAAATCGGCCTCCTGGTGGCACTATAACAGGCCCATGTGAAAAATCGGGGTAGAGGTTCTGAATTGACGTTGAGGGAGTGTGTGTGCGCACAGTTTCGCAGTGACCGGGCCAACGGTGCCGGAGATTAGCTGGTAACAGACGGACGGACGGACGGACGGACGGACGGACGGACGGACGGACGGACGGACGGACAGGGTGCAAAACATACTTTCTCGCTATGCCTTTCGGTCTGGCGGAGACAATAATAAGCAAGTAAGTTATAAATAAGTTAAATAGATTTAAATTCTCCTTTGTACCTTTGTTGTCAGTTAAACTGTTAAATAATGATTTGAAATAGGACTGATTGTAAAAGTCTAGATGTATCTCACTATTTGTGTACTGTTGTGTTCCTCTCTTGTCCCTTATGTATTTTAATTGTACTGTATGTTCTTTGTATGTTTGTGGGGCTGCAGCAGGGGTGGAGGCCCAAGCCAAATTTCTCTTTGTGGACAATAACGTTTACCGTACCTTATCTCAAGTTGCTTTGCAGATTCAAATGATTGGCTATTCAAAAATAGCCCA
Organism: Gymnoscopelus braueri; assembly: GCF_963280865.1. Classification (NCBI taxonomy): domain Eukaryota; kingdom Metazoa; phylum Chordata; class Actinopteri; order Myctophiformes; family Myctophidae; genus Gymnoscopelus; species Gymnoscopelus braueri. The sequence goes on along the minus strand of NC_137615.1, from coordinate 36,105,161 downwards.
TCTACAAGCGTATTTTGACAAATGTTTAAAATGTGAAAAAATATATAGGTCATTGTAGATTGTAGATTTTGACGCCAATGTTTTTGTACTTTTTTTACTCAAGTAGATTTAGAATACAGGGCTTTTGACTGTAACAGAGTATTTCTAGTAATAACCCAGCACAGGTATGACCTTTGACATTGACACAAAGTCACTTTGACCAATTTGAAATAAAAACAAAACAATAATAATAATGATAATAATAGTGCAACCCTACCCACAACTCATCTCATCAAGTTTAATAGAACTGTCGGAGCTATGGCTGTGAGAGATAAACAAACAGCAATGGGTGTAACAACACACCCGCTCTGCTGGTCGTGGGTGAAACAATATGTTTGCTTGAATTCTATTGACTCAAGCTCATCTTTCTCCCAGACTGATTACAGTTGTTGATTTAAATACATTTCTCTGGCAGATATTCATGAGCTTCTTAATACAATGACAGTCATGAATATATATTTTTTATTTGTACTGCATTATGTTGCCACATAATGAACAGTGCTGCTGTATAATGACAATAAAGTATTCTTAGTTTTGAGTTACAGCCGCACGACCTGAAAGTCTGATAGAGAATGTATATATAATGTTAACAAAAAATAAGATACTGAAGCCTAGCAGTGATGTCTGTCACTGTTTGGACACTTTGAATAAACAGTGGTGAACAACGGTGCAGTGGGATGTTTTGGCTAACAGCTTTGTTTGTTTTGCCGCTAATGTTGTCCTCGCACTGCAGGCATGCACACACACACACACAAACGCACACCCACTCACACGCACGCACGCACGCACGCACGCACACACGCACGCACGCACGCACGCACGCACACACACACACACACACACACACACACACACCGTGCTGTATCTCACACACCTGTTCATTCTCATTTCATTTTCCTAGCAGTCAGCGTCTCAGTGCACAGCTGCTGCTGCTCCCCAGGCGGGTCATCAGATCTGTGATGTGCTGCCATGTAAACAGATTGAGCACTATTGATTGTCTGTGGAGAAATGTAATCAATTTCTCATGTTCATCTCAGCCACATCAGTCCTCTGTCAGCTATACTCTGTAAACAGTAAAAATCCTCAGTGTTCGTTTAACTCTGAGAGTGTGTAAAAAGTGATCCAAATGGACTGGCAAGTTACTTGATACATCGTGAAATCCTCAGTGTTGAATTAACTGTATTGATTTGTAAAATTGGGCCAAACACTCTCAGGGTTAAATCAACACTGAGGATTTCATGTAAAAGAATAAAGGTCACACACGCGCTTGGTACGCGTCATTTAGCATCATAGCTTCCTGTTCACTTACTGTACATGTTTCTGGCTACAGTGACGTCATGGCCTATAAGCGAATAACGGAAGGAAATTGATGTCACATGAGTTTGTTGGAGGTGCTGACAAAGGTGCTTCTTAGCAGGTGGCTCCTTTTTGTTGCTCGGGAGCTACTTGAAAAAAAATAATATTTGGATATCACGTCCCGTGGTTGTTGCAGGTCCCAGCACTACAATACGTACAGTACCTTTGGTTTAAGTGCTCGGACAATAAAATATGTCACTGTATATAATCTGTCTCACTCTCTTCTGCTTTCACTCTCACACTCACTCTCTGAGAGTGTACAAATGTAACCACACGGACCCGTCCGGGTCCATTTGGTTACAATTGTACACTCTTAGAGTTGAATTAACCATTACATTAACACAGGGTTAAAACATTTCACTGTGAGGGTTTCATGCTAGGGCTCCGGTCCCTGTGGTTCAGTTTGATTCAGTTTGCACTCGGGACCTTCATCAATTATACCTCCTTGATTAGTGCGGAGGCGTGCACAGACACTCCTGCTTTGAAAGCATAATGAGCCCCCTGCCCCCATTCTCTTACACACACACTAAAGCCCGATTTATACTTCGTCGCACGACGCAGCATAAATTAGGCTTAACGCACTCAGAGCGTCTCCATTCATGTACATTCATGTACAGTAATTGGAGGGTAGAACAAGGGTTGGACCTGACGAAGAGGAGCCTACTGGTGCATGCAGAGCAGCCAAACGCCTCAGTGGGGTTGTATAAAGACCATTTTATGCCTTAACAGCAGAAACGTGTCGATATACAGTACGAGCACATATTCTGTGTGGGGGGGGGGGGGGGGGAGAAATCGACTGTTAAAACCAAGGGTCAGTGCCTGACTGTGTTTTTGTGGCTGTTATACACCATTAAATATGTTTGACAGAATCAATTTGCATGACGTTATTTACTGCACATCCTGCACGTGCACAGCGTGCATGAGAGTAGCCAATGCACTTTGGCAGGGATTGAGAGAGCACAGGAGGTGACAGCCGGGAGTTGTCTAATTTTAGAACTGTATGCCCCCTGCAGGAAACGTCTCTGCTGTGTGTGTGTGTGTGTGTGTGTGCTTGCGTGTGTGTGTGTGTGTGTGTGTGTGTGTGTGTGTGTGTGTGTGTGTGTGTGTGTGTGTGTGTGTGTGTGTGTGTGTGTGTGTGTGTGTGTGTGTGTGTGTGTGTGTGTGTGTGTGTGTGTGTGTGTGTGTGTGTGTGTGTGCGTGTGCTTGTGTGTGCACGCATGCATGGCAAACATAGGTGTGTTTGTGTACTGTATGTGTTTGTGTACGCATGGCTACTCATGCACGATTGTTTTTGTAGTTCCTCCCACGGTGTGTAACATGTTGCGTTTTATTAACCAACATGGGCACAGGGCCAGGTCTGTTTAGCCCAGCTGGACCTGTGTGGTCTCCCAGTGAGGAGCCATGCGCACTGTGCCACTGTGCTGTCACAAAACACAAAATCTACAGGCCAGTGGTTCTCAAACCTTTTCATATCAAGGACCCCCAAATTAATATATATATTTTGGCCACAGACCCCCATCTGAAAGGTTGTTGTACCTGTGACCCGCATACAAAATGTGTGTTGTTAAAATGTTTAATGTTAAAAAGTGTGCAGGTTTTTTCAATATTTTTTGAAAATAACAGATCTACAGACTGGTAGTGGTGGTCCCTCACTTTGAGATCTAGACAAATTATATTGTTTTAAGATATTCTGGGATGCTTTTTCCACTCCAGCATGCCAACCGTATGTCTGATTTAGCTGTACAACGGTGTCTTGTACTGACAATAACACATCTTCAAGCTCACAGCACATTGCATTGCGTGGTGAGCTTGTAGATGTGCTATTTTCAGTTTTGGGACACCATCATACGCATACATTTGGCATTAGGTTCACCAAGGACACGTTCAGACAAAGTGTTTTGGTAGCATGCAAAACAAAATGCAAAGTACGTTACAAATTCTGTCGGGAATCAAACCCTTTTCATCTAGTGTGCTTTTGTGTTGCGCACAATGGGCACTGAATAGGACTTGGAGGAAAGAGTGCCGAACGGACCCTTATGGGTCCATTTGGTTCCATTTGTACACTCTCAAAGTTATGGGGGTCTTTGAAATTGAAAACTATATAATAATGACCTTTATCTCATCATAATAATAATAACTAACTATATTTCTAAATCAACTATATGCTATCGCTGCATGACATCGACACTGACTTTGGACTTTTTGTGCTGGCTTGTATAATAATTTTGTGTTGTCCTGTGTTCTGTGTTTTGGTTTGTTTGGTTATCTGGCTGATATCTTATTTATGTTTTTTTTGTTAAATGTTTTGTATAAGTGTATTTACAGTATATAATACTACTGTCTTTAGGACCCCCTCGAAAACAAAATGCCACATCTCAAGGAGTTATTCCTAATAAAGAATTTCGACAACAACAAATGAAAAGGTCTGAGAACCAGTGCTGAAGTGGCATAGTTGGAATCATGTGCACCACCGCTTGGTTTAGGATGGAGTCCCACCAGAGCCTTCCTTCTGCGTCTCTCCTTCACTCAGCTTTGGCTCATGAAAGAAACATTAGAAAATGACAAAGTGGAGTAGACTGCCTACTCTCTGAAAGAAAACAGAAAACAATGAGCATCCATCCCTCCATCCATCCATCCATCCATCCATCCATCCATCCACCACCTGCTCTAGTCTCACACACACAGCTCCTTCTGGCCTGGTGAATAATGGTCAATAGGGAGCGTGATATTTGCAGGTGCCACTCGCATCCCAGCTCAAGTGAGAGAATCAATAGTCTACAGAGACCATCTCAGTTTTCAACTTTCTCATCAGATAATGTACAAAGGAAACGTAATGACCAAATAACGTGAAGTATGATAATTACGTATTTCCATAGCGATACGTATGTTTTTCTACTTACTATTAGTAATAGCAATAGTAGTAATAGTCATATGTCATATACAATAGAAGCGAGTCCATTGTGATAATAAAAGAGCTGATTTATAACAAGGCAGGCACGCCGACAGAAGCAGGGTTGAACCCCACAAGCCATGCCAGAACAAGCCGTTAGGCGAGCGAGTGACCGCATCAAAGTGGTGCGATGGCCAAGCTGTCAACTCAGCGCTGTCCAATTTGCATACCGATTGACTTTTGCACATACATGACAGTGTTACATTATGGCTTGAACATAATGCACATTATATATATTTTTTGCTGTGGTCAAGTACCATATTTACAAATCTTAGGTGAGCATAGGTTGCAGTTTTACAGTACTGATGGAAGCATTCCTTCAGAGACTGAGTGACCACAGAGAGCAGTACAGTTTGCAATAAACACCAGAGGAGAGGAGATGCTTTGTGCATAATGTAATGTGCCCTGAGGTCCTCAGCTTACACTAAAACGGAAGCACAATGCAAGTTCAAGCTCAGGTTTACAGTTGCCTCGTTCCTGTTTCCTTCGTGTTTCTCTGTTTATTTCCCCTTAATCAGGCTGTTTTCTCCGGCCCATTACAGCTACAGCCGTACATCAATTTTTATTTGTGCTCTCTCTCTCTCTCTCTCTCTCTCTCTCTCTCTCTCTCTCTCTCTCTCTCTCTCTCTCTCTCTCTCTCTCTCTCTCTCTCTCTGATGCTCCCTGAGTATACACAAAATGTCTCTCTCCCGTGCTGAGACATACAGCAGTAAAAAGTGCACCTTCACATGCACACAGTGGTGGAAGTACTGACATATATGTTTTATGTAAGTGAAAGTAGAAATACCACAATATAAAAATATTTTTTTACAAGTAAAAGTACTTACTTATAAGTAAAAGTACTCAAAGTTTTCAAGATTTCTCAAACTTTTGTGAAAATAGCTAAAGCATAAAATACGACTTAATTTATTCATGTATGTTTTGTAATAATAATCTAAAGCTGCAAAGTAACTGAGGCTGCCAGATAATAGTAAAAAGTACAATATTTGCCTGAGATGTAGTGGAGTAAAAGTATAAATAAATAATATATAATAATATATAATATAAATGGAAATACTTGACAAAAGTAAAAAGCACCTCAAAATTGTGCTTAAGTGCAGTACTTGAGTAAATGTACTTGGTAACTTTTCACCAATGCACACATATTGCAAACACTCACTCACTCACTCACTCACTCACTCTCACGGACGCAGTACGCACGCACGCACGCGCGCACGCGCACACACACATACACACACATACACATACACACACACACACACACACACACACACACACACACACACACACACACACACACACACACACACACACACACACACACACACACACACACACACACACACACACACACACACACTCACGCACGCACGCACACACACATACATACACACAAACAGAGACAGGCACATGCGGCATGCGAGCACACACACACACACACACGCGCACACACGCACACGCACACGCACACACACACACACACACACACACACACACACACACACACACACACACACACACACACACACACACACACACACACACACACACTGCAGCATTGCTGACAACGTGGTGTCCAGGTTCAATGGTAAAAAGTGCTGTGGAGTGTGGATGGCTCCGCAGGGAGTGTCAAGCTGGGCTCCTCTAATAACGTACATTCCACTTGAGACGTCACTGCAACATAATGAATGTTCACAGAAGAAGAATGGAGCAGGGGGAGGGAGACGAGAAGAGAAGAGAAGAAGATGAGAAGAGAAGAGAAGAGTATTGGATGCCATGAGGCCAAGAGACACACACCCAGAGAGAGAGAGAGAGAGAGAGAGAGAGAGAGAGAGAGAGAGAGAGAGAGAGAGAGAGAGAGAGAGAGAGAGAGAGAGAGATAGGGAGATAGAGAACCCAGAGAGAGCAAGAAGGAAAAAGATAGAGAGAGAGAGAGAGAGAGAGAGAGAGAGAGAGAGAGAGAGAGAGAGAGAGAGAGCAAGAGATTCAGTGAGAGGGAGAGCAAGAGGGAGAAGGAGCAAGGGATGGAGGAGAGAAGGGGAGCTGAGAGAGAGAGAGCGACAGAGTGATAGTCAGACATACAGAGAGGCGGGAGTCAGCAAAAGAGAGGGATGGGGGAATATTCTGAGAAAGGGACGAAGGAAACAAAGAGAAAGTCAAAAGGTGCGGGAGGGTCTGATGACTTTGATGAATGATCTGCAGTATCCTCCATGATGTGTAGCACCTACTGTACTGTACTGTGTGTGACTGTCTCTATCAACCACATGATGAAATAGTTTTTTTCATGTCTCTTGTTCTGTATCCAACAGCCAACAGGAACGGATAGGATACGAATCTGCACTAGTGCAGGAGAGTGAAGGGAGATAAAAGAAAAGGAGAAATGAACTAGAAAAAGTGCTCCTCGGAGCACAGGTCTCCGCCAGGTCAGGTAAGTTATTGTGGCCTCCTGGTGGCGCTATAATAGGCCAATGTGAAAAGGGTGCCATTTCTTCTTAGGCCTTGCACGGCAATCGGACACTGCATTCATGATTTGAGGCATTTTGTTCAAAAAATGTGTAAATTAGACCTGCTGGTGGCGCTATAACAGGCCAATGTTAAAAGGGTGGCATAATGTGCGTGCAAAGTTTGACTGCAATCGGATACTGCGTTCATGATTTGCGGCATTTTGTTCAAAACAAGCCACTACTGCAAACTTTTGATGTCAATCTTAGCCAATCAGGATGGAATATGAAAAAGCAAACACATCCGTCTTCATCACATGACTATAGAGATCATGTGTACCGATTTGCGTGAAATTTGGATAAAATATAATAATATAATAAAAAACTAATATAATTTTTTCCCCATTTTTCTTTTACATAAGTCGGCCTCCTGGTGGCGCTATAAAAGGCAGATGTGAAAAATGCAGGGCAAGGGTTTGTCTTTGACCTCTAGGGAGTGCGCTTACAAAGTTTTACACCGATCGGTGCAGTTATAGGTAAAAATATGAATCGGCCTGTTATAGCGCCACCATGAGGCTGATTAAAAAATTTTCAAGTGGCATTTCTTCCTCGGCATAGTGGAAATACGCGTGCAAGATTTCAAGGAAATTGCATGTTGTGTTCATGATTTGAGGCATTTTGTTCAAAACGGAGCACTCCTGCAAACTTTGGAAGACATTTTTAGCCAATCAGGATGGAATATGAAAAATCAGACCAGTTTCGTTTAATGACTATAGAGATACTGTGTACCGATTTACGGGATTTTTGGACAAAATCTGTAGGAGTACTGTCAAAAAATATGTTTTGCACAAATTGGCCTCCTAGTGGCGCTATAAAAGGCCCATGTGAAAAATTTGCCGCAGAGGTTCTGCTTTGGCATCCAGGGAGTGTGTGTGCACAGTTTCACTGCGAGCAAGCCAACGGTGCCGGAGATTAGCTGTCCACAGACAGAATGACGGACGGACACACGGACGGACACACGGACGGACGGACAGGGGGCAAAAAAACATACTCTCTCGCCATGCCTTTCGGCCTGGCGGAGACAATGACTGAGAGAGAGAGAGAGAGAGAGAGAGAGAGAGAGAGAGAGAGAGAGAGAGATGAGCAACAGTGGATAGATATTTATGAATGCAAAACATTATTATCTCATAGGTGAAAGGTTGAATAGGTTTGATGAATTAGTTACTCTATGATAAAAATGATACATAAAGGTTGAATGAATCAATTAATTAATGATACTACACCACTGTAGACCAGTGATTCTAAACCATTAGGACCCCCAATGTACAGTATATGCATTAGGCCACAGACCCACATTGATACAATGTTTTATCTCTGGGACCCCAATCTACTTGGCTCCATTTGGCTCCATTTGTACCCTCTCTGAGTTATACAGACCCGTAAAGGTCCATTTGGTTCCTAATTATTAATCATTTAGCATGGGGACCCCCTGGAACTCCCTCAAGGACCCCAGAGCCCACATTGAGAACCTGAGGTGTCGACACTGCTGATAAGCATCTATGAGCCAAGCAAGAGATGAAATAGCATCAAATTGCTCTGCAGTGGAACAGAGCTGAGCAGTGAGCTCCTGCTATAAATGATGTTATGCTTGAATCAGATCACCTCATTACAAGTTGTAAACGCCATCGCCAAACTTACAGCCACCAATCATCTCGGCACAACCTGTAAAGGAAAAGTCGTTTGGCCACATCAGTCCCCATCACAAGTCTCCCTTGCAGGTTTTTTTCAAACTAATTGATGGCACTGCACTTTTAATTCCACCCCCCCCCCCCCCCCCCCTCTCTCTCTCTCTCTCTCTCTCTCTCTCTCTCTCTCTCTCCCTCCCTCCCTCTGTGGGGAGATATGTCTTAAAACTGGGATATTTCTCTCTTCTTCCATAATCCCCTGGCCTTTCAAGGATATTCTGCATGACTGCTTTCTCTTTATGCGTGTGTGCAATATGTGTGCATGCGTGTGCGTGTAGTGTGGATTGGCTTTAAAGGGACTACACCATGAATTTAAAAAAGAATAATAATATTTAATATCATATTGTTTATGTCCCTCAAACGTTTTTCAAAAGGTTTGAGCCTAAATCAAGCCTCAGATATACTCATTCCAACTAACTTCTCTCTGGCTTATAAAGCACTTTCACCTGCAATACCACATTATCCTGTTTGGCACGGGGCGCTATAGAGACAGTTTGTATGCATGTTATCTCCTGGTTCTGTGTGGAAAAATTAAAATAAATAAATACTAAAAATTGAAAAAAAAAAATGTTTTGGTTGGAACCGAAAAACGGGAGGGATTGTACCCTGACGTGACGTCACGTCAGGGACCAAATCAGTTTGGGCTGTTTTGAGACCAATTTACAGAAAACCCCAGATTTGCTGTGAAAGCCTGAGTGTTCAAACTGGGGTATTTTTGGGGATAGAAGAGAGGTAGGGGAGACCACACAAAAAATAAGAAAAAGTTCAAATTCATGGTGTAGTCCCTTTAACCGTACCTGCGTGTGTGTGTGTGTGTGTGTGTGTGTGTGTGTGTGTGTGTGTGTGTGTGTGTGTGTGTGTGTGTGTGTGCGTGTGCGTGTGCGTGTGCGTGTGTGTGTGTGGGTGGGTGTGGGTGTGTGAGTAAGGATTATCTGGGTGCGTGTTATTGAATGCTGTCCAGAGCATCCTCAGTGGAATTATAAAACAGGTAGCTGAAATTGAGTGAACTCTGATTGGTTGTTAAGCGTTGCATAATAACCATATACCACGGCTAAGTCTAAGCAGTGGTTCTCAACCTTTTCTGGAGACAGATTCTGCTAACAGCAGAATGCCTGTCAGCACCACTGCCTTTAATGTAATGTTGTTGTTAGTAGCAATAAACACAGAAGCACCCGGGAGGAAGTGGACTAGAAAAGGGAGGAGCCAAACCGAGTTCCTTTTTTCTACACAAAAAAGGAGATGGTGCCCCCAGAGGCAAAACCGAATGGGTTCCCAGATTTGGGAAGATCTCAAAAGCGTTCGCGGCCTACCCATCTGACCATTTAACACGACAGCCGTGCATTTTTTTCAGAGCATGTTTATTTTAATGATCAATCAATCCAGTGTATTCCGGCTTGGATCTGTGGAATTAAAGTAGTATACTTTATCAATTGTTTTTGTCAATACAATCTTAGTGTTTTGCTAATTATTTGGGGGCCCACTTGCAATATCCTCACGGCCCACCGATTGGGAATCGCAGGTCTAATGTCTTTGTACAGTTCTATATCACTTGAAAAAACGATTAGGCTGCAGTTTGTAGCCAATTCACTGGATCTCAACGTGGGGTCTACGAACCCCCGGGGTTCCTTGGTGGAGTTCCTGGGGGTCCACAGTGAAAAGATTGATACAGTAGTTAGGAACCAAATTGACTTATATGGGTCTATAACTCTGAGCCAAATGGATGTGGCTCCACAGAGTTAAGTTAGCAATTTTACAATGTTTTTTGCCGAAAACCTTCCACCCAGCTGGGTGGGGGGAGGGGTTCCCTTTGTTCCAGCTGGATCAACAACAAACCCAAGGCGACGGAAAAGACCTGGACGACGAGGTACAAGAGCGGGTCTCCTCGTAAGAACAACAAAACGTGGATATAAACCTGCACTGCCTTCAATCCTGCTAGCGAACGTTAGATCTCTGTGTGAATCAAGAACAGTGACCACTATGGACGACTTACTAGCGCGCGTAAAGTATAACAGTGAGACAAGGAACACGTCCATTGTTGTGCTAACAGAGACGTGGCTAACGGAGTTAGCATCTGATTCTTCCATCACTCCTCCTGGCTTCACCGCGTATAAGGACAGAGACCCTGTACTGAGCGGTAAGCAACGTGGGGGGGGAGTTTGTGCCTTGATCAACAACAACTGGTGCAAAGATGTTAAAATCCTAGATAGTCACTGCTCACCAGACCTTGAACTTTTAATCATAGCCTGCCGTCCTTTCTACCTACCACGCGACTTCAGCATTGTGATTGTAGCCGTTGTTTACATTCATCCTGGAGCTAATAAGGACACAGCTATGAGGGAATTACACCAGGCGATCAGTGCACAAGAAAATCGCCACCCGGACTGCGCAGTCATCTGCCTAGGCGACTTCAACCGGACAGACTTAAAAAAGGTCTTTCCCAAATTCCACCAGCATGTCGCCTGCAGTACCCGTGGTGACAATATTCTTGACCACTGCTACACGCCCTTCAAGGATGGATACAAAGCTCTCCGCCGCCCACCGCTAGGAAGCTCTGACCACGACGCCATCCAGCTGCTACCTGCCTACAAACAGAGGCTAAAAAGGGAGCCGGTCGTTGAGAAGGAAATCCGAATCTGGTCTGAGGACACAGACGCTATGCTACAATCCTGCTTCTACCAGACTGACTGGGGGATGTTTAAGAACGCCGCTGGAATAACATCAACGAACTCTCAGACTCAGTCACTGGCTTTATCAGCAAGTGCATAGATGACATAGTCCCAAAAAAGACAGTTCGGATCTATCCCAATCAGAAACCATGGATGGACAGCGGAGTACGTGCACATCTGCATGAACGGGATGCTGGTTTCAAATCTGGCGACGTGGAAACGCGCAACACGACGCGCGCGGCCCTAAACAGCGCCATCAGGAAGGCGAAAAAGGCCTACACAAAAAAGATGCAAGACAAACTCAGCAATGGCGACATCAGGAGCACATGGCAGGCAGTACACACCTTGACAGACTGCAAAACAAGAACCAGAAGCGAGGTGAACCCGCCTGCCTCCCTCCCCAACGAACTGAAACACTTTCTACGGCCGGTTTGAGATCAGCTCCAACCGCGGCAGCCAAGCGGGGCCATCAGCAGCACCAGCAGAGGAGAACCCTCTAACCATCTCGGAGAGAGAAGTGCGTACAGCCTTCACACGGGTCAACATCCACAAGGCAGCCGGACCTGATGGGATTCCAGGCCGGATCCTTAAGACATGTGCAGACCAGCTGGCGGGTGTCTTCGCTGACATCTTTAACCTCTCCCTCTCCCTGGCTGTGGTCCCTGCAGGGTTCAAAATGTCAACCATTGTGCCCATTCCCAAAAAGGCCAAAGTGACATGCCTGAACGACTGGAGACCTGTTGCTCTCACCCCGATCGTCAGCAAGTGTTTCGAGAAACTGGTGAGGGAATACATCAGCTCCACGCTACCTGCCTCGCTGGATCCGTGGCAGTATGCATACCGCAAAAAACAGATCCACCGACGACGCTATTGCCATGGCTCTCCACACCGTCCTCTCGCACATGGACAACAAGCTGCTGAAGGACAAATATGTACGTATGCTGTTCGTGGACTACAGCTCAGCATTCAACACCATTGTCCCAGCAATACTTGACAAAAAGCTCAGACACCTAGGGCTACACCCAAGCATGTGCGACTGGATACAGGACTTCTTGTCCAACCGACATCAGGTGGTGAGAATGGGCAGCATCACATCCGACCCCTGACCCTCAACACCGGAGCACCCCAGGGATGCGTGCTGAGCCCTCTCCTCTACTCCCTGTACACGTATGACTGCATAGCCACACATGTCTCCAACACCATCATAAAGTACGCGGACGACACGACAGTGATAGGCCGAATCGTCAACAACGACGAGTCTGACTACAGAGAGGAGATCAAATCACTGGCACACTGGTGCCGGGAGAACAACCTCTCTCTTAACGTCGACAAGACCAAAGAACTGATCGTGGACTTCAGGAGGCCGCGGAGAGACCATGCGCCCATCCTCATCGACGGTGCTGCAGTGGAAAGGGTCAGCGAGTTCAAGTTCCTCGGAGTACACATCGAGGAGGACCTCAAATGGGAGACGCACTCCACACACGTGAGGAAAAAGGCTCAGCAGCGACTGTACTGGCTCCGCCGCCTGAAGAAGCTCGGAGTAGGACGTCGCATCCTCAGGCTGTACTACAACAGTTCTGTTGAAGGCATCCTAACAGGCTGTGTCACGGCCTGGTACGGGAACTGCACTGCCCGAGAAAAGATCAGCCTACAACGAGTAGTGCGATCGGCAGAGCGGATAATGGGAATCGAGCTCCCAGCGCTCCAGGAACTGTACAAAAAGCGGTGCGTGGTCAAAGCCAAGCGCATCATCAAGGAC
>NC_137615.1:35791715-36092005 GCF_963280865.1 Gymnoscopelus braueri | reverse complement strand
AGTGGGAGAAGAATTATTCTTAGCATAGATATTAAGTTTCAGAAGATTCCACTATACTGTTTTATTTGTATATCAGTGGGAAAATGCAAATGGGGAGAAGCGGGAATCATTTTTAATCAAGGTTGTAGCCTAGGGCACCTAAAGGCCTCTGAGCTTGCTGAGAATGTTCTGGCTGTTGCACAAGGGCAACAGAAAAGCATGAATTCTGTTCTAAGCAATGCATGGCAATCTGTCAAAGAGGAACATAGCACTGTGTGGTAACCAGACAGGAGAAAGTGAAGATGGCAACTTCAACCATTTACTCACATGGAAATCTTCATTCAATGACCGAAACATCATCTTGAGACAGCACCAGAATTATGTCACAAACATAAAAGACCAAGGATTCCAAATGAACTAACAGTATGGTGTGAAGGACATAGTTAAGGAAATATTATTATTATTTATTTATTTTTCAGTCCCTGCAGATGAATCAAACTCTGTATCGGCTGCTACATAAACCATCATGACGATGGAGCTGAAAAGAAATTGTGAGGCATTCTTGGGTTTAAGGTTCAAGGTTCAAGGTTCAATTTTATTAATGTCCCAGAAGGGCAATTGGGTTTACAGCCAGAGTAGTGGTTTAAAACATACAGACAGTACAGGACAACAGCAGACATGAAACACCATAGCATAAAAACATAGATCCGGGCGCATCTAGTGCAATCATCATCGTCATCACAGTAAAGTGCAAGAGATAAAGAGATAAAGTGCTTGTTTTCATCACCATCATTATCATCATCACAAGAGATAAAAAGGGAATTATAAAGTGCCGGCATAAAGTGCTTGATCCATCGTCATCATCATCATCACAGTAAAGTGCAAGAGATAAAGAGATAAAGTGCTTTTTCATCATCATCATCATCATCATCATCATCATCATCATCATCATCACAATAAAGTGCAAAGAGATAAGATAAAAAAAGGGCTAAATTCAGAATATAAGGTGCCTGCATAAAGTGCTTGTTTCTTATTCACTATCACCATCAGTCACATTATCCTCTATCGGTCCCTGGCAACATTGTTTGCCCGAATTGAGGCAGGAACAAATGAGTGCTTGTATCTATTGTTTTTGATACCAGGGGCACTCAGACGTCGGCCAGATGGCAACAGCCTATATTCTGGCTCGAGTGGGTGTGCACTATCTTCTTGAATGGACCTGGTCTTCAAGAGCAGTTGTCTGCTATAGAAGGGGTCGAGGCTCTCCAGTTGGATGCCAGTGATTTTGGAGGCAGTTTTCACTATCCTTCCTAAAGAATTTTTATCCTTAATGGCGAGGTTACCATACCAACAGATGATGGAGAAGGAGATAACAGAGTGTACATAGGCACTGTAGAACAATTTCATCAAGTCTCTGTCAACATTGAATCTGGCTAGTTTCCTTAGGCAGAAAAGGCGTTGCTGTCCCTTCTTACACAGCATGTCAGTATTTACATCAAATTTCAGTTTGCTGTCAATAATCGTGCCTAGGTATTTGTAACTGGGTACGATTTCCACCGGCTGGCCACAGATATCAGTGTTCTGGGTGGGATGGGGACCACGTCTGAAGTCAATACAGAGCTCTTTTGTTTTTGAGATGTTCAATTCAAGGAACGCGTCACTACAGCAGGACAAGAAGTCCTCTGTGACCTGACCATGTCCGACCTCGTCATTGTCTAGAAGGCTGACAATGACTGAGTCATCCGCGTATTTAATGATAAAGCGGTTGTCGTGATTACTGCGACAGTCATCCGTGTACAAAATAAACAAGAAAGCGGAAAGAACACAGCCCTGTGGCGAACCAGTGGAAGTGGACAAAAGGCTAGACATTGTGTCATTCACCCTTACACATTGGGATCTGTTAGTTAGGAAGTCAAGGATCCAGCCCACCAGGCATGGGTCTACCCTGAAGGTGTTCATTAGTTTCTCAGCCAGAACATGGGGCTGGATCGTGTTGAACGCTGAAGAGAAATCAACAAAAAGCAACCTAGCATGCTTTTTACTGCCCTCGAGATGCTTAAGAACTAGGTTAAGAAGAGTGGCAGTTGCGTCCTGGACACCTCTCTTTTCCCTATAAGCGAACTGAAAGGGTCTAGAAGGCTCTCAGTTTTAGCCACAAGCACTGACTTGATGAGCCTCTCGAACTGTTTCATGACCAGGGAAGTAAGCGCCACGGGTCTGAAATCGTTAAGTGTTTTAGGTTTGCTGTTCTTGGCTACGGGTACAACAGTGGACCGTTTCCAAATAGAGGGTACTCTCTGCTGGCTAAGAGATAGTTTAAAGATATAATTAAAAATGGGACCTAATTGTTCAGCACAGGTATTTAGTAAGCGGCCACCGATGTGGTCCGGGCCTGAACTTTTACGAGGGTTACATTTTTTGAAGCAGTTGATCACATCCTGCTCGTCAAA
Organism: Gymnoscopelus braueri; assembly: GCF_963280865.1. Lineage (NCBI taxonomy): Eukaryota > Metazoa > Chordata > Actinopteri > Myctophiformes > Myctophidae > Gymnoscopelus > Gymnoscopelus braueri. The sequence goes on along the minus strand of NC_137615.1, from coordinate 36,089,576 downwards.
GAAAGATCTGGAGGGGGGGGCATGTCCTCTTGCCAAACAAGATATTGCATCTACTGTATAACATCCTCTCATTTGGAGAAGTGGGGTCTGGAGATTTAATATCTCAGAGGGCAGCTCAATGAGTGGGCATGTGAGTGGAGTACAATAAGCCATTAGAGAGGCAAGGCAAGGCAAGTTTATTTGAATAGCACATTTCAACAGAAAGGCAAGTCAAAGCGCTTTACATAAAACATTAACCACATGAAGCCTAGCATCCCTATTCAGAGCATGCCCATTGGTCCGACAGCCCATCATTCCGAAACCCCAATAGTCTGAAAAATATTAGGGTGAAGGTTAGGTAGGCTTTGGCTTCGTAATAATGTGCACCGTCTGACCAATGATGCTTCAGAATATAGAGCTTGGTGATATACCCTCCACTTCTGGGACAAAGAAAAAGAAAAAACCTCCGAACCTGTACTGCTTAATCTTGCCTTTTCCTGTCGCAGCATACGCTACGCACGCTAGCAGGCTAATTGTTAAACTCACCTCCACCCAAGCTCCACCTTTTTATACTCGTCTATCAGGTATACCTAAGGTCACAGAGGCCGTAATGTTGTATTTTTACCACTGCATAAATACATATATTTTTCTGGGAGCATTAAGACGGTGTGAGGACCTTTTCTCTCTCTCTACAATATTATTTATTCTGGTCTAGCACCCGTCGAAATAGCCGACTTACGGATGTGTGTGCAGCGTGCACCTCTTGACCACTATCGTCTATCAGACATTGACATTGGTAAATGTCTGATGTCATTGTTGCTGTTGCTCTAATCTGTAGTACCCAGCCAGGTCTCTCTACCTGTGGCATTCCATGTAGGCTATGCAAATGAAGGGCAGGGAAATACCAGAACAGTGCCATGCTGCCAAACGTAATAAATGCTTGAATATTGCAATTAAATTACCGTTTTAATATGCAATGACATTTTTTCATTTTGACAAAAGTGGTCTTGACAGAAATACTTGAATTAGATTAGTATTAGATTAGTCAGTGTATAACGCACTGACTTTTTTTTGGTCTTTTTTATTGTGCTCCTTTTCCTCTAAGCACCTTAACGTCCATTGTCTATCATGCACAGTATAAGTATAACATGCACAGTATACAATACATTGCTGCTATGCTCAGGCACCTTAGTTTATTTTTTTTTTAGTTTTTATTATCTCAGGTAATTTGTAAATATGTAGATAACTTGTCTGGCCTTCTGTTGCTCTCTTGTTTTGATCTCCTTCCCACTTACCCCCCACCCTCTTCTTCTCCCCCCCCCCTCTTCTTTCTATGGAAACTAACGTTGCGATGGGAACGATGTACAAAAAAGAATTTCACCCACTCTTTTACCTTGTAAACCTGTGATGTGACAATAAAACTGATTCTGATTCTGATTCTGATCAATATAAATAGCAGAGGAAAGGATTGCTGGTTATCTGGAAGGTGCTCTTTGCCTAGGTTCATCTTTTTTCTTTTTTTAAATATATATTTATACATACACACACACACACACACACACACACACACACACACACACACACACACACACACACACACACACACACACACACACATTTCACTTAAATGGTGTCTGTAGTGTTAATTTCCCTTCATTCAAACATTGTAATTGAAGATTGTAAGTATTCATTTTCAGATGTTTCGTGATCAGCAATGGTCGCTTATACTATGAGGCTTATTTTTCTATAATGCTTATAGCAAAATGAACACAGAAAATATGGTGTCATATAAAGTTGCATGCAAGGGACAAGTGGTGAGTAATGGAGAGTTCTAACCCAATTTGTCATGGAGAGAGAGTGAAAGAATGAGTCGGCTTAATAAGATTTAATTTTGGGGGGGTGACACTCAGATCAGTCTGAGAGAGGAACAGGCGAGAGAGCAAGTGTAAGAGAGAGATACAGAGACAGGATAAAGCCCCATTTATGCTCCGTGAAGAGGCGTGCATGAGACATGATACAGAGAGTTGAAGTCATCTGATTTAATTAGCGAAAATAATATGGCAAAGTCCAAGAAAGAAAAGAAAGTTATAACAAGAGAAAGAAATGAGAAAGAGAAAAGGAAAGGAAGGCCTTTAGCCAAAGCAGAGCAGCAGTTCCTATTGTGTATGGTCTGAGGACCAGCAATTGACCACATAATTGCAACATCCATAATGTACAGTAGTTTTGTAGTTTGTGTGAAAACAATGAAAATGTAGACTATTAGGTTAGCAAAATGACAGTGTTTAGATAGCTGTGTCAACTATTGTGAGATGGTGCATTTGGTAAATGGTAAATGGTGCATTTATATAGTGCCTTTATACAAAGTGCTTTACAGTAGTGGTTTTCAAACTTTTTCAAGTCAAGGACCACCAAATTGATATATATTTGGCCGCGGACCCCCATTTGAAAACGGTTTTGTGCCAGGGACCCCCAGAAGAGAAGATCAAGATCAAAAATATATATCTACAAGCTCGTAGCATCATTGATGGGTTGGAAAAAATATTTGGGGATTGTCTTCCTTGGCTTGCTATCAGTGTTCACAAGAAATATGATGGTGATAATCGTGTCACACAGACAGACAGATACACACACAGACACAGACACACAGACACACAGACAGGGCAAAAACATACTCTCCCCTGCTGTTTCAGGCAGCCTGGTGGAGATAGAAAAGGACGGTGCTGAAGACAGAGAGCTAATCGAGTTATAGGATGATTCCTATTTTTCTTTTTTCTTTTCCTGCCTGTATAATTTTGAGGGACTCACTGATCTCTCCCTTCCTTTTCTGTATTTCTCTGTCTCTATCTGTCTCTCTCTCAACCATGACGTCATCCTACCTCCACGTTGCTCTCTTTTTGTATGGTTGTCTCTCCCTGATAAAGATATTTTGATTTAACTTTATAATTAGATGGAAAAAGATGGTTTGGTACTAAGACCCCCCAATACCCGTCCAGTCAACACCCAAAGAAATGAGAGTCAGACACCGGTACGTCCAAAAATTATCAGTCTGTATTGCCCGAGCGTGCACACGGAGACAGTACAAGTTACAGACAAGAATAATAATCACACACTAACGTTACAAATACAGGCAATAGTATTTATACACAAGTTGGAGTCCAGACATCAGATATGAGGTGGATCCTAACGATTGGCTTTAAGACCATCAGACGTAGGATGGGCGTCGTAGGATGGACAGGCGTCTGTCTGTCTTAATAATGAGTTGTTGTTCATCTTAGGGTGTCCTTGTGTACAATTCTCGGTTCCATAAACAAGTTGTTCCTTCGATATTATAGGACATGTGCATGGTTTTATCTGTGACAGGATGACAGCTGACAAAAGGGAATTAGTGACGATGTCGGGTCAAACAGAGATATCGGTCATCTACAGAGATACAGGTCATTCGGACATTAAACACACCATTTGACATTAAAGCGCAAAGCATTGACAAGACAAATTTTACTGATTTGGAAACATATGGAGTCGGCACCAGATAACAACTATGCAGCCAGCCTTGGAAGGGAAAATACAGTAGACTTACTGAAGTATAGGCCCAAAAAGACACCACTATATTAGATTGACATTTTAAGCAGGTTTATGACCCTAGACACATTATGATAATTAAGATAACGAGATTAACTCTATCACTCCCTATTTGACATGTAACAATCTAATGTAAGCTATCAACAGTGGTTGCGAATGCGGAAAGTGGAGCTTACTATGTAACTCTGCCTGGGTTGTGTGTGTGTGTGTCTCCGTCTGTGTTCACGCTCTCATTGGCTGCATGCACCCATGTGACTCACGCTCTCATTGCCTGCCTGCCCCTGGGTGACATGACTCACATGCGTGCACTGCCTGTAAGCAGCCACCCGAGTGCGCCAGAGTGCAGGAATTTAGACAATGCTCTGACACACACACACACACACACACACACACACACACACAGTCAATGTTCTCTCTCCATCACGGTGAAATAACACGGATTACAAGTCCGTAAATACACAATATTTTCGAGCTGCGTTCGCTTCCAGCGTTCGCGCGTCTTACTTGTGTAAAGTAACATTTACTCAAGTACTGTACTTAAGTAGAATTTTGAGGTATTTGTACTTTACTTGAGTATTTCCAATTTCCAATACTTTTACTTCTACTCCACTACATCTCGAGTCCAAATATTGTACTTTTACTCCACTACAATTATTTGAAAACTTTAGTTACTTGTTACTTTGCAGATATAAATTATTACATTATAAAACATACATTAACCACTTTAGTCCTATTTTATACCTAGGCTATTTGAAAATAGCCGGTCTACAAGCTCACAATGTGTCGCACCGCGACGCGTTGTGAGCTTGTAGATCCCAGGGTTACGTATGTAACCCCGGTTTTATTAGTAACGTAAGTAAGATACTTACTATGGGATATCATCGCCCCCTGGCGATCACACAGAGCACACACAGACTCCCGAATTAAATTTCCTATTCGATAGGGTCGTGTGACGCAAAACACTGGCGACCGGTGGTGGTATAAATACCACTGCGTCATATGAGCTCGTCCTCTGAAACCTTCCATTCTGACGCCACACTGCGCACAGAGGGGGTTAAAAACGTAAGTATCTTACTTACGTTACTAATAAAACCGGGGTTACATACGTAACCCTGGGTTATTATTGCGTAAGCTCCAGTAAGATACTTACTATGGGACACATAAACGTCCCCCGGGGGAGCCCATGTTTACCAACCCTACCCAAACACTTGCCCAAGGCCACAGGTCCTGCCCCCGGCAAGACCATGGCCCCCAGGCAACCCTGACCCTTCGGGTCAGGAAGTGAAAGGATTTATGGTAAGACCTTGACAGACTTAAGTCCTGTCCCTAGTCACCAGCCCGACCAGACCCCCGGTCTGACCGGCCCGTGACAGAGAAACCATGCCTAGCAGGTCTAGAGAGGGCTTGGAATGTCAGCCAGGTAGGGAAAGAGAAACATGCCCCCAGGTATGGCTCGCATTCCCCCTGAACCGGCTGCTGCCTACAAGTAGTAGGAAACCACATGCCACCAGGCATGTTTATGTTACCTAACCTTGAAGGCCGAAAAGGCCAGCCAGGCAGAGAAGGAGAACATGCCCCCAGGCATGCCTCGCATTCCCTGTCCTGAACCAGCTGCTGCTCACCAGTAGGAAGGAACCACATGCCGCCAGGCATGTTTGTGTTCACCTAACTTGAGCCAGCCGCTACACCCAAGATCGTGCGCGCCATCTCAGATGCCGCCACGTCCAGGCTGTAGAAAGATGCAAAGGTCAAGGGAGACGACCAGTTAGCCGCAGAGCATATCTCCTGCATCAACACCCCTCTGTAGAGGGCCCAAGATGCAGCAACACCCCGAGTAGAGTGGGCCCTCAGTCCCAACGGGACAGCGGCCCCGCTACTCACATATGCCAACCGAATCGCCTCCACGATCCATCTGGACAGAGTTGGTCTAGCTAACGCCTTCCTCTGACCCCGGCCAAAGGAGACGAAAAGCTGAGACGACTCACGCCTTAAGGCCCTTACTGGACAGAGACAGTGCAACCGTTCATCCTCTGCCAAAGCGAACGGCGGAGGATGGAAAGCCCACAGTTCCACTGGGGCCCTGGCAACCGCGCCGGTCTCCCAACTTGACACAAATGTCAAGTTGGGATTCAACAAAACCCTCTTGCCGTCGTCTGAAAACCACATGCATTCCTCGCTCACAGAGAGCGCTTGCATGTCACCAACGCGTTTTGCCGTACAAAGGGCCACCAGGAGCACCGTTTTGAAACTCACGATCTTCAGATCCAACGTTTCAAGAGGCTCAAAGGGGGGCCGACACAGTGCTTCCAGCACTGTATAGTGGCTACCACTGCAGGGGGCAGGCCTTGTGAGGTCAGACTCGACCTCTCACGGGGTAAACCCACAGATCCAGAGTCTGTGGGTGCTCGTGGTAAACCTCGTCTCCGCCTTGTCTCAGAAGGTCTCTGAGCAGGGGGAGAGACCACGGCTCGTCGTAGAGGAGGGGAGAGATCTCCGTCCTCCACGTGCCCCATGCTGGTGCTACCAGCAGAACCATCCCACCCTGGGTCCTGATCCTCTCCACTGTCGGACGGATCAGATCCAGGGGCGGAAAGGCAAAAAGTAGACCGCTCGGCCACTCGTGCGCCAGAGCGTCTACTCCCAAGGACTGGTCCTTGGCCCTGATCGAGAAGAACCGTGAGCACTTCGCGTTCTCTCTGGACGCAAACAGATCGACCTGAGCCCGGCCGAACCGGGCCCAGATCAGATCCACGGCTCTCTGGCACAGCGACCAATCCTCGTACCGGAGCCCCCCTCTGGACAGAAGGTCCGCCCCGCTGTTCAGGTGGCCCGGCACGTGGATGGCGCGCAGCCGTGCCAAGCATTGCACGCTCCAGAGCGTCAGCTCGCGTGCTAGCTTGTCCAACACAAGGGAACCCAAGCCTCCTTGTTTGTTGACATAACACATTGTTGTGGTATTGTCCGTTCTGACTAGGACATTGCACCCCATGATGTGGCTCTCAAAATGTTTGAGAGCGAGGAAGACCCCCAGCAACTCCAGGTAGTTGATGTGGGCTCTCCTCTGGGAGGAGTCCCACAACCCCCGGGCTGAGTAGCCTTCATGGACAGCCCCCCAATTGGAGAGGCTGGCGTCCGTGGTGATCACCTTCCAGGACACTACAGCGCCTATCTTGACCCCTTCGGACAAGAAAGTCGCCTGTGTCCACGGTTGGAGTGACATTACACAGCGTGGTGACAGTACCACCTTCCGAGAGCCCATGGAATGCGGTATCCTCAGAGACCGCATCCATCTCTGGAAAGGTCTCATGTAGAATCTGCCCAGCTGGATCAGATGTATGGCCGAGGCCATGAGACCCGCGGCTTGCATGCATGTTCTGTACGTGACCTTGCGCCCCAGGCGCATGGAGCGCACACATGCCAAGAAGCTCGCTATCCTGTCCTGGGACAGGCGCGCCACCATCGTGGTGGAATCCAAGGATATCCCCATGAAGGTGGCTTGTTGGGATGGAATCAAAACGCTCTTCTGAGCGTTGATTGTGAACCCTAGGGACTGCAGGTGCGCAATGGCCATCTCCGTGTGCCGCGCTACCTGTTCCCTCGATTACGCTGCCAGCAGCCAATCGTCTATGTACGTCGCCAGACGCAGACCCTGCTGACGCAGCGGAGCTATCGCCGCCTCTGTGCATTTCACGAACACCCGGGGGCTCAGTGACATGCCAAAAGGGAGCACCGTGTACTCGTACACCTTCCCTTCGTAGCCAAAGCGCAGGAACTTGCGGTGCGGCGGGTAGATTGGGACGTGAAAATAGGCATCCTTGAGGTCTATACTCGTCCACCAATCTCCTTGACGTATCGTTTGCAACAACGTCACCGTTGTGAGCATACGAAAGTTGAAAACCTGTAGAAACCTGTTCAAACCCTTGAGGTTCAGAATAGGTCTTACGCCCCCCCCTTTCTTTTTCACCAGGAAGTACTCAGAATAAAAACCCAGTCGGTTCTGATCCGGAGATAATTCCCTGATTGCGCCCCTTGCTCAGGAGAGCCAGAACCTCTTCCCTCAGCATTATGGCCGCTCGGCCTGACGCACGGGAGAACACTACTTTGGTTGTTAGTGGAGGTATGCTCGTGAATTGCAACCTGTATCCTTTTAGTACGGTACGTAGTACCCAAGGATTCGGTTCGCACGCTTTCCATTTGGAAAAACATTGAGCGAGGGGATTCAAGGGGAAGGTGGGGGCTGCTGACGTCATCTGCCCCGACGGGTTCTGACCGTTCGACAGTGGGGGAAGCCCGTGACGTAGACGGGGAATCCCACACACCGTCGACATCCGCCCTGTAGCATTGCTCGTTAGCGCTAGCTGGGCTAATGTCGGTGTCGTCACAGAGCGAGCGTCCGTTCCCATGGGAACGTGAGACGCTGTCGCTCTGCGTGACGTAACCTCGGAACCAAACCTCGTTGTTGTGTCTGCCCGGACCGCAACTCCCCTCGGGGAGTGCTGATGGAGTAACACCGGGGTTTGTTGATGTGAGTTCCGTCGCACCTCGTCCGCCATGTTGGTGAGGTCGAGGGGAACGGACCTTTCGTGCGGTGTTTCTACCCGGAGCTAAACTAGTGTTGCCCTTGGGGAGCTTCGCTGGTGTAACACCGGGGTTCTCTGTAACGTAAACTTCCGCCTCTCTGCCGCCATTTTAGGGCGGCTGAGAGAGGCGGCCATTTTGTGCCTTTTCCGAGCCCCAGAGGCGTTTTGCCGCCCTCTGCCGGACGGAAGAAGGTACTGCAGAGATGCAGATGGAATTAAAGTTTTGTTTACAGAGAACCCCCCTTTTACACAAAGCATTTGAGACATTTGATTCATTAGCAAAGGTTTCTCTACCTGCGATTGACTCATCATGTTTACAGCATGCACAGTATTTGTCCCTACAGTGTTTGGGATGTCGTCCTGACTGGTTAGGGGACATGGCGAACACTGAGGGCTCATGAATGATTGCAGAGGACAGTGTTTCCCCCCGGGAAACATGCTGTCTTGACTTTTCATGACATGGGAAAAAATGGGCATTTGTGATTTTGGCAATAGATTTATTCCACACAAAGGAAGCACATTTTGTACACTCATCACTTGAGAATAAAGGCACACATGACTTTGAACCGTATTCATTGTCTTTAGCGTCTTTTTGCACCGGTGGACTGGTCCTCGACTCCGTCCGGTTGGGCAAGGAAAGCGCCAGTTCTTTTTCCCAAGTGGGAAGCTGACCCCGCATGATGCCGGCCAAGAGGCTGTGACGGGGTAATCAGCTGGGGGCCCGATAATCGGGCGATGAGTGTCACTTCGGCTGCCTCCCCCTGCGACTAGGCCCGCTGTCCTTGTGTTGGGGCCTAGGCGAAGGTGGAGGAGGTGGAGCGCGTTTCTCATCCTTGCGCCTGACATCCTGAGCGCCGAAAGAGCCTTGAGGACGCTCCTAGGAGCTGGCTCTGGTGCTGGATGCCTTGGACGCGCCACGCTTGCGTCCAGAGGCGCACTTGCCACCCGAAGCTCCCTGCTGTTGCGGCCTGGCCACAGTGGGGGCGGTGGGTAGTGAGAGGAGGCCTGCGGCTGTCTCCTCGAGCTGTTTCTCCGCTGCCTTGGTCCTGGTGATCAGGTCGGCTGCGGTGTCAAACAGGTTGCCGGCTTTGAGTGATAGGCCACGGAGACCCGTAGTCAGTATGGCCTTGCACTCAGCTGGAGCAGCGAACCCACATTCAAGGCCTTGACAGAGTAGCAGAGGCCTTGTAGAGAGCAGCGTCTGTGGCGGTGATGGACCTCTTACCGTGGTCGACGAAGACGGGGCCACTCCCGTGGCTCAGTCTCACCGACCCCGCTTTGGCCCTCTCGATGGCAGCAGCGAGGTCTCTGTCCATCGGCGGGAGGCCCGCGACCCCCAGGTCGGACCCGGTCAGGATGTCGAAGACAAACCCCAGTCTGTCCGGCTCTTTCCTGACCGCCCAGGAGAACTGCACCGCGTCCCTGACGCCGCAGGCTTCTGGAAGCAACTTGGACTCGATTGTTCGGGGGGGAGGGGGGTCAAACCTTGGAACCCCGGTATGGGGACCCCGACGGACAGCTTTGCTGGCTCCATGGGCTGCGCCAGGCCGCATCTGGCGATTTTTTGCCGTTTTTTGCCCGTTTGAGCACGACGGAGACGGCCTCCTCGGATATCCTCGCCTGGCCAGGAATCTCCGAGGTCACCGCCGTCTCTCGTGCAGGCACAGGAGGAACCGGGCTGGTCATCGTCACCTCCTGTGACTGCTGGTAGGATGTGAGGCCTACGTCCCCTTCCTCGTCCGCCACCACGACAAGGCCTTCGTCGTCCTCCTCGGCGCCGCCTTCGAAGTCACTGCAGTCCGGAGTAGCAGTGTCGCCCCAGGCGGCGATGGAGGTGGTGGGGGAGAAGACGAGGATGTCGCTGTCTTGAGACGGCCCGACGGCCTCGACAGCGGCGTCTGGGTCCGGGGATGAGGAGGTGGTCCTTAAGGCCTCCTCATTCCGGACCTTGCTGATGGCTCCACTGGAACGTGGGGCCGAGTAGAGAGGAGGGCCCATGGCCCCCAGGCTAGTGCTAGCCGCCGGCGCCCTTGGTGCTTTGGCGGGCGGCGCCTCGGGGCTAACACAGCCTTTACCTGAGGCAGCTAGCGAGGTGGCCCTGGCCAGGCGTCGCTCCAGCTGGGCCTCAGAGAAGCTCCTGCAGGGGTCGCACCCGTGTTCGTCTCCGTCTCGGTTACGGGCGAGCCAGGCGTGGTTAGGCCCCAAGCAGGACAGGCAGAGGCGGTGGTCATCGTCCGCAGCTACGAGGTATTCACATCCTCGCATGGCGCATGGACGAGGCGCCTCCATTCTTTCCTTTCTCCGTCGAGCACGAGGCAAACAAACAACAAAAGGCTAGGTAGCTAGCCTAGCTGCTTTGTTTAGGACTTAGCGTTAGCGTTTAGCTTAGCTTAGCTTTCGCCTCGTGGCGAGAAAACGGAGAGGATAGGAAAGAAAGTAATAATAAGAGTAAATAAATTTAAGGAACTCGGGAGAGTTATAAAACTGAAAACTATTTTACGAAAGCGCCTGTAGAGTAGCACGGTAGTGCCCTCGCTTTGGGTTGTGTTGGAATTCGTCAAGTTTTCTCTGTAGTGCTAGTTCACCTCCGTGCGCAGTCGCGTAAGCAGAGTGGAAGAAGAGGACGAGCTCATATGACGCAGTGGTATTTATACCACCACCGGTCGCCGGTGTTTTGCGTCACACGACCCTATCCAATAGGAAATTGAATTCGGGAGTCTGTGTGTGCTCTGTGTGATCGCCAGGGGGCGATGATATCCCATAGTAAGTATCTTACTGGAGCTTACGCAATAATAACTGCTATTTTCAAACATTATACTTTTACTTTTGGTACTTCAAGTACATATTGATACCAATACTTTTGTACTTTTACTCAAGTACATTTTGAATTCCGGACTTTTACTTGTAACAGAGTACTTCATTGCAATATTGATACTTTTACTTAAGTAAAACATTTGAGTACTTTTTCCACCACTGGATATCAAACATTTTGTAACATTATTCCATCCGGGGAGGCTTCTGCTTCGCAGCCTGCAGCAGAGCCAGAGTCAGCTTGACAAGGCTGAGAGGAGGGCAAGAGTGTTGGCAGCGGTGCCGAGGGCATCGACATCAATAATACAGCTTCTCTGCACCCAACAAGATGTACCCATGTTGATGTTAACACCATGGGCTACCATCAATCACTCTGCTCACTTCTACCAAGCCCTTAAATGGAATGCATAAAATGCACTGTACATCCCCAACGCCAGTGAGTTTACAGACAGGTCGGTGATTTTGTTTGAGATTTTCTGGGTGGAGAGAAACATGCCAAGTAGACAGTGGTGAAAAGTAACTAAGTACATTCACTCGAGTACACATTTGGGGTAAATTTACTTTACTTGAGTATTATTTATATGTTTCAATAGTTGATATACTTATCAGAGGTACTCCACTATGACTAGGTACTTTGAAGATTTAGATCAATATTAAAATAACATACATCAAGCCCTATAATAGTTAATCTATTCAAAAATAGCCAGTCTACAATTTGACCAGCAGCCACTTTGTTGGGCGAGGCCCAGCTGCCCCAGGAACAGCTTTGCCAGCCAGGTGGCAGTGAGAGCACATCTCTCCCCTTGGGGACCGTGAGGATCATGGCATGAACAATAGGGACCTCAGCTGGATAATTTGCTCAGGCATCGTGCCCCCATATGTGTCACTCTAGCTCAGTTCTGCTCACAGTGCAGACATGCCCTGGGTGACAATTAGAAGCCGCAGTCTCAGCAAAACTGTGCCGTAATGCCAGCCGACTTTTATGACATGACAGAGATGTGCAATAAAACGTGGTGCAGCGATGTCGCTCCGCTGAGTGAACGCTGCAGTATAGGTAAAAAGATGTTGTATGAAGTATGCATGCCCGATTGCCTGCATGGTATTATGCGTGTGCTGTGTGTGTGTGTGTGTGTGTGTGTGTGTGTGTGCGCGTGCGTGCGTGCGTGCGTGCGTGCGTGCGTGCGTGCGTGCGTGCGTGCGTGCGTTAAGTACTTTAACGCATGTACTTACTGTAAGTAAAAGCATCAATACTGCGGGCGCCCGCTGGCCTAGTGGTCCAGGCGCATACCACATTAACAGCGTGTTGCGGGCTCGACTCCCGATCCCGACGACCTTTGCTGTGTGTCACCCCCCATCTCTCTCCCCATTTCCTGTCAGCCCACTGTCCTGTCAAATAAGGGCATAAAAGCCCCAGAAAATATATATATATACCCAGGTCAGGTAGGTATGATATGAGTGATGTCATCATGTCATCATGTGTCTCGCTAGCGAATCACAGCTGGTGACAGACGGACACACACACACACACACACACACACACACACACACGGACGGACGGAGGGTAAAACATACTCTCCTCCATGCCTTCGGCCTGGCGGAGACAAAAAAGTATCAATACTGCAATGTAGAAACACTCTGTTAGTAAGTCCGGTAATCAAAATTTACATGAGTAAAAGTACTGGCATCAAAATATACTTTCAGTACCAAAAGTAAAAGTACTTATTTTGCAGAATGTCCCGTTTTACAAGTTATCATTACTAGACCATACCCGTCGGGGGATATGAGCACCACGCGCGCGTCATGGTCCGCTTGTTTCACGGATTTGGCAACACCGGCGCTTGTTTGACGCACGTGATTTGGCAACCCGGGAACCAGCGAACACAAAAACGTTGATAAACAGCTGACATTTGGGGAAATGCGAAAAACGGGCTTCTGTGTTCCGTGCACATGGTAATGGTCAATGGCTGTGTGCAAATGCAGATCAATTGCTCCAGCCACTGAAGAGAACCGGGCAGAACAGATTTTGGGCACAGACAGAGCTACAGACGCACAGAGCTACAGATGCACAGAGCTTTGTAGAAATGATGATGGATCTATCGATTTCAGATGATGTCGAAAATGTATTAAAAGAATCTTTTGAAAATAGCCAAAGTTTAAATAGGCCTGCAGTGGTTAATGTATGTTCTGTAATAATTATCAAAATCTACAAAGTTAACTACTAACTAAAGTTTTCAAATAATTGTAGTGGAGTAAAAGTACAATATTTTGGAGAGTGGAGTAGAAGTAAAAGTATAGAAAATTGGAAATACTCCAGTAAAGTAAAAGTACCTCAAAAGTTTACTTAAGTAGAGTACTTGAGTAAAGTAAAAGTACCTCAAAATTATACTTAAGTAGAGTACTTGAGCACATGCACTTTGTTACTTTCCACCACTGGCATGCATGCCTTGTGTGCATTCAAAGAGGCTGACTGATGGGGTTTCATTATTGACAAAGCGAGGCTTGTTGTGCCATTCCCTGAACCCCTGGAAGTGCTTGCCGTGCAATTAGGCCCCTCTCCCCTTTCCCCCGTCCCAAACAATGAGTTATTGCTGATCAAGTTAATGCATCATCATCATATGAATGCACGAAAACAACTGCTGAAAAATCTAATTAAGTCTTACTCCCCATATCAAAACTAGGCCTATTGAAGGCTAAATGATTATAAGCTGTAACCACTGCTACGTTTTTACCCAATCACATGAATAGGTTTTTATTATGTGAAAACCAGACCTGCTGAATCAATCAAGCTTCGAGTCAAGACAAAAACCTGTTATGCTGTTCTAAGTGCAAGTATGAGAACTTTCAATTGAGTGTCAGCCGGGCGTTGAGCTAATATATAAATCGTTATTTCCTTTTAGCTCTTTATTTATTGTCCAAAATGGAGTAAAACATTCTTGCCATCTTACCTGTCAATTTGCTACACTCTTGTTCTCTACTGATATTTCCTCAAATTTTGTACTTGATGGTGAAGGTTGGATTTTGTAAGCAATGGGCCCCTGGGCAGAATTCATTTGTACAGGCCCCCCACCTCACACACACCATTTTAAAGTTATATAGCACTGCCATACTTGGTACTAAAATTAATTATGGATAAAATCTGGACAATTCCGTAGGGAATATTGAAAACATTTTAGTTGTTAACAGCTGTCAGAACTCAGGACAACCAGCTTGAAACCGGAACAGTCCCGGACAAACCGGGACGTCTGGTCACTGTATATGCTAAATACATCAGTTACATCTATCCCCAATTCAGACAAAATTAATAGGAACAGATAAATTAGAGCGGATCTTAGAGTCCAGTGCCAAGCATGTTATGTCAGAGCTCAGCTCAAAACATCTAGCCTTGAACAGCAGCCAATATCTAATCATCGTGAATGAGGAAATTCCATTACCAGGGAGCGAGGGGAGAGCAATTTGACCGAGAGGAATACAAAGCAAGAGGTGTTGCTACCATGACAGAATGCTAGCCCTGCATGACTCAAAGCTTTCAACAGCCACAACACAAAAGACGTACGTGACAGACTCTAGCTCCATCTGTGACCTCACCCATCGCTGTAGCGATGGGTGAGGTCACAGATGGGGCTAGAGAGGCTCACATCAACATTCTCTTCCTTCCAAAAACACTTCCTTAGTCATTGAACTTGATTCATTCATCAAAATATACACAGCGGGTGACTACCATTAGCTGCCTTGACTTCTGTGCAGCAGAGTCCTTGAGAAGGCCAGTAAAATCCACTTTCCGCAGTAGGTCACTTTTAATGGACATCAGGGTGAGAAGATTCAGCCTCCCATGAACCATCATAGATGTCTTTCTTTGTTCTTTGTTCTTTCTTTCTTTCTTGCTTTCTTTCTTTTACCAGAGCAACGATAAAAAAAAAGAGAGCTCAGCATTTGTGTCAGGTTAGCGTAAGGTAAAGCTGTATCTAGGGAAATGATCTGCTAATTTTAATCAGAGATTGTTTCAGGGCTCAAGATTGCATATGTAGGCCTATGGCCAACGTTATATCATCGTTGTGTAATTAAAACAATGTGTTTACTGCACATGCAGCAGGGCGGAAGGGAACACATTTGCAAGTGTTAATTGAAATTGAACTTAATCTTGTGGCAGGTGTTTTGCCCAAAAACTAAGACAGCCTGACTGCCTAGAATTAACAAATAGGCGTAGGTACAAAACACCTTAGGGGAGGGGGCAGTGTTGTGTGTGTGCACACACGCCGACAATATTGGTTTTAACAATGCTTTTTGCACACGGTTTCAGGCGCTCCCAAACTCATCCAATTTTATACAATCCCATTATGCCACATATGGGCTCAATTTAATTCTATTTATTCAGAGAAACATTTAGGCTAGACTACAGAAACAACACAGCTATGTAAGCTATATACAGCAACAGGTGTGTGTGTGTGTGTGTGTGTGTGTGTGTGTGTGTGTGTGTGTGTGTGTGTGTGTGTGTGTGTGTGTGTGTGTGTGTGTGTGTGTGTGTGTGTGTGTGTGTGTGTGTGTGTGTGTGTGTGTGTGTGTGTGTGTGTGTGTGTGGCCCCCACCTTCTACAGTATTGGCTCTGCCTCTGTGAATTGTGTGAGTTGCATACATGTGGTTAAGTCAGTTTACAAGCAAGTCCCTTTTCTGTGAGAGCCTTGAGCACCTCTCAGTGGTCAGAGGTAAGTATTGCCATCGGGTGGTACTACTCATGACAGGGGAAATCATGTTGTATCTTTGAAGCTAAAAAAGTTGGTAGGGTAAGTGATATTTTTTGGTTAAAACAAAACGTTTTTGTTAAAAGGTTAAAGCACTATATTCTGATAGTAATCATTGCTTATGCTATAGAGCGTTTGTTCAGGAACAGGAGTCGTCCTCACGTCCTATCTCTCCAGCTCTTAAATAAACAGAAAATAAATGTTCAGGTAATCAGGAGAGAGTAGGCTACCCATTTATCAGCTTCATTTTTATAGTGTTCCAGTCTGCCAGTTTTTGTCTGCTCATTTCTTTGTGTCATCTCTTCCAATGTCACTTGTTTAATCTGTATCCTGTCTGAGTTCCCAATCCTGATTGGATAAAATTGGTATCCTGACCCGAAAATGCATATTCTGTTTAATAAAGAGCTGGAGAGACATGGAGACTCCTGTTACTGAACAAACACTCTATATTAATAGCAATGAGTATCAGAATATTGAGCTATTTAACACTTACTTTAAGAAAATCCCTTTCCCTACCTTTAATTCTATACAAGAGATCTTCTGTGTGACAGTCAAATACAAGACAATGATAGACTGCCTTTGTTTTAGTATGTGTGTGTATTAAGCCACTTGATGAATGTTTTTAATTACTCTTTGTGAGTGTATGTTATTGTTTCATATTGAAATTACCTTTAACGTTGATGCCATCTGCTGCCTTGTAAAAGAGATTCGATAGGATTTCCCAATATAAAATATGGAGCTCCTCATGGCTCCAGACTGGCCTCCAAGTATAGACTGTTCATCCCATAACCAGAGGAATGGTGGATCCGAGATTATGAATCCCCACAAAAATGCAGTTGTCGGTGCAAAGATATTTGGCGACTGAGTTCCTTAGCTTGCGAGCAGTGTAAACAAGAAATTTGGCAAACACACCAAATCTACAGTATACAGTAGACGACAAGCCTCCTACAGAGTCATACCTTAATAATACTATTCCCAGGCCATTGGGACCATCAAAACACAACTTCAATATTATGCTTTATATTTGCATCTTTTATAGCAGCCTATGCTTTTGGATCTGTGTTGTAAACAGTCTAATTGATCTATAAATCCACGGAATCTCTATATCTGACTGTCCCCCCACGTATCTCGAGAAACTTCGGAGTCGGACCGATCGACTTCAACATGTATCAACTAGAACCAAAACACTCTCGCCCCGGGTCTAGTCTAATCCGGCGACCTCGGAACGGTCGCCACTAGGCATCCCGAAACGTAGCCTCCGTAAAACTATTCCAAAACGTAACCTTATTCCTAAACTTAACCTCAGTAAAACTATGCCTAAACTTAACCTTATTCCTAAACTTAACCTCAGTAAAACTGTGCCTAACCCTAAATGTATTCCTAACCTTATCCTCAGTAAAACTATTCCAACCTTATTCCTAAACTTAAACACAGTAAAACGATGCCTAACCCTAAATGTATTCCTAACCTTATCCTCTGTAAAACGGATACAAGAACCGCTGGGGGGCGAGTGGTCCACGGAAAAAATGGGGGTGGTTACCCCTATTGCTGGTAACAGGAACGCTCGCCCCAAAACACACTTGCCCCCATTGTTTTCACAGGCCGCTCACCTCCATCGGTTCTTGTATTCTTGTATTTGATTTACTGTGGTTTATTATTAATCAATAAAGATGAGTTTCAAGCAGTTTCTTCAAAATGTATCTGAAATCAGAATGTGGCATTAGATTCCCCACATACGAAAATCTACAAAAGCACAGTTAATTCATTTGTTTGCCTTATTTAGTCAAAATCATGCACATTTCAGCCTGGTGGCCGCCATCTTGAATTTCAAAATCTTCAGGCATTATTGACCATTTTTGAGCTGGGCTTTGAGTAAATTTGAATTCAGCACCCTTCAATACTCCAGACCGATCAAAAAAACGCTGTTGATCAAGTGAAAAACAATGCAAGTGAGGGAGAAGCTGCATGCCCGGAGCTTACAACAAGAATGTAAGTTTAAGTAGCTACCGAATAAAGTAAGAACCAGTGGTGCAGTAGGCCTACTGCTCATTGCACACTTTTGAACAGGAGCACACGCATGCATATGCATCGATCAAAAACAACCCTTAAGTTCACATCTCTAAACAAAGCTTACAAAAGCTGCCGACTGCCTAGTGTCAAACAGCGTGAATTAACATAGGAATGACCCTGGATGCTTATCAATGGTCCATTGTTTTCTTTTTTGCTTTATTGTTAGATTATTTGTACTTTTTCTCTAAAGCACTTGTGCTTTATTCTTGCTCTGTAAAGCCCTTTGAGCCGAATTTCATGTCATGAAAGGTGCTATACAAATAAAGTGTATTATTATTTTTATTATTATTGTGTGACCTGCGCATGGCGCATGACATCATTAAAACAGCATACCACTGCGCCACTGGTAAGAACACATTCATTTGCAAGCTTGTTTAAAAGCAGCAGTTCAAAATGCAACAATGTAGGCCTATACTGACCGTAGGCTTTTCTTAGTGTCTTAGTGTCTGCATATATTTTCTTTTCCTGTGTCAGGCTGTGAGATGTGTTTTTAAGCCTGTTAAATAAATTAATTAAATAAATAAATTCCTACTGTTTCACAGCAGGCAGGGGTAACACAATGTGCTATATTACTGCATATGAAATTAAGGCATTCAGTGTCATAATAAAGGAAATTATACATTATTATTGTCCCCATCAGTATGTTTATACCCCCCAACAGTATGTTTATACTGTCCATTTCAGTATGATAGTGACAATATAGCAGCAGAAAGTTTGATTGAGATTCCTCTGCTGAGAAGATTTTTTTTTTATGTGGGAGTATGATGAGATAAGCTTGTTATCTTTTGGAGCAAGACACTGTTGTTCTACGCATTTATCTTGTGTGAGATATTCAGCGTCAGTGTCTCTCTGAGACAATTCAACTTGGTTCAAGTCAAGTCAGTTTAGGCTTAGTTTATACTTAGGGACAGGTCGATTTTTAAAGAAGGGTACCCCTGGAGAAAATGTATGTACCTCGATCTAAAATGCCATGACCCTCCCTTTGACTAAAAAAAAAAATCAATGACCCTCCCCAAATGATAAAAAAAAAAAGATTAACCCTCCCCGCCTAGGAGTTTCACGACATATTGTCCCACGATACAGCCTATCGTGGTAATAAAATGTGACGATAGTTGTATGATGTCATACTGTATTGTAACATTTTTTTAATTCTTTTTTTAATAAAAAAAAAACCATTTTTTTTGCCGGTGAAAGTTATAGGAGTTCTTACTGTATGGTGTATGATATGAAATGTAAAGCTTATCATAATCACAGTAATTATTAATCATGTCTTCCATCATATTCAAGGTATTTTGGAGAGAAATGAAACAGACTCCAGTCACTTTCAGTTTAAAGCACTGCAGAGGGGAGGTGTTGTGTGTCAGCTGATGCTCGTTGACGCTCGTTAATGTGACATGCATCAAAGCAATTATGCCTCTGCACTCTCAAATAGGCCTACATCTAACCTAAGATTGTTTACATGGTATTATACTGTATCTGGTATTATAGATTTTTTTAGCTGTTGGAAATAACTAGGCTGCACTTGGTTGGTAAAGTCCATATGACAAAAATATGAGGTTTGTGGAACTTATAGTTATGCAGTGTTATTTTATAATATATTTGTTATATTAGTGTCTATCTGTCCTCTGAAACAATGGGTTTATAGTTAGTGAGAACTTCACTTCTCCCTTAAGCTTGCACAAATGTATTTATTTGTGTGTACAAAGCACTTTGTAATTGTTTTTTAACTTTAATAAAGTTATTTTAAACTAAAGATGATGGCCAATGTTGATGATACACGAGAAAAGAACATTAATAAAGTATCATATCAATATCATATGCCCAACATCATGTATCGTATCGTGAAATCTTGACACCCTTAACCCTCCCCATCAAATACATGACATTTAAAACTGATAATATGTCCGATGTTTTGCTTTCCACATTGATTAGAACATTACTGTAGTCAGTCTTGTGCACAGTGTAGTGTCTGTAGTAGTGGTAGCAGAATGGATAGTGTTCTCAACTTACATGTGGGAAACCCATTGAATCCTGGTCAGATTGAAGAAAGTTGAGTATTTGGTAACCAGTAGTTTACAACTTTTTGTCACTCTGCCCTTTTAATTATTAACTACAGTGACTACACTGTTGCCTACATAAAACAAATTACGCTATCAATTATGGCCTGATTATTCTGGTTTTATTTGTGGAGCTAGGCTGGCATCTATACACAACTGTCCATATGATTATGAATATGCAGTTATAAATTGGTCATTGTAACCAAACCTGGTGTATGTAATAGGCTCTATGCACAGCTAGTTAGGGAATTTTAGCAAGATGTTTGGACTGTGAAAAAAATTACCAATAACTTTCTTCACCAATGTGTTCTTATAGGTGTCTAGAATCATCTCTCAATTAATGCAAACCCAAATCCTCGTGGAAAATCCTGGAGAGACAAAGTTAAGGAGCCCAGAGGGCTTGGGTTTAAAAATATGAAAAAATAAATAAGTCTAAAATTAACTTGTGAGGTGTCTAACTAGGGCAGGGGCTTTCAACTGATTGTGAACCAGGGACCATCACCCTGACTAAGACTCAACCTGGGGACCACTGTTGTGTTGGGAGGGGATATGGGCTAAGATTTGTTTTTTTGGCAACACTAACACTGTCAGGGTTAGTGTTGAACGAGGACCCAAATGCAGACACTGAAGGCGGCAGGTCAAATCCAGCAATTTATTAATAAACTCAAAAACGAGGCAGGCAAATAACACTGAACACACAAGGTAGACATATGAGGAACTAACAAGGAACACACTGAAACACAGGGTTTAAATAGACACAGGGATAACAGGACACAGGTGAACTCAACTGACAATCAACACTGGGATAGGCTCGAGGACTAAGAGGACACAGGTGGAAACACAGACAAATCACAAGGCAGGTACAGAACTACAGGGGCGGACAGGAAACAATTAGAATACTACAAAATAAGAACCAGAAACACTTCAAAACAAGACACAGAAATGCATATCCTGACATTACCCCCCCTCAAAGGGACGGCTACCAGACGTCCCACAAAAACAACAAACAAGAGGGGGCCCAAAGGAGGTCAAACAAGTCTTCACACTAGACTGGGGCAAAAAACCTGAACACAGAACTGATACAAACTGTCAAGAACAAAAACTGACTGGACACTTTACAGGGAACAGGACTGGACAAGAGCAAAGAACCAGGGGCTAGAGAATAGGGCAGGGCAGAGTGGGACAGGAGCAGGGCTAGGAACAAAACAAAAAACTGGGATGGGCAGGGCCAAAACTCTGCACTAGCTCAACTAAGCAGGACAGGCTCTGAGCAGGACAGAGCAGGGTGATACGGGACTGGGGAACCTGACCAAGTACAGGGAGAAGGACTGAGGACACTGGCAAGAAAAAAGTGACGAGAAACGGGCAGAAAAGACAGAAGCAGACAGACAGACTACACACAACCAACAAGACTGACCGAGACCGACAGAAGGACGAACAATCATACCAACAGAAAGGGACTCACACAAAAAGGCAGGTGGGCAGACACACAGACAGACATGCAGAAAGGCACAAAGACAAGCAGACAGGCACCAACTGAGACAAACCAATAGACAAACAGATTAACTGACAAATAGGCAGGCAAGCGGACAAACAGGTGACTTGACACAACAGGCGGGAAAGCAAGTCAGAGGGAAGACTGGAGGACTGGGGTGTAGATAGTCGGACAAACAGACTGGCAGACAAACTAGCAGACAAGCAGAGAGGGAGACAGGCAGATACACAAATAGGGAGAGCAGCTAACGGGGTGGTTGGTGGACCAACTACACCCCTGGCCAGAGGGCGGGGTGTTCCAGAGTGGAACTGGGGGGACTTAACAGACTGGAGAAATGGGGAATTAAGGGCATGAGAAACAGAAGGGCTGACATAAGGAGAAATGGGGGTGCGAGTGACCTGGGAAACAGGAGGTCTGACAGACCAGACAGGGGAGCTATGCTGGGAAACGGAAGGAATAGGCTGGCTAGGTACAGGCCTAGGGACGGGGCTACGAACGTGGCTGGGAACAAGGCTAGAGACAGTAAAGGGACTGTGGACAGGACTAGTACGGGGGCCCGGAACTGCATTAGGTCTGGGTAATGGAGACAAGGACCCAAGGGGACTGGGACACGAGGAATCTAGGAAACCTGGGGGCAAAGGCTGAAGAGCAATCTCGGGGTCCAGCGGCTGACCTGCCAGCCTGGGGGCCAGCTGCTGGAGTGCAGGCCCGAGATCCTGCTGCTGTAGTGCAAGCCCAGGCTCTGACAACTGGAAGTCGGGCCCGGGGTCCGGCAGCAGGAGTGCTTGGGCAGCATCGGCGGTGACGACAGGGCACAGTACACAAAGTTCAACAGGGGTGTCAACAGAGACATTTGGCGAAGGCTCTGGCAGATTGCCAGATGACGAGGGTGCTGGCAAGGCGTCGGCGGGGGCAGCCGACGGGGATTCAGGCAAGACGTCGGCGGGGGCAGCCGACAAGGGTTCAGGCGAGACAACGGCAGGGGCAGCCGACGGGTGTTCAGGTGAGACGCCGGCGGGGGCAGCCGACAGGGGTTCAGGCGAGACAACGGCAGGGGCAGCCGACGGGTATTCAGGTGAGACGCCGGCGGGGGCAGCCGACAGGGGTTCAGGTGAGACGTCGGCGGGGGCAGCCGACAGGGGTTCAGGTGAGACGTCGGCGGGGGCAGCCGACAGGGGTTCAGGTGAGACGTCGGCGGGGGCAGCCGACAGGGGTTCAGGTGAGACGTCGGCGGGGGCAGCCGACGAGCACTTCGACAGGACGTCGGCGGGGAGAGCCAACGAGGACACAGGCGGGGCGTCGGCCGGGACAGCCGACGAGGACACAGACGGGACACAGGTGTAGACAGCCGATGCGGACACAGACAGGGCATAGGCGGGGACAGGCGATGAGGACACAGGCAGGGCACAGGCGGGGACAGACGACGAGGACACAGGCGGGAGACAGCCGACGACAGCCGACGAGGAACCTGGCGGGACAGACAACAAGGACACGGGCGGGACAGGCAACGAGGACACAGGCAGGACAGACAGCGAGGACACAGGCAGGACAGACAACGAGGACACAGGCGGGACACAGGCGGGGACAGCCGACGAGGAATCTGGCAGGACAGGCAGGGTGTTGGCGGGAACAGCCAACGAGACTTCAGGCAAGACTGGGGGCGGAGTCACTGTAGCGCTGGGCAGCAGTGGAGCCTTGAGAACGCTGGGCAGCGACACACACTGGACACTGGGTAGCGATGACTCCAGGGTGCTGGGCAGCGAGGACTCCAGGGCGCTGGGCAGCGGCGAGTGCTGACGGCGTCGGGAGCAACGCCGATCACGCTTCTTCCTGGAGGGGCCACAGTTCCCCATGGAACTGGGCAGGTAAGACCCCTCCCATGGGTCCGGGACTGGGGCCATCTCTGGACAGGCAGGTGCAGAGTCAGAAAAGGCAGGTTGGAGGCCCACAAACCCTAGTCTGATAGACTGGGGCTCAGGCTGGTCACTGGTAGGCTGGAGTGCAGGCTGGGAAGCAGACTGCTGGAAGCTAGCAGACTGTGAGTCAGGAGTATTAAGGAAGTCTTTAGCCCACTGAGGCAACAAACACCTCAGCTCGGGCTTACAGGAAACCTCCTTGCGAGCCAAAAACAGAGCCGCTTGTCTGATTTCTTGGCTCACGGCCCTTCTCCACTCACCCTGACAGCACAATATAGAATAAGTTGCTTCATAAAGTTCATCTTCAAATGAATTAACTGGGTCTATTTCCAGGTTGTCAATATCCTCTGTGGCAGGTGGAATATCTGCCACATTAGAATGCTTCAATGGCTTGCTCCAAACCGGCATGATGAAAAAACTAAAAACTAAAAATAAACCTTGTCTGCTGGGTCCAAACTTGGTTAGTTCCTACTGTCAGGGTTAGTGTTGAACGAGGACCCAAATGCAGACACTGAAGGCGGCAGGTCAAATCCAGCAATTTATTAATAAACTCAAAAACGAGGCGGGCAAATAACACTGAACACACAAGGTAGACATATGAGGAACTAACAAGGAACACCCTGAAACACAGGGTTTAAATAGACACAGGGATAACAGGACACAGGTGAACTCAACTGACAATCAACACTGGGATAGGCTCGAGGACTAAGAGGACACAGGTGGAAACACAGACAAATCACAAGACAGGTTAGACAAGGCAGGTACAGAACTACAGGGGCGGACAGGAAACAATTAGAACAATACTACAAAATAAGAACCAGAAACACTTCAAAACAAGACACAGAAATGCATATCCTGACAAACACTATGCATCCCAGGTCTATAATATATTCTGATCAGCTTATAACTCTGTATGATTAGAGTTATAAGAACTAAAATATGCATAACCCTTTATAACACTGTTTCTCAACCAATTGTCCATAGACACATGTTCTTAAATAATGACTGTTAAGGGCTTGATATAATTCATTGCACGATACTATGCGCAACACTTTTAATCAAGCCCTTAATTAACAGTCACTATTTAACTGAAATATAATGCTAGTGAGCAGAGCGTTTTTGAGTGTTTGAGTGTTTGAGTGTTTTTGAGAATTTCTCTTACTTCATCCAGCCCTCTATTAAACTCATGTTAACTGATGAGTGAGCAGACACATGCTATTATATGGGCACATTTCCTAATAATGACGGCGCAACCAGGCCACACTTCCACTTCTTGAGATTCCAGTTCCCTTTTCTGTGGAAGTTCCAGTAACTGCTGTCAACAACATTGAAGTGTCATCTTAGGTCATTGAGTGAACTGTTTCTCAACTAGTGGTCCATGACATGATCACGGGTGGTCCATGTTTGTCTCTTCTTGGCTATAGTGGAGTCTCATGTCTCATGTCATTTTCTGGCTCAAACCTTGCCCTGTACATATTGTTCAAGTATGCCAGCATGAAAATACTACTGTCACAGAGATGCGTAGTTACAAAAGGTCAAATACATTTTGCTTTTACTGTAAGCCTTGGGAATTGTGCCTGACAACTCATGTGTTTCATACATGTGCCTCTTGACTAGCCTGGCGTAGCTAGACTATATCACTGAGTGCAATTTTTTTTTGCACTCGCAGATTTGTCTGGTTCCAGGCTACCTCTTGACAGAGTCTGTGGACATGGCAATGAGCTGATCCTCTTTTGTGGTTAAGCTTGAAGTACTTTTGGAATTGAAGCATAAGCGTCCTCAAAGGACCACTGATGATGATGATAATGTCTTTAATTCCTCAAATACAAAGTTACTAAGTTTCTAAAAAAAGAAAAAAGAAAAAAAAAAGAAACTTAAAAGAAAATCTTCACTTTCCTACAATACTGAATGCATGATTAGGGACCACATGCAATACCTCCACGGACCACCAGTGGTCCACGGACCACCAGTTGAAAACCCCTGAACTAGGGGTTTTCAGGGGTGCTGAATCCATTCCAACCATTATGTTTGAGTAAAAATGTCTCCCTGGCCATATAATATTGGTATATTGGTTATTGTTAAGCTGCTCATGAAGGCCAGGTCCATTCGGCAAGATAGTGCCCACCCACTCGAGCCAGAGTACAGGCTGTTGCCATCTGGCCGTCGTCTGGGTGCCCCTGGTGTCAAAAATAACAGATACAAGCACTCCTTTGTCCCTGCCTCAATTCGTGCAATCAACGCTGCCAGTAACAGGTAAAGGATATGTTACTGATGATGACGATGTTGAAACAAGAACTTTATGCCGGCACTTTATATCCTATAATTTTTTCTGAATGTAGCCTTTTATTTTTATCTCTTGCACTAGATGCGCCCAGACTTCTGTTTTATGCTATGGTGTTTCATGTCTGTTGTTGTCCTGTACTGTCTGTATGTTTTAAACCACTACTCTTGCTGTAAACCTAATTGCCCTTTTGGGACATTAATAAAGACCTTGAACCTTGTAATGTACAGCACAGTGTATAATCAATAGTAGGGATTGGGGTGTTGTTGAATTGATTCTATTCTGAAAAATAAATTAAGAAAATATTGCTAAACACTTGATAAGAGTGTACACCTACTGTGCACATGCTCAGTGGGATACACTGTCTGCATGTGGGGACTTAAGGAGCCTTAACTTAACTGGGCTCCTTAACTTTGATTGGCTCTCCAGGATTTTCCACGAGGATTTGGGTTTGTATTAATTGAGAGATGATTCTAGACACCTATAAGAACACATTGGTGAAGAAAGCTATTATTGGTAGTAATTTTTTTCACAGATGGTCCAAACATCTTGCTAAAATTCCCTAACTAAGCAGCCATATTGTGAAGACATTCACAGGTTTTGCCAATGATACTAATGAAGGCTCTGTTCCGTTCTGGTCAAACAGAGTCAGGGTGCTGATAGTGTGCACATTGGCTCACTGCCACTGGAAACAATCTGCTACACCAGTGGGTCTAAAATTTGGGTCCAGGGACCCTCATGGTTCCTTAAGGGGTTTCCAAGTGGCCCCTTACGGGTGTGTAACTCTGAGAGTGTACAAATGGAACCAAATGGACCCGTGAGGGTCCAACTCTGAGAGTTATGGGGGTCATGGAAATGAAAAAGTATGAGAACCACTGTGCTACACTAAATGGAACAGAGCCTTCATTAGTATCATTGGTAACACCTGTGAAGGAAGTGATAATATGGCTGCTGTGCATAGAGCCAATTCTATGAGCAACAAAAACACACTTAAGAGGATATCTCTGTGTTGGAAAATGGGATAATGCATCTCTCCAATATGCCTAACGCCTGTTGAAGTTTTGCTTAATTGTTCAACCACCATCGTTAAGACGCTGATAGATTCGACTGGGTCGTTCACACTGGCTGTGCATTGATGGCTTGTTAACGACCGTCATTGATTCTAAATAGACCAAGGTGTACTTGATTTGAATCCTTTGTATCCTTTGAAATAGAGAGGGGTCATTGACCACTTTTCTGCTGTACTAAAAAGGTATATAAAAAACTATTTTATCAATTCAAAATTGCATGACCCTCCCTTGGATTCAAAGTAAAAATTGCCTACCCTCCCTTGGATTCAAAGTAAAAATTGCCTACCCTCCCTTGGACTAAAATTAGAAAGGCATGACCCTCCCCTATTTTCCTCCAGGGACCCCCTTCTGTAAATTTCGACTGGTCCCTTAACCACGTTCAACATGGCATCCCTATTTTAGGCATTTTATTATAGTCAAATGTGTCACGTCAGCTGGTAGATCAGCTATGTTCGCACAACAACAACTCATATGACAAAGTATAAAAGTGGCTTTAACTGATTTTCTAGATCAGTTAATGATCCTCAAGTATTGTTGGACTATCACTCCTCCTGGCTGCAATGGCTATACTATTTCATAGTTTAGTCGATATGGTGAAATAGTTTTGGTATAATTTTCTAAACCTAATATTAAATTAACCATAAATCCTTAATTGGAATCAGTGATGACAGCTGACCAGGTCAGTGGGCTGTCTCCACACTTCCTCCATGAACCACCCCAGTGGCTGAGGCTTGGTGAAACCATACAATATACACACTGGTAAGGGCAGCTGGATTGTTGATAATAAGGAGGCCAGCGTGTGTTGATGCTCGAATATCCTGATTCCAGAGGAAGCAGCTACCATTTCCTGGTCAATCAAGCAACACGACAGGGACATAAGATAAGACCAAGAATGGCCATATGCGCATGCGGGTTCACATACACCCCACCCCACCCCACACACACACACACACACACACAACCTTCCCTTCCACATACCCCACCTCTCCTTCCTTCTCCACGGCCCACCCATACAGTCTGTCCGTGTGAGTGCCTTCATGGTCCGGTTTGCTGGTAGCAGAGTTTTCCAACACTCACCACCATCTCTCAGGATGGACTCTGGACTACCATACCAGCTGCTGTTACTTCTGGCTACCGGTCTCCTGAACTTTTGTAAGGACCCACCACTCTACTCCCTCTGTGACTCTTGAGGACACGCGTTCATTCTGATTATCCTTTATTCCGCAGATTCTCATTTTACACGTCTTATTCTCTTTTTTTTGTGTCCCAAACACAGGTCAATGCATTGAAGATCAGTCGTGTAAGTATAAAATGCAATTACACTTTCACTACAGCACTGGTTCTCAAAGTGGGGTCCAGGGACCCTCAGGGTTCCTTGAGGGGGTTACAAACGGACTCAGGTCTGTAACTCTCAGAGTTATGCGGGTCTCTGAACTTAAAAGGTTTGAGAACCACCACACTATAGAGTTGTGAGGAATCCTTTTTCAGTCTTAAACAGTCTGTTAGATAGTTTGAGATTGACTGATCCTTATTTTATGAAGCAAGATGGCTATTTTTACATCACACACACTAAATGTTAAGAGTTATTTTGCACAGGAAATGGGCATTGTACAAGCCTCATGTCTGTTTAGATTCATTGAAGGTATTTTTAGCTGTGATTTGTGCAGCTGCCTCCTGTGCTCTGCGTCGGCATGGGGATGAACGTCCCAACAATGCGAATGTCTTTGAAACATCAGGAGCCAGAATGTACCTGCTCATCCTATCCTCCCAGGGCAGTCTTTATCATGATGTTTTTGGAGCTCTTAGATGGCACTTTGGAAGGGAAGTCATATCATAGACTTACTTATACTTATGCCTATCGCTCCTTGTTATGGAGCATAGGCCGTTGACTACAGTCCGCCAGAGTCCTCTATCCTGGGCCTTCTTTTCCAGCTGTTTCCATGTCAGTCCACACTGCATAGAGCTGTTGTAGAATATCTACATCCACAGCTGTTAACCCATTAATACCTGGAACTGTGTCATTTTTTTATTTGAGCTAAAAAGCATTATTTTACACTTTAGGCTATTCAAAAATAGCAGATCTACAAGCTCATAGCGCGGCACCGAGTGCCGCGCTATGAGCTTGTATATCTGCTATTTTTGAAAAATCATGAAAATGTGTGCAAATCTTTCAACACAATATATTTTTAAAGCGAACATTTTTAACTCAAATCTTTGCTTCTGGGGGTCCCTGGAACAAAATATTTTGATGGGGGTCTGCGGCCAAATACATGTAATTTTGGGGGTCCTTGACATGAAAAAGATTGAGCACCACTGATATAGAAACATACGTTTTTCAGAAAACTGTTGAGATTTAGGAGACATGTAGAATCGTCTTCAGGTCTCAATGGGTTAAAGTAGACTCAAATGTGTAACTAAGTATTTTTGGTCCATTTCCCAGCTGCCTAAGCCGTCACTGTACCAATGAGCCGTGTGGCCATTCTGAAAGCATTAGCACAGTGGTTCTCTAAGTGGGATCCGGGGACCGTCAAGGTTCCTTGACGGGGTTCAAAATGGACCCTTACAGGTCTGTAACTCCGAGAGTGTACAAATGGAACCATTTGTACACTCTCAGAGTTATGGGTGGTCCTTGAAGTTGAAAAAGAAAAGTTGCATTAGCAGGAGAAGGTGAGTTGACGCGTCAGGCAGGTTGCATTGTGTTGCTGCTCAGCTAGAGCTGAAAGGCAGGATAAATGTACAGGAGCGGTCCCGAGGGATGGGAAGGTCGGCCCCTGTTTGTTGAAGCCTTTTCCTTCCTGCTTACTGTGCAGTGAAGTGGGGCTGAGGGGGACGGCGCCGGGGGCCTCATCCAGACGTCACCTGGATGTTGGAGAGAATAATAGAACAATACAACGTTCCTTCATGACCCTGACTACTGCAGACTTGGCTCTGTCCCTCTGTAATGTTATTGGTTTTCATGGTTGTCGTCATTGTCGCACATGTGAAATATACTGTGTATAATGCTAACACTCGTGTGTGTGTGTGTGTGTGTGTGTGTGTGTGTGTGTGTGTGTGTGTGTGTGTGTGCGTGCGTGCGTGCGTGCGTGCGTGCGTGCGTGCGTGCGTGCGTGCGTGCGTGCGTGCGTGCGTGCGTGCGTGCGTGCGTGCGTGCGTGCGTGCGTGCGTGCGTGCGTGCGTGTGTGTGTGCGCGCGCGCATGCTGTACTGTACGTGTCTACATGAGACAGCACTGTACACCATTGACAGCGTGGAGCTCAACATCGGCCCCAGTGGGACGGTGGAGAGCGGAACACCAGTGACCCTGCGTTGTGAAGTCAGCGTGAGTCACGACCCCCAGCTCCACCTGACCAACAGGTTCCACTTTGTGCAGAACGACATCCGTGTCTCTTCCCTCAACACCTCAGAGGCCAGTGCCCGGTACCAACTCGCCCCAGCCAGGGCAGCTGACTCTGGGAAGTATGAATGTTTGGTGGAGGTGGAGGAGAAGAGCCGAAGGAGCGTCCCCCGGGAACTCATCGTCAAAGGTACGGTTGATGATGACACCCCCTCATTAAACTTATTTTTAAGGAGATATTCTTTAGTATTTTGATGATTGCTTAATATATATATTTATTTTATTTAATCCCTATTGACTCTTCCAAGGCCTCCAGACCCCTGTGTTGCAGCTGAGTAACACCACACTGTTTGAAGGCGTGGAGATCACAGCCGTCTGCACTGCTCCCGAGGAGAAAGGCTCCCTGCTCTTCTATTTCTACCAGGAATCCAGATCAGGAGAAACAAAGAAACTCAAGCAGGTGACCACGTCAGAGACCAAGCTGAACCTGAGGCAGGCTGGAGACAGCTACCTGTACTGTGACTACGACATCACCACACTCCCCGAGGCTGGAAGATCCAACACCAGCAACAAGGTTCAAGTGATTGTCAGAGGTGGGGGTGCCGCCCTGTTGGCTCAACCCGTTAATGCACTGACAATAGATTTGCAATGGCCTCAGCCCTCTCTTTCCTCCTTTGCTCTCTAAATAAAACATACTGTACATCTCATGAAAATCATGTTGTTCAAGAGCTGTGGCATCAAAACAGCAAACACTCAGACATACTTTTTTTTCAGATGTAAGTAACTAATTCAGCATTTGTTTCATCCTCAGGACTCCACATTTCCCCCGTCATGAACGTGTTGCCGTCCACCACTGTCTTTGAGGGTGACGTTATAGAGGTGGTTTGTAAAGTGGTGGATCCACCTGCGAGGAACGTGGAAGTGTTCCTGAACAAGGACAAGAGGGTGCTCAAGAAAGCCTCCGTCAGCCTCAGCCATCGCTACGCGGTGGAGTCGGGGGACTCGGGCGAGTTTGTGTGCAAGGCGGAGTGGGGCAGCACACAGAAAGAAACGCGTGAATTTGTCAGAGTCAAAGGCAAGTACTGGACAACTTGTGTATATGTATCATTGGACAATAAGGCATGGCAGGCAGGCAGGCAACAAGGCCTTGAGGCTTGTGACGCAGCATGCCACAGCGAGCTGTTTCCAAATTGCACACATTAGCAGGCTAGCTAGCTAGGACAGCGAAGCCAATGAAAATGGTGCGTGTGTGTGTGTGTGTGTGTGTGTGTGTGTGTGTGTGTGTGTGTGTGTGTGTGTGAAAAGTGCCTGGACGTGTTCAAGGTTCATAACATCCGTTGCATCCATCTGACTTTCACTCTCTTGGAACCTGACAGATCTGTTTTCAGCCCCACACCTAAGGATGGATCCCATAGAAGTGTTTGAGGGAGAGCCTTTGATACTGAGCTGCTCTGTGCCCAGTTACGCGTCAGAGAGGATCAGCAACGAGTCCATGAAGTTCTCCATCTACAGAGACGGCAGGAAGCTAACCCAGACGGAGACGTACAGCACCACTGCGCGCTTTTCCATAAACGGCAACTACACATGCCAAGTCGAGGTCGTCGTTGACCAGCTCGGCCAAACTTTTCGGAAAGACAGCGAGATGGTTGTTCTCAAGGCCAGAGGTAAACTTATGTCTGATTTATACCGAAAATAGTCGATCTACAAGCTAACAGTGCGTCAGGACAAAACTTGTTGTGAGATTGTAGATCTGCTAGTTTCGGCATGCAACAACGACATGCAATAAAGTATAACAGGGCTTTAAAGGAGTAGTTCACCCAAAACCTTTTTACACATGCCGTGAAGCCTTGAATTCATGTAGATCTTTGACTTTTTGTCATATTCCTAAGCCAATTATTCGATGACCGGGTGGCTGCTCAGTAGGAGACTCTTTGAGTCCCTTTGAGTATCCTACTGGAGACTCCGCCGGTCATCAAATTATTGGCTGAAGACAAAAATCTCCCATGAATTCAAGGCTTCATGGGGTGTGTAATTGATAAAGAATAAGTACTTTTTGGGGTGAACTACTCCTTTAAGACTGTGTAATGAACTCTGTATTCTGTTTTTGTTTGCTCAAACCTTCTTCTCATGCCCTAAACCTCCCTCTCCTTGTTCCTCTCCCAGTTCCTGTCTCTAAGCCCATGCTGAGTGTTGTCGACGGCAGGCTGGTGGTGGGAAAGCCCTTCCTGCTGCGCTGCCACAGCCAATACGGCAGTCTACCCATCACCTACAGGCTTATGTACGGCCCCCTGCAGCGGACAGGCAGACAGACAGTGGACATCAGAGTTGTTAGCAGGCCAGGGGACGAGGCTGTCTTCAACATCTCAGCCATCCAGAGGGCGGGAGACGTCCAAAAGTTCCTCTGCCACGCCAGCAACAATGACTACAATGCCCCGATGGCCAGCTCTGGATTGCGCCCAGACACCCAGATCATAGGTGTGGCAGCCTGGCCGTAGAGGTCCAAATTAAAACGTTAGCGGTTAAATTGAGACAATGATGTGATAATAGGACATAGTAGGAGATAAGTTTAACTGTTTCACAGACCCTTAGGGTCTGGAACTCTGAGTGTACAAATGCAACCAAATGGTTAGAGTTAAATAAGCTCCGAAGATTTTACAGTGTAGATTGGGGTCCCCGGGATAAAAGAAAAGGGGTATCAAATAGGCCGGGATCCGTGGCCAAATGCATATTGTCTCTGTCGGGTGGAGACCTCATATGTCCAAAACTGTTACTTTTCAGGATTCAAAATAAAAAACAGCAAAATTAGCAGATCGACAAGCTCAAAACAATTTGCTTCGCACCTTTTGAGTGACGCTGTAGTATGATAAAGTAGGGCGTTTACGAAAGAACACAAAAAGTTTGAATATGGAGATTAGAGGTTTCTGACCAACGGCAACGATATCAAACTGTGTCAGAACATGCTGAAGCTTCAGTTACCGAACGTGCCAAGAAAAGTAAGATGTGCTGACGTGCACTGTATCCCCCACAGAGCCGGTGTCCAAGCCAATGTTGACCCTGCAACCCAACACGGGAGTGGCCACGGAGGGCCAGGACTTGACCATCGTCTGCAGCGTTCAGAGAGGCACCCCTCCCATCAACTTCACCTGGTACCACACCCAGAAGGCACACCCGCTGGACACCAAGACCCTGGATGGCACGGAAGGCTCCTACGTCATCAAAGGTGTCCGAGGGGAGGATGAAGGCGGATATTACTGTGTGGGCAACAACCAGGCCAACGACAGCAAGAGGAGTTCAACCGTCGCAGTTGGAGGTGTGTTTGCTTATAGCGTGGTTTGCAGCAGTGTTGTGCATTCGCACCAATTTGTTAGTGTACGCAGTACTGCGTGTGTATGTGTGTATGGATGTGAAAGAGAGAGAGAGAGAGAAACAGAGTAATAGTGAGCTGCAGGCTGTTTTATATGGGAATAAATCAGCACTTTCTATGCCTTGGGAAAGTGAAGGGGGTGGAGGGGAGTTCAGTGGGTTTTATTTACTTTTGTTTTTACCTGAGTTGAAAACTGCAAAGTTTTGTGAATCTTGGGTCCAGAGGTGCTACTGTTACTGCTGATATGCCATGGATGCTACATCTCTGCCATTATTCTTGTATTGTGCACAGTGAAACAGGCTGGTTGGAAGAAAGGTTTAATCGCAGCCTTCTGCATCCTGCTGGTCACGGCTGTCATACTCGTTATCATCATTAAAAAGGGCCGTTTGCCGCTGGGGAGGAAAAGAACGGGCGAGCTGTCTGTGTGAGTGAGCCCTTCCTTTCGTTCTTATCAAGACGCTAGAATGTTTTCACGCTGAAGTAATGTGATTTACAAGACAAGGTGCCCATGGAACCGCCCATATCAGAGCTTCCTGTTTCAAAGTGCTGATTGTGTTTTCATGTCTGCGGCCTCCTCTTAGGAAGTCAGCCAGCACCAAAGCTGAGAGGCTGAGCCTCACCCAGGCGGAGGTTGTTGAGACTGCAAACGGTGAGCTCTGCTGTGCCGATAATGGCCTCCTCCACTGACTCCACATTAACACAGAGACAGTCAGGGCGGAGAGGAAAGGGAGAGGAAGACCATTTACAATTATAAGTTATGCATTTAGCAGACGCTCTTATCTAGAGCAACATACAAAGGGCAAGATCGGAGTAAATGGCATGAACCCTAATCAACCAACAATAGTGGAAGTGGTCAAGTAAATAGAGTAGCCTGCTACCAAGAAAATAATTAAGTGCTACAAAATAACTAGGATAACAGGTAAAAATCAAACCTAGCATCTGACTAAATAACATTTGTTCTAAATAACATATTGAGCATCTGTAGACAAGCAAACAGCATGCATCTATCTAAATGACATACTATATGGCATATACTGTAAATAACATACTTAGCATCTGTGGACAAAGCAAACAGCATGCATCTATCTAAATAACATAGTGTAGCATATGTGAACAAGTAAACAACAAGTACCCAAGTTTGAGAACCAGTAACAACTTTTTATGTAACACATAGAAAAAGGAGTGAGTCTGAAGGGACAAATCTTTCAGACTGAGGTGAGAAATGGGGAGTGAGTCATGACTCCTGACTGAAGCGGGAGGTCATTCCACATCTTGGGAGCCAGGAGGGAGAAGAGTCTAGGTCGCTTGGAGCATTTAGAAAAAGAACATTTAGAAAAAGTATTTGTTGGAATTCAAAAACTGAAATGTTTTTTAATTCGATGTTGTTGCATTCTTTTCTGTGCAGTCACTCCAGGGGTGATGGGGCGGAATGTCTGGAGCGAGCATGTGTCTGGTTCTGGTGAGTATTTATCTACTACTACAGATTTGTAATGCAATTCAGATATAAAACAAAATAATGAGCTTTGAATGGTTTAGTAAAGTTTTGATTAAGGCCCTTTCAAGTCACTTGAAATATAATTACGCTGCCTGCAGCAATGCGTGACAGTGTATTGTTAATTTGTTAATTTGTTTGTTAGCAATATATCTTAAATACGGATGGTCAGATTTGATGAAACTTGGTAGGAATGATCAGCAGGCTGCCACGAAGTGATGAGTTTTAGGTTGAAAAGGTCAAAGGTTAATCAAGAGACTTAGCTCAAGAGACGTTAGTGCAGACAGGGTTTGCACTAGTCTGGCATCGCCAGACGACGGTAATACACAACACAAATGAGCAAATGTAATTAGCTCCTGGCTCGGTTTGCATGTGCTTAATCAAGCATACGTTTCTTTTAGGGGTGCAACGATACGCTTTAACAACGATTCGATACGTATCACGATACTTGGTTGTCGATACGATACATGAACGATACAGGTTAATTTAGAACGATACGATACGTTTCGATTCAGAGATTTAGTTGATACGATACAGGAACGATACAGGACAGGTTCATTTAGAACGATACGATTCGATTCAATGATTTAAAATCGATATAGTAACTATTTATTTACCCCAAAATCTGTGTGAAAAATAAATACCTGGATACTGGATATAAAGCCCTCTTTCCCTTTTTTCTTCTTAAAAGTACTTAGTATTGATACAATTGATTTTTTGCATTGCAAAACGATTCGATACGATTATTTGCATTGCAAAACGATTCGATACGATACAAAGTCAAACGATACGATATTTTGCTGTTTGTATATCGATATAGTAGATCGTTGAAGATTCAAAACGATTTATCGATGCAGTTACTATATCGTTACACCTCTAGTTTCTTTCCATTCGCAATTCTGATGGCTCTATTGTTGTTGCTGCTGGCTTTTGTGCTACAGAGTCTGATGATCAGAACAGCGTGGTCGTGGTCCCTCTAGAAGAGCCTGAGACACAATACACTGAGGTCCAGACCCGACCAGTGGATCCTAACAGAGGTGAGACTCAGTGTTTTTAACATGTTGTTTCTTCTTAACTCCACAAACAGTATAAATACATTAGCTTTAATCTGCTCAGTGTATTTCCGACACATGCAGTTGTCCTCTCAGACAGTTGACTAAGTCCGATTTCTTTAATCTGGTTTCTGGACTCCATAGTTGTGCCCCGAAAAAATATTTATATGTATACCTCCCTGTTCCACCCTAGCTCCGGTGAAGAAGGGCACGGACACAGTGTACAGCGAAGTACGGAACTCCAAGCAAGGTAAGACTAACATCCTGTTCACCGTTGAACAACGGCCTCGCATTACGCAGCTAGCAACGCTTTTGCCTGCGTTTGAAAAATGCGCCAGGAAAGGGGATCGGCTCCAACTGTAAACATCTGCATTGTTTGGTGAAAGAACGTCCCATTGAAGGAACAGAAACCCAAACGCCAGGTGTCCACTTCCTGACCTCGTCAAAGGCAACTTCCTGCTCCCACAATCAGACCCATACACAGAGTCCATCCGTCAAGAGGGGAGAGCAACATGGCCCATTGTTTTAATGTCCTAGGAAAAATAAAGTCACCCGTCCAACATTTTGTCCATTGTTGAGCCACTGGACGACTCCTTAAGGGCTAAATGTCAGCAGCACTGGTAGCAAACAATGATACAGCACGAGGGAAAGGGCACACAATAATGGCCTTGGATTTTCTTCGACTTTGTCAGACAATGGACATTGAGTAGGGAAAAAGATTACTAGCATAATACACGTTAGTCTGCCTAATGTGATAAGCCTCCTTGTAGTCTGTCTTCTGGGGTCTTCATGGGTTTTGTTTAGAGGAGTGGTGGCAGTGAAACTAGCTCACATCTAATCAATTGACTCCCACCATTTCCTGAGCTTGTCTTCTGGCCTTGTTTTCGCAGGTGCCTCTGAGCAAGCTGACAGTGTAAGTAGAGCAACGTGCTCCTGCGCGTTCACACACACACACACACACACACACACACACACACACACACACACACACACACACACACACACACACACACACACACACACATTCCTTTATATTCACATCTTATGGAGAGACAGTACAATGCTGAGAAATGTCCTGGAATCACAGAGTTATCGAACCTCATGAGGAAATTCAGGTGTCAATGTTTTACTGTTTGCAGACAGGTAAAATGTTCCAGGTAATAAAAGACATTCTGTCTCAGCTGTGACAAAATGTGGTTTCGTCCAACTATGACAGAACATGTTCTTTCACTGCAGGAACACTGGCGCTATCATTGTTCCTGTTCTCCTACATTCATGTTAAGCCGGTTGTGAGCTTGTAGATCTGCTATTTTGGGTGCACAACACCACGCGCAACAAAGTATATCAAGCTCTTTACTTTACCTAAATATCTATTCAAATAAATAAATAAAACATAGCTAGAGTCATTCACAGAGATCCTATGTAGCCTAAATGAAAGCTCTGTTTTTGTTTCGTTTTTCCACTAAAATGACTTCTGTTCTGCCTCTCTCAGCAGGGGTCTGTTGAATATGCCCAGCTGAATCGAGACATCGATCACCACGACCACCACAACCACAATGACCATGGTGACCACGACCACAGTCACAGTGACCATGGCATCCAGGGAGACCATGTAGATGGCCATATAGTTGACCATATAGCTGACCATATAGATGACCATATAGATGACATAGTTGACATTGAACTCGCTGAGGGTGGCGAATGCAACGGTGACCCAGCACCAGACTGTTAACTCCTTTTATCAAACATGATGAGTATTTATTCTCAGGTCTCTGGACCTGTAAGACCTTTTTTTATTCACCGCTAGACTTTAACTACATGAAAATGCCTAAACATTTTTCTATTTTTACTACATTTGTAACAACTTTAGGTGTTTTTTTAATGTACTTGTTTTGCCATTCAGGAAGGCCAAATAAAGAAAATCTTTTGTTTCATACGTCTGCATTCCTCAGTGAGTGATCAGTGTTCTTTTGCCCTGAGAACATAGAGAGGGGATATGAGTTGTGACCCACAGGAAAAGGCATTCAAATGTATATCCTTCCACTTGTCGCTGAAGGTGACAAATCCTGGACAGGGACTTAGGCCTTTGAAGAGAGAGAGAGAGAGAGAGAGAGAGAGAGAGAGAGAGAGAGAGAGAGAGAGAGAGAGAGAGAGAGAGAGAGAGAGAGAGAGAGAGAGAGAGAGAGAGAGACTCCTCCAGTGTGGGAGCGTGGACATTTTGTGATACCTCTTTGAACCACTAGAGGTCAGACTACTGATGGAAACTTATTGCCATCTGGCTGTGTGATCTCTTTTAATATGAGCAGGGCTTTCTCTGTGTTGTTACAGCATCAAGGCATATCAGGTTTACTTTCCATCCTCTAATGCATGTGCACAGTAAAATCCGTGGTGTTGAAATGACTCTGAGAGTCTACAAAATGTAATCAAATTGACCCACAAGGGGCCATTTGTACACTCTCTGAGTTACAAATAGATAAATTAACACTTAGGATTTTGCTATGTACACATCATGTAGTTGGCCCATAAAGGTAATTTGATACAGATTAGAATTAAGTGTTACGTGAGACAATGATAAACCAAGGGTGGTTGTGGTTGAGTGGGAAGAAATGCCGTCTGGTAGGCAGAAGGTCACCTGTTTGCCTTCCTGAACAAGACACTGGAATCCCTAACAGCTCCCCCTGAGCAGCCATCAGCTGGGTGAAGCTGAAACTGAATCTGTGGGATTAGCAAAGGTCTCCCTCCCCGGGGTCAGCGGTGGATAAAGTACTCACATTTTTAGTAAAAAATACCAATACTGCACTATAAAAATACTTTGTTACAAGTAAAAGTCCAGAATAAAAAATGTACTTGAGTAAAAGTTCAAAAGTATTGGCATCAAAATGTACTTAATGTACAAAATATTTGAAAATAGCAGATCTACAAGCTCACATGAGCTTGTAGATCGGCTATTTTCAAATTGCCTAGGTATAAAATAGGGCTAAAGTGGTTAATGTATGTTTATAATGTAATAATTTATATCTGAAAAGTAACTAGTAACTAAAGTTTTCAAATAATTGTAGTGGAGTAAAAGTACAATATTTGCCTCCGAGATGTAGTGGAGTAGAAGTAAAAGTATTGGAAATTGGAAATACTTAATAGAGTACAAATACCTCAAAATTGTACTCAAGTACAGTACTTACGTAAATGTACTTAGTTACTTTACACCACTGCCCGGGGTGGAGGGAGACCTTTGTGGGGGGGCCCCACATAGATGACATAAGGGTTCCTGTAAGCCAAGGCAACCTTTTCAGTTAGCCGTTTTCCCAAGGTTGGCAGGATCACCCAGTGCCAGGCAGTGAAAGAAACACCACTGCTTTTATGAATCATTATAGGCTGCTGGAGAGGAAAGAAAAGAAGGAATTAGAATAATACAAGCATAAGTCAATACATTAATAATAAAACCTAACAAGTAATGAGTCAATAGTTTAATATGAATAAAAACTAAACTAAAAAGATACATTCTGACTATCTGGAGAGAAACAATATTGGTTAATCATGGTTGTTTTTGATCAACTCAATTGATCACCTTAAGAGAACAATCTGATCACCTGGCTGGTAGCCTACATCAAAAAGAGGTGCTTGGCAGCAATGTCAAAAACAGGTGCTTGCTTCCAGTGTACAGAATGTTAGGCAAAAGCATTAGAAAATTGTGTGAGCCAACACATGCAGATCAAGGTTTTGATATTAGACTTAACCTCTTAAACCCTTGTAGTCTTAGAGAACTGGACTTGAGTTACAACTGTACTTTGACCACTTTTTCCGTCTACACCAGATCTCTTCGCCAAAAATACATCTACAAGCTCACCACGCATTACGATGCATTGCGACGCATGGTGAGCTTGTAGATTTGCTATATTTTTGGCGAATGTTACGCCCAGAATATGGACGCTGGGGTTCAAGTGGTTGAGAGTGTCTGCTTGAATCCATTTCCCCATGATTCATTATCTGATCACCTTGTTAAGCACGCAGGACCACTTCACACAGGCTCATCTCGCTATTTTCCTGTTTGCCATGGCATTTTGAAGGGTCTGTACTTGCCTTTTTTTCTTTTATCATTCATATTCTTCTAAATCTAAACGTGTTAATACCTATATAAACGAGTATAAGCGTTCTGTACTTGTGTGTGGTCTGCATTGTTGAGTTCACTCAGTTCAGCTGTCGGTTGTCAACGTGCAAGCTTATAGGGATGTGTGTTGTGACAGGAAGCTCAGCAGCCTCTCAGTGATGCTGAAAGGTAGCGATCCATGTGGGAATCCATAGAACCTGACACCACGGCTAAACACCAACGGCCTACCACCAAATTAGACACTTTCATCTCCATGTCTACAGTAGTCCAACATATACAGTGGCCTATAGGATAAAACATACATACATCTTCATTAACACAGCACAGCCACCTGCTTGGATTTTGTGTGCGTGCGTGCATTCGTATGTGCGCGCGCGTGTGTGTGTGTGTGTGTGTGTGTTATGTATTATTATCCTTGTGGGGACGAAAACAGAACATGTCCACAACGATCATAATTGACCTTGTGGTCCCCATGAGGGAAAGGGTCATTTTATGGTTAGTTTTAGAGTTGGGGTTAGAATTATGAAAATGTTCAGGTAGGAATGAAGCATTTAGGGGTTAGGGATTTCGAGGTTTACGGTTAGGGATAGGAATTTTTAGGTTAGAGTTAGAGTTAGAATTAGGATTAGGATTAGGATTAGGATAGGTGTGGTTGTGGTTAAGGTTAAGTTTAGGTTGGGCCAGCAAGTTATGTAAAAATTGTATTTTTAATGAGTAATTGCTTTTAATGTCCTCACAAGGATAGTAATACATTTGCGTGCGTGTGTATAGGCGTATAATATACACATGCATATTATGCACAGCAGCACTTCAACGCTTGCTCTCGTTCTCCCAGATCTCCAATGTCTCACATTGAGTAATGTCTACGTCTCGGCTGGTGCGTGAATGAATGCGGCGTCTCCAGAAGGAAAACCCACTCCTGGTCTAAGGATAGAACCATGAATATGCCTGGAATGTTGGCATCATTACACAACAAAATGTACCTCCAGGCCTGATGGTTTATTTATCACATGACCGAACCAGAAGACTGGCCTTCATACCAGCAGACAGCATATTTTGAGCACCAGTGTCTAACACCCCACCACTGCTACTGTATGTTGGAGGTTGTAATATAAGTAACGTAACCAGTGGAAGGTAAAGACTTCTCAATGGACAAATGGAAAACCTTTAAAAGGTTATCCTGTCTTGTCATTTTTGCTTTTGCTAATGTGCCAATTTTCTTTTGCCAACTTATTTAAGCTTTATTTAACCAGGCATGCCAGTTCAAAACAGATTTTTACTTACAAAGCCTGGACCTAAACGCAACATACAATAAGCAATGGGTCTGTGAACTCTGTGTGCCCTTTCCTGTGACGTCATCCCCGACACCACACACGCCAAACCAAAGCAGTCCATGCATGGTGCTCAGAGGTTGCTCAGATGCATGGTGCTCAGAGGTCCTCAAAGAGAGAAGCTCTCTGTCAGGTCTGTCAGGGCAGAAAGTGTTGGATTTATTGCGTTCCCTAAATCTTGTGTTGTGAGGTCATGTGCTGCCACAGGCTTTTAGGATTCCTGTTACAGGAATGTTTATGAATGAAACATATAACCAGAACCCTCCACACCACCACAGATAATAATGGTGGGCTCCTGAACAAAACAACACATGCTCTTTCCTTGGGCAAATTGTGCCCAAGGAAAGAGACTTGACAAGCTGTCAATCTAAAAGATGCAATTAATGAAGAGGCTGAACGCTTCGTCCGTCCTTCTGTCTTTACTGTCTGTATGTGTGTCCGTGTCTCTGCCACGAAATCTGATCCAGCACCTCCTGTATCTGGACCAAGAGTCGTGAAGTGCTATCGGGTGCTCTGCTAAAATTGGCATATTGACCCCTGTGAAATGCATTCTGGGAATATCCTGCCTTTAACTTGGCCTTATGGGGCCATTTCTGTTTGTGGTCTTCAGATGTTGCAATGAGGTCATTGTGGTAGGATAGCCTTAGCTTAGACCGACAAAGCTAGGTAGGGCCTTTTAGGAATAAAAGAATAGAATGAACATTATCATAGCAGCGCTGTGCTCTCGTGTCAAACACAGAAGAGGAAGTGATCAATCTATGTACAGTAGGTCTCAGTTACGTGCTTGTTTGATAAGAAGAAGTTAGAAGTAGCACTACAGCTATCAATCATGTTTTAACGATTATTCTAGCGATTTCTTTTTCAATCATACGAATAATCGAGAAGCACGTTTTTTATTTAGAAATGTTGTAATGTGTATACATCAATGAAGCAATTGACCACTTAAAGCAGCACCATGTAGTTTGGGTAAGTGGCCACTGGCCACTTTAGACACAAATAACATGGCAGCCAATGTCTTTGACATCATTACCCAAGAGTTTCTGCAAGTATGTCCGGCAAGGACACGCTGTGATTGGCCAGTCTTCGCTTTGACAGGCAGTTCTGCCTTGGTGCCTTGGGCCAGGATGAACTCATTGTCTCCCCTATACATAGTAATACAGTCAAGCCCCTAGCAGGGACCCCGAGCTTATACATTTATGGAAGGATGATTGTTATTGCTTAAACATGTAACTTTATAATTTTGTGGGACATAATATGCTACAGTGGTGGAAAAAGTACTCTCATTTTTTATTTAAGTAAAAGTACCGATACTGCAATGTAGAAATACTCTGTTGAATTCTGAATTTACTTGGGTAAAAGTACAAAAGTATTGGTATCAAAATGTACTTAAAGTACCAAAAGTAGAAAGTACACATTGGGCAGAATGTCCTGTTTCACAAGTTTTCAAATGTATAAAATCTTTGAAAAAAATCTTTTGAAAATAGCAGATCTACAAGCTCACAATGCGTCACATCGCGACGCATTGTGAGCTTTTAGATCGGCTATTTTCAAATGGCCAAAATGTATATAGGGCTGAAGTGTTTACTGTATGTTTTGTTATAATCAAAATCTACAAAGCAACTAGTAACTAAAGTTTTCAAATAATTGTTGTGGAGAAAAAGTACAATATTTGCCTTTGAGATGTAGTGGAGTAGAAGTAAAAGTACTGAAAATTGGAAATACTCTAGTAAAGTAAAAATTCCTCAAAAGTTTACTTAATTATACAGTACTTGCGTAAATGTACTTAGTTACTTTCCCCAACTGATATGCTATATAGTTGTTAAAAAGATACATAGTGCTGCTTTAAGCATTATTTACTTTATCACACAATGGTGTTGTGCAAACATTGTTAAAATAGCAGATCTACAAGCTTACTGAGCTTGTAGATCTACTATTTAATTATTATTTGTATTTACATTTTTTAAAGCTTGTGGCCTATAATGACTTTCCCAAAACAGGGATTGATTATTAATCGATTATTTTATAAAATTATCAATTATCGCTAATATAGCAATCACCATCATCACAGT
Organism: Gymnoscopelus braueri; assembly: GCF_963280865.1. Taxonomy (NCBI): domain Eukaryota; kingdom Metazoa; phylum Chordata; class Actinopteri; order Myctophiformes; family Myctophidae; genus Gymnoscopelus; species Gymnoscopelus braueri. The sequence continues at coordinate 36,046,256 of NC_137615.1, read as the reverse complement.
GCCCCTGCAAAGTAGGTGGCTGTGAACACGGAAGTAGGGCACTTGTGAGAAGTTGTGACCTATCCATTCTTCCTATCTATGGTGTTGTACCATGGACATGTTCTCAGCTGCCTGAAAATGTTATCAAAACTCACAGTTGCATTGCTCATTGCGGTAAATTATGGCATTATATTGTATTGCATTAGTTACTTTGATTCCTGAATTTACATATTGCCTTCATTTTGTGACAATATAGTGTGGTAGTGCACATTAATTGTGTATTCATTCAAATGCATGTTTTCATCTCACCTTTGAACACATTTACAAAATAAACACCACCAATAAGACCAAACAGTTTCACCATTCAGTGTCTATAATGGCACCAGCAAGTAGACACATACAGTGAACCATGAATTACTGTGTACATGCTTCTCAGATGTTGAAACACAACACTTCGGAATTGCACAGCAATACCTTGTCACAGGGTGCAGATCATATTACCTGACCTACAGTACAATCTGTACACAGTCCAAATCATCAGCGTTCATAAATACATTCCACCCAGTGAAACCTCCAAATATGCACTGGCATCACCTAGCTACACATAAATAAACAGCAGCAGCACAATGGAAGCCTCTCAGCTGGCCATAAAAACAAATGTGAAAACATACAAATAGCTATATTCTGTATAAGGTAATAATGTTGAAGTTGTCTGTCTGTCTGTCTGTCTGTCTGTCTGTCTGTCTGTCTGTCTGTCTGTCTGTCTGTCTGTCTGTCTGTCTGTCTGTCTGTCTGTCTGTCTGTCTGTCTGTCTGTCTGTCTGTCTGTCTGTCTGTCTGTCTGTCTGTCTGTCTCTGTCTGTCTGTCTGTCTGTCTGTCTGTCTGTCTGTCTGTCTGTCTGTCTGTCTGTCTGTCGTCTGTCTGTCTGTCTGTCTGTCTGTCTGTCTGTCTTTTAATCACACCCAAACTTTCCATAGCAGTGTGTTATGATCAGCGGAAGGTCATGGGAAACTTTTTGAAATGTTCTATATACTTTAATATTTGACTTTTCTAAACTTTAATTTTAGACTAGAAGTCAAAGGAAAGCTTGCCCAAATATGGAGATTCCTGGCATCATAGGACTACAAGTACTTTGTGCCTATTCCGTCCAGGCAATAACCGACGCTGGGTACCCCTGCTAGTCATGTGATATGTTTACCTTTTGATTATGTAAGGTAGATTAATTTACATAATAATGATGAATCCCTTTCTCACAGTAATCGTTCACAGCCCTATTTTTACATTGACCTCTCCAAGGATTACATAATGTGGACAATGTCAAACCAGTGACCGTCCTTATTTTCCATTTGAAAATTCAATTTGTGCCATTCCCTGGAGGCATAAGGCACAATTAAATGTTAAATCCCTTTCACATTTTGAGAAGTGTTACTACTCTTACTGAACTGAACATATTTCATACGAAGCTCACTGAAGAGCTTCGATGGGAGGTCTTTAGTGAATCCACAGCAAATTTGCATTGTAAGTGTAATAAATTGACCATTGAGGGCACATTGCTGTCGTACAGGGTCTCCTAAACTAGACTAAATATGAGTATTTACTTAACATTACCTCTGTTTCCATGCAACGCCCTCTCTGGAACAAGTACATGCAGGTTGAACCGACTGACCAGGTCAAATCTGCAGATGTTATTTGCATTGGGCAACCAAGCCTCGCAGCAAAGCTTTGTCTCTTCATCCCAGTCTTCCTCCTGTATTAAAATTAACTCATGTAATCTCCGGGCTAATGAGAAGGATCAGGCCTGCCGGCTTCATATCCCACAGTGTGTGACAATATAAAGAGGTTATGGGGCCAGAGCATGCTTGAGCTTAGTTACAGAGATGCTATCCATCTGATCTGCCAAGGGCATACATAACATGGATAGTGTGTCAAGGCGTCAGTAGCCTTGAACCAGGAGGCACTGTTACCTCACAGCAAGACCCTTGGTTGACTGGGGCTTCCAATGTTCATTAGGGTTTCCTCTAGGTGCTCCCACACCAAAAGACATGCATGTCAGGAACATATGCTCCTGCTTTACATGCGAATTAATGGAACTATTGTGCTTGTTCTTTTTCTGGCAAATCAATTTAAACACTTAAGGTGCTGTAAATGATATTTTGCTTAAAAGGAAAAAGTTTTTTGTTAAAAAGTTATAGCTCTATATCTGAGAGGGGCGCAGGAAGGGGGGGGGGGTTGAACATACTCAGTTCTCTTGGGGGGGGGGGGACCCACTTTTGGGATGAAGAAAAAATAAGAAAAAAAAAGACCTCCGACATCAGCACTTCATGGAGTACATTTTTTGTACCGAATTAACTGAATTAATAATAATATTTAAAGGTAGGGTAAGTGATTTGCTTTGGTTAAAATAAGTGTTAAATAGCTCTATATTCTGATTGTACTCATTGCTATAGAGTGTCTGTTCAGTAAAAAGAGTCTCCTTGTCTCTCCAGCTCTTTATAAAACAGAAAATGCATTTTCGTTTCAGTTTCAGTTTCATTTCCAATTTTATCCAACCAGGACAGAGGACTCAATCAGGATATAGATTAAACAAGTGAAATTGGAAGTGATGACACTAAGAAATGAGCAGACAAAATTGGAACTGGAACACTATACAAATTAAGCTTAAAAATGGGTGCTTGGCTGAGATTTTGACACCTACCGAAAAAAATATTTTCTGTTTATTAAAGAGCTGGAGAGACGGGGAGACTCCTGTTACTGAACACTCTATAGCAATGATTACTATCAGCATATAGTGATTTAACCTTTTAACAAAATACTTTTTGTTTTAACCAAAAAATATCACTTACCCTACCTTTAATAAAGAGAAAATACATTTTCAGGTGGATTACAAATGTCATTCAATCAGAAAGAAAATTCAGCTTCCGAGCGTTCTTGTTCCAATTGTGTCTGCCTTTTCCCCCAATAATTTCCAATTTCACTGTATCCTGTAACCTCTATGAGTTCTCTCTCCTGATTGGATGAAATTGGTATCCTGACCTGAACATTTTCTGTTTACTAAAGAGCTGGAGAGACCCCTGTTACTAAACAAACACAGCAAATACTACATATATCAATTATTGTATCTATAGCAATTATCACTATATGGATATAGAGCTATTTAACACTTATTTTAACAACAACAAAAATAATTTTTGTAGCAAGTTAATGTAGCATTGCAGTTTCTGCTCACAACTTTTTGAGAGCCAGAATTGCACAAACAAATCAAGTATTGACCTTGTCTTGTTTACAGTGCGCAATATGTCATCTGAAGTTATAGTCCAGACACGCCATTGTCCTTTCATGCGCTGAGTAAAGGTTACATTTAGCATTTAGTACAGCCACCTGTTCAACACTCTATAATTGTTTAAGCCCAGCCAGAACTGAGCAATCAAATCATCCTAACCTTGCACATCCTCAGAGCACAGTGGTGACAGAGAGACACAGAGGGGTGCTGTCATTGGACAAGCCCCCCAGCCCCAACCCCCCCTCAGAGGCAGTCTGAGTCTCTGTCCTCACTGGCTCATTGTGCAATCAAGCATCCACAAATGAGACACCCGCATGCGCTGTGTTTAACCTTCACCCTCCTTTTCCATGGATGCGGGCCCAACCTGGGTAACATTATCCCCATGCAAACAGTCCAACAGTCCAGCTCCTGCTCCCCTCTCTCTCCTCTCCTCTTGTGCTAAGTCGGACCACTCTAGTTCATGTTGTGCCACAGACAGCTGCTGCTGGGCCTGTTTACTGCCAGCGCTGCTTTGCAGGGTACAATTCCTCATACTTGGTCAATGTCAGCCACTGTAGGGGCCTCACTGTTGAGTCAAAGTATTGGTACTCCTGGTCAAATATGACTCCACTACAAGTGAAAGTTGCTCAGTCAACTTGCTCCAGTGCAGTACTTGAGTTAAAGTACTGAAGTAGGTATAGCTTGTGTTCACAACGTATTTACAGATTAATTAAAGGAGTAGTTCACACAAAAAATGACTTATTGTCTCCGCCCGGCCAAACGCGTGGCAGAGACTTGCACCCTGTCCGTCCGTCCGTCCGTGCTCGTGTGTGTTTGTGCCTGTCTGTGAGCAGCTAAATTCCGGCACTGTTGGGCCGATCGCAGCGAAACTGTGCACGCACACTCCCTGGATGCCAGAGCAGAACCTCTGCCAACCTATCGGCCTGTCATAGCGCCACCAGGAGGTTGATTTTTGCTAAACTTATTTTTTCGTTTTACTCCTACAGATTTTGTCCAAACATCACACAAATCGGTACACAGTATCTCTAGTCATTAAACAAAACTGTTTTTTAAGATTTTTCATGTTCCATCCTGATTGGCTAAGATTGGCTTCCAAAGTTTGCAGGAGTGCTCCGTTTTGAACAAAATGCCTCAAATAATGAACGCAGCGTGCGATTTACATGCACATTCCCACTAGGTCGAGGAAGAAATGTCACTTGACATTTGTCAAATCAGCCTCATGGTGGCTCTATAACAGGCTGATTTGCGTTTTTACCTATAACTCCACCGATTTGCATAAAACTTTGTATGCGCACTCCCTAGAGGCCAAGGAAAAACCTTTGCCCTGCATTTTTCACATCTGCCTTTTATAGCGCCACTTATGTAAAACAAACTTTTTGATATCACTCCTTCAGATTTTATCAAAATGTCACGCAAATCGTTAGACATGATTTCCATAGTCATGTGATCAAGACGAATCGGTTAGATTTTTCATATTTCATTTAAGATTGACATCTAAAGTTTGCAGAAGTGGCCCGTTTTGAACAAAATGCCTCAACTCACGCAGCAACCGATTGCGGTGAAACTTTGCACGCACATTCACACTACATTGAGGAACAAATGCTGATAGCCAAAATGTTCTCTTGTAAATAACGGTCCATATCTATCTGTCAGTATATGAAAAGAGATTCCAGAAAAGAGATTCCAGATATATTCTTCTGAAGTTTAAACAGAGATACAGAGTTTTATACACTGCGTGGGGTTACGCCTTGAGTCATCACGTCAGCCGTCAGCTGTGGCCCCATCTTGCTTCGTTTCCTGGGCAACCAGGGTTGTTGTGATATATATGCACAATGTTTATAACAACAAAACCTGGAATTTTGTAAAACCCATTTTTTTGGGCGGTGTAGCCACCCCTATAAGTGGGGTTGGGACACCTCATTAGTATTAGTTTCCTGCACTGTGATTGGCCCATTAGTAGACCCCTAGCTGTACTGTGATTGGCTGACTCTATTCAGCACTGTGATTGGCTAGCGAGACACATGATGACATTAATAACCTATAAATAGGATTATGCACTTCCAAAAATCAGAAGTGAGCTTCCATCACTATGATGACCACTGTGATGACCACACCGCCCACTTCACACTGGGTGTGATTTTTTCTACCGATATTTTCAAAACATCGCGCAAATCGGTACACATTATCTCTATAGTCATGTGATCAAGATGGATCTGTCTGATTTTTCATATTCCATCAACATTGCTGGCCCACATTAACCTACCTGATCTGGCTCCGATGCTTCAATGCTTCATGGGGTGTGTAATTGATAGAAAATAAGTAATTGTTTTGGGTGAACTACTCCTTTAATTCTCATGAAACCACCTTGGATGTAGAGCCACTATGCTGCTCAAAGCATATATAAATGCCTAAAAAAACTTCAGCAAAGAAATAGCAAGTGAATTGGCGTTTCTTTTAGGATGGGCCAGCAGCTTAAGTAAAAATAGCATTTTTAATACAAATCTCCCCACAAGGAGAGTAATATTGCGCGTGTGTGTGAGTGAGTGTGCGCAAGCATAGTTGTATGTGTACAGTACAGGCATTGGTAGTCAATCAGTGGGATTTCTGTAGATGTAGATTCTACAGAAATTAAAACAACAATACTAGTTAAAATCCCAGTTAACTTCATAACTGCCCAGCAACACTGCTTTCAGTGAGACAGACTCATATGTTAATTCTATTAACCACTTAAACCCTTTATACCTAGTAAGTTAATACTTAGTTGACCAGGGTCGGCTCTGTACTTGGTCCACTCTTTCTTTCCCTCTACGTCAAATCTCTTTGCCGGAAATAGTTACAAGCTCACAAGTTGTAGCCTGGCATGGCCAGACTAATATCACTGCGTAGATATTAGTCTGGAACTTCGGTGTGGAAGATTCATTTAGCCTACTGTGCAGTCAAACAATGGGAATGACTTGTACTTAACTATCCATCTCAAATTAGATGAAATAGGTCTGGTGGCAGTGGTAATTTTCAGCCTGGTCAAACTATTAAAACTTTATAAAGTCCTTCATAAATTCAACGGCTGACTTTAAATCTATTCTTAAAGGAAACAAGTAAAACAACCTTCATAGAAATGTAGTGGAGAAAAAAGTACAAAATTTGTCATACGAAAACAAATGGTCAGGTAATATTCAATACAGATAAATGCACTTAAAGTACAGTACTCAAGTAAATGTACTTCATTACTGTCCACCACTGCTGTGTGTGGGGTCTGTCCCACCTTGAACAGCGAGCGTTGGATGGTGCACGAAGCACCATTCTAAACAGTCTATAAAACCTGTGATCCTTCCCAAGGGACAGTTTATGGGAATTTAATATTGTTTTACTTGGGGTCACTGGAAACTATTAGAGGGGGGCAAGGTGTTTATGTGGAGATATGCACAGTCAGGAGGTGCCCGGGGTCAAACCTTCTGCTCTTTTCTGCGCCAACATTTGGACAATGCCTGTCTACTCCTTCTATTTCTCTTTGGAACAAAAAACACATTTGCACCCTCCAGAGGACCGCTTGGTGGGCTCAGCTATTTGCACCTGTTATTGGACTCTTTATAATTAACCATGACTCTCTGGTGATAGTCACTGTTAAGACATAACATATTACTAACATAGAATAGAATAAAATAGAACCAAGAGCGTGCACAAGGTTACAAAAGAAACCAACGGAAATGGGCTTGGCCACTTTCAACCTGGCATACCTATTTTGAAAATGTCATTATAGGCTTTATCTTCAAAAATAGCAAAAATGGCAGATCTAAACGCTTGTTGTGAGATTGAAATTAAAGGCAACGATATTTCTGTACTTGAACACGTGCTTTATATGTGATTGCAAAGCAATTGCCAATCTAGAGTTGATCATGTCTGTCTAAATCTAGGATATAATATCTGAAGTATTATGCATAATTGTTATAAGCATTCATCTTGTGATGCAAGAGGAGCTCTCACAAACGGTCAAGTGTTTTGAACTTTCCAAGAAAGAGAGTTTGAAATGAAGTAAACAAATGAATGGTGAAATAAGTATTTGGTACTGCCATTAGTTTTGGTTACATTTAGTCCTATTGGGAAAGGTTTAAACTGCTGACCCTGTAAGTGTAAGAGAATGTTTTACAAGACTAAAATGATATCTTAAAATGATTATCTTACCTGGAACCTAGTACATACTGTTAAATCTACGATGTAGAATAAAAGTGTACGTTACAATTGTATAAAGTGGTTAGTTTTAAGAATCAGTTGCATGGAAATATGCTCATTGTACGGATTACGTATACCCTACAAAAACTATATTATTTCAAAAGATGAATAAATACACGTCAGGTGTTTTTTTTTCAAACAAGATTTCAAATGTTTTATTTTATTTTGTATTAATGTAAGAACAATGGCTTCCATTATTCACCTGTTTCCTAGGCTGTGTGTTTTCCACTTCCTGTCGATTTCATTGGATATCATTGGTCATCTGACCAGTTTCATTGGATTTCATTGGATCAAATCGACAGGAAGTGGAAAACACACAGCCTAGGAAACAGGTGAATAGCATGCTAACTTTCCAGGAATAGAAAGCTTGCCGTTTCTATTAGCTTGGATTCCCCATCGATGATGTCACTGGTAGGCGGGTTTCTGAACTGTCCACAGCCCTCCTCTGAGACACAGACCGAGTAGACAAACATGGTACCATAATGAGCATTAGTGAGGACCAATTATATATGATTACAGGTTGAAAATGGGTGAAGTCGTCCTTTAACACTGCCAGACTTATTTCAAGCTTTGTGGTCCCTCTGCCAGGATTTTGCGATTATTTTACCTTTTCAAGTAGTCACAGAATATTTATCTCCAGTATGTCTGATCTAGCCTGGTAAACCCTCCCTCCGGAAATCTCAATTCCATTTCATTTCAGGAGTGAGTCTGGCCTGATCCGCCTGTCTGCAATATTGGCTGTGCTGGAGTTGGGCGGGAGTAATACCGTTGACTGACAACCCCTTCAGCCAATGATAATTTTTCCCCTTCAGCCAATCAGCAGTTCACCAGTCTTAATGTGACGCGACGGGACTTTTGAGACAGCCATACCCAAAATGGGTTGCCTTTTTCGGGTACAATGGTGTCACTGCCCGCCCCTACCGGTTCTCTAATTATTATTTTTTAAATAGGCTTTGTCATGATTAATTGACCACATATATGAAGTTAAACAACTCAATTCTATCCAAACGATATCTTATAAGTAAATTCCGTGCCTCAAAATAGAAGTTAGAGAGCTTTTTGAAGTAAAAAAATAGCGGAGAAAACTGCCCACAGAAAAAGATGGCTGCCGTTCGTGTTTTGGGCTCACTCGAACTCGCCACCTGATTGGCCAACTGTCGCTGTCAATCACAGAACGATGTGCGACGACGCTGATAGGCGCGTCCGTTTGGCATACACAGCCAATATTGCAGAGAGGCGGTTCATGCCAGACTCACTCCAGGAATCAAATAGAAATTAGATTTCCGGAGGGAGGGTTTACCAGGCTATGATCCCCTGATGGTTGCTAATTACTGAGGGTTGTCAGGTGTGGTTTCACAAATGTCAACAAGGTCATTGTGACCTCGTTGACTTGTGTTGTTTGATGTTTGAAAATGGCACGTCTCACTCAAAAATACAGTGTTTTTCACAGGAAAAGTGTAATTTTTCTCTCAGTTTATTTTTTAACATTGAAGTGAATGGAGCAGCAACTTTTTGGATAGCGTTATCTCCTAGTTCCTTTGAGAAAAACGGAAAAAATAAAATAATAATAATAAAAATTTTAAGAGACGTCAAAAGACGTCATTGGCGGTGTGGGCTTACTAAAAACAGCTGTGAAAAGACGTCATTGGCAGTGAATGAGTTAAAACCAGGAATGCATCTGTGTCATTTTAGATTTTTGCGTTGGCTATTCAAAAATAGCAGATATACAAGCTCACAGCGCGGCACAAAGCTATTTTCGAACATTTTTGAAAAATCTTGAAAGTGTGAGAGCTACTGATTTGGAAGGCATTTGTAGAATCGGCATCAGGTCTGAATGGGTTAATTCATCATGTATTTTTGTAGGTTTGGGTCCTGGGTCCTTTGGGTCTCAAGCTGAAACGTTTGGGAACCCCTGCTTTACAAGGTGAATGTCCAGTCAAGGGGTCAAAGTGCTTATCTACTACCACTACAACAACAACAACAACAACAACAACAACAACAACAACAACAACAACAACAACAACAACAAGAGTGATACATACGATTGGTAAACTATTTGTTGTCAGTACACAAGGCTGTCTGAATGTTCCTGACGTTTATGGCACCTGCTGTAAACAGCTGGTGGGAACTGACTGAGAGCACGCTGTATCTTAGATGAGATTCCCAGTAAGATCCAGGACTAAATGTCCACGCCTGTTGTTTGTCCTTGGGAAGCACACTCACACGGTTCAGACCAGACCAGTAATTGTACTCTCCCATATGATGGCATATCACATTAGAATCATTGGTCAGATTGAGACTTCAGTATTTACTGGATCCTACTTTATTTAGCATATATCACAATCAGAGATTATTTCATGAACACTATAAATCCCTCACTGAAGCTGTACACTGAAAGTAGTAAATACGAAAATACGAAAAATCTATCTATCTAATATCAACAATGACTTCTTGTTTTTTAGCACATTGTGGGCTAGCCTGACATGGCCAGACTAATATCACTGCGAGGGCTATCTTTTTCGTAGTTTTTCATTGGCAGATTCGTCTGGTTTCCAGGCTAACTGTGGCCTTCCATATTGGATGAAATAACAAATATACATTTCATTTTGTCAGCATTGAAAGTGATAAAGCCGTACAACTGACAACAAGTCTCCTCAGATTATGTATGGGTGGTTTGTTTTAGACTTCACCTAGGGTTTCTTATCCTGCCTGTGGACCTTCGTCTGCATATTGTCCAGGGAAGATATTGCGCTTATGAACTTCAGGCAGTACTATTTGTCAACCAGTAGGCGTCCTACCTGACAACAGGGTCTAAATTTCTCAATGGAAGAGTAGGGAGACCAACCACCGGTCCAAATGACCAGGTCTGTAACCCCTACCTTGAAATTAAAAAGTTTGAGAACCAATGTAATAATCTAATTCAATAGTATTTAAAATAGATCTTCACTCATTGGTGATTAATTTGAATTTCCATGGCAACTATGTGCTCATGACTTTGCGGGGGGGGGTGGGGGGTTGTCAGCCGCAACTTTAGAGTGTGGAGGCATGGAGGCATGGGAACCATGAGGGTCACGCTGTGCACGTAGAGCCAGATGGCAGACAGTGTCCTTTTGCACAGCAAATGGTTCCATTTACTTGTGGTTGGCCTGTGTTCTGTGCATGCCTCGCTAACTTGGTATGGTGGCTCTCTGAAAGCCCTGAAAGCTCGCAGCCTGTCTATTTGTAGGATGCACGTCACACGACTGGATCTCTGCATACACATAATGGCCCCGATTCACTAAGAAATTTACGACCATATTTTGATCTTACCGGCATTTAAGACAATTTTCTTCATGCAAAATGTTGTCTTAAATGCCGGTAAGATCAAAATATGGTCGTAAATTTCTTAGTGAATCGGGGCCAATGGGTCCACTTAAACCTCATTCTGTACTTTGTCGTAAAACAGTGTCGCTTGCCGAAAATATCTAGTTTTTTTTGGGGGGTTTAAAGAAGAAAAGGAAATTGCCATCATGGGAGAAAATATCAATTAGGTGTCAATTTATGTAGAGTATGCCATATGATGTCAGTTGATGTTCACTGTAAATTGATTGACAAATGTCCCATTATCTATTTGTGAGCCAAACTCAGTGGATCATTTGATACTATTTAACACCTATTAGGTGTTATTTGTTATCCATCAAGGCCCACATTTACAACTCATATACTCTAGGGATGTAAACAATCTCATCACTCTGCTGCTGTTCAAACAAAACAATAACATTTTCAACTGCCATCACAGACCCTCAATAATATTGAGATATTTTTGTTATTGCAAATCACACTATCGCAATACCACAATATTGTTACATCCCAAACGTACTCTCAACAAGATTATGCCTACTGCGTATGCATTTCTTCCCCCAAATAATCATTAATAATCCAATTCTAATCTAAGAGACTCTGCTGTATCTAAGGTGTGCTGGGTCGGAATGCACAGAAATGTTCATGTTATGTCAACTGGGCAACAGCATTTCTCAAATGGGCACATTCCTCCTCAATTCTGGCACCCACTCTGTTTATAGGGAAACAACAGTTGATAAAGCAACAGTGCCCTGAGGCTTGCTCAGCCAGCTGACCTATTTGCAGAGGAGCGAGTTACCATGGGTACCCTACATATACAGTACTCATATTCCCTTCCTCCGGCAAATATACAGTCCTTCTGGACTCGTGACTCCCACTCCAGCCACAAGGTCCTGTTGGAGTCCATGGAATCTAGATGGAAATAGTCTTGTTTTGAATACAGTGGTACTGCAGTGTACCAGTGTGATAGTTGATGCACTAGGAGTGCTTTAACGACACACCTGCCATGCTATAGTGATATCTTGCAAATCGTCTCTGTCGGGTGGAAACCTCATATGTCCAAAGCTGTTACTTTTCAGGATTCAAATTCAAAAACAGCAAAAGTAGCAGATCTACAAGCTCAAAACGAGCTTGTGGATCTGCTACTTTTGATACTTTTGTGTGACGCTGTAGTGTGATCAAGTAGGGCAGGGGTAAGCAACCTTAGGCACGGGTGCCATCATTGGCACAGGGGACGGTGATCACTGGCACACTGGCATAAGTGTGAGAGAGAGTGTTTTTTATTATAAAATACAATATTTTAAAAGATGTAGTCAATTAAATTAAGTCCCCTCACATCCGTATGAAAATTACATCCTGCTGCATAATTCTACATTAATTTAAACTCTGAACTCTGACTGGGGAGGGAGTCTGGGAGAAGGTGGTTATTGTAATGACTAGTAACTCAAGTTTTCTAATAATTGTAATGGAGTAAAATGTACAATATTTGCCTCTGAGATGTAGTGGAGTAGAAGTAAAAGTAAAGCAAATTGGAAATAGTCCAGTAAAGTATAGGTACCTCATAATTGTACTTAAGTACAGTACTTGAGTAAAGTTACTTTACCCCACAGCGGGTAAGGTTATTGAACCCCAGTCTTACTGAGAGCACTAGCCATAACAGTCTGGTAGAACGTCTGCAGCATCCTAATGCACACACCACACCAAAGGACCTGAGCCTTGCAGGAAAAACAGTCTGCTCCGCCTTGCTAAAGAGTGCTTCTGAGTTGTCCAGACCAGTCTGTACAACTTGTTCAGGTACACTCCCAGGAACTTGTAGTTGTCCATGATCTCCACAACCTCCCAGTGGATGGTGCTGAGAACCGGAGGTATATCCTCTTGGTCGTGTGGTAGTCCACCACCATCTCCTTGGTCGTGCTAGCATTGAACCAGAGGCAGATCTCCTCAGTGTTGTCACATGTGGTATTTCTCACACGCAGGAAGTTTTACCACCAAATAATTTCACTATTGAAAGGCATGATGTTCATCATGTGATGTTTTACCAATAAAAAGGCAATTAAAAAAAACATTTTATATTACAAGTAGCATAAAAGGGTGAAGATAGCCTTAAAATGCTTGGAGCATTGTGCTTCCTGGAGCCAGATTTAAAATATGGTCTCCCTGTCCATCTTCCTTGCATCTCTTCAGTGAGCTTACTGTAGGCATTGAAGAGGACCCTGCAAAAACTATTTATTTATTTTAATAGCCCATAAATTACAAATTGATTGCAATGTATAACCTAAATACTATTGAGTTACACTGTTGTTACATTGGCATATCAAATTTAACAATAACAATTCCTGTTTGTGCTCAATGTCCCACTCAATGATCTATATAGCACAAGGTGGCACATGGTCAAAAGCGTATGGTGCCAATGCCTTGGGGGAATGTCCAACTAAAAATATGCTATCTAGCAGATAATGTGGGCACAAGGCGCTGCGGGTTAGTATTTCATCTCTGAATTAACCGTGGGTGTGCATTGGGTATGTGAGGTCATCAGGCTCCCTTTTCTGATCAGTGTGTCAAAGTGTCTTAACCCCTAACTGCTTCCCAGGCACTGTATGGCATGTGCCCACTGCTCCTAATAATCTAGGACTACAATATCGGGCCGCTTCGCGGCCCTCACATTGTGTCCACCTCACATCTCATCCACCTCACAGCTACTTTGCACCAGTGATCCAAATATGGCCATATAGGAGATGTCTATCAATATGGAGATAGGAGGTTTCTGCCCGACAGCAACAATATATATTTTCAATCAGGAAGCACAGGGTCAGTGTCAGTCTAGCATGTTTCAACTCCCTGAATTATCTAAACTAGACCATACCCGGTGAAGTGCGCAGGCGAAAGTAGTTGCAAACGTGGGGTTATTGCACGTCCTGTCGCGCGTCCCCCCGGCGCGTCCCGTCGTGCCGGGGGGCGGCGACGGCGCGATGGTAAGTTTCATGTGATTTAGAGGTGTTTTATAGAGCTATGTTTTGAGAGGCATTAGACTTCAATAACAATCATAAATAGGCCGATATCTCAATAACGGAAAAAAAAAATGTTTAAAAAGAATGGAAGGAAGGAATCAAATTGTACCAAAACAAGAGTGACGAGGGATTCACATATCTAAAAGGCTGGTATGCCCCTTTAAGCCTAAGGAGACAGCAGCATTGTTATATTATTTATGCACAAAGCCATACTGGGCAAACTCCCTTCATAGACTGTGTAATCTCTTATCATCCACCAACAGCTGTTATGATTTTCACTCCACTAGATACTGTAGCTGCTCTACTAGGTGTACCCAGGATTTTATCACGTCAAACTGTTGGGCAACATTATGCAATTGCATGAATTTGCTGATATGTGTTGTTTACTGGTAGAGTATGTGTTGCATGCATTTGTTTATTAGATCTTAAGAGCAGGCTTTGTTGTGCCTTGAAAAACTTTACAGAAACATTAGTTTGCCTCAAGCAGGCCTCGAGTTTGATCAAAAGATTGTGTTTGTTTGCCCTGAGTGCATAGAAAAAGATAAATGCTTTATACGTTTCTTTAGCTTTTAATTATTAAAAACATGGCTGTTGTCAGCTGTCAAACAATTAATTGCCAACAAATTATTATCAATTAATTATTAGTATTTTGGTAATAATGTCATTATATATAAAAATGACAAAGAATTGTCAATTTGTATAATATTGTCAGTATGTAAATTGTCACCGCATAAGCTTGTAGATTGGCTATTTTAGCTATTTGTCATGTGACTAAGTATATACCGTGTAGAGGGCTTAAAGGGGAAATCCACCCATTTTCAATATTTAACTATGTCATTAATATAGCATAAAGGAGTTGTGTGGAAATAAGAAAAAATTAAAAAAAATATTAACATTGCAAAAAAATTTAACATTGCAAAAAAATTAACATTGCAAATTACACTGTGATGACTCATCATGGTGTAATTTGCAATGTTAATTTGCCTGGGTCACAACAAGCACGGTTTCAATATTTGTGGGTCAGAGTAGCGGAACGTCCTGCTTTGGGGTCATCTTATCATCAGTGTCCCTACATGGATGCGTCTCTACAGGGCTGCTTGACCTCCTGCACTCCACTGTCGGTTCAGCCCAACACACATGATGCTGGTGATTTCAGCTGGCTAGTGTCTCTCTCTCCCTCTTCCTCTCCCTCTCTCTCTCTCTCTCCACAACCCACTGAGGATTACTAGCTCCTGATTTAGATTCTGGCTCTAGGCCTCTCTTCCTTTTAGCCGGCTACGCGTGCTCCGTGCTGTCACCGGATCATCCTCGGCCCGAGCGTGCATCTCCCACTGGGCTCTTGGTGAGATCCACACCGAGAGACCAGGTCTGCAGTGTTTACTGTCCAGTAATCCAGGTGTGTTCGTAGAGTATGCTGCCTGGCAATCACCCCAGGCAGGCATATTACCAACTTCCCCCACGGAGCTCTCGGTGCCTGGGACATGGGAGCACTTTCTGGGAAGAGGCTCATGAAGCCACGCACAGAGGGGTGGGACAGAAACAGCAGCGTTTTTTGTATAATACCAGTGCCAGTTTGGCAGAAGGTGTGCATTTCCCCACACAGCCCGTGTGCCCGAGCCCTCTTTATATATCCAGGTTGGAGACATAACAAAGCTGTGAAACTATATTTATGTGAACTGAAGGAGAAAAATGTGTCAGTCAAAATAACTGGGAAGGGAAATAAAGCCTGCACACCGCAGAGTGTGTGACACCCAAAGTGTTTGACATATTGCATTTATGTTTTAGGCTTTAATGCCTTCTTCAGCCAAAGGAATTGACATACATGTGGCTTCTGGCAGTGACACACTGACCTTTGGAAACGACAAGTTTAACTTGTCTGTTCGTGAGTATGTCTGGACAAATATTCCCATATATTATGGAAATGCCTGCCATCACAGTACTGATCAGGGTTTCCAGATCTGCTTATTATAATTTCTCTGCAAGATTATATTTGAAAATAGCAGATCTACAAGCTCACAACGTGTCACGATGATCTGCTATTTTCAAATAGCTGATGTATATGTTAAAGTGCTCATGTGGCCCATAGTCGCTTCTTTTGGGCTGGTTTTCCTAGACCTGGTTGCTTGTTTCTCTCACAGAATCTGGCAACGCTGGTACTGATGACGGCGTTCTTAAGGCAACGGTTTCTGTTGTGTGTGATGTCATACCAGAGCTCAATCAGCGAGAGAGACAGACAGGCAGACAGACAGGCAGACAGACAGACAGACAGACAGACATACAGACAAACAGACAGACAGAGGGAGGGAGAGGGAGGGAGAGTAAGGGGGGAGGCAGGTTGTAACGTCACCCTAGGGAGCCAGAACATGTAGCACAGCTCCCCAGCCAGAATCGAACCAAGGATATTATGATTATGTGGTCAACTCACTATCCTGTGAGTGGTGTACGCGTACCCCTTGAAACAACTGTATTTTTTTATGAGGACTTTTGCTACAAACACAAGCAGTGAAAATAAAACAAAACAAAACAACATTTTGAAGTCACTTATTTTTAGGATATGAAACCACTAACCTGTCTCACATAATCACATGAGTCAGCTAAACAAGAGAGTTAAGCAATCCGAAGCTGTGTGGTTTGTAAACAGCCTACAGATAAGCTCCAGTGACATGTTGTTGATAACAGGACGATCTTTTGGCTTTGGATTCATGTTGGGCTGTTATCGACTATCCGGCCATATATGGCTGAAATATGTTATGTTGCAACATAAAACTGAAAAGGTTGACGTGACCAGTTTGTTTGATTGCTTTTCTTTCTTATTATTGTTATTTTTGGGATTATTTCAATTGGATAGTAGAGAGACAGGAAACTGGGGGCAGAGATGAAGACGGTCATGCAACACAGGTCTTGAATGGAACAGAGGACATTGAGATGATGTGGTCGACACACTGTCCAGTCACTGGTATGACCCACTAAGGACTAGATTTTTAACAATTTTTTTTAAAAGTTTAAAAAAAATGTTAAAATAGCAGAACGGCTATTTTCTCTATTCGCCGTAAGACAAAGTATATAGAGCTTAAGTGGTTCATCCAGACACACTGTTTACTGGTGCTGCATAAACCCTGGATGAAGGAATAGTCACATGGGTCCATGGCCT
Source organism: Gymnoscopelus braueri (assembly GCF_963280865.1). NCBI lineage: Eukaryota > Metazoa > Chordata > Actinopteri > Myctophiformes > Myctophidae > Gymnoscopelus > Gymnoscopelus braueri. The sequence continues at coordinate 36,029,272 of NC_137615.1, read as the reverse complement.
CTTGTTGACATACACTATACTACTTCTTCTAGATTAATGCATTTTCTATGAATGAGTGTACTCTACATTTTTGCCGGACCCAGGGGGTCTGGCTTACATGAGGCTTTGTACCTGTTTCGTCCATACATGGTCATGGCATGGTCACTTTGTCCTTAGGCCCCAGCCATAAAAGTCTGTCCCCCTTTCGTCCATACATGGGCATGTTTTGTACCTGTTTTCTCCATACATGGGCAAAAAACAGGTTTTGGTCACTTTGTTCTTAGGCCCCAGCCATAAAAGTCTGTCCCCCTTTCGTCCATACATGGGCATGTTTTGTACCTGTTTTCTCCATACATGGGCAAAAAACTGGTTTTGGTCACTTTGTCCTTAGGCCCCAGCCATAAAAGTCTGTCCCCCTTTCGTCCATACATGGGCATAGACACAGGCTGACACGTCATGTGAAGTCTGGGTCTGGCAGAACCAGGTCTCCTGGTCTTGTTATATAGTTGTCAGGTGTTCTGATTCGGTTGATAAACGTTTTGTTTATATTATTCAAGAGTGGGTGAAAGCATAACTAGGTGACAGCAATAGCGAGTGACGGAATACAGCCTTTGGCAAAACAAAAAGAAGGTATATATTTTCAGTTGAAAATGTTTCATTTCTGTTGATCATGCAATAAAGTATAAATTAAGCATAATATGGCTTTCCTGTGGAGGATGCCTTGAGGATGACCCCTGAATTACGTTCTACCACAGACCCCAAACACATAGTGGTGTGTAAGTGTTTTTTAAAACCTACATGAGCTCCTTTCCAGTAAGACATACCTTGAGGCCATATTTACCCACTAGTAGTCAGCTCACATAGCAACACAGGTTTATAGCTGATCCAAGGAGCAAATAACATCAGTGATGCTTCATTTATGCTCTGCTGTACATCGGTGTCGTGCACCAAAAATAGCAGATCTACAAGCTCACAATGCGTCGCATCTGCGACACGTGAGCTTGTACGACAACGGCTTAAGCAGGGAAACATGAAACTTTGGAATAAGTGTCCTTTCTGTCAGGGTCTTGTGGTGATAATGTTGCTCTCCACAAACAACCACAAACACCTGAATATTTAAACACATGGGGGGCTTCTAGGTCATTTGACAGAGTGCATCCTAAAGGGCAGGTTAAGGGTGCAGGCTGCATCTATACATAGCCATCAGCTATGTGTATAGGCCGCGACGCGTGAGCACTATTACTGGCAGGTATCCAAGGGTAACCTCAGCGTGCAGCAAACAAACATTTTCCACTGGTCTCTGCTGGAAAGGAAGGAGGTGCTGTGTGGACACGAAGGAGGGAAAGCTACGAAGCGTTATTATCACCCCCCGCAAAGGGCCACTACCACCCACCCCATGCACCCACTACCACCCACCCCCACCCAACTGCCACTATAAGAGACTGTGGAACTTGATAGTTGCTTTAAAAGGTCTCATCCTCGAGCCGCGAACATTCAATTACTCTCACCTCAATTTGTCTAGACTTGAGCTCCTGCCTCTCTACAGACGCCTATAATAACCAGTGGTGCAACATACGTGCTGAAGGAACCGGCAACAGCTGGGATCAGTCCCATCATAACAGGAATTCACTGATCATTTACACTTTGGATGTGACATAACTTGGGCAACGGCAGGGTTGTGCTAATATTCAGATCAATATGATTCATTAAATACATACTCCAAAAGGAAGCCCAGTATGACTTTTTAACAACTTTTTTTATGTTCGTAGTTACTCAAAAGGCAAGCTGTCAAGTGATGGCCTAAGGCTAAGCCTTGGCATTTTGAAGGTGAGTAAGCAGACTTGTTCAGTTTATTTGACTGGAAAGCAGATAGGTCAAATATACAGAATTAGGGCTCAATCAAGAATTAGCATCACTGCGAGATAAATAAAGCCTGGATGCGGCAGAGGGTTTCCCCTCATGGCATAGCAGCATCTTTATGAGAGTGTTAGTAAGAGAAAACCAGTGGATGGGAGCCATACTGGAAGCTTCTGTGAAATGTCTCCAAGTCCACATGCAAAGCCTTGAAGATCCTGTTAGAAGCAGTTCTAACAGTCTGTCTAGGGACAGCTGGTGCTACCAGCTCAATGCTATGTGTGTGGTACTCACTGATAAGGTTTTTGTAAGTGTTCATTTCTATGAAATTCTCCCAGTGCAAGACAAAATATATAAGCCTACTAAGGGCTGGAAATGTGATTACCAAAACCATGTGACTGTGAGAGTATGGTTAAATTTAGAAGTTAAATTTATGGCCCTTTGACATGACAGTTGGCAAAGATCACAGTCGTCACTCCCACACTTAACATACTCTATATAGCTGGATTCTATTGGTCTAGGAGTTTGTTCTGATGTAAAGGGCAAGTTCAGAACATATTTCATGTGAATTACGACCATGTCTATGTAGACCTCACGAAAGAACAATATTAATGACATAAGTACACAGTGATTCACTGCCCCTAACAGATGGCCTAACAGATGGAATAACATTAGCCTAAATGTTGAAAAGTTGTGAATGAACTGGGTCTCTGGAAATCAAATATGAGTTCCCTCTGGTCTAGGAATTGTGCCACCAGCTGTGATGCAAGCTAACAAAATCAACAAATCAACTGCATATTCTAGGAAGAGCTCTTGCCATACTGATGTCATACTGAAGTTTATTTATAGATTATACCCCTCTGTGATGGTTTTAAACAACAACTTGTCCTGATTCAGAAACATGTGACTCTCACACTCCTATGACCCATGCTGTCCCTTTAACACTTCAAAATTAGGAAATGCCTCGGACCCAAGCCTTGCACAAACAATAATTTGAAGCACTGAAATCCTTTTATTTCACTCAAGGGTATTTAATATTGATTAGTTGTTTCTATGTCTATATATTAGACAACTTAAGCAATGCTGATACAGTATGTGTTTGGGTCAATACCTCTGCTTATGGTTGTCAATAGGTTTTATGGGCTAAAGGGGTGGGAGGGAAACGAATGAGCATGTGAGCATAACGTGGGAGGGGCTGGACAGGGACCACTCATTTCTAAGCTCAAGTCACTCGATATTTGACCCTAAAATAGCCCACCAGAGGATATATAGGGACCCTCTCCAAACGGCCCCATCAGATACTAACTACTGAACTGTGTGTCAACTGTCAAGGCAAAGTTACTGTGCAAATGCAGTTTCAAATGTAGACGGGAGAAATAACACAAGAGATACGAGTGGAAGGATCGGAATAAACGAAAAAAAGAATAATACATGAAAAAAAGAAAAAAAGGGATTATGATACAGAGCACCGAGTGAAGTGGAGGCAAGGCAGTGTGTACTGAAGAGGCTGTCGCAGGAGCTACTCAAGTTGGGAACCAAAAGGATAAGAGAGAAGTGAAGAAAAGACTATAAGAGTTTGTAGAAGGCCACCGGACATAAAGGATATTTTTTTTTCCTTTGGCTGGATTTTGGTGTGTGCTGTTGTGTTGGATTTCTCCCGTCCCTCCTCCTGGGCTGACAGCATACAGGGGGGAGGAAGAGTGGCATCCACAGCAGGGATGAAGTACAGCTACCATGTACCGGCGTCATCGTACACCCGCGCTTCACAGTACACGCCGACACACTACACCACTGGCACAAGCCATTACACTCCTACGCACTACACACCAACATCCACGTATTCCTCCGTAGCAAAGTACTCCCCGACAAGCTATACCTCGTCATGCTTCACCCCATCATCATCATCATCATCATTATCATCATCATTATCACCATCATCATCATCATCATCATCATCACATTACACGACCCCATACAAGTCCACATCGACGTACATCCCCTCATACAGCAAAGGATCACGATACAGTTCGACACGACAATCAGGTGTGAAGGAGACTCGTGCTCCTGTAATAGCACCAATAATAGTACCCGTTCAAGAACCTCCAAAGCGAGTCGTGCACTTCCCCAATGAGATCATCTTCCAGGACATTGTCAGGCGTGGAGACATGGAGCAGATTGGACGGTTCATGAGGGCGAGGAAGGTTCGCGTGGATACCGTCTTCCATTCAGGTGAGCACAGTAACAGGGTCACTCTGTTTTCTGCAAGGCCCACCAACCTTTTCAGGGAATGGGGGAAACACAGAAAAGACATGAAATTATCACACAGGCCTAACAAATTTTATTTTATTAATGTTTTACTACTGTGTGTGTGTGTGTGTGTGTGTGTGTGTGTGTGTGTGTGTGTGTGTGTGTGTGTGTGTGTGTGTGTGTGTGTGTGTGTGTGTGTGTGTGTGTGTGTGTGTGTGTGTGTGTGTGTGTGTGTGTGTGTGTGTGTGTGTGTGTGCACGCACTAGGTATGGCAGCACTCCATGAGGCTGTGCTGACAGGCAACCTGGAGGTTGTGAAATTGCTGATAAAATACGGAGCAGATGTTCACCAGAGAGATGAGGACGGCTGGACGCCTCTTCACATGGCCTGCAGCGATGGCTATCCGGAAATTGCTAGGTCAGCTATTTTCAATTTAGCCCGCTCTTTAGATTTTACTGGCACAGCCCGTGCCATTAATACAATCTAAAGACGTGCTTGCTTGCGAGTGCTGTCCTTCTCATTGGAATGTAGTTACATAACGTAAACGAAAGATCCAGCACACATTGAAGGTAGATTAGTGAATTATAGTTTGAACTGTTCATATTAAATCAACAACTTTCTTAAACTTTAAAGCTTTACTTACAACCGAATATGCTTGCTCTGTATAATATTACATGCGTCTAAGTATAATTGCCTACTTTGTCACATGAGTGACTATATTGTAATTAGTAAGTAAGTATGTAAGTAGCTAAGTAGGCTACGTAAAATAAGAAGAGACTCCAACTTGTAGGTCACAGATATCAAGTATCAACACAGAGCAATTCAAAAACCTGGACAATTCCCGATCTTCACAGTACACAGTACACAGTACACAGTACACAGTACACAGTACACAGTACACATATATTATCAGAAAGGCTACTACTAATGCAGACAGCACAAATATAATTTAAGTCTGACTGAATCACCAGCTGCCACTTTGACTCTAAACATAAACGGTGGTAGGATAGAGCTTTCATTTGTCTGATTCTCTAAGACACCTTTAACATGTAACACAAATGCATTTGAACCCAGGTTTCATGAACATGTACAAAAGATAGCATGTAAGTTGTTGTTGTATGAGATAATCAGATCTAATATAATATCAGATAATCAGTCAGTATATTTGATTTGACATCCATGCCATTTTCAATAGTGTGGTTAATATAACCTTATTGATTAGCATTTTACCACCATCCTTTTGCCACATGTATAGATTTGTAGAGCTATATACAGTGGCTCAAGAGATAGAGCTTCTTGGTTCGATCCCCGGCTCTCCTGGCTGAGTGTCATAGTGTCCTTAACCCATTCAATCCGGGAACGCATCTGTGTCATTTTAGATTTCTTTGGCTTTTCAAAAAGCAATTCTCTAAAAAAAATAGCAGATCTACAAGCTCATAGCGCGGCACCGAGTGCTGCGCTATGAGCTTGTAGATCTGCTATTTTTTTTAAATCGTGAAAATTTGCGCAAATCTTTCAATATATATGTTTTTAAAGCAAACATTTGTAACTCAAATCTTTGCTTCTGGGGGGGGTCCCTGGAACAAAACATTTTGAGATGGGGGTCCGCGGCCAAATACATATCTAAAAATGTTTTCTAAATCCTAACAGTATGTTGCTATATCAGTTTTTCATGTCAAGGACCCCCAAAATGATATGTATTTCGGCTGTGGACCCCCATCTCAAAATATGTTATTCCAGGGACCCCCAGAAGCACAGATTGGAGTTAAAATTGAATTGTTCGCTTTAAAACATATATAAATATTCAAAGATTTGCACACATTTTCCAAGATTTTTGAATAGCCAAAGAAATCTTAAAATGACACAGCCGCGTTACCGGGCTTAATGGGTTAATCAAGACACTGAACCCCTATGCTCCCGATGAGCAGGTTACATGGTTGCCTCTGCCATCAGTGAGTGCATGACGTGTTCCACTGTTGCGGTTTGTGTGAATGTGAACTACAATGTAAAGCTCGAGTGGTCAAAGACTCGAAAAATAGAAAATCCAGTTACATGTCTAGGCATATATTGGAATAAAAAAACCTAACTAATCAAAATGTAGTCGGCTCTGCAAGTTAGCAGCTCAGTGGCCTTTCTGTCCTGAGATTGGGAAGTTGGGGTTCAATTCCCCAGCCGGGTCATACCAAAGACTGGAAAAATGGGATCCAATGCTTCCTTGCTTGGCAGTCAGCATTAAGGGTTAAATTGGGGCTAAGTCCCAGCGACATACTGGCATCATGAACATCATGGCTGGGGGATGTACTTGTACATCAAGCCGCCCCACCCTACAGGAGATAGGCTCTTTTCCACATGGCTCGGGAACAGTTGGTTCCCAAGGCTACTTACTCATACTTTGCATGCTTTGTTGCAGGTCAAAGTCAATGTAGAGGATACACGAGTTGTGCCACATGACAAACTATGACATTCTTAAAGGGCAGTGATTTCTCGGGCGTCGCCAGCTAAATGAGGAGCATAGTTTAATTTCACTAAAACTCAATTTAATTGAAATTATTACAGTACAAAAAGATGTATGAGGGACTAATCTTTTTTCACACAACTAATTTCATTTTTTTAAATTGTTGTAGGTATTCTAACAATATCTTTCAATATGGCCACAAGTCATAAGTTTGAAAACCCCTGTTCTAGGGTGTTATTATGGTTCTGCCATTTTGGTTCACAGTTCTCTAATTTGTATTCCCCACATAGATACCTGCTTGCCATGGGAGCCAGTACAGAGGCAGAGAATGAGGGAGGGGATAAACCAGGAGACCTCATTGACCCAGAATGCAAAGATCTGGCCAAACTATTTGAGACAGGCATCTGTGCCTGAGCACAGACCTGTGAGAGCTCAGTGTGAAAGAATGCACAGGGTGAACTGAACTGACATTTGAGACTGGAAAACATTCAAATATGGAGTGCACCATACAGTGCCATACACAGTCAAATCCTCAGTGTTAATTTATCAGTTTGTAACTCTGAGAGGGTACACATGTAACCAAATGGACCATTTGGTTTTACCATCTCAGAGTTGAATGAATACTGAGGATTTGTGCCAGGTGGGAAAGATAGCCAGTGCTCGGACCACGCCTCTGCTCCAGCGAATTAACTGTTTTGTTTTGTTGTTATTTTAATCGGGGGTGATACAAATAATTACTTTCTTCTTTCTTTGTTTTGTAACCATGACTTTTGAGCTATGCTTTGTAAAGATGCTTTTGTCTTTCTGAAGCTTTGCTTATTTAAAGCTGTTGGGTTTTATCTCCTCACATGACTTTACTGCCACTGTGTTCGTAAAGTGTTTGATTTTCACCTCAATTAATTCTGCCAATACAAAACAGGGGGGAGGGGACAGTTATAAATATTATATATGTATATAATCTGTGGTGCAGGTCTTAATATTGATTCCATGAGAAATGAGGAAAGTAATCAAGTAAAAAGATAATATATACATATATATGTATATACTGTATATATACACTTATGTCTATGAATTTCTCTCGTGCACTGTTGAATTCAAGCATTTCATCGGATGTATATCATATTGCTTATATCAACCTAGCAAATCAAGCAGCTAGGTTTTAAGGATTCCTTTTGAAACCAAGTGCTTTCACATGATAGTTAAAACGGAATACAATATATTGAAGGTAGATTGAAGGTATACTTGAAGAGTTAGTGTCCTCACTGCTGGGCAGAGCGAGGAATAACTAAATAGCTACTTCATTGGTAGGACATCAATCAAACAATTATATGCATTTGTATTGTCATGCTGCCATTTTCCCCTCCTGGGTATTGCTGTTATGTTCTTTATCAGAAACGGTGTGCTGCAACTATAAGAAATGTCTGCAATGAAAAGTCTTATAATTGCTTCTTCAATAATTATTTTTGTACATGTTTTCGTAAATAAAGACATATTTTATCAATATGAAACGTCTGTGCCTACTTTGTGCCAGAGGGGGTGCTATCAAAAAAAGAGGCATGGATCCCCCCGACCCGTCCCCACCAGCAAATCGAACCCTGCCTATCCTATCCTACTATATAGTATGAACCTCTGTCTGTAAGTCAGTCAGTCAGTCACACACACACACACACACACACACACACACACACACACACACACACTGCCAGAGTAGGCAGGAAGACAGACAGACACTGCCTGCAAACTTATATAGAACTGTTTTATGAGCGAGAGGGCGCTTTGGATATAATCTCCATAGCACTAGCTAGCACGCAGATTGACACGTGAAATGTTCAAATCCAGGTTGTGTTATTAGCATATAGTTTAGCTGAAACTTCAACTTCTCATGGTTGTGGGCGGCAATGATTCCACTACGGGTCGTAAATGACCAGGTTATCACACAACACGCCAACACGATTAAATCATTCTCCAAAACTTAAACTATGCATACCGAGCACATAACCCAAAAGTCTGCATGTAGTTTGGCTACGCACATCTCCAGGTATGGTCTAGTAAAATGTTGAATCATGGGTCCAAGGTAGGCCACGAAAATAACAGATTTCTTCTGAGCTCAGACTTGAGAAAGCTGTCCTGTGTGTGTCCTCTAGATGGCATCCCAGAGTAATGGAAACGATGGGAGTGTCAGGGTAAAATAAAAGCCCACAGAAATAGTTTGTTTCCCAAACAATGGATTGGGACCAATTTTTGGGTTGCGACCCCATTTTTTTGTTGTGAGTGAAATAATGTTTTGTTTTAAAAATAATTTCCATCAAAAAAAAAAAAAAAATACTATTCCATACATTTTAAACACATAAATAGTGAAAATAGCTGGTCTTACAAGCTTTCAGATTTTTTTTTTTTCAATTTATCCTTTAGGTCTCTGCTGGAAAAGTTTGTGAACCAATGGTCTCCGTGGTTCTCAAACATGTGCATGTTAAAGACCACTAAAGTGATACGTATTAGGCTGAACCCCATCTAAAATATATGTGTCAGGGACCCCATATGAGAAGGTTTTTGCTGTTAGGTTAGATTATAAGCACATAATTCTGCAACTGTTTATATTATATCAAATAATAGTGAAATTAAACTGTTCCTCATTTTGCTTGAAGTGGGATCCCAGGGCCCCACTTTGAGAACCATTGGTCACACATAACCTTTACACTACTATCATAAATAAACAATTTAAAACAATGATCTCCTGACCCAGTAATTATGACAGAAATTATTTTTCTGCTTGTTGTAGTACTATATACTATAACTTTTTCATGAATAAAATATTTTATACATTATGCATAAATGCATAAAAACAGTTGTATGCCCTTTAACTGCATTGATTATTCCCTATGTTAATTTATTGTTATTTTTGTTTTTCCTTGATTCCTTTTAACTTTTTTGCCAGTAGTTGCCTCATTCTGTCTTGATAAACACTGGTCAAAGTATTCTAAGAAATATTCGCATACATACACTACTACTACTACTACTACTACTACTACTACTACTACTACTACTACTACTACTACTACTAATAATAATAATAATAATAATAATAATAATAATAATAATAATAATAAATGAAGAAGAAAAAATCAATTAATAAACAACAACAACAAATAAACATAAAAATAGAAGAGTTCTTTCACTTCCGTTTCCGTTTTGCCCGGAAATGATTGGTTGGCATTGGCAACGTTTCCAGCCAGGCCTTGGTACAGCCCGGGTACAGCGTACACACACATTAGTCTGGATATACAGGAAAGCTAAAGAAAAACACGTCAAAGAAAAGGTATAACGGACTAGCTTATAATTGTAAACATTGTTTGACATTATGAATTCAGTGCATGAATCGTTTAAGGCCAGTCAACCTCTAGTAAATGTCTGTGAGTTAAACGATGCGTTGCAAAGCTAGCTGCAGCTAGCCTCAATAAGACATCAGTGTATTAGGGTTGCCATGTCCGCTTATTATAAGCGACTTTGGGCTTATTTTTCTGTAAAGTTGCTTGTAAATATTGGTTAGTTGCTGGTTGTGTTTTTTTGGGGGGGCTTGTGTTGTTGCTTAATTAGGCTTGTTTCCTAAATGTTTTAATTATTTGAACCAGTGGTTTCTCAAATATTTTCATGAAAATGTTTTGTGTCAGGGAGCATTTGTGTTGTTAGAAAGTTTAAACAAATATTCCAAATATTCCACATTTTATTGCAAGTTTTTGAAAATGGCAGATTACAAGCGAATAGCCGATTAAAGTGCTCATATGGCCCCATAGTCGTTTCTTTTCGGCTTGTTTTCCTAGACCTGGTTGCTTCTTTCTCTCACAGAATCTGGCAACACTGCCCGGTTAGCATCTAGCTAACATTGTGTTAGCCAGGTTATTAATCCATATTACAGTGGGATAGCGATGTCAACACATAAAGAAACACCCACACAACAAATCGGCTGGTATTTCTCTGTGATTTAGACTAACTGTCAATGACCAGCCTCGGCTCATAGTTATGTTATTATTGTTGCCTGGCTAGATTGCTTGCTGCTAACAATGCTAATGTTAGCCTGAAAACGTAAACAAAGCCCTCTAGATTCGCAGCTTGGTTAGTGCTCAACTGCTCATACGCTGTGTGTTATTTACCACAGGGATTCTTAAACTATTTTAAAGTCATGCACACACATTTGGCTAGGATGTGATTTTGTCCCAAGGAACATTGCCTTTGCTGTTGATTAAATATGATATTGGCTACACACGTCTACACCATCCCATGGTTAATACTAGTGATTATTGGAGTTAAAGGCCAGCTAAAATTAAAATGTTGTTTTTTCCCACACTTTTTAGAACATATCGGTGGTCATAATGGGGACATACTGCAGTCAACAATAGATGCCAAAAAAAGAAAATGAGAATAATGATTATAAAATGTGTTTTTTTATATACAAATATATATCAAAAGTCCAGTCTCAATTCCCTACTGTCAAACAAAAAAAAGATCTGTAACTCTGAGAGTGTACAAATGGAACCAGTGTGAAAGTGTACAAATGGAACTCCGAGTTATGGTGGTCCTTGAAATAAAAAAAAGTTTTAGAACCACTGGTATTATAATTGTATAGCAGACGTCTACAGAAGTCCACATACCAGCTGTGAGTGTGATAAAACCGGTTCCGGAAACTGTTCCAAATGTGATGGAATCGATTCCGGTTCCTTGATGTTGGATCCGGTTCCTACTGTTCCGGTTCCCAACCCTAACATCCACGTGGGTCATCGCACTCGTCAATGGCCAAAATCAGAGCTCATAACCAGATACAAGACGTTTACCTCTGAAGTCTGAACTGCGTCTGACGGTTCGAAGCTCCGGTGCAGTTCAATCCTGCCCTCATCGCTGTGATTGGCTGAGATGCACACAACCCCTGTTTCACTAGGAAATGCGTCACAATACGGAAATTATATATTTTCCCAAAATACAATTTCATATCTTAACTTTTAATTTATACAGTGTACTCGTCCTGTACCCTGTCATTGACCCCTGCTGGTCCCTTGACCCCAGCATTAAAACCACTAGTTTACATTGCTATATATGACTGTAAAGTGACTATATTACTTAATGATCGTCTCATCAGAACAAGGTGCTAAAATGTACCCGCTATACAACTTTGTAATTGAACTAAGTTGGTGTTGTTGATGTTAAGCCTAATCATACTTTCACTGGAAATGTTCTATTATCCATTCTTATTCAACAGAAGACTTTGGAAACTTCCTGTCCTCCACAAAGTATCCATTCACCACAGAGGAGCAAAGAGCAAGTGCAGACAGACTGCAAACAGAATGACCAGGTCTGAGGACAGTTGATGGCTATACGTAATTGTGCCACAATATTGTGGTGGTGGCATGATGTTACTTTTGATTCCAGACATAAGCACTTAATATCATCCTACATATAACAAGCACTGACACATTTAGACCACAGCAGCCCTGATGAAGACCTATTGTGGTCAAAACATGTTGGCATTTGCCTTGTTTTAATAAAGTATTTTTCCACCTTTTACCAATGAGTGCCCAGAACCTCTTTTTTTCACACTCGAAATTAAGTACTTTGAATCCAGCATCAGTCTTAGGCAGTATGATTTTGCAAGATATACTATCTATATCTAGTAGTTTGATGATTGATTTCAATGGGAGCAATGTGAAAAATATTTGACTTAATTATAAATCAATGACTAAAATGATGATCATTTCAATTCTTGAATTTCACCCAGTCTGAGAATACAATTGTAATCCGTTGTGGCTAGTAATTACAGGTGAAATCCAATAAATGAGATTCCCACGTTTAGCTTTTGTAAAGACATTGATAATGTATCACCCATGACTAATTGTCTAGCTTTACTCAAATAAAGAGGAGCACTTTTACAGAAATCAAATGTACTTTCTCCAGTTCATATTTTGTACTGTTGGAGAAGGCCTTTTGTGGTTTAAGTGACACGATACTGCTGTGCGCTTCTAACAAAGACTTTGTCTTTGAAGTTTACAAGAAAATGCAACTAATATCTTTCAAAATGGCAATATATTATTTTACTACTCTTGACTCCCTTGTATTTAGCTGTTAATCTTTGCTGTTCTCATGTTTGTGAAGCTCATCTGCTCCCAGGATGGTGAACAGTTATAAACGGACTTCCAGTCCCCGGTCCCCTACTAACAGTGGGGAGCTCTTCACTCCTGCACATGAAGAGAATGTGCGCTTTATCCATGATAGTAAGTGAAACATCAGATACTACTTTTTCTTTTATTCATGCAATATTCTTTGGTTTCTTTTCTGGTGGTTTTCAGTGTGCACTGAGCAGATAGATGCACTTTATTTGTCTGAGTGCGAGAGATTGTGTAACTCCATTGATCATGAAACATGCAATTCAAATCAAATTGTTTATAAGACCTTTTTCCTGTAAGAAACCAAATATCACTAGACTGCCTTTTTACCTTTTATTCAGTTGAACTTCACATCTTCGCCAGCCTGTATTTCAGTCTCTCTCCTCATGTCCCCACCAATAGATTCAGCATCCTCACGCACGATTCTCAGCACAGGATGGATGAGGCTCCTGAAAAGGGATGAAAATCAGAGTTAATGTTGTCTCCGTTTCCTCCTTCACAGCTTGGCAGTGTGTGCTCCGAGACATGAGATCAACACAAAACAGCGAACGCAATGACCGTGGACCACAGGAATATGTTGAAAAGAACCCAAATCCTAACCTACATTGTAAGTGCCTGGCAGTTACAGCTTGTGTCCACCAAAAGGCTTATGCTTATTTCTCACTTCACTTGACAAGAATTCCCCCGATTTTAAACCCGATTGCAGATCGGCAACTGGAGCCAGTCAGAGGTCAACAGTCAGCGCTAATTATCCTTCAGTGTAACGGGCTCAAGAGCCCTGACTTTGCTGACCCACCGTCAACTCCTGTTGGCTGACAAACTGACAAAGACTGTAATCTGACCGTCATAAAGTCTGCACATTAAATCTGACTCTGAAATACCTTAATCTGCAATGTCTTGAAACAGCCCTTATCCTGCCTTCACAGCACACAGCCATGAACTTGTTCGACCAGTCACCAGAAGTTCAGCGACTGACAAGTTGATGGCTGCCTGAACACTGAGCACTGATCTAGTCTCACGGGAGACACTCGATTAGATACATTTCTAATTTCTGGGTCACATTTTTTGAAAAGTGGTTAAAGACTGCCACCAGACAAAACAAAAAATGTTACAGGCATGATTAGACCAACCATGTAGCAACTGCGGACTTCTGTTACAGCCCAGCCAAAGTGAGATGTCCTTAGACTTTTTCTCTGGCAAAACCTACCTAGACATGTTGACTTGTGATTCAGACCCTCCGATGTGAGACTAGCAATGATCAAACCCAGTGCAAATAACACCGTCCTAACTCTCTGTCTGTTCTTGCAGCTTTCACACCAGTGGACCTAAGTGACCTCAAGAAACGCAACACACAGGATGCCAAGAAGTCCTAGTCTTTCCTGTGATGGTCTAGCAGATCTTTTTCTTCCCTCCGCCCGCTATCCTCGGGAACTTTTCCCCATCAGCCCTCTTGGCCAGTGTAGCTCAGACAGCTGATCCCTTCTCTAAACTCTGGACCATATACCTGCCTGTTTCTGTCTCTCTCTCTCTCTTCCTCTCTCTCTTTCTCTCTCTCTCTCTCTCTCTCTCTCTCTCTCTCTATCTCTCCCTCTCCCCCTCTCTATCTTTCTCTATAAGAAGGAACGCAAGAGGACTGGGATTTCAAAAACAGAAGTTCTCCCCCCTCTTGGATCAAATTTGTTTTTTAAACTCATAAATTGTTCATATGCATTCTGTTTTTATGTGAACGGGACTGACACATACTTTCATCTATGCTGACATCCTGAAACTGAGGCACAAACTGTTCACAAACACTGCACAGGAAACAGAAAGACTGCAGTCTTAAATAGGAACACCAGGTTCTTTACAAATCTACTAATTTGACCTTGGAGGCAAATGCTGAAGGGCTGACTTTTATGTTTTATTCTTTTTTGGTTTTTCGGAAGATAGTTTGATAGATAAATTGTAGAAGTATTGGAATGGCCGTATTAAAATCAGACTATAGGTCAGTTTATACTCCATCGCATGACAGTGTCTCTTGCCGACAAGAACAGATCTTCGTAACAACACGTCGTATCACTGTCGTGCGACAGTATAATATTAGGTATAAGGGTGAGTGTTGGTGGAAGCCAAATACAATGTAGAATGCCAATGTTTTTAATATAAATTTCCCTCTCTCTAAAAGGACTTAAAGTTGAGATCTTCCCCTCGGTTGACTTCCCAGCCTTGAAACAAAAGATTGAATAAAAGACTTTTACAATATCCCTACTTGCTTTGATGTTGAATAGATGCCAAATTGAATGCTATATGTACTGCACATGATTTTTACCATCACCATCTAACATCTAAATTATGCACATGAACCGAATATTCATTTGTTAAATAAGCCATTTTGCCTACAGAGTTGTTTGGTAGCTAGGTCCAGCCTAACACTAGTTAGTAAAAGTAAGATTATTGTATGATGATTGGAAACAATTAATGAGGATCAAAAAGATGCTTTCACTGCAGACCTTCTGACATGTTATATCGTTTAAACACAGCATTAGGCCATAAACTCCACTAATGTTTTTCAGCTCATTTGCTTCAGCTGTATTTAACTCTTCTATGTCTGCTGTGAAAATGGTCTGTTAGGGTCTGTTCTTTGGTGTCCCTGTGAACAGGCCAAGCTTTTACTGTCATTCTAAGCTGTGGTTATCCCTCTATGGCAGTGATTCTCAAGGTGGGGTCTAGGGACACCAAGGAGACGATCCAAGAGGGTTCCACTTCCAGGGAGTCCCAGCTAATGATTGATAGTTCATCTTCACCATTACTATTACACATACAAGTAAATACAACTAGAGAACCTCCAAGAATGGCTATTACCATCACAGTTTCATTATACATAATACAAGTTCTACACCGTAAAGGAATGCAGTACCATATGACAGACCACCATATAAATGATATGGCTAACAAGCGTTATTTTTTAGATTGGGGTCCTTGAAAAATATCGTATCAAATAGGGGTCCATGGCCGAATACATGTAGGTCCTTGACCTTGAAATTGAAAGGGTTGAGAATCATTGCATTGTGGCAGGTCAAAATGTCTGCTGTGAAGAAGGTCTTATGAAAATGTTACGAGATTTCAAAATATGTGTTCCTGCTATGAACCATGGATGGACAACTGATCTATAATAAGCTCAGATGTAGAAAGTATTGATCGGTGGGATCATCTGGGATGATCTACGACACGGAGGCGGAGCCTCCCGACGTTGCGGGATTGTGTTACAGCTACGCTACGCACCCAGCGTTGCCAGGCTTTGCGAGAGAAACAAGCAACCAGGTTTACGAAAACAATTCCAATAGAAGCGAGCCCTTCATTGGCTATTTGAAAATTGCCGATCTACAAGCTCACAACGCGTCACGATGCAACGCGTTGTGAGCTTGTAGATTCGGCTATTTTCACAAGAAAAGTATTTTTGAAACATTTTAACAACACAAATCTTGTATGGGGGTCCCTGGCATGCTGGCATAACATGTTTTCAGATGGGGGCCCTCAGACAAATGTCCTTGACTTGAAAATGAAACACTGGTTTAAACAACATTAGGAAGCATTGAAATTGAGGCAAGCCCAAATAAGCAACTCCTAATGCTCCCATGTGGCTGGCAAAACACATTTTCACGAAAATACTTGCGAACCACTGCTTTAAATATATATATATATATATATATATATATATATATATATTTTTTTTTTAAAGTAAGCCTAAATAAGCAACTACACAAGCACCAATATCTACAAGCAACTTAACAGAGCCCAAAGTCGCTTATAATAAGCGGACATGGCAACACTATACGCACCTCCCTCTATATAAGCCAGCTGGCCCACGTCACTGACCATTCTCCATTGTAACTATTCCAGACAGACCGCTTAGAAGAGAGAGATAGGGTTGCGTGTAGTTAGGGACCAAGGAAGAGGCTAGGGTGTACAGTACTACCATTTTCTATTTCATTCAAAAGTTTAGCTTTTATTAAGGCTCGGGCTCATAATGGCCGATAAAATGGATATGTCCTTAGACGACATTATCAAACAGAACAGGTCGCAGAGAGGAGGAGGAGGAGGAGGAGGCCGCGGTGGAAGAGGCCGTGGTGGTGGTCGTGGAGCTGGCGGCGGTGGTGTCGACCGTCTTGGAGGAGGAGCAGGAGGCCCCCGGGGAGGATTTGGCGGCCGGGGCGGCGGCTCCGGCCCCATGAGGGGACGACAACAGAGCCTCAACCGTGGTGGTCGAGGCAGACCGACGCCGTACAGCAGGGTATGAGCAAAGTTAGAGGAATCATGGGCAGAGAAACGGGAGAGCCTGAGAAATGCCTGGGCGACATCCTACTAAATCTTCACTAGCTACAACCGGCTAGCATGCTAGTCAACCACGAGTGTTTATCCTCCCATATAAAGAGGAAAGCTCACTAGAATTGCGGTTAAAGCATTGAAATGGAAGTTGTGTGCATACTAGTCTGTCCTCTCCCCCCCCCCCAACCCGTTTGTGTTTTCATCCTTTTTTTTTCTTGGAGAAGAGGCTTTTGGAAGCGAGCTAGCTTGTCGGCCATGTTGGCTAACATGCTAATGTTGGGATCGTCTGCTGTGCTAATCTACACAAGGCCGTTGGCGGCGCCATTTTGAATCCTCAGATCTTGTGGTAGTCGTCAGCGGCCAGTAAGCAGTGCTCTCACCCCCTCCCAAGTGTTGAAGCGATGGCAAAAGGAAAAGGCACCTCCTCGCCGAGAAATGCATCAACAAAAAACGGAAGATGTACCTCCTCTATTGGAGCGTAGCGTGTGGTCCTGGTTGTCCCGACCGGGCGGCCTTTGTTTGGGAGTGGCTGGCGGGTTTACACGACACTGCCCGTCGGGTGGCTTTCAACCGGTGTGGCTGTTGATTGTGGATGGAGGTGGAGCAGTGGACTTTAAACCCTCCTGATAGTGCTTATTTTAAACATACCGTCACTACTAGAGTGTGAATGAGTAACTAGTCACTCCGGCTCCCAACCAAAATGGCGTGGTTTCAAAATGGACGCTCGCATAACCTGCCATTGCATAGTATGGATAGATGACCGTTTTTCCTAGCTTTATTTCGCTCCATCCCTCACTCACGGACACTTCTTCCATTCGAGCCTTTTTATGGCTGTAAATGAACTCTTGGGCGGGCCAGGGACACCTCGAGCAACGCCGGAGGCAACGCTGTTGAGGACAACCAGTGTCTACCTGAGGATCATCTCCCTCGAGATGGCCGTCTGGGGAGGCGCAGATGGCAAGAGAAGAGTGGGCAAAATTGGTAGATGGGTGGGCACTGGGCAGTTAGTAGTGGTTTTGTATAGGCTTAGAACTTGTGGGGCTTCTGCCATAAGTAATATGGGGATTCTGCCATAAGTATGTGAATAATGTGTAGTGGTCAGTGTTGGATGTTAGTAACATTTGCCACCTAAATTGTTATT
The DNA here is from genome assembly GCF_963280865.1 of Gymnoscopelus braueri. Classification (NCBI taxonomy): domain Eukaryota; kingdom Metazoa; phylum Chordata; class Actinopteri; order Myctophiformes; family Myctophidae; genus Gymnoscopelus; species Gymnoscopelus braueri. The sequence goes on along the minus strand of NC_137615.1, from coordinate 36,011,142 downwards.
AATGGAACCATACATGATGCATAGCCCAGTTAACAGGAGTGTGTATAAAAACTACTGTTTTAGTTCTTACTTCCAATGTATTTAATTTCTTTATGTATGAACTGATGTACTTGCACTGATAACCTGCATGTAGTAGTGATTGGGTGGGCAGAGAACATTCGGGACCTTCTTGGGGGGAGGGGGAGCTCTGTACACCAGCCCTGTTGGAAGTGGAGCCCCTGCTTGCCCCAACACCCGGCCGTGTGGACTCTGTGATTGACAGAGACAGGCGGGTCCTGAAGTCAGCAGGTGCGTTTCTTTCATCTGTTGCAGCCTAAACAGCTTCCGGATAAGTGGCAGCATGACATGTTCGACAATGGCTACAATGCAGGCGGCGGAGGAGGCGGCGGCGTGGAAACTGGAGGGAAGCTCCTTGTCTCAAACCTCGACTTTGGCGTCTCTGATGCAGATATCCAGGTACTGGCAGAGCCCTTTGTGATTTTGATGACACAAGAATGGGCTATATTTAACTATAAAAGCAAGCAGTGCTTTTTGAAATGTTATGATCCTGACGTGTCTGTCTCGTTCTTTCATAGGAACTTTTTGCCGAGTTTGGTACTCTGAAGAAGGCTGCTGTTCATTATGACCGGTCTGGAAGGAGTTTGGGGACTGCAGATGTCCACTTTGAGAGGAGGGCAGATGCCCTGAAGGCCATGAAACAGTACAACGGCGTGCCACTTGATGGTAGGTCTAGCTTTCATAATGCATGTCAACATGCTTTGACCTCTGAATTGACAAGTGAATAATTATTTGTCTTGTATGTTTTTAGGGCGCCCCATGAACATACAGCTTGTCACCTCACAGATTGATAACCAGCGGCGGCCTCCCATGCAGGGGTATGTGGCACCAACTCATCTGTTTATTAATTAAAACTAGCCTCACTAGTTTTCTTGACAGTTGTGTAATTGGCTTTTTTTCCCCCCTCCTCAGTATGAACAGAGGTGGCGGAGGCATGACTAGGCGTGTTGGTGGCTTTGGAGGCATGCAGAGAGGACGTGGAGGCCGCGGCGCAGGGGGACCCAGAGGCCGGGGGAGAGGTGGCCGTGGTGCTGGTGGTGGCCCCAAAGTGCAGCCTACTGCAGAGGAGCTTGATGCCCAGCTAGATGCATACAATGCCAGGGTATGTTCAGTGGTGGATGGCACATGTCTATTTTTTTATTAAATTGACTGTATAAAGTTTCAGGAAAATTAAGTGTATATTATGTATTTCCTTTTTCAGCAAACTAATTTGTGTTTTTTGTCTCCTCAGATGGACACCGCTTAAGGTGTAGAGCCATTGTCCACGGTTGTTTCCCTTCCTGTCTGCACAGAAGGGCAGTTCTTGAAATGTGCAGGATATTTCGTGTACCTTGTTTTTCTCCTTTTAAATGCTCAGTGTTTTTTACCATTTATGTTTTTGAACAAAAAAACTGGTTTTGACTGTAGGTTAGGGGGTGGGGATTTCCCTTTGCCTATTCCTTTCCCCTGTAGTTTGTGTAATAAAACCTGCAGTACATATTAACCATATATTGACTCTGCGTTTTATTTGTTTTTTATTGTTGAATCTTCATACGGTTAAAGGTATGGCAATGATTTACTTTGGTTAAAATAATTGTTAAAAAAGCTCTATAGTCTGATAGTACTCAATGCTATATAGTGGTTCTGTAAAGAGTCTCCCATGTCTCTCCAGCTCTTAAACTAAATGCATTTTCAGTGCACTCTCCTGATTGACTTAAATTGTGTCACCTACCTGAAAATGTACTTTTACTGAGCTGGAGAGACCCCTGTGACCGAACAAACGTTGTTTTGCAATGATTACTATCAGAATATAATACTTTAAAAGAATTACCAAAAAAATCACAGTTTTTAATGGTTATTGTTTCACACTAAACCAGTGTAGATGCAAGAAGCAATGCAACATATTTGCTACTTGGTTTGAAAAGTCTGACCTTTCCTATTCCAATGAGGAATGTTTATACTGTATGTTAGACTGGGTTAATGATGGGATGAATCATGTGAGTCTTAAAAAAACTGACTCTGCTAGCTTTGCTCTTAAGCTAAAATATTGATAAGACCAAATGGATGGGAGAGTTTATTATCAAACTGCCTATACGTGCTGCCAAATTTGTAAGCCTATTACTTCAGTAAAACAACTTGGGTGGAGATGGCCATTGAGACTGTGTAGTGTAACTAATGATACAATTAACATCGAGATGGATTTCAACCATACATTTCCGCTCAATCCAGAGTATTGGACACGTTTGAACTTCCTCAGTATGTTACAACCACTAGATGGCAGCCTGCTTCTAAGAATGGGACTAACTTTGATAGTTAGACAATGAAGTTTAGTTTGAGTTAAGCTCGGTTGTGTAAAATAGTGAAAGCATCGTCCCTAACGATTTACTACAGTCAATATGTATTCCATATTCGATATTCCAATCACAAGGTTCCGTGTTGACGGCTGGAAATCATTTTAAGTATTTGAATTGGCAATTTTCTTAAGCACTAAGTGATTTAAACAAATGTATGTATTTGCTAATGAGGCATGTCTAGGTGGCAAACATAAAAACGATAAGCTTTGGGTATTGGTATTCCCGGAAGTCGCGATGACGAGTGCTGTGCTGACTAAAAAAAGGTGATCTAAAGTTACCACGAACAACGTTTCCTGTATGGCGCTGTTTGTTCAAATTTAAATGAAAGCATAACCTAAATTACAATGTTTTATTCTTTGAGAAGGTGAAAGTCTAAATGAAATGTAAGTAATACGATTCCTAACCAGTCTGCCGTTCCATTTGGGTGACCTGGTCAGTCTGAGAAATACTTGGTCAATTTGACTTCATCTAGCAAGCTTAGTGAACTGTACAACATTGCAGTTCTTGTGCAACCTGTGGATCCGTTGCTATTTTCAGCGAAAGCTTTCCACACGATAACAGAAAAGATACTAGCATAGAGCCTTGAGAGACCCCGCTCAACCATATAGGGTTTAAGTGGTTAAAATTACTTAAATACATTAAATGAAATCTAGCTTGCGAGCCATCAATGCTTTTACTGTGAAAGTATTCTACCGGAAATGGTAATGCTAATTGTGTGAGACTTGACAGAGCAACAAGCTGGGACTCGCATCGCCATTCAGACCATTTCAGAGGCGCGTATTCCAGCAGCATACTAACTACAGCAGCACAAAGGTAAGAGCCGACAACCATCGTTTAACTACACTCTTCAAAACCACGACTTTATGCTTGAAGAAGGTTTTTTAGGGCTTGAGTTGTGGCTAGGCCGTTTTGGTTGGCAATAATAAGTCCATCTCTGGTCATAAATAAGACATTGTTAGTGAGGTTAGACACCCAACGAGGAACTTCCAACTCTGATGGTTTCCTCAACTGTGTCGCGTGTTGCTCTAGACATACTTTCATTGCGTTGCACAGTAATCTGTGAACTGTTTTTATTATTATTAATCTTAGTATTTTCTGCGAAGTTGGATGGCAGTTGGACCAGCAGCCAACGTGAGCTATTAACCTGGATTTGATCTGTGAGATATGATCCTCCAGCCTGCATAGTGCTCAAGTGACATCAGTCGAGCCCTGTGGCCCAAGGGGTATTGTTGCTTAAGTATTATTTATTTTGAACCAATACATTGATAGCTGATAGGGGACGATGATTATTCATTTAAGTTATCTGAGAAGTTTGGTTTACCTCCGAAAATGTATGACTAGAGTTTATCATGGCGGCTATTAGTGTGTAAGTCACATTTTCTCTCACTTCCTGGAACTGACATGGCTTTTCCATCGGTGGAGGAGTTTGAATGTTGGATTTCTAGATGATGGCTCCAGGCTCCTCCACACCCTGTCTGTGTCAAATCAACCATTTACTTCCTAAGTAACTAAGTACATGCACTCAAGTACTGTACTTAAGTTAAAAAAAAATGAGGGGAATATATTACTTTTTTAAGTTACCATACTTTAGTTTTACTTCTACTCCGCTACATCTCAGAGACAAATGTTGTACTTTTACTCCACTGTTATTTTAAAACTTTAGTTACTTCGTAGATTTTGATTATTATTATTATTACAAAACATACATTAACCACTTCAGCCCTATTTAAACTTTGTCTATTTGAAAATAGCCGACCTACAAGCTCACAACGCATCCTGATACACCACACTTTAGACAGATGATAACTTGTTAAACGGGACTTTCTGAGTTAATGAGTACTTTTACTTTTGGTACTATATTTTGATGCCAATACATTTGTGCTTTTACTCAAGTAAATTTTGATCACCGGACTTTTACTGTTTTATTTAGTGTTTTTACGTTGCAGTATTTATACTTTTACTTAAGTAAAAAAAATTGAATACTTTTTCCACCACTGGATTCAGGCACTGTTGTTGAAAATGCTTGTATATTCAATTGGTGTAGTGGTGTATGTCTGGAGAAATGTGTATATAATCTTGGCAAAAAGTTCCAACAGTGACCTGTGTAACATTCGCAGAAACGGTGACACGTACTCCGAATGCTGCCAACCTTGTTCATGTTAGTGTTTGCAAAGTTCAAAGACTGCAGCTAATGTTTGTTCATAAACACACTGAAGGGACAGGGGTTCTTTTTTGTTTTTGAAGGAATTTATCGTTCTGAATGACCAACCATTCACTTTATTGCCTGCAACAACTTTCAAACAATACCTGGGGGGGGGGGGGGATAGGGGGCAACTTTGAATAAAATATAAATATAACTTATATGTCTCTCTGATATAGTATAATAATATATTGACTGAAACCAATATTGTAGTCGTCTTGAGGTATTATGATGACTTTAATAATTCCCATAGTGGAAATTATCAAACAGAAACAACCAAATACAGATATTAGAAATGTAAAACAAAGGGACAAAAGTACCAATATACTCAAAGTGGTGCTACAAGTGTTATCTGGTTGTCACTGCTGCTGTGTAGCATTGGCTTACTGGAATCCTTTGTCTTACTTGTTTCCATTCGCCGCAACATATATTTCCAAATGGCTGCGGAGAGAGAAAAGTGCAGGTTGTTTTCTTGAGTTTTCCACTAGGCAGAGTTGAGAGGAGTCATAGGAGAATGCACGGCTGGTATAGTGCAAATTAATATTGAAACGGTTTCAAATATTCAGAATTAATGGGCTGTATATTTAAAAATGTATATTTGTGAGTTGTGACAACACTAAATGCAATGTCCACTGAAATATAAGAATACAGTGTATATACCTTTAGTATACCCTCCACTACGCTACTGACCGATCTGACATACTCTACCTTAAGTTAACGTTAGGCTGAATGTATTATAAACGATTGCACTATAAACGATTGCACAACAGTTTACACAAGCCTGCTCTACACATAGCCTCCCTTTCCTTCCGTTGTGTGATGAATGACAGTAGTATATCAACTTGACTTACTTGACTTAAGCCCTTTGCTTTGTAGTATATCAAGTGGTTCCATGATCACTTAAGCCTTATTTTATACTTTAAAAAAATGATATAGAAAGTAGATAATAGTACGGAAGTTAAAGGCACTGTGCGTCTCTGACTGCACAAGAATCACAGCTGTGAAATCCCAGCATACAAACCAGATGTCATGTCACTAATCTGACCCCATTGGTAATTGTACAATTTGACAGACCACAAAGCTGTGCTGCATTTCCGCATTGTACTTTAATTCATATTTAACCAAAAGGGTCATTTCCCTGACATCTGTGTAACTTAAAATGAATGCTACATTTTAAAGTTTGTGTTTGCTACAAGCTACTGATGGCATATAAAGTGCAAAAGAAGATTCATACAGTTATTTTGTCTCTAATCATTCATGGACAGTGGGAACCCATTATGCCCATGAGGCATTGCGACTTTTATTTATTTATTTAAAGTTATTTCGGGGACATTTTCAAGCCTTTAGTTTATTTGTCAGCGAAAGTGGAAAGAGACAGGAAATGGAAGGACATGTAGCAAGGCTGTCCAAGGACTGAGCCTCATGAAGACATTCACTCCTCTGCTTCTGTAAAAAAGAGGGATAATTTCTATTCTACAAAAGCCAACCATACTGTTTTTCCTCACCTTTAGTTGTTTTGTTCACCTGTCATGAAGTGGCACGTCAGGGACACACAGGGATACTTAGCAAGTCTTTGTACAAGATCCTTTATTGTTACAACTCATTATACAAGTAAGACGCGCGAACGCGGTAAGCGAACGCAAAAAAAGAAAAAAAAGAATGAAAAAAAATATTTAAAAAAAAGTAACCACTAAAAAAAATATTTTTTTTTTTAAATAAAAATCTGCGTTAAAAGGAGCATCTTAGAAAAATACAAATTCACAAAAAAAAAACTTGGAATGTTTTTAAACAATTCAACAAAGTGTTTGAAGTGCCTGTTTCACCCACTTCCGGGGGGCGGAGCCAAAATCCGAGCCCGATGTATTTGTTCGTAGACCCCCACTTAGGGGGGGTAGAAAAAGTTTCGGAGCGATTCGGGCACTTTTCATTTAACATGGGGTTTCAATGGGGAGTTTTTAGGAGCCTTCTCCGGGGCGTGGCTTCCGGGGGAAGGGGCGGGCTTAAACACAACCTTGACAGGTGTGTTCAGTTTTCAAAGACCTTTCATTTGATGTATGGTACGTCTAAATTGGACATTTACTTATGTCAGAGGAGCTGCAGACAGGCAGTGCACACAGAGACACAGAGACACAGACAGAGATGCAGTGCACACAGAGACACAGAGACACAGAGAGAGAGAGACACAACCCAAGCAGGGTTACATAGTAAGCTCCACTTGGTCGGAGGCGCGGCTTCGGCATTGTATTATCATGGGATATATGCTTTTGTCCAGCCATTGTAATGCTATAATTGTGTCCTCCATTGTTCAGTTCTTCCTGTACCTCTACAGAGGCTGTTGCTGGGGGAGGCAGACAGAATGGAGGCATGTTTCTGAGTTGGGCTGGGTGATATGAATTCAAATCAGTATCGTGGATTATTTCAAACTTTTGCCTCGATTACGAACAATCTACTTGTGATCTTTTAGATCGTCTATTTTCACTATTTTCATACGCCACCATTGTACAACAAAGTATGTTACAATGCAGGGTTAAGTTGACAATCAGAGTTGGTTATTGCTTATAAATATCAGTTTCAATATATTTTCAGTTGATTACCCAGCCCTATTTCTTAGAGTCTCTAGTAGAGCAGAAGGGAGAAGCTCTGACCTTTGAGCTGCCATAGTTGCTCCCCTATTCACTCCCTACTTCCTGGTGTTATTTTTGTATATAAAATCTACATTTCTTAGTGAATCTCTCATTGTTGTGGAGCATTTTGTTTATGATAAAGATTGTTACATGACATTTTGATTTCCCAGTAATCCTGTTATCAATGCGCTGGCCTGTCGGTGGGCCAATGGCATTATTACACCAATCCTCGGCATTCCTTTATCCATCCATGCAATAACTCTGAGAGCTTTCAGCGAATCTCTTAGTTATGCCAACATTGTTCTTTTGAAGCAGTTTGTTTATGCTTAATGATGAAGATGATACAGATAGCTGTGTCATTCTGATTCCCCAGTAATATAACCTGTTGCCAATGCAATGACAGTCACAGTATTACACCAATCCTCAGTTTTCCTTTATTGTAACTCGGGAGTCGGGAGTGCTCTCAGCAAATCTCTTAGTTACACCAACATTGTTCTTGTGTAGCAGTTAACCGGTATGCTTAATGATGAACATAATAAAGGTTGCTACGTTGCTTCCCCAGTAATATAACCTGCTGGATCAATCAATCAGCAATCGATGAGGCACATAGGAGTAGAGACAATATTCTAGGTGGTGATGATTATGCTTTATGTACATATCATGGTCAGAAGTACATTAACACTCATGTCAGTGGTACGGTAGTTCTGCCTTGAGCACAGGGCAGAGATCATAGTTATACTGTCGCTGCTTCGAGGACAAACTGAACCATAACAAGATAGGCTGTACCAAAACAATAGCTATTGGGCCTAGTGGAGACATTTAGGCACTTACAAGCTGTCAAATATCATAATGTATTGTAGAAGTATTAAAGGTAGAGTAAGTGATATTTTTTGGTTAAAACAAAAAGTATTTTGTTAAAAGGTTAAAGCAATATATTCTGATAGTAATCATTGCTATAGAGTGTTTGTTCAGTAACAGATGTCTCCCTGTCTCTCCAGCTCTTTAATAAACAGAAAATACATTTTCCGGTAGGTGTCAAAATCTCAGCCAATCAGGAGAAAGTACACATTTTTAAGCTTCATTTTTTTTTTGTGTTCCAGTTCCAATTTTGTCTGCTCATTTCTAAGTGTCATCACTTCCAATTTCACTTGTTTATCTATATCCTGATTGAGTTCTCTAACCTAATTGGATAAAATGGGAAATGAAACTGAAACTGAAATGAAAATGCTTTTTCTGTTTTATAAAGAGCTGGAGAGACAAGGAGACTCCTGTTACTGAACAAACACTCTGTAGCAATAAGTGCTATCAGAATATAGAGCTATTTAACACTTATTTTAACCAAAGAAAATCACTTACCCTACCTTTTAAGTGATGGTAAAATTTAAAGGTTAGATATAAGCAGCCATATGACTTCTTCCTCACTTGATTGACAAACGCCCTCATCAGAACATTTTGTTGTTCTAAAAAGGCACAGAAACTTAAGATACTGTATCAGTTTTCTTAAGCTAAGCATTTTTAAAACATGTTTTAAAAACAGCATAAAATTTAGATTACTTTAAGCATTCACACATAACTTAACTTGTCTCACTTACCATGTTTTACCTATGAAGTTAAACATGTGGACTAAAATCTACTTTTCTGAATAGCCTTTCTGTCTTTTTAACCAAAGTAACTCAGTTTCTTACAATTTACAACAAAAAGTGAAATTCATTTTTGAACAACACCCAAGGCGCTTTTTCTTTGTGCAGCACGACAGTAACCAGGAACCTGCCCCTTGACATTGCCATTGATTGACCCAGCATTTACTCTTTCCATTTATAGAACGGACCACAACATACCCAGAACACGCTTAATCAAATGTAAAATCAGGCGCATCTGTCCTTGCAGATAAAATCAAGTGCACCTCTTTGAAGTGAAACCCTTTGCTGCACCATTACATTACAATGTGTGGTTAAGCACTCTATAGGATGCGAGTCACCAGTGTCTCACCAGGAGAAGGAAGCACCCCAATCACGTCTTGAAAGAAATCGCAGCCTGGCGGTACGGCCTGCCACTATAGTGCACACTGTTGAGACTAGGCTAGCAGCGCTAAGATAAAATAAATGAAAGACTGGTGCCAATGTGCTCACAGTGTAGCATAAATCCGAATCCACACATCAGACACACAGGATGAATCCAGTGCAGCGAAAAGGGAAGAACTGCAAAGGTTTAGGCACACTCACGAGAGATTTACTGACAGGGAGGATCAAAGACACTGTATGTGTGTGTGTGTGTGTGTGTGTGAGAGAGAGACATCTGCAGCACAGCGCTAATGCCAAAAGACAGTTAGCACTGTGCAGGGGCCAATGGCTGCCAACTCAAGGCAGGGTTTTGAGCAAGTCTCAAGCGAATGTAGATTTTAGAGAGCGTTGGACTCTGAAAATATTCGGTTTCCAGCCTAAACTAAAACTAAATCGTTGAATTCTTCATTCTACCGTCAGCCTGACTGATCCATCGCCTCATGCGTGTGCAAAGACAACGGTGTGAAGACAGCGTGGTCAGATGAGAGAATATGGCTTTGCAGTGCTATTGAAGACAGGAGGTTTATGAACTTGTATCATCTAGCTCAGGGGTAGGCAACCTTAGGCACGGTAATCACTGGCACACTGGCATAAGTGTGAGAGAGATGATTTTTGGTTCACAATAAAATATTCGTACAAATGTAGTAAATTAAATTAAGTCCCCTCACATATGTTTACAAATTATTTACATCCTGCACATAATTCTACATTAATTCAAACTCTGACTGAGGATGGAGTCTTGGATATAGGTGGGTTATTGTCTAATGATCATCGTGCTGATATGAAAGAAAATATTACGAAAGAAGAAAAAAAAGGTTGTTATATTAATGGACAATCAGAATCTGTTGGAAATATTTTATTTTGATGTGGTGTCATAATTAAACTTATTGTTGATATGGCACGCTGACTGTCAAGAAAATAAAAACATGGCACTTCATGTCAAAAAGGTTGCCGACCCCTGATCTAGCTTTTCCATGTTTCGGGGGTGTGTAGGGGTGCAACAGTTAGTTAAACTAATTGATTTAATTGATTATAATTAAAGGGTAATCAATTTTAATTAATCACTTTGGGAGGAAATTGGGAACTTTCAACCAGGCGTTCCTATTTTGGGCATGTCACAGGTAAAAACTTTCAAAAGTACAGTAGCTAAAATAGCAGATCTTTAAGTCGTTAATCAGATTTGTAATCGATTAAAAATGTTGGGTTTGCCAAATGTATTATTTCCTTTACACAAGATCCTGATATGTCCCTGTGCTGTAGACCAGACCACTCACTGTTTACTTTAAGAAGGCTTATGTTATCATCTCTGTCTCAGAAGGGCACACTGTATCATCTCTGTCTCAAAGGGGCACACTGAACTCAGTAATTGATCTTTTCAGCTTCCCGAGGACACTCAAAACGTCTCACTTGGGCATCTTGTGAAGCTTGTGCTGTTTTTGGCGTGAGACTCCCATCGGACGACTAAATATACTGTAAATCTGGCTTAAGAGGTTTCATCTGGGGAATCCTCTTGATTTGTGACCACTGACACTTCTAAACACCCCTACCACCTCATTAGACGTAATCCTGACCTCTGTACCTTTCTTGTAGTGTTGCTAAGAAACAGTCGCCTAATCTCCCGTCTCAGCTCCTCCAAAACCCCTGGTGTTTTTTAATGGTGAGCTCCTGAGCCATCTGAGCAGATTATCTCGCTCTTAGTTGGTGCCCAGTGCTCACCGGAGGTAGGCCTGTCACAATTATTACATAATCGCCTGACCACAATTATTTGAGCTAATTGCAATTATAATCGTTGAGAATCATTTCCATTCAAAAACAGCTGGATGAAACAAATGAACACAAATGTCATACTTCCATCATTATTTCCATATCGTTGTCCTGGCTCATATAAACACTCAAGCTGGCGTCAATCTTTTGGGCATTTAGGGCATTTAAGATTTTCATACGTTTTACAAAATAGTAATCTACAAGCTCACAAAACCTCGATGTGATGCTGCTTGTTGATCTATTTTTTGTTGTGGGACATTTTCTTAAAGTATAAAATTATGAAGAATATGGCCTGTTTTGACCATTTCTTTTTACTGGTTATTGTCAGTCATTTCTTTGCATATTTAAATTCTTTGTCATAATCTGCCCTGTGCAATTTCTGTTTACAAAAGCTTAAAGGCAAACGGAAATGTATTTATTCATTGCCAAAAACCATCGTCATGATCTAAAATGTCATGACAGCCCTAACCGGATGCAGCGTTGAGCGGGTAACGGGGAGAGAAGCATGAGGTTGAGAGGTTCAACAGGAGGTGTTTTTCTTTCTTTCTTTTTTTTTTTATCATTGTGAGGATGATGACCCCAGAGTCTTCCTCCTGGAAGTGGTGCAGCTGAACAATGGCTAGGCCTATGTATGGCTCTGTCAGCCTAGCATGCAGCAAGTTTGTTTGTCTGAGCTGCCTGGAATGCATTTAGCTACAGAGTCCGTAATGTTCATATTGTTCAAACTAATCAGTTTTATTGAGTTGTCAGCGATGTCCGTTAAGCGGACACCTCATTCATTCTCTGCTTGACTGGTCTAGGCGTTGACTCGGCTGTTGAACAGCTCCTAGCCCTATGGCCACACTAAAGGTTGGCTAATTGTAACCTTGTTACTCAATACACGATGACATGTCATGTGACAATTGAAAGGGACACGTGCTGAAGTAGTACACATTAGCCGCAACCGCAAGCATGATGTCATCGTGCACAACGGCGAGCAGGTCCCACACTTATTTGCGTAGGCTATAGTCTATTGTCTTGCTCTGAATGTGAGGTCCTGTTGTAAATACCAGACTAAACTGATATTGGATGACTGGGAGGAGGGGGGCTAAGATTTGTGAACATATTTTAGCTGCTCAACTCTCTGCTGCCGTTATTGCTGAGTTTGTGTTGTTAAAGGACAACTTTAGTTTTTTACAACCAAGGTTTATGTTTTAGATTGTAATTAAAGAAAATAAAGTAAGAGTGTTAACATTTTTTAATTTACTGCTTTCTATAGTTTTAGCAATTTTCTCGATCTTTTTTACAGTGGGCGGGGGCATTCTGTCCGGTGGCTAAATATGTATTTTTTTACACAATAACACGGTGTTTTCTTTATTATTATTTACAGTAGCTCTTCTAGCCCCCAATAACTCACATCTGGCCATCAAAGACCACAGGACCTTTTTTATTGTGTAAAAAAGGCATATTTAGCGACCGGACAGAATGCCCCCGCCCACTGTAAAAAATATCGCGAAAATTGCCAAAACTATAGAAAGCAGTAAATGAAAAAAAAATAACACTCATCATTTATTTACTTTAATTACAAGCTAAAATATAAACCTTGGTTGTAAAAAACTAAAGTTGTCCTTTAAGCCCACATTTACACATGTATTTTATTGTCCATGTTGGACACTTGATTCAGTCCATTGCAGTGGTGTAAACTGGCCATCAAGGTCACCACTGGGGCGCTCCCCTAGAGTTAGTGTCGAAGTGTCCTTGAGCAAGATGCTGAACCCCTAATTGCTCCCGATGAGCAGGTTGGTGCCTTGCATGGTTTCCTCCGCCATCGGTGTATGAATGTGTGTGTGAATGGGTTAATGGCACAATCAATGTAAAGCGCTTCGGATAGAAGCGCTATATAAATGCACCATTTACCATTTACCATTTAAACCAGTACCTGCGTGTTTGTCCTAGAAAATTCTGATTCAGGTTCTCATGACGAAGCTCCTTTTTGTAAGCCTACAGACTGATTTTTACTATGTAATGTGATTCCTGCTTATCAGCCCTGTCACACTGTGTAGTATATAACTTTTCCACTGTCACTCACTGTGTGACAGGTGACGGTGCTCCCTGGAATAGCTTTGTGGCAGCTGTCAGATTATACAATTAGGCCCCAAATCTCGGCTACAGCTAGAACTGCGTCAGAGGCTAGTTCTACATGATGGATCCGCTCATAGTTGGGCATCATTGAAACCTTGTGGATCACTGTATTAGGCTTGTATTCCCATGTCCCATGATCCATGTGCCCGTGACAGAGTCCAGATTCACACATTTATACCAGCGATCGATGTCCAGTTCTCCCAGCTGGAGGCGCCAAAAATAGCAGATCTTGTGAACTTGTAGTACTATTTTTGACTGATAGTGAATTTAGTAGTAGTCATTCAGTTACTGTTTGTGCTTTTGTGGATTGTTTGAATGTATACAGTACATCATGACAGAAGTGAGTGCAACCTGTGCAATACCACTTAAATGTCAAATGATTCAAAGTTTTATAATCTTAGTAATTGCTTCACTTCTAGGTTGAAAATGAGGGTATTTGCTATGTAAAATGAAAAAATAACACTTGAGTTCTGGTAGGGTCTTTATTTTTAATATAGTAAATCTAAACTGTTAGTAACTTAAGTAATGCTGAGATTCAGATATTTTATTTCTTAAATACTTCATATTTCCACCTTTTTTATTTTGATGATTTATTCATAGCATGGAGGATACCAGTGTTGAGAGTCAGACAATTGGTTTCCAGCTGCTCTTTGCTGGAGGGATTGTGTTGCTCTACCTTTCTCCTTAAATTACTCCAAAAGGTGTTCTATTGGATTCAAGTCAGGTGACCAGGTCAGGTCATAGCCTATTTGTCACTATTTTCTTCCTTAGAGGCAGTGTGTTTTGGCAGATTTTGGCAGTGTGTTTTGGATCAGTATCATGCCGGAATATTCCTCTTCTGCCCAGCTTGTGGACACTGGGAGTCATCTTGTCGGCCAGTATTTTGGCTCCACAGGCATTCATTGGCACTATCTACATGTGTCATTTCCCTCCCTCTGATTTATCGCCACACCACTCCTTGACTCCACGCCCTCAGTGAAGGCTTGGAATGTGGCCGGCCATTCCACATACTGCACTTTAGGATGTGAGTAGGCCTGTTACCCCAAGGATGGGGAGAGAGCGGTAGAACCCTAGATGGACGGGAGAAAGATAGGATAGCCTTATCTGCTCACCCCCAACGCCCTTGTCTCTCTGACAGGGAGCCCCTCGCTCATTCTCTCAGAGAGAGTGGCATGCGTTCGCACACGCAGCTGAGTTGCCAAAACAGCATACTGCTGCCGGAACAGGAATTTCTGCTTTTATGAGAAGTGAGAACACGGAGGCCCCGTTAAAAAAAAACACTCGGTTCCTGGTTGGACAACGTCCAGCTATTTAATTTCAGAATCAGATCACAATGCAAAGCAGAAGAGGCGTGGATAGTGAGGGGCGTGGACAGCGAGGCCTCTGGTGGCGCTGAGTGGAGTTTATTAACCCATTAAGACCTGGAACGCATCTGTGTCACTTTTTGATTTTAGCTAAAAAGCATTATTTTACACTTCAGCTATTAAAAAAATAGCAGATATACAAGCTCATAGCGCGGCACTCGGTGCTATGCACAACCATCCTTGTCCCTAAGTTGCGTGTTAAATGTTATGTAGGGTGTCAATTGTATTGTTTGTTTCTGTATGTAGGAAAAAGGAAAAGGCATGAGTACTGTATATGTTTTTGCTATAACTGCCCAACTACTACCTATGCTGAATAAAAATCATAAATTAAAAAAAGGAGTGACAGGCTGTGACTTTGTCACTTTTGGTGCCCAGTATCCAGTAAGAAAGGGGGCTGTAAACTATGGGTCAAGGTCAAGTCTATTAATGTTCCAAACTGGGAAATTTATGTTACAGCAGATAATAAATCAAAACTCTGAAACACAGTAAACATACATAAACAAGACATGGACAGGGGTAGTTTCAGCTTTTGATTAATTGCCTACAGCAGTGGTTCTAAAAGTGAGGTCCAGGGACCCCCAGAGGCTGTGAGGGGGTTCCTAATTCCTAGTTCCTAATGTTCATGGTCATCTTTATAAGAGACCAGTCCATACCCAGGGATGTGTGCAGTCAAAGTATTAACAGCCTTTGGGTTATGTGCTGTGCTGTACAGCCAGGGTTGCCAGATCTGCTAATTATAATTTCCCCGCAAGACTTTATTTGAAAATAGACGATCTACAAGCTCACAACGCGTCGCATCGCGACGCGTTGTGAGCTTGTAGATCTGCTATTTTCAAATAGCTGATGTATATGTTAAAGTGCTCATGTGGCCCATAGTTGCTTCTTTTGGGCTGGCTTTCCTAGACCTGGTTGCTTGTTTCTCTCATAGAATCTGGCAACACTGTGTACAGCACTAGTCCCAAACCATTTTGGCCATAGATATAGAAACCTAGATACCTCATTGGCCTCTGCAGTTCATTGTAACAACTGGTCTCTCAATACAAGGCTCTTCCGGGGGGCTGTTTGACTACTGACCAATCACATCACGTTAACTACTGGCCAATCACAGCGCGTCCAACTGACTAGTTGCTGCGCGGCTGCCTCTTAAGAAAAGACCCACCCCACCTGCCTCTGATTGGCCTACCGAACGCCCCCTTCTGTGACGCACACGGAAGTTTCCAGCTTCCCCCCGGAAGCATAGAGGAAGCGGAAGTGCGTCCGAGATGCCAACGCTTCAGAGCCAGAGGAGGCGTCTACCTTTATATGTCTATGATTTTGGCCCCAAGGAGGACCCCTTCCTCCCATAGCTTGGGGGGGCTGTAACCATGGCGGCGGCTGTAAGCATGCCGACGATAGCTCCCATAGCCCGGATTCTTTTTCGTAAAAACTCTAATAAACAGCTTACATTTTGGGAGAGTGAAAAAACGGGCGTCGCTGTTCCGTGCACATGCTAATGGTCAATGGCCGTGTGCAAATACAGATCAATTGCTCCAGCCACTGAGGAGAACCGGGCAGGAGAGTTTTTGGGGACAGACAGAGGTTTGGGGAATTATTGTAAAAAAAAAAAAGAAAAAAGCCCAGTGTTCTGAGAAAGAAAGGAAAAAAAAAGGTGCCTGGAAATATCAGGTGCACACTGTTCCGGTTACCAAGTGTGGGCGACCAAGGGGACAGGGAATGTCACATATTCTGGGGAATTAAATGCTTTAAAAGACAAACAAAAAAGACATTTTAAAGTCCACAGGCCTGTCACCTGCAGGGCTGAAACCAGTGTCTGCACTCCAGTGTGTTTGCACTGGTGTGATTTACTGGAGCTGTTGCTAGGATGGCTGATAGCAAGCTGGTTTGCTTGTGGGATTGTAGTAGCATTTGTGTACATTATCTGAAGCCTCCCGTACAGTTTATCATCAGGTATGAACTAGATTTACTGTAGGAGTGGATCCAAGTTTTTTCTATTCAGTAATATTGTGGCATATACCTGTATGTCTCATTTAGGAAACAGATTTACATTAATAGGCTCCATAGAACAAAACTGGTACTTTTAAGCTTTTTATACTTAATCTATTAAAAAATAGCAAAGATGTGATCCGCTATCTTTTAATTGCTGAAGCAATGAAAATCATTTCCACCTACAATGATCTGCCCAAAATAGTGACACTAGGGTTAATATGCTGAAATGAATTGCCAATAAATGTGAGGAAATATGACAAATGTATCTTTAAAAACTTAACCTCAACACAAACATATTTGTCTCGAAGGGTTTTACTGACCCAGAGAGAAACTGATATCCACTGTCCTTAGACCTTGGGCGAAGAAAAACTCCACGGGGATAAAAAAAACAAACGCACTCCGGGAACTGGGTCAAAATAAAGGGGATAAAGGATATACTGTTCCCTGGCCATTTGATATCTGGGATACTTTTCTGTTAGTTGTCAAGTTTATTTACATAGCACATTTCATATGACATGCGTATATCACTAGACTCTTATGTGCTTCTATTAGTTGTGAACAAATGTTGTTCATGTCCGTGATACCATGGACTTCCTGTCTCATTGTTGGGTAGGCAGCTTCCTTTTGACCACGTCATGCACATTCTTACATTGTTCTGGCGTGTGCATTGTTTCAGCTGCTGGGGGGGGCTAAGACAGGAGGATAGAGCTGGACCCTGTGATGATGAGCTCATATGAACATGTGGCATTATTAGGCTGGGCTATGGAAGGTTGAGGAAGTGGATTTATAGTAATATTGACAGACGTTTAGCCAGAGAAACAGCATTGTAGACCAAACGATTGAGATTGAAGTCCCTGTTGGCAGCAGATGAGTTTCGGATGGCAAATTGCATTTAATGTGCTGAATTGAACTGGCCTGGTCATCCTGTCTGGCTTTTTCTTCATCTCACTGGTGTCTCTGATACCATCTGTTCCGCTTAGATCACATTTGCATCAGACGTTTGACTGGGTCAGCCTAACCTCGGATGGAATGTTTAAGTGGAAAGTGTATAAACTGGGGCTGCGACATTGACCGTATGGGCAGGGCCTTGGCAGTCATTAAAACACACACACACACACACTACTTCCACATCGTTGCACATGCTCTTTTAACCACTTTAACCTGGCATCCCTATTTTTGGCAATTAGGACACATTTCTTCTTTTCTTTTTTTTATGCATTTACAAAACAATTTATGTTGTGAGCTGAGCTTGTAGAAAAAGATTTTAATTATTAAAGAGAGAGTTCACCCAAAATCTCTATCAATTACACACCCCATGAAGCCTTGAATTCACGGAGATTCTTCAGTTTTTGTCGCATTCCTAAGCCATTAATTTGATGACCAGCGGAGACTCAATGGAGACTCTTTGAGTCACTCCGCTGGTAATCAAATTATTGGCTTAGTTAGGAATGCGACAAAAATGAATTCAAGGAGAGGGGTGAACGATCCCTTAAGTATATGGCCTGTTTTGGCCATAGTGCATTATTCATTTTGATAATTGGTACTGGTCATTGTCAACCTTGGTATATTTCAGTAATAGGTTTTGTATAGTTGTGTTATTTCTCATCTCGACCCTGTGCCATTTCTGTTTTACAAAAACAAAAGGGCAAACAGAAATATAATTCATATGTCCCATGTTCAATGCCAAAATCACACTTGAATCGTGAATCACATTTATTTGTATGACAATGAACCCATTAAAACATTTTCGATTTTTAGCGTTGGCTATTCAAAAATAGCAGATATACAAGCAATAGCGAATACATCTGCTATTTTTGAAAGATATTGAAAGAACTGGTTTAGAAGTGGAATCGGCCTCAGGTCTTAATGGGTTAATCCTCAACTAAAATGTCATGATGGTGACAGCCCTGACTGACTGGACTGACTGGACTGACGCTGTATGTCACCTCTCCATCATAGTTCATCCACGCCCTCATTCTATCCACTGTCTGTTTCCCATGTGAGTGACTTACTGCAGATCTCCGTTCAGAGTGGAGTGAGATTGGAGGGCTGACCTCACAAGACTAGGGCCAGCTAGCTCTGTGGACCAGTACAGTATATAATATTATAAATAATAGCATACCATTTTATGTAATATACTGTAAAATTGACTGTGAAAGCAAGTGATTTTTTTTGCCCACATATTCACAATTACATTTCCACATGTATGCATCCACTCATGTTTTTCTTTATGTTTATTAAAGGAGAGATCCGGCCATTTTAAGTGTTATCTTTGATGTGTCGCTAATCACTCACCAACATTGAAAGGGACGTTGAGTTATTCCAGAGAGTCCCCTGTCGTCCAT
Organism: Gymnoscopelus braueri; assembly: GCF_963280865.1. NCBI lineage: Eukaryota > Metazoa > Chordata > Actinopteri > Myctophiformes > Myctophidae > Gymnoscopelus > Gymnoscopelus braueri. The sequence continues at coordinate 35,992,288 of NC_137615.1, read as the reverse complement.
TCTGGCGACCCCCTCCGTTGGCATAATGGGAGCCTTTTTTTCCTTTTCTACTACCACTCATCGTGGAGTCTCATGATACTCAAAACAGAACAAAACCTGGCGTCTGTGAGAGAAACAAGCAACCAGCGTCATCTCGTTCTGCACGAACGGTAGCTCGTCCGCGACATTCAGCACATGTTTGAGTGATTAGCGACACATCAAAGATAACACTTAAAATGGCCGGATCTCTCCTTTAAAGTATCCCCATTAGAGACGCATGAATGAGCCTCTAGTCTTCCTGGGGTCCTGAACAAAGCAAATACAATAACGATACAGATGTACTACTAATATACTGTACAATGTCCGTCACATACATCATTTCTGCCTGTCTCATACAGTGACATGTATGCATCTTTGCACACACATTGCCTCCCCAATCATATATTTTATTAGTACTTTACGTACTTTATTAGTTCTGTATTTCTATTCCAAGTATGTGCGAATGTGAAAGGGCGTTGAATGTCACAACATTAGGCTGGTTATAATTAGCTTTGGTTGTACATCATATGTGTCCAATTTAGTGATCAAATAGTCAAATAGAACTTACATTACGCATGTGTAATTGATTTGATTAGTGTAGATTAAATTACTATAAATAAAAACGGTTTCTTGTCATTCAGTTATTTGATGCAGGTGGAAGCAAGCTAGCCAGACTGATCAGCCTTCTACGTATGAGTAGCATCTGTATGCAACAAGCCTACTGACAAGACATGGGGCTGTTAGATAGGCCAGTGGTTCACAAACTGGGAGTCGGGACCCCCCAGGGGGTCCTCAAAATCTCAAATTATTGTTGGGGGGGCCCCAGATGATTAGCTTAGTGTGCAACATTGTTTTCTCACTCAACAGTAAACAAATCAACATACAGTATAAGTGTATACATGGTATCTGCACATTTCTAAAGTTACAATTTAATGACTTAGACCCTTTTAATACCAAATTGTCAAATATTACGTAAGAAAGAGGCAAACATTGTGAAAATAGCTGATCTAGAATCTCATTCAAGCTCACAACCACACCTCGCAGTGCGAGGCGCTGTTGTGACTGTGAGCTTGTAGTTCGGCTACTTTCACAATATTTCTCTGTGGAACCGAGTCAAACTAAATGTAATGCCTACAATTCCAAATGCTTGTCGGGGTGGGGGGTCCCCACTTCAAATATGATTATTTTGGGGGGTCGCGACACTGAACGGGTTGGGAGCCCTTGAGATAGGCCACCACTCAGTCAAACAAAAGCACTGTCTTTTGCCATCGATAAACATTTAATATAGGCTTGGCTCGTACACGTGTAGACCAGATGTTATTTATAAAAACCTGTTTTACACAGCATTGTGTCTTCATTATATTTATGAGAAAGGGAGCGAGCGCCATCCACAGCTTCATAAACCATTCCGTCAACCCCTCCATATCTCTGGGATGGCGAGAGGAAGACTGATAAGGCTTAATGCTGCTCTCCCTCCTGTCTCTGCTCAGCATCAAGCCTCCCTCTGTGCTAATCGGTAGTGACCGCTAATGCACCGCAGCCGGGCGCAGAGAGCCACATTAGCGCAGCTGGTTTCCTGTTGGCCCGCAAGCCGAGGACGGGCGGCCGGTGGCCGAGGAGAAATGACAGGCAATACAGAAGGAGCACATCTCAGATAATGAATCTGTTTTGATCTCCCTCTCCAGCCATGGTTTACCTCTGCAGTTCACAGCATGCATGGCTGTCCCATCTTCTGTCTGACTGACCAGCTCTCTCTCTATATCTCGCTCTCTCCCGCGCTCCATTTTAGCCATGGCCTCATAGTCCTAGACTTCATGTGCCAGGCTTATCTCGTGTGTGTGTGTGTGTGTGTGTGTGTGTGTGTGTGTGTGTGTGTGTGTGTGTGTGTTAATACACATGGTATTGGTGTACCCTACACAGAGGCATTGACAGCCAGAGCCCTGCCCTGGGTCAAGGTTCACAGAGGTCACCCTCTAGATAAAGAAGTAAATCCACAATAATCACGCTGCAGAGGCATCGCTGACACACGGCACATGGAGAACGGGTTTCATTAAAGCTCATGACTCGCCATAATGGGATGTGATTTTTCTGCACTCGCCTCCGACCAACAACTTGTTTTTCTCCTCTCGTTCTCTCTCCTCATTTATCCACTACCCCCCCCCCCCACCCCACCCATCTTTCTCCTCCTTCTATTCTGCTCTTCTAGAGTCTAGACTATGGCTGATGAGCCGGATCCCACACCAGAGCAGTTGGCGGCCATCGCAGCGGCCAATGACGATGGCGAGAGCGGAATCAACTACAAAGCGCCCGCCCAGAAGAGCTTACAGGAGATCCAGGAGCTGGACAAAGAAGACGAAAGCCTCCAAAAGTACAAGGAAGCCCTGCTGGGCAAAGTAGACACCTGCAAAGGTGTGTGTGTGGGGTGGGATTTACACACACGCACGGCACGCGCATAAAGTTTTATGGCATCATTGTTATGGCTGTGGGCCAATCACAGTCCATGCTGTGCAAACAACTTCAGACAGCCATGAAATCTCTCTAATCCCTGATGAAGTAGAAGTGAAAGAGAAACTTATGAAGGGCAAACTTGTGATGTTGAGTTGACTTTACCACTGCACCACGCGAACGCCTAAATGCCATATTTCTGTTGAATGTTCAGTTGTTTGGACTCGATTCTTAAGAGTATGCAAAATAATTGCGATTTACTCAGATAATTGCAAACAGGTGATTATATATAATAATTGTGACAGGCTTAGTCTGTGGGCACTGAAGAAGAAGAAGAAGAAGAAGGGGGGAAAAACGGGTCACGCCATCGTCTGGGTTCCTCTCAGAGCTGCACTGTCAGCAACTCTGACAGGTTGATGATTTCCAGCATAGATCTTTAGACTTGATGTTGTGAGCCCACGGTCCCGCAGTCACACATTTATTTTCTCTGTTGTTGGGCAGAAAACCTCCTATCTCCATATTCTAACTTTTTGTCGTTTTTTTCCCCCCGTAAATTAACGCCCTACTTGATCACACTACAGCCTCAAAAGTAGCAGATCCACGAGCTTGAAACGCGGCGCGAAGCGACTCGTTTTGAGCTTGTAGATCTGCTACTTTTGAATTTGAATCCTGAAAAGTAACCGTTTTTGTTTGGACATATGAGATTTCCACCCGGCAGAGACGATACGTGCACTGCTTGATGGATGATCATAACATATTGGAATTCCTCCTTGCTGACAGTTGTTCAGAGCAGGGAAGGAACAGAGACTGCTGAACCTTTTGCTCCCCGACCATCCATAGTGACCTGCATATTTGACTCTTTTTTACTGACCAGTACAAGCTTCAGGTTATGACTGGTTACCCGCCCGAGCAGTCAGCCTGTTCAACATTAAACAAGGAATGTGTGTTGTTGCGGTGCGCGCCCAAGGCGTTTTTATTAAAAGTGAAAGTGTTGGCGCAGAACAACACGCCGTGTGTTCAAGTTAGAACCAGGGAACCAGAAGCAGCCACAGTGCAACCGTCTGATTAATAAATAACTTTGAGAGGAAGAGCTAGAGATTTTTATAAATGTCAAGGAGGAACTTAAAGGTATTCCTAAGGCATTCCTAAGGCAATACTTTGATAACCTCGACCTCCAGGCTTTTATATTTTCCTTCACGTTTTGCCAAACTAAGAGCCTGGACCAGCCCGTTGATGTTCCTGGAATAGGAAGTGGGTGATTTCACCGACCAACCAGAGTGCAGTGGGCGTCGGCCCAAATGTTGTAACGTCAGGGCTCTCAATGCTGCACATTGGGGAGGAGGAGGGGCTCGGGGGCGGGAACACAGATCGGTGAACCAATGGGATCCGGCGGATTCTCTCTCCGGAAATTTTTAACCCGGCCCTCTAGACAGGATATCATGACCCGCAGCGGTTCCGGTAGGAGACACAAAGAGTCCTTTGTGTCTCCTACCGGAACCGCTGCCTACCTAATTATTGGCTTATCAAAATATCCATGAATTTAAGTCTCCATGGGGTAACTAATCGATAGAAAAACTTTTCTTTTTGGGGTGAACTATCCCTTTAATACACCGATTTCTTTCATAAACTTGACATGAATTCATAAAGATTTGACCTGTTTGTTCCTTTGCAGTGGACCCCACCGCACCCAATGTCAAGGTGACGCGACTGACCCTGATGTGTGAGACGGCCCCAGGCCCCCTGACCCTCGACCTAGAGGGTGAGTAGTAGTCAGTGGTGTAAAGTAACTAAGTACATTTACTCAAGTACTGTACTTAAGTACAATTTTGAGGTACATTTACTTGAGTATTTCCATTGTATTTTCAAGTATTTCCTACTGGACGATACATCTCAGAGGAACTTTTTACTCCGCTACAATTATTTTACAGCTTTAGTTACTTTTCAGATTTAGATTATTAATACAGAACATACAGTACATTTACCACTTTAAGTCCTATTTAAGTAAGTAAAGTTAATACTGGACTTTTACTTGTGTGTTTTTATATTTAGTCCATGAGCCAGGTCATTATCATCTGAGGGGATTAATGCTCATAGTAATTTTTGTCAAGGTATGCATGTCTAGAGTTAGAAAATTATGTGATAGACCAATGGTAGCTTTATGGGCGCTATCATGCATTTTATTTTATAACACTAGGCGAACATTACAGGGTTCAATATATGAAAACATACTACTTAATCCCCCCTAAAAAATGATACAAAAGGTTTTTCAATTGGTTCCGGTACGTCTAGGCATGCTTAAGAACATACAAAAAATCTAGGAAATGATATGTCTCGTAAAGCCATAATTTCCAAGATGGCGTCTAATATGGCTGCCAGGAGCTTAAATGGCTATATGATACTGTTCAACCTAGAAAGGTGGTTTCGGTGTCTAACCCTAGGTTTTAGGGTTCAAGGAATGTGGCTGAATCAGTGAAATTACCATCACTTAATTATTTATTGCCAAATCAAAGATGGTGTCCCAAGGTAAGGTTTAGTAAATTATGTTAAAAACAACAAATTGTATTGTAGTTAAGTGAGGGAATCTGTGAACTTATGGTGATTCATATGGGGACCTGGGGGGATTCATTTGTGTAGAATCTATTTCTAATGTTATATTTTCAATTGCCAGTCAGTCTTTGGCCTATGTGCTAAAGGTCCGGTCAAGGTCTCTCCCGCACCTTATCGTCCAACCAGGTGTCCAAGCAGGCAGCAGATATAGTCACTGGTTGACATGTACATTATTCACCTCACAATTGACATGGAGCCGTTTGTTGACACCTTGCAGCAGTGTTGATTTCGTCGACTAAAACTATGACAAAAATGTCTGACTACCTTTTTTTCACTGAATAAAAAACGAATAAAAACTAAATACCTAAATATACTGACAATTTCGTCAACAAATAAAAACTAGACTAAAATGTTTGGGAGAGACTAGTGGAGAAGAGATCCAGTAGGACTAAGACAAGTCATCATGTGTGCGCACGGGTGTCACAGACCGAAAATAGTTGATCTATTCTACAAGCTCGAGCTTGTAGATCAACTATTTTCGGTCTGCAGATCGGCTATTTTCGGCATGCAGCTAAGTGAAAATCATTTAGTTGCCATCACGCAGCCAAAAATACATTTTGTAGATTTAGTCGACTAAAATCTTACGATATTTAGTCAACTAAAACAAGGCTAAAAGTAAACATTTCAGATGACTAAAATATGACTAAAACTAAACAGAATTTTATTCAAAAGACTATGAATAAAACTAAATCAAAATCTGCTGTCAAAATCAACACTACCTTGCAGGTATGCTGAGGACATATGGGATGCATGTTATACAGTCATTCTTCAGCTGCATTGCAAAACTGATGCAAGGTTCAGCACTGGAAATGCATGTGGTTGCAGCATATGGGGGGCTGACAGGCAAGTTCAGTGGTAAGTCCTGAGTGTATCAGCTGCACTCTTGAAGTGGTTTCTATCAACTGGGCCAAAGACATTTGAGCAGATACAGCAGTAGCCTACCTGGACACACATCTCCATCCTACTGGCTGACAGTGGGTAGACAACTTAATTCTTCTTACACTTCACATCCACCAGTTTGAATATGCAGGGAGACACATTGACAGTAACTTGTCACCTTTTCTCTCAGGACGCACATGATGAAGTACTTCTTCCGTGCTGGCCATATGCAGTATGCTTGATATCTAACCCAGTGATGCATGTGCTCCATGTCATAGAGGCTAAGCTAGACCTTGTCTGTCAGCACCATTAAGCATGTTGTACACCTTCAGTATTGGCAATAGATAGTGCATTTAGTCATGATGAGGCAGACATCACCATGTCCCTGATGCAGCCATCTCTGGAAATGGTGTGATGGTGTGATTAAACTGATGTGCTTGTCCTGTTGGTGTATTTATTGGGGTGTATCAGGTGGACCTACAGTGTAAAGTACAGATGGAGCATTGCGATGGGACAGTCCTGTGCAACCTCTTATACATAAGGCAAAGGCAAGATCAGAGCACAACACTTTGCTGGCAGGGAACTTCCCAGGCTACCCTGATGTGCTGGGCGAGGTAGCCTCGTTGCCAGCCTTTACTCATCTGCGAAGAGAAAAGCCTGGTCACGACCGAATGCAGAGAGTGTCCTATAAGGGCGGGACTTCCGTCGTACGTGTTTCCGTCGTAAGATGGTTACTGATGATATGCTCAAGCTACAAATGAGGAGTGATGTCAATAAGGAGGATACTTGTAAGGATGAGATAGAACAGGATGTGGGTAAGAGAATTCTGTGTGTGCCAATCAGGAGGGTGAGGGCCAGGAGGATGTGATGGGTGGACTTTCTGATCCTGATTATGAGTTGGAGAATACAGATGTAGTTGCAAAAGATACATATTGCCATCATGTTGTATAATATAATGTTGTTATGAATACCAGTTATTGTGACATGTTTATGACAGTTTTCACAAAAATAAATTGTGAATAAAGTGAACCATGAATGTTCATCAATTTGTTGTTCTCCCAGAGGTCAAATTTAACCTTAACACATCCACCGCCAGAGGTTAATCTCATAATGTACTCACCAGTGCCAAGGTGTTTTTGTTGTTTTTTTGTTTTTTTCATGTCGCCATAGATCTTGTTAAAATCCTTAAGATTGAGCCGTGAACGGTCTGTTTACATCCGCGAGATCTCCCTGTATCTCCCAGTGAAGACCGCATGTCAAACGGACTTCCATGACTGTAGTTAGAGCGGATTACGTTAAACAGTGAAATGCGAGGAGAAAAAACTACAGGAAGAGAATTGAGTTTCAGTTTCGTCTGTAGAATGGGAGCGGGCGTGATCGTCGAAACCGGATCCCAAATAATTCTATTTCCTGTCATCAAACCGGAAACGGAAGTGGATCAAAAAAATTCCGAAAGTGCACCCGGACCGCGCATGCGCGAAAAGACCGCAGCCCGTAGGACTACGGGCTCGGCGCTTAACCGTTGGATTTAACGGCCCGTAGAACTACGGGCCCGGCGGTAAAGGTGTTAACCTGACCTTTAACATGTGAGATTACCAGGAATGGATTCTACACATATGAAAACCCTAAAAAAAATAGGTATTACACAGAGGTATTCAAGGACAAGCGGATCAAAAGTAATTTCTTAGCCAGGTGTTTAGTAGCCATTTTGGATATTTTTTACACACTTGCACCATATTCTGTTTATTGAATTGCATTATACATTTCCTTAGAATCTATGTATGTAAACATGGTTTTAAATCAAAAAAATATAATTTACAAAGGAAACCTTTGTGTTCCATCTTCATGAAAACCGAAGTACATCTTATGTCATATATGGTCACTATGTTGTCACTGCCTGTAATAGAAAAATATACTAGAGATGCTAATTTTAAGAACCTTTCTGAACAATATATAGTCTGAGCTTTATCCCAACCATTTTTGAAAGAGAGAGGGTCAATAATAAGACAGAACCATCAGTTTGAAGTAGAATGCTTCATTCGGATTTTGAAATTTGTTTTGGCATGTGGTTATAAAAGGAGTGATAACACACAAAGCTACCACAGATGCAAGGCTATCACATTTTTCCTAGCACTTGGGGTGTATACCTACCCAAAATTCACTATGAGAATTGATACAAATGACCCATATTTGGGGTCCTGGCTCACGGACTAATTGTGGTATTGCTACTTTTACTAATAATTTGGGGGTCAAATCTGGTGGAACCACTGTTTTAGATGCTGTGTTCCACACACACACAACCCCAAAGTTGACCCACTGTATAGCTCTCCCTGAGCTTCCACTCTGAGCATATTGAATGGCTGTAGAATAAGGGTTTTTGTTTGGTGTAAAGAGACCATGGGGTAATTTGGCTCCCGTAATATTTTCCATGCGAACACACAGGAGTGAAAGCGAGGGAGGGGGCGGGGGTACTTATTTTTTCTTGCCTTTTCAAGCAGGCATACTAAAGGAATGGAAATTATCAGCAATAATTGTTCTCCTCCAAACATAGCAGGAGTTATTCATTAGCAGGCCAATTAGTACCGACAATGATGACTATTTAAGTGGGTTATAGAGACATTTGGTTTATGAGGCTGCCATGCTGGCGTGCCCTCCCACGGCCCACACACCAAACTACAGGGAGAAACTAGGCCAGATAGACACTCTGCCACCTGGTGGCCAGATCTGGTAATACCCCATCCAGCTTTCCAAAATGTTAAACTGCTCCAACTTTGGTGAAGCTGTACCTTAGATATTTTTGTTAAATCTTAAAACAAGAGATGACTGAAAAATAGCAGGACTTATTCGTAACCATGCCCCAATTGTGTCGTCATCCATCTGTTTATGCTATTTTGTCATATTATCGTTTAGGTTATTGTGTTTTGGGAAACATGCTGTTTTTATTCATACAAAATGTAATTGAAATGTGTAGTTTTATCTGATATGCAATGGTTTCCTTATTTTAGTTTTCTCAAAAGCATCTTGTTGTTTTCTCTAGATAAATCCATCACTTAGTCAATTTCTTCCCTCTTTTGCTCTGCTCTATCAGGGGACCTGGAGTCTTATAAGAAGCAGTCATTTGTGTTGAAGGAAGGAGTTGAGTACAGGATCAAAATCAGCTTCAAGGTGAGGTGCTTGCATGTGCATGTACACGACAACGGCATGTACACTACATCCTTAAAGTGTGTTACATTTTGTAGAGTTCCAATGTAACCAAATGGATCCTTACCGGTCCGTTCGGTTACATTGGTACCATCGCAGAGTTAACATATGGATACATTTGAACAAGCACATATTACACAGTAAAATATTTTTACTGTGTTATGTGCTTGTTTCAACCGGCCTGGCATTAGGCCATTTCCAAACAGGATGTGACATCACAGCTGCCCTTTGGTTTCTCCTGCAGGTCAACAGAGATATCGTGTCAGGCCTGAAATATGTGCAGCAGACGTTCAGGAAAGGAATGAAACGTACGTAGCTCATCTTCCATGCATTCTGTCTGTCCACAACTTATCATAAAAACCTTATTTTAACCAATCTGTATGATAGAGTATGTCCATACAATATAACTCAGTGGTTCCCAAACAAGTAGTACTGCTGCATGTCATTCCCCGACACTCTCTCCCTCCATTGTGACTATCAATAAAGGCAAGAACATCAAAATAAACAATAATAATAACAAAACCAAAAGTTGCAACCAAGATTATTATGCAAAAAAAAAAGAGTGAGCGAGAGCGAAGATGACTGTTTCATCAGTGCAACTACATGATGTTTTGTTTGTCTTCAGTGCACTCGCTGTGTGAATCCATGCGAGTGTGTTTGACATTGCTATTGATTTTCCCAGGCTCCCAGTGCCGTCTGTTGTTAATCACTGCAGCTCATCTGTTTAGGTTGGTGGGGAGACTTGTTTACTTTGGCTCTACCTCCACAACCAGTTCATGTCCAGTTACTAGTTCAACATTGGCCTAAATATTTATCACATGTCCAGTCCGCTGGCCTCCTTCTTTTTTTGTGTCCTTCTTAAAGGGAAACTTCGCCAATATTTAACCTGGATCCTATCGTTCTACTACTGTGTATGAGGACATGCAAAATCTGACGTAACATAACAGTGCATCTCGAGTGTCTCGAGAGCTCGCTCTCAAAGGCGCGGGGGGGGAGAAAATGTCTGGCGCTTTTCCTCAGTGAAACGATAAGATCCAGGTTTAATACAATCTGTGAAGTCATCCTTTAAAATCTGCATCGAGGGTTAAAACGCATTGTTTGTTAGTGGGAGAGAAGCCAGGCGGGGGGTGTTTGCACAGGAGGAGTATAATGGAGGCACTACGTCCTCCCAGTGGCACTGACAGCCTCAGGTGAGCCAGTTTGATACAGAAGCAGTGGCTGTTTTTGTCACTTTCCTGAGCCAATAATTCGATGTCATCGGTCAATAGGAGACTCAAATGAGTCTCCACTGGTCATCAAATTATTGGCTCAGGAATGTGACAAAAACAAAAAAATCTCCATGAATTCAAGGCTTCATGGGGTGTGTAATTGATAGAAAATGAGTCTCTTTTTTTTTTTATTGAGATTTGTTTTGGGTGAACTACTCCTTTTTAAGTTTAGCTGGGGGGAAAAAAACATTGTTGATCCATATTTGAAGTGTAAGAAAGTGCATTTAATCAACTACGGTCCAATATGTGTTTATGAAACTCTGATGGGCGCAACATCTGCTGAACAACTGCAAACTGTTCTGTAAGGCGGCAGTTCTCAAAGTGGGGTCTGGGGACCCCCTCTAGGGGATTCCGGGGGTCCCCAGCAAAATGAGGAACAGTTTAACCACATTGACCTTATTTTATACGTCAGCTAATCGAAAATATCCAATCTACAAGCTCAGAACGCATCACAACACTTTGTAGACCTTGTAGATCAGCTATTTTCTAAACATTTAGAAAAAACCTTGAAACATTTCAACACAAATCTCTTCTTATGGGCGACTCTGGCACAAAATATTTTCAGATGGGGGTCTGTGCACTCCGTGGCCAAATACATTACATTTGGGGCCTTGACATGATTATGTTTGTGAACCACTGATGTAAGAGGTGAACCTCTTCAAACATCTCTCTCTCGCTCTCGCTCTCTCTCGGACTCCAGTCTACACTGTAAAATCATTTTTTTGTCTGTGTGTACAAATGGAACCATGTGGACCCAAAAGGGTCCAATTTGAACTTGTGGTGGTCCCCGGTAACCTCACTCCGTCAAATGGAAGAAGCTTGCGACACACATTTTGTTTCACAGCGTACTTGCATCTGAGACTCCGGGCGCAGAATCGATGACAGACGGAGTTTCATTTTTTCAAGCTACTAGGCAGGTGATTGGATGATCCCGCCCCTAGCAGCCGCTGATTGGTTCGTATGCGCAGTGGTTCGGGCAGCTTTACTCTGTGAGCAATCCCAGACCCTCCTTCCTGAAACCAAATGCAAATGAGATTTCCGGAGGGAGGGGGTTTACCAGGCTAGGTCCCCGGACCTGACATTGAAAAACGGTGACTTAACCTCTCCTTTGCTCTCTCTCCTCTCTCTGCCTCCTCTATTTCCTTCCCGCATAGTCGACAAATCGGACTACATGGTGGGCAGCTACGGGCCGCGTCCGGACCAGGAGTACGAGTTCCTCACCCCGCTGGAGGAGGCGCCCAAAGGCATGCTGGCCCGCGGCACGTACAACATGAAGTCCAAGTTCACCGACGACGACAAACACGACCACCTGTCCTGGGACTGGAACCTCACCATCAAGAAAGAATGGGACTGATCCTTTGAACCAGCCCACCTCCCCCCCACCCCCCAACACCCTGCCGCCCCCTACTGTCAAATCCCCCCTTTCTTTTCTTAAACAGTTAAATGTAATTCTCAAGAGTGTACAAATGTAACCAAATGAACGTGTAAGGGTGTCACGGTTTCACCCACGTTCTATACGAGTCATTGCTCGCTAGCAAAAGTTGTCAGTTCATCAAACAATCTTCTCCGTGACAGATCTTGGTAACTGACCTGCCCACTGCCCAATGGTTGTGTAATCCACCATTGCGAGATTGCCTTTACTTAATAAGGACTCCTGGCTTCCTGTGTGTGTGTGTGTTTTAACAACGTTTCTCAGAGAAATCCCTTGGGAGTTCTTCAGTAAGGACTTTCCAACTTTCAGTGTCCGCACATCTGCGTTTGGGTCCTTCCTCCTAACCTTGTGACGGCGGGTCCATTTGGTTAACATTTGTAGACTCTAGAGTAAACCAGTGTATTATTTTAACACTGACGATTTTACTGTGTACTTTCTGTCTGCCTGCCATCCCCCACGGCGTCTTGTTTCTTGATGATGTTTATTCACTGATGATTAAAATCAATCAAGGTCTTTGCTCTCTCTCCGTCCATTCCCATCCTTACTCTTCCAGTCGGGACTCCTCACTCACGCCTGGTTTTCATGGTCGGTTGCGTGCCGGTGGCGCGCCTTCGAACACGGCTCACACCGCTTTCGAAGGCGCGCTGCCGGCACCTAACTAAGTATAACATCAGGCTTCACTCATTCCAGTCACTTACATCATCATTCCTCTCCTGCAAAATCCCCCACCCCACCCTCCACCCTAACAATCGTTGGACCAATGTGTACACTGTATGGAGAAAGCAAACAATGTGCACAGTCATGATTTTTGTGGTTAGTTTGTAATGTGTATATACGGTTAAACACAGGATAACAAAAAAAAAATCTGTTCAAACGATCAATATTAATGATCGTGTTGACTTCCTGCACCTTTTGTATGATCCCACTCACTCCTTTTCTGTTCTTATTGAGACCACCCCCCACCCCCCCAACGGTGAAAATATTTTCTAATGATTTTTTTCAGATTGTTTTATATAAATGTGTAACGACCGCAATCTGCCTTTTGGAAAGTGTTAAAGGGAGGTGGGTGGTGGGGGGGAGGCATTGTTGTATACATGCACAGCAGCTACAGTATGTGGACCACTTGGCAGTCACTACAGAAGACCTCTAAAAGCCGCTCAGCAGATTGTTTGTACCTGGTTCTGCCTCATTTGTTTGTTGGAATTCAGAGCAGCTCTGGTGTACCAAGCGGTTTAGCATCCCTGCAAAGTCTGTGCAGGGGAGGGAGGGGTGGTGGTGGTGGAGGGGACCTAACTTGTAGTATTTACCACCAGCCTGTGTGAGGCGGTGTTATAGTGCAGCGGTTCTCAAACGTTTTAATTTCAAAGGACCCCCAGTTTGGTATGCTTTAGTGCATGGACCCCCATAACTCAGGGAGTGTCCACCATAAACGTTTGTTTGGTTCCATTTGTACACTTTTGGAGTTGCAGACCTGTAGGGGTCCATTTGGTTCCTAACAATACTTTAAATGGGGAGCCCTGGGGGTCCTTGGACCCCACGTTGAGAACTGCTGTAATATAGCCCACACACCCCCGTCTCCCTGCTGAAGGTGAGGCTGTTCCTCCTCTTACCAGTGTGTTGAGTTGTCAGTCGGCAGTCATGTGACCTTATGAAGAGAACCCTTTATGAAAGTCATCATGTAGACTACCTATTAGACCTGTTTGCCTTCAGAGTATATATTTGCCAGGGCGTCATGCTTAACCTACTTTGACAAACGCAGGAGTGTCGGGGCGGGTTAAGTGCAGGTGCTACTTGTGATGCCTTGTTTTGTTTTTGTTTTCTGCTCTGTTCTGTTCCCTTCCGACCCTGTTAAATGTCCAGTGTTTCCTTGAATGAACCATTTTCTAAAATTATGTTGTTTTGCATAGTTTTATTGTTAGGGATGTTGGCTGGGACCACAAAGTGTCCTCTGGCCACCGTGGCCAGTTTTCAAGTTGTAACACTCCATCAGCCAGAGAAAAGCCCTCGCTTTGTGGCAATGGTGTGTATGTGTTTTGCACTTGTGGGCAGTGAGGAATTTCACACGGCGTCTGTTAAACCGCTCACCTCGTGTTACTCAATTGCAGGATTACCAACCCTGACTGTGCCTCTAGCCTTTTAAAATGGCACGCTGTTCTCTATAGACCTCTTTTGCTGTCTTGTTGGGGCACTCAGGATGAAGTAAAACAACTGAAAAGTTCAGTAGTCTGTATCTCAACTTTGACCATGTGTATAGACGGCGGCGTATTTCATCAGGCGCTAGCAAGGCATGCCTCGAGTTTCAAATGACACAAAAAATGGATTCTAGCATGTGACCTTTTTGTTTTGTTTTGATACACTCCATAACCTCAGGGCAAGGCTGGATCCCATTGCTTTATCTCTTGTTTCATGGACTGACTTTCTGTATGGGCTGGATTTGATGTGTGCTACTTTTCTGCGCTACCTGAGATTACTGCTTACCCTGTCCACAATAAAGTGTTAAGACTGGGCCTACTTGTGTGCTGTTGTTATATTCATCAATGCAAATCAAGAGAGAGGCTTGTCTGGTAATCAGAAGGTCACTGAATCAGAAGGTCTCTTTCGTGTCCAATTCCATTACTAGAAATGGAAAATGCATTTTTAGGTCGGGATATCAATTTAATCTATTTACTAAAGAGCTGGAGAGATGGGGAGACTAAATAGAGCTTTACCTTTTTAACAAAACTAAAACTTATATCCCTTGCACCCCATTTAATGTGAAATTACTTTCCTTACATTTGCTATCCCCGTTATTGAATCAAAAATAAATAAACATTTATTATCTCTGCTGTCGGGTAGAAACCAGTTATGTCAAATATTAACTTTTCAGGAAATTAAAAAATGTTTTTAGAACACAATACTGCCTCATCAAAGTTAGTATGGTGACTTTATACATTGTGAGATACTTGAATATGTCATGAATAGCTCTGATGTATTAAAAATAAATAAAGTTGAAATATGGAGATGGGTGTTTTCTGCCCTACAGCAACGTATATTATATATTTGTTTTATTTTATTTACATATAAATATACAAATATAACATTTATCACACCCAGTGTGCTGTGACAATGTGGTTAAAGTTGCAACAATTTTATTTTACATTTAATGGCGTCCTCGCCTTGTCTAAATATCTATTCTACTATTGGTTAGCGCATATTCATAGATTGAACTATTGGTCAGTATATATTCATAGACTGACTTCTTGGCTTCAATCTCTAGTGATATTATGGTGCAGGTTGGAGGCACAGTCATGTTCCTTGTCTTCCCTAATGGCCTTACTCGGCTCCCCACCAATCCCTCCAAGTTTACAATCGACCCTGTGGTGCAGCCTATGCTTCAAATCTGGTTTCAATTCAGGCGTATTATGTCAGCCTCCACCCTGATGCCTCTAGTGAGGAACCACCTCCCACCCATCACTTGAAGACACCTCTCACATGTTGTGGCAGAATCAAAGTATTAAGCTTTTTAGAGATCTTTACAAAGATGTTTCCTTCTATAGCTTCTCGGACTTAGTTTAAGATTTTAACTTTTCAAGTCAAACCCCATCAGAGAGATTATCTGAGATATATGACAAGTTTATGACCTTTGATGATCACCCTGTAGCCAAGGGCCTAGCAGCTGCTTGGGAACAGGAGCTGGTGGCAAATTTGACAGATTTGACAGACCAGAGGTGGGATTAAGCTGTGTACAGATTACAATCAAGTAGGCATACACCTTGTGCAAAGGCTTGAATTTATACAATTTAAGGTATTAGAGTTCATTTCTGAAAATCTATCCAAAAAGTTCTGACCAATGTGAAGGATGGAGTTAGATCAATTGATCCCCTACTAGCTTGCCGCACTCACTCAGCTAGCTACACTTAAGGGCCCCGTGTAAGTGACCCCCCCCCCACCCATGTAACCTGAGTTTCCTTTCTTTTTATTGCAGATAATGTTGCATACAATCAACTTGAATCTTCCAAACAATCTTATCTTCCTTTTATCTTGTAGGGGCACTTTTACAGCGGCATAAAGCTGAGTCATGTTTTATTTCTGTCCCATAAATTCTGGAGTGATTACTTTTGCTATATCTTGTCAAAGGCGAGCCCCTTTTATAGCGATATAAAACATCGCTATGACATTTCTACACAATCAGACCTAACTTTTACTTCCCTCTTGATGTCGTATTTTACTTATATGGAAATCTTCCAAGGCTCCATCTATCTCTATGTGGCTCAGGAATGTTATGTCTTTCCTTATGTTAGAAAAGACAAGACCAGGAGACCTGGTTCTGCCAGACCCAGAATAAGTACTTTATAAGATCAGAGCACTACGTCACCGGACTTCACATGACGTGTCAGCCTGTGTCTATGCCCATGTATGGACGAAAGGGGGACAGACCTTTTTGGCTGGGGCCGGAGGACAAAGTGACCATGCCCATGTATGGACGAAACAGGTACAAAGCCTCATGTAAGAAAAGCCTCATGTATGAAAACAGGTACGGAGAAAACGGGTACAAAACATGCACTACGTCACGGCTAAGCCGGACTTCACATGACGTGTCAGCCTGTGTATGCCCATGTATGGACGAAAGGGGGACAGACTTTTTTGGCTGGGGCCGGAGGACAAATGGACCATGCCCATGTATGGACGAAACAGGTACAAAGCCTCATGTAAGCCCCATGAATGGAACCCTTTCATAAACTTTAACTTCTTACAACCCTGACCGAACCCCCCCCCCCCCCCTTCCTACCCTACCTGTCCCCTTTTCTTTTTAGTTCAACTTAAACTTATTCATTTATTCTTATTTTACTCGCTTGAAATATGCATTCACATGACTGTCATTAACAGTTTTTACTTTTTACTTCTTTTTCTTTATTATACAAAGACAGTGGGGGGGGGGTATAATTGTTTAGGTATTAAACAAAACATTGGAAATGGGACATTTTGCACACTTTATATATTTTGATGCTTTACTCAAGTAAATTTTTGATACTGATACATGATACTTTTACTTACTGTAAGTAAAAAACTCAAGCACTGTGCTTTTTTAGGTATTTTTTACTTTACTGGAGTAATTCCCATTCGAAATACTTTTACGTCTCAGGCAAATATTGTACTTTTACTCCACTACAATTATTTGAATACGTTGATTTTGAAATAAACACTATATATACATTTTGGCTATTTGAAAATAGCTGATCAACGAGCTCACAGCCCATCAACATCATGTGAGCTTGTAGATCTGTTTTTTTGCAAAAGTTTTTTTATACATAGTGAACTTGTTAAATGGGACATTCTGCATAATGAGTACTTTTACTTCTGGAACTTCAAGTATATTTTGATTACCAGACTTTTACTAGTAACTGAGTATTTCTACATTGTGTTATTGATACTTTTACTTAAGTAAAGAATGAGTACTTCTCATAAGTAACTAAGTACATTTACTCATTGAGGTATTTTTACTTTACTGGAGCATTTTCCAATTTAAAATACTTTTACTCCACAACATGTGAGTACTTCTTCCATCACTGTGTGAGTACACTTGTATTAATAGAACAAATCTAAATGTCAAAATGTGCCCACTAGTAGTATTTGAGAAATAGACATTAAGCACAATTTTACTGGCTGTCACAAGAGAAATGGTTGTTTTATGGGTTAAAACAATGTTTGGGGAGTAAGGTTTACAATCAGGGCTAGGATTAGGCATTTAGAGGTTAAGGTTGGAGTTCTGCTTGATTTATACTTGGATTGCAGTGTTACGCACCGGAAATAGCCGATCTACAGTACAAGCTCACTACAATACGTAGATCTTTTTAGTACTCTGAGATTCGTGATAATGTAAAGTGCGTTATAAATAAAATGTATTATTATTATTATCATCTTCTCTAGCTTTAGGGTTAGATAAATGGTCAAAAAATGTAAAATGCCATTCATAAAATCGCCGTCCTTAAGTGTTGATGTCCTCACAAGTATAGTAATATGAACGTGTGAGAGTCAAACAAACTAATTTTTTTAACATTGTTTTTCCATTGTTGAGAGCTCCAGACCAGCTGGCCCTGGACACTTTAAACCACCAAAGCCTCCAGGTGTTGCATGTTTTTAATTGTGCGGGAACACATTTTAAATGACTCATTCATTACAACTACAAATAAGATGTCAACGTTGACGTGGAAATTTCACAGTGTACACAGTGTGTAACATCTAACACAAATCAAAACCCCAAGTACAAATGCAACAGTACATGGCCGCTAAAAGCTCTCTTACTCTTACGTAATAATGCATGCCGTTAATAGTTGCTAACCACTTAAGCGCTACATAATTAGTCATACAACAAATAGCGAAAATAGCCGGTCTGCAAGCTCACAACACGTCACAACGTGACGCGTTGTGAGCTTGCAGATCGGCTATTTTCGCTATTTTTGACAAATATGGACGCCAGGGTTAAATGTGGTTAAACACCTCTGTAGCATTAGCATTTCAGGAGTCAGTGCCTTCACTAAATAAGTTAGGTAAACCATTTAAACAAACAGGAGAGCCCAGTTTACTTGAATGTAATGAATATTTATGTGCAACACATTTTGGCACCAAAACGGGGAGGTCTTGTGAAGGAATGCTATCCAGACAATTCCTTAAAACCACACACGAACCACCCCCAACTTTATACGTACATCATTAACGTTACTTCTATCTGCATCGTCACACTGAGTCTTCTATATATTCAAGACAACGGATTTGAGGTTTTGACCGTTTGTTGATCTTAAATCAGGTAAAATAGTAGGCCTGTGTCTTTCTTCTTTTAATGGATCCATTCATGCATCATGCCGGATGTACTTTCTTGGCATAATTAGTATCGGAACATCAGCAAAATTATTTCCATCCATTTTTAAATTAATTACTTGGCATAATTAATCGTGGTTTCCAAAAGAGTCATTGGCAATAGAGTTAAATCATGTTTGCATTAGTACCATCCTCCATCAATAACAAATCCCATGTAGATCACACTGGATTGTCTTTAAAGTCTTTAGAATTGTTATCTCACAACCTGTCACCCAGCCAAAGCAGTGGAACCTTTCATCTATGTAGTGATATGTAACATTTGGCAGTTTGAATCAAGCTAGTGTCTTAAGTGCAGAGAAGGCATCCATAACATCTCACAAAGCCAGATGATCAGAGATCTCCGCCTTCCAATACGACGAGGTGAAAATGTTCAATTCATTGTAGGGAGTAAAACTGTGTGGCTGCAATTCAGATATCTAAGAAAATGATAACTGCATTGCAAAATAAATGCAAAGACTTTTATCTTTTGTATTGGGACCGTATCGGTTTTCAAAGCAGTAGGCTTAGGGTGGTTAGCAGAGAGTTCTCTGCTGTTCTAGCCCCTACAATGACTTTAGATTTCCCCAGACACTTCGGTAGGCAGAGATCTCGCATCGTGTGGCCATGTGAGACTATCCATAACAGACTATGCAACATTAAACACCTTCTGCCCTGACAACAGGCATCCTGTCTTTGAAGCCTAATTTACAGTCTGTCGCCCGATGGTGTTGCTTGGCAAAAATAGTAGATTTTCGCTGAGAGGCAGTGTCATAGCATGGATTAGGCTTCAGACATGAGTGGCCAAACCAGCAGCAGTCAAAACAGGGAGACAAATAACTTTGTCTTTGAGGTTTTGTCTTTCAGTGCATCATGAAGTCTCATCTTCAGTCAGAGTGGATTTTTTGGGTGGTTTTCCTTTGCTTGACTTGCTGGCCTTTCTGCCCTTGCTGGGGTTCAGGTCACTCTTGGTCTTCTGCAGACGAGAGAAGATCTCCTTGAACAGAGCCTTGTACTCCGGCGTGTTCTGGCCGAGCCGCTTGTCCACTTGCTCCACCTGCCGGCTGATCCCCTCCAGCGCCTCCGGGGTGGAGGGCGTCTGAGGGGGCGTGGGAGGGCCGGAGGAGGCGCAGGCGGCCCCTGACGTGGAGGGTCCGCAGGAGGAGACCATGCTGTAGTCCTTCATGGACGGGTCCCTGGAAACGGGCCGCGACGTCTGCGACCCGGCGTGACACATGCTCTCCTCGTGGCGCCGGCACTTCCCCAGCAGCTCCTCGTACTTCTCCAGCAGAGCGTGGTACTGCTCGTCCACCTCCCTGAGGATGGACATGCCGCGCTTGCGCACGCCGTTGGCGTGGAGCGCGTAGCTGCCCTGCCGCCTGCCCGAAGCGTCGCGGGCCGAGATGGCGTTCAGGGCCGTGTCGCTGCAGCTCTTCCTCACCGGGACCCCTTGCTGGCCGGGCGCGCTCTCCCCTGCGCCCCCCGCTTTTCCTTCCTGCGGCCCCGTGCCCACGTCCGGCGTGTCGGTCTCTGGGGCGTTGTTGAGCAGCGTCTGCTCCAGGCCGTCCTCCGCGTAGGGCTGTCAACATCAGGACATTTTAGTTGTAATTTTGATTTGTTCAATGCCAAAAACAACAGATAAGAGCAGATAAGACAAATAACTAAATGTACACAGAAATGACAGACAATGACCTTTACAAATAATCAAAATTTATAATGTACAGTACTATGGCCAGAACGTGCCATGCATTTAATAATTTTATTCTTTTTGAAGATTTTCAAAAATAATCTACAACTTTTTGATTTATTAACTGAGATATGAAATCAGTAAATCAGTGAACTTCTGGTGAATTTACAGGCGGAGTGTTTTTTTGTTTAGTTTTTTAAAGCTATGTTCTTGGGACAGGCAGCCATGTGTCATTGACGCACATAAGAGGCAAACTGGAACCGAATGTTTGATGGAATGCATTGCAGTCGTTTATAAAACGGAAACGAGTCTGACGACTATGTAAAAATAATTGTGATCATCTCAAATGACAGCCGTCATGTGATTATATAATAATAATAACGATGACATGCCTACCTCCAAGCCACCCATCAGACAGACCCGGGAGCGTCTGAGCTGCTGCATCTCCTGCAGCTCCGCCTCCAGCTCCTGGACGCGCAGCTGGCAGCCCTCGGCCCCCAGGAGGCGCTGCTCCAGCCGCTCAAACTCCTGGAGGACGGCGGTGCACTCGCGCTCGGCGCCCTCCCGCCTGCCCCGCTCGGTCGCCATGGCGGCGCGCAGGGACGCCACGATGTCCCGCAGCCGGTCGTTCTCCTCGTCCGCCGGACGGCGCTCCGCCAGGTCCACGCTGCCCGGGTTGGCCAATAGGAAGCCGTCCTCGTACCTGCCAGAGAGCAAGGAACGCATTTAACCCATTAAGACCTGAGGACCCGATTCTACAAAATATCTTCTAAATCCTAATTTGTGTCCTAAAATGTTGCCATATCAGTGGTGCTCAAACGTTTTCGTGTCAAGGACCCCCAAAATGATATGTATTTAGCCGCCGACCCCCATCTCAAAATATTTTGTTCCAGTGACCGCCAGAAGCAAAGATTTGAGTAAAAAAAGTTATGTTAAAAAATACATGTATTCAAAGATTTGCACAAATTTTCACGATTTTTCAAAAATAGCAGATCTACAAGCTCGTAGCGCGGCACTCGGTGCCACGCTATGAGCTTGTAGATCTGCTATTTTTGAATAGCCAAAGAAATCTAAAATGACACAGAGGCTTCCCCGGTCTTAATGGGTTAATAAGGAACGGATATCTATGTCACTTTCTCTGTCCAGCGATTCCAGCTGGTAGACATTGGTCGCACTGGGAGGCTAACTGGAGCCGGAAGTTCGATGGGATGCATTGAAGAGCCAGGTGGACACTATTTCTGAATGATTGAGACTTTTGTAAAATAATCTGTTCGGGAGAATTTAAGTACCGTAGACCCATTTGTCTTGCTTTTCGATATGCACACTGTATCATTTTATTGAGGTATCTAAAGAGCACAGAGTACGTTTCTGACTGTGCTGTAAGTATGAGCTGTCAAGACTGTCAATCATTGACAGCCCATCAACCAATTCTACTGCCAAGCCAGAAACGATAGATACTGCTGTTTAGATGCCTCCATGAAATAACATAGTCAGTGTGCACTATGAATAACAAGTGATCAGAAAACGGTGTGTGAAATGGTCTTCCTTTAATTTATACGACAGAATTCGCATTCATTCAAAAACTATTGTTTGTTCATAAGCCGGTCCAGCTGGCCTGGCCCTCGTTCACTGCAATGCATTCCCTCAAACATTCGGTTCCAGTTACATGTGCATCAATGGCACATGCCTGCCTGTCCCAAGTAGCTTGCACTGGGGCCCGCCGTCACTACGTCACTACGTCACGCCACTGTGATTAACACAAGTCTTATTGAAACTATACTCAGACTGCATTCATTGGGTATTAACCTGGGTGCGGTGCACAGCTCTTTGAGGCAGGGGAAGGAGTGCACGGTCTTGCGTCGTTCCCTCTTCTCCCTGCGGACCCTCAGCTCCTCCAGGGAACGCAGCTCTCCCACTCGATAGGTCAGACTGTCCACCTGATTCTGCAACCCCTCCATAGTGCCCGTCAACCTATGCACACAAGACAAACACACACATGCATTTGCATAACTATACTTGCGAGGACCCTCACTACTACATACAGCAGTGTTTCTCAAATAATTTAATTTCAAAGACCCTCGTAACAACTACACAAATGGAACCAAATGTACCTGTAAGGGTCCATTTGTACACCTCACCATTCAAAGAGTCCATTTGGAACCCCCCTCAAGGAACCCTGAGGGTCCCTAGACCCCACTTTGAGAACCATGACATAAAGTATCTAAGCCTAATCCTTACCCGAACTGTAAAGGGTGACTTCACCGATTGTGTAATTTCATATAAAACTTCCCGATATGTTTTGTGTCTCGAGAGCTCACTCTCAAAAGCACAAGGGCTTATTGTGTGGGCTGTTCATCACAAATATTAAGCACAAGGGCGTACATACACACGAGTGCAAATGTAACAATACTGTTGATAAATTATCAACATAACATTCTCCTAAAGCCAGTGTTCTGAACAGAAGGTCTGGATGGAGCATATTAAGAACAGAGGAAACCATTCACATAGTAATCTTATTAGCCATTTCTAAGACTAATCATCTGAATCTAAAATCCCTAATTATTGTGATTAGGAAATCACTATGGAGAAAATAACACCTGATACACAGCTTATTTATTAATTATTTGTCTTTGTCACTTTTTTTTAACCACTTTACTGTGGTAAAAACATTCTGAACTGAAAAGATGACATAGGCTAGGCTGGCCAGAGGGCAGACACGTTTGTGCATGATTTATCTGCATCGGAAATAAGCAAAAACAGAAACAAACTCCATCATGTTTTGAGTGCACTGCACACCATCCCTTTGACTGGTATGTTTTGTAAATGCCACAGTTGCCTTCATACCGTCTCTCCTGTTAGTTTGGGGTTTATTTGCCCTCTGCTTCACCCATTCCGTCTGCATCTGTCCCGTGTCAGCTTGTAAAGCTGTTTTCTACGTATGAAATGCAGCATACAAATAAAGAACTTCTGTGTGTGTGTGTGTGTGTGTGTGTGTGTGTGTGTGTGTGTGTGTGTGTGTGTGTGTGTGTGTGTGTGGTGGTGTTGGCTACTGTCCAGGTTTTAATGAATGCATTGATTGGTTGACAGTATGCATAGTTAATCAGTCTGTCAGACACACAACAGCCAGCCATTTACCAACCTAGACTAGGGGGCAAAAGAAATAAGAAATATTCATGGTGCAATCTATTCTTTTAATCATCCCTGGATATTCCTAACTATGATGGGAAAGAAGTGGACAGTGAAGTGCTAGGGAAGGTCTCCAGTCCTACAAGTATTTGCATCAAAATGTAATGGTCAAGACCTGAATGGAACGATTGAGCATTGAAATCAATATCAAACGTTTCCTGCCTACGTTGAAGTCATTGCACTCCCTCAGGTCTTAACCCATTCAATCCAGTAACGCATCTACAAATGGTTTCTGAAAAACCCGATGTTGCTATATCAGTGGTTCTCAAACTTTTTCATGGCAAGGACCCCCCATCTCAAAATATTTAGTTCCAAGAAGCAAATATTTGAGTTACAAATGTATATATTCAAAGATTTGCACAAATGTTCATGATTTTTTTTTTACAAGCTTTTTTTTACAAGCTCATAGCGCGCGGCACTTGTGCCGTGCTATGAGCTTGTATATCTGCTATTTTTGAATAGCCCAAAGTATAAAATAATGGTTATAGCTCAAATCTAAAATGACACAGATGTGTTCCACGGACTGAATGGGTTCAGTGTAAACTACTCGATGTGTTCAACCTGTCTATCTTCTGCCCAGAGGCCTTGCTCTCCAGCACCAGCTTCTCGTTGGTGATCTCCAGCTCTCTGGCCGTGACGTCCAGCTGTTCGTACACCTTGGCATGCTGCTCGTTCATCTCCCTCAGCATCTCCAGCTGCTTGGACAGGTACTGCAGAGGGGAGAGACGTCGAGTATGTTAACCCATTAAGGCCTGAGGCCGATTCTACAAAATGTCTTCTAAATCATTTTTTTTTACGTATGTTGCTATATCAGTGGTTCTCAAACTTTTTCATGTCCAGGACCCCCAAAATGATATGTATTTGTCCGCGGCCCCTCATCTAAAAATATTTTGTTCCAGGGACCCCCAGAAGCAAAGACTTGTTTGCGGTAAAAATATATATTCAAAGATTTGCAACAAAAAGAAAAATCGCGATTTAAAAAAAATAGCAGATCTACAAGCTCATAGCGCGGCACTCGGTGCCGCGCTATGAGCTTGTATATCTGCTATTTTTGAATAGCCAAAGTGTAAATTAATGCTTTTTAGCTCAAATAAAAGAATTACACAGATGCGTTCCAACTGCATCTGCTACACCGTCCTGCACAGCGTGCCGTGTCTCTGCTCCTGCTCAGCGTGCCATTTGGCTCACGGACTAATAAGGAGTCTCTGAGCTGTGATGAGGAGGCTGTGTCACACAGGACAGGAGGACTCTTCCCCCCTTTAGGCATGTAATAATAGGTGAAAACTTTCAAAACATTTATCTTCAAGCTCAAAAGACGCTGTGAGCTTGTCGATGGGCTATTTTCACTATTTTTGCGCGACACACGTTAATCGATGCTTTAATATATACATGTTTAAAACATGTGTTAAAAAGCGTGCTTCTCGATTATTCAAATGCATTTTCCTTGACGTTCATAATATCACACACATGATGCATTGCACTCTGGACCAAGGTTACCTCAATCTCCTGCACTTGCTCCTCATTGTTGATGTACATCTGCTGCAGAGAGTCCTCCAGCTCCTTGTTGCGCTCCAGCAGAGTCTTGCCCAGTTCTGCTGCCAGGTGCAGGTCTAACAAAAGACACAAACAAATGAGTACAAACATGCAAGAGATACAGTAGTGGTTAGAGAGAACTAGGGTTGAGATCCGGAATCTGAGGTTTTTAATCACACTATCAGAGCTGGTATGTGGACTTCACACATGCTATACAATTACAAATACCGGTGGTTCTCAAACTTTGTAATGTCAAGGACCATCATAACTCTGACGGTGCGTTTTAACAGCGGGCGATCAGGATAGTATTTTCCGGAAGTGCATTATATGTCTATAAGAGCCGGCAACTACTGGCGATAGGGCGAAGTGGGCGGGGGGGGCGATGAAAGATGGATTTTCTTTATCTTTTGGACGATGTCGCCCGGCGATCGGCCGAGAGTCGCCCGCTGTTAAAACGTACTGTCAGAGTGTAGAAATACAGGCCCATTTGGTTCCATTTATACACTCTCAGAGTTACAGACCTGTTAAGGATCCATTTGGAACCCCCTATAGGAATCGTTAATGGGAACCATTAATGGGTTAAACAACACTCTGATAAATTATTTTCATGAAAATTTTCAAAATATAAAAATAAAAAAACACGAAAATTGCTGGCACTAGGGGAGTACTTTATGAAAATACTCTGGCAGTCAAAGAGTTAACACCTTCACTGCCAATCACGTAGATCTACGCGAACCGCTTTAAAGCCGCCACGTGCCAATCGCGTAGATCTACGTGAAGTGAAAAAATGTGTTAAGACCTGAGGCAATTTCTAAATCCTAACAGTTTTTTGAAAAAAAAAAAAGTTTTTTTTTCTTCAAGATTTTTCAAAAATAGCAGATCTACAAGCTCATAGCGCGGCACTCGGTGCCACGCTATGAGCTTGTATATCTGCTATTTTTGAATAGCCAAAGACATCTAAAGTGACACAGATGCGTTCCAGGTCTTAATGGGTTAAAGACACAGCACAAATCCGCCACTAGAGAGCAGCACATGACAGCTTGATCAGGCCGTTGGCTCACTGGCACCCTTCTTGAGAGATTAAACAGAGAAATACATGAAAACGGCTGTGACGTGGTCTCAGATTGTCCGATCGGCCAAAATTACGATGTGATACACGACGGCGATGACTGATCGTCACCCAGACCATAGATTATAGAAGAGAACCTGTCCGTTCGTTTGTTATACCGTTTGTTTACCTATTCTGGACGAAAATGACCGGGGAAAAAAATCAAAAACCGGAAACGGAATCCAGGTCATGAAACCGGATGCAGATGTGGGTGAAGTAAGTGGAACTCGAAAATAACATTGAATATTAAGCAGCATAGCGCAATCAGAGATTAAACAATGAACGCGCGTCCAGCGCGTCCAACGCGTCGACGGCCAACTGGACAAAGTAGCTATTGACGCGTTATCGAGTCAAGGGCAGTCAAAGAGTTAAGGAAAGAGGGAATTGTTAAAATCCTTAAGGATCCCAACCCTGGTGAGAACATAATGATTATACTTTATGATGTGAACACCATATTTTCATCACCCTAAGCCTTTAAAAAAAGGAGGGAAAAAAATCAAAGACTTTCATGATTGACTAGGCCATGCTCATTTGCAGCAACCACCCCCGATTCAGGTCAAATTAATTGAAAATGCATGACAAGGGAAGAGAAGATCCCTTTCTCTATTCTGCCTATAGGGGCTTTTTCCGTTTAAATCCTGTCTTTTCTGATTAAGACAAGCCACCGTGACCCCATACAAGATGAGCTCAAGAAAACCTAGATGAAAGAGGAAGGCCTTGGGAGGAAAGACCTACTTAGCAACTGGGCTTGTTTACTTGGAATACTAAAAAGGCACAGGAGACGCATATATGTAAGACTACTCTGAGCATCCGGAGACTAACGTGATCTAGATGTCAGGGGATGAGTTTACCTCCTCTGTCTCTTTACCACGCGGGGGGATTCACTGTGGACTGTACCTGGAGGTAGGGGTGTGGCGTTTTTCTTTGTTACAGTTCATGGGTATAAGACAAGTTGTCTGCTCTGCTGACAATGAAGTAAACCTGCTTCTGCTTAAAGTAACTAAAAGACAACAATCCCCAAAAACCTAGGCTTTGAGTCCTGCTGAACCAATTTCCCAACAACAGGCTGAGAAAAGTGGGGAACGTGATTTGGGCATGGAGTCATGGACGTCAACACAACACTGAATGGGACCATTCAGTGTTTGATCTGTTGTATAAGTGCAGCCAGTCAATACAGGGCAACACACCGGAAGCCATCTACAGCAGGAGCCTGAGCTCCTAATAAGACCCCCCACACACGCACACACAGTAAAATCCCCGGGGATTTTCCTGTTCTCTACAGCAGTGGTTCTCAAAGTGAGATCCAGGCGGTCCCCAGCTAAATTAGTTGATATCGCATCAAAATCAGTTCAACCACTTGAACTCAAATGTATACTTCAGCTATTCAAAATGGTCAACATTTAACAACACAAACGTATCTTATTGGGGTCCCTCCCTGGCGCAGAATATTTTCAGATGGGGGGCTGTGGCCTATTACATATCAATGTGGGGGTTCTTGACATGGAAATGTTTGAGAGCCACTGCTCTACAGCCTCAGTTGGGCGTACGTATACATTATTCACCTCTCACAGAGAGAAGGCCTAGTTGGCCCGAGGATTCTGCTGGCTCCAACGTACTAACAGCCCTTACAGCAGGGGAGGGGTACTGGGGAAGACAAAGTGAGAGGCATTGACCTCCATTATAGAGTAGTAATGCAGCATTTTATCACAACAATGTACAGTGTCAGCATTGACAGTAACACACACACATACAGGATGTTTCCTCACAGGGGTAAGTCACCTGGGAGTAATATGATTTACTGTCTGCCCCGTCTGCAGAGGAGGCTGGCTGTGTGTGTGTCTCAGCAATGTGCTTACAGTAGGTGTGTGTGTGTGTGTGTGTGTGTGTGTGTGTGTGTGTGTGTGTGAGAGAGAGAAATCACCCGCCACCTTTCTTCAATTATTAAGCCGAATTTTACAAATAGGTCATTGTAATATTGTCTAGCCACATGTGGACCTAATCTACATTCAAATTATGCCAAACCGTCTCTAAAATGCACAAAATATCAGCGTGCTACTAACACATCTCCAGAGGTGTCTAAGGACTCGTTAGACTACTGTATATGTGTGAGTGTCTCTCTCTGTGGGATAGACCTCAACACCCGACTCAAAGCTTACCAAAGCAGCTTTGAGCCTCATCATCCCACTGTACATGACCTGTAAGAGAGAAAAGAGGCAGGCAGGTGTACTCAGCTAGTGTGTGTGTGTGTGTGTGTGTGTGTGTGTGTCCGCTGGGCTTGGTATCTCATCTGGGCTTTATTCAATATTGGGCCTCGGAGCATTGAGCTGATCTGATTAGGAGTCTATAAACAAAAGCGCCTCAGTGCCATGATCAGACATTTCAGGCTTTGGAGGTTATGTGGGAAACTTTTCTGCAATCCTGATCTAAACACTCACTGCTCCAAACTAATGGACCTCATATTGTGACCATGCATGGTAATCGCTGCAAGCTGTGCAAGCACATTTTGCTTTGGGAACAATGCTGTTATATGCAAGTTCTACGGTACACAGGTGAGCCTTGCGCTCATTAGTATCTGAACATATGTAGCATCTCTGGGCAGATGGTACGGTGTGAGGATGTCATGTTCAATGGCTGTAGTTAGTTCAGCTCCATTCCCTCCCACAGAATGTGAGATTCACACATCAAAGGGAATATGTAGATACTAGATGTTCAGGCCACCGAGCAGCCTTCACGCCTACATTTGTAGGCCTCTCGTGGGGTCTGGAAATGCAGTTTCAACACGTGACATAATATACTGTATATATGCGACTCCAGGTTCACAAGCGTGACGTCTGGATTTGGACAGAAATGTCACGTTAGTATCATGTGTGCAACCGTTAACATTGTGTTTGTGATGTCCCACCACCCCCCTGGGCCCTCCCACTGAATGGGAGTCACACATCAAAGGGAATATAGAGATATGTCACATATCTCCATAGTTACGCTCAGAGTCGTGCATTAACTGTTGGAACACATGTGTGCCAACAGTTAATGCACGATTCAGAGCGTGTGAACTAGGGATAGATGGATGCAATTGAATATGGCATTTATTGAGTTTATTTAGCAAAATGAGTAGAGAAAATCACATTCTCTGTCCTCCCTGAAGACAACAGGTGTTGATCTCCAAGGACTGGGATTTCCACAGTGTATTGCTTGCCATATCCTTAAGGAGCCGTGTTGTTGTGTGGTCTTTGAGGGAAAACAAGTTATATAATAACTAGATGTGAGCTCCAGACATGAGGCCGATGCATTTAGATGCGCACGTGTGGGTTAGTCATGTAGGAATGGAAAATTGTTCTGCTGGCACAGAGGGGGTGAACACTCACTGCACTGGCTCTGTATTAACACAGACGGGCGGGGCGATCACGCATGCACAGCGCACACACACACACACACACACACCTCCTTATCACCAAGCGGCCCAGACCAGTGTGTTGTTATCAGCTGCCATTGTTAAAACATGAAATGACAGACTGTCCTTGGGCAGTGGGGAGAGGAGGAAGGACTATGTAGATGAGCGAATGAAGTTGCTGGGTTACATGGAACAAAAAGTGGGGGATGATTGATACAAATTGTATTCAACCATTCATGTAGTTACTCATGTAGCCTCTTTCTTCTCTCAGATGGACCTTAGTCTAAAAAACATTGTTTGTCAAACATTTTAATTTAACCCATTAAGACCTGGAACGCATCTGTGTCACTTTAGATTTATTTGGCTATTCAAAAATAGCAGATCTACAAGCTCATAGCGCGGCACCGAGCGCCGCGCTATGAGCTTGTAGATCTGCTATTTTTGAAAAATCGTGAAAATATTTATTTTATATTTTTTTTCCAAAAAACTGTTAGGATTTAGATTTTTTTTTGAAGCGGCCTCAGGTCTCTTGAGTCCCATGACTCTTGAGTTCCAGACTTGTAGGGGTCTATTTGGAACCCTCTCAAGGAGCCCTGAGGGTGCCTGGACCCCACTTTGAGAGAACCACAGTGAAATCCTGACGCAGCTTAATTGAACTCGGTTCCTCTCAGAGCTAAATTAACACTCAGGATATGCTGTGCACGCACACGTCGCGCACACAAGCATTTAGTGAAAGGCAGATCTATATCAGGGCCAATTGAATTAGATAAATCTAATAATCATTGTGATGTACGGTAAGGATGTTTTCTCTCTCCAAATAATCTCATTAACCTCTAGCCTGTTCGTTTCAGATATAAAAGGTCATGGTCAAAGACAAACAAGCTAGAGTATATTTCAGTGTCCCTCTAAAGTCCCTGTCAAAATGACTGAAAGAGCAGTGGTGGTAAAAGTAATTTTTAACTAGTAGTAACTAAACTTTTCAAATAATTGTAGTAAGAGTATAATTTTTGGATCCGAGGTGTAGTTGAGTAGCAGTAAAGGTATTGGAAATTGGAAATACTCAAGTACAAATACATACCTCCAAATTGTACTCAAGTACAGTACTTAAGTAAATGTACTTAGTTACTTTCCACCACTGGCAGGGAGGGTATGAACTACGGCGTATTACGCCCTTTCAGAACAGTCTGCACAATGACTTCTTTCTTTGTTCCAACATTTTCCACGTCTTTGAGAATTCCAATCATGTTTTTTGTCTGTTTTTCTTCAGAACATCCTACATGGTGTTGCCACTGGCATCTTGACTCACATAGCCATCCATGATGTCAGTCCACTCACACATATCCTTCCATGTCACTCAACCTCTCCAACTCAACATTATTAGAGCCCAGAGGGCATTATAATTATAAATACATCTATAAGGAAGGACAATGGAGAGAGCATGGATGATGTGACCCTCCATCACCCCCATCCGCCGCTCTCTCTATCCCTTGGCTTGGTGGTGAAGGGGAGGACAGAAATCTGTCAGACAGAGGGGCTATTCTAGGAGGCATCACTGACAAGATCTGAATAATTGGCCATGGGAGCAGTGATCGAGGGCTAGTGTGAGAGTGTGTGTGTGTGTGTGTGTGTGTGTGTGTGAGAGAGAGACTCTCCCTTTAGAAGAGGCACGATAATTGATGTATTTAAAGTATAATTATATCCATACCATACAAATCTCACCGTATAAAAACCATGGATAGACGACTACCTCAGAGTAATTTGGCTGTAGGCTTTTACTTCACTGATGATCGAATGCATTTTTTTTAAAGTCCACTGCGATGATGATAGCTAACTAACGTTGTAGTGAAAACACAACACTCCCGTGTGTAACATCGTATGAACAGTCAGTCTCCCCCATAGTTTAAAAATCCACAGCTCACCACTGGTCTCACTGAAACAACCATGATGTGTTGTGTATTGTCTCCACACACTCACCCTGCTCCAGGTCCCTCTGGTCGTACCAGGGCTCCTCGTCCTCCGTCACAAACTCCTCCATCCCGCCTGCACGGAGCATCGAGGCTCGGCGGAGCGATGATGGAGACGTTGCTTCACCGGCGTCTTCTTCTTGCCATGCACAGTGCTCTGATGATGATGATGATGATGATGATGGCCGGGTCCGGAAGACAGCGAACAAAAAGCCTTTAGGACGCAGCCTCCCTGACGGCCGGGGTTTAACCCTTTACTGGAAGCTCTACTCAGAGCACCTGCTCCCTAGCTCAGCATCTGCTGCGATCCGACTGAGACCAATACAACCTTTACCCGGTTCAATCAAATCGGAATTACGAACAGCTTGCGATAAATACGAGTCGTTTTTGAATAACTTCGACATCCAATTTACCTTGACAGCTAATGTATATTTTTTTGTTCTCTTTATCTATCAATAGCCTATATCATTCTTCGAAGAGGTACACTACACACACAGAAAGACGTTGCCAATCAGCCAGATTCAGCTCAATGAATGAGAAATGTGTGCCAGGCCAGTGTTGCCAGGTTGTGCGTGAGGAATAAGCAGCCGGGTCTATGAAAACAAGCCCAAAAGAAGCGACTATTATTAGGCCACTGACTGAGCACTTACTACTACTGTCTATAATGCATAATATGCGCACCAGGAGAGCACTCACGTATTGGTTCGTATTGGCCAGTGCGCTCAGTTCTATATACCCGAATGCACCCTTATGTGTCACTTTAATGTAAGTGACACTCTACAATAACACTTTTTACTATCATATCTCATGTGGCCTAATAATCTGCCATTTTCAAATAGCCAATGCATATCGAGTCGCGATGTGAGCTTGTAGATCTGCTATTTTCTGAAAAAAATCTTGGAAGAAAAAACGTTTTGAAACATTTTAACAACACCTGGTACAGGGGTCCCTGGCAGAAAATATTTTCAGATCGGGAGTCCGTGGACAAATGCATATTAATGTGGGGTTCCTTGACATGAAAATGTTTAAGGACCACTGGTTCTAACAACATTAGGAAACAAGTCCAAACAAACAACTACACTTTAGAAACAAGCCCAAAAAAACGCAACCAGCAACTTTACAGGAAAACAAGGCCAAAGTCGCTTATAATAAGCGGACATGGCATCACTTGTGCCAGCACTGACGATGATGTCACTCCGTCATCCTGATTCACATACTTGGTCGTACGACGGTGTCCCGACTCCCGTCATCATTCCGAAAATAGCCGGGCATAGTCGATCTACAAGCTCACCGCGCGTCGCGGTGAGACGCGCTGTGAGCTTGCAGATCTGCTATTTTCCTCCCAGCTGTTTCAATGGACACGCCTCTTGCAAGAGCGTGCTTTGCGCCGATGTCTCTCCTCTTCTACCCCGCCCCCACTGGTCCCCTGGGGGTCCAGTTCCACTCACTGTAATGTATGAGAACCTAATTGTCCACACACACACACACACACTGAGGCCCGTTCTGCTTAATAAAACCCCTATAATTCAACTAAGACCGACGCAAGGACCCATTCATGAAGTGACAATGAGAGACGTCTCACACAAGCGTGACTGACACACAGCATTGGATTTTATTGTAAACATTTACGAGCAAACAGTACGGCTAAGTATCTCTTTGCTTGGCAGGCCCTCGTGCTCATTGGTGCTTCAAAAGTGCTCTTTGGATTTCATTAGATGACTTGAGCCTAATTTACAGTTCCTTGTGCAACAAAGTAATGAATTAGGCTTTTAGAAAGAGACAGAATATGGCATCTAGGAGTCTGTCCCCCCCAACAGGCACTCAGTGAACCACAATGTCCAGCGGGAAACACCACCAACCACTAATTCCCTACATCTGAGAATGTTTTTTTTTGCAGGTCTTCAAATAATAAAACTGAAAAGCCCACTGTCTGTGTTACAGTGTCATTGTTACGGCCATGAGGACAGCTATCAACAAAGATAAAAAATGATATTCAAATACAGCTTTTAAATAAAATATAACACAAGACGGTCGGTGAGTGACGCACTTTCATATTAGTTCCTCTGTTCTGCGTTCCTGCAGTGAAAGTCCATGTACCAGCAGTCCAAAGACCTGACACTCCTGCTGTATGTAACCTGTCAAACACAGCTAGGCCTGGTCTTCGTCTGCAGCCAGAGTATAGTGTATGCTAAACCTGTTTTATTGCTTCATTATTGGGATGCACTTAAGATAGCAGCAACAAGGCTGGAAACAGTGAGCGCGTAGCAGCAAATCATGTTGGTCATTAAAGGCTTGTTTAAAAGCCTTGTATGGATTGATGCTTGAAGTCGGGAGGCACTGACGAAGAGGATGGTCTTTGACTTCAACATCACCCTTTCCTCCACCTAGGAGTTATCGGACCTGTTGAGTCTTTTGAGGTCCTTCCAGTCTATCTCGCTTTCGCAGCGCTTCACGCTGCTGAAGAACTTCTTCACCAGAGCCTTGGTCTCTATTTTCACTGTAGACAAAAAAAAACAAGCATTAAGCTTCCTTTATACTCCATCACGTGGCAGTGTTGCTTGCTGACAAAAGCTGATCTTCAAGCTTACGGTTTACACCGACAAGCTTGAGGTTAGCTTGAAGATCAACCCTTATTAGCAATCAACATACAAAAGAGTTTATAAATGAGGCTTTAGATTATGGCCCTCATGTGCAACTAGGCACGTGCCATGTTATATTTGACTCCCTACTTACCTTGACCTCTACCCCGACTCCTCCCCTCTGCAAGAAGGTGGGACAAGTAGCGGGCAAATGACTTGAACAGCTCCTAAAATGACCCCCAAAACAAGGAAAATAAAGCAGCTGCAATGAATGATTTTCTTCAATTGATCGCTTTATTTTCCCCGATTATTCGATTCATCTATCTATGTGATAAACTTTTTTAGATCATGAAATAATGGTAAAGTACTGAACCCAAACATCTTGAAAATGATAAATATCTTTACCCAGCCGTCAAACACATAACTTTTTTTAATATGGGACAAACACAAGCATTCACACTTCACTTTTGGTGAACGATTATTGGATTTCTAAAATGTAATTAAACCTCTCTTCTGTCGATCAATTAATTGACTTAATAATCCCCATCCCTTAAAAAGAAGTTGACTCCGGTCAGGCGTCTCTCACTCTCACCTTGGTGGCAAACTTCCCCTGAGAGTAAAATGGGTCCAGGCAGCGCACAACAATGTCAGCCACTTCCTTTTTGGTGGCAGGATTGGGGGGGTCATTAGACAGGTCCAGTATGCTCTCCTGTACGTTGGGGTTAAAGGTCACCCTCCTCTTGCCTCCTCGCTCCTGGGTGGTCTGGCTACACTTTGCTGGAGGGGAAGACTCCTCCTTGTTGGCTTTCCTGTCATCTGACAGCTGGAAGATGCAAGTGTATCACATCAGCACCAACGTCACATTGAAGTTTTCACCAGAATCCTATCATTCTATTGTGGTTCTCAAACCTTTTAATTTCAAGGACCCCCATAACTCTGAGTGTACAAATGGAAGCGCCTCAAGGAATCGCAAGGATCCCTGGACCCCACTTTGAGAAACAATAGAGTTCTATTATGAGGCCATCTCAAATCTGATAGAAACACTTCCCAATGCATTCTTATAAGGCACTGGGAAAACTGCCAGCCTACAGTATGTAAAACATGTTTTAAGCATGGTCAGATTTTGACATACTCAAAATAATGATTCACGTAGTCAAGAATCACCTACCTTTTCTATTAGAGGTGATTTAGATGTTTCTTCAAGTATATTTGGCCTGTGCAAGACACAAATTAATATTTTTAATAAGTGAGAGGAGACAAGGACTTTGATGTGACAGTGAAAATGCAAACACTTTGATAACCTGGAACAATAACGGCATCTTACTCTGTATCCTGTTGAGGATTATCTTGAATTAGTTCCATCTGTTCAGATTGGAAAACATTCTCGTCGTCATCATCATCATCATCATCATCTTCGTCACCCAGACAAATGACTTCTGTTTTTATGTCCTTTGCTTTGGCAGTGTCCTCTGTAAATGGTTCAATAGGACTGGTATCCATGGAATTGGTATCCATAGAAATGGCATCCACAGTGGTTTCCGCAGAGGCGGGTGAACATTCCGCCACGGGGCTCAAAGCACCAGTCCTACACGAGGTAATTCCCTCCTCAGACTCTACCTCCCTGCATTTCTCCGGTTGCTGCTGCTTTCCGAAGTACAGGGAAATGCTGCGCGAGTTTTTGGCGGTCTCCGCTAGCTTCTGCTGCTTCTTGCTGAGGGCTCTTCCCCCCTTGGTGGGGCTGTTCAGAGACGCAGCCACAGCACTGGCCTTGGCTCTGATGGATGAGGTCACAGCTGAACACGCATCTGTCTTTGACTCTTCTTTCGTGCCTTTCTTTTTCTTCTCCTCCTCTTCCTGGCTAGCTGGCTGTCCAGAGCCGCCCAGGCTGTCGGAGCAGAACCCTCCTCCACTCGCCGTTCCCTGGTTGGAGGACTTAAGCAGCTCCCTGGCTGTTTGGAATGGGTCGGAAGAGCCCCTCAGGCCAGCTCCTACTCTCTTACGCTTCAACTAGTGTGGGAAACAGACACAGGAATATGGCTTATACAGTTACACATTTCAACCAGCATTGGAGAAAAAAAAGACAAATGCTATGAATCCATGAACAAACTGTCCTAATAGCATAAGAATTAAGTCTCAGCAGTGCGCTGTGGGCGTTGTGGGCGCTGGGGGCGTGTCTTCTCCTCCGCGTCATCAGCGCCCATACCCTAGGTGGGGTTGGCGAAAGGGCCCACTCTGTGTGGAGTTTGCATGTTCTCCCCGTGTCTCTCAGGGTAGTTAATACCCTCACAAAACATGTACCGGTAGTAATCCTGGTCACTATAACGCCTCCCCCATGACAGCCGGGGCGTCTGATGGAGGGGAAGGGAACTGGTTGGAATAACGTGTTCCTTCCACGCGCTACGTCCAACCAGGAAAACTCCCCCCTGTCAGGTGCCAAGAAGGTCAGTTGGCTCTCATGCATTGAAGGAGGCATGAGCTCGGCCCTGGCCTCCCTAGGCTGGTGAGGGGAGTGTAGTGCCCAGGATCAAGTTAGCAAATTGGCACCGGGTGAAAAATAAGGGTTACAAAATCGTGGGATAAAAATGTCTTTAAAAAAAAAAGTCTCAGCAGTGCATTGATGTTGTGACGTAAATATTGATGCAGGCAGGTGAAAACAAGAGGAATACTTAAAGGAGAGCTCCAGAGCACCCTGCGTCTTACCGAGTAGACATGAGAGGCAGACGTGAACCCAGGATGCGCCTCCACGAGGGAAGAGGAGGAAGAGGCTGCTTCCTCTTTGGGTTTCGATTCCAGCTCTGTGACATCACGAGTGTCGACGCAGGTCCTATCCTCTCCTCCTTTATCTCCTGGTGGAGCCACCGCTCCTTTCTTAAACTCACTTACCTTTGGAATAAAAGATGGGTTAAGTGATTTCCCCCATAAAGTATAGTGTAAAATAACATTGCGGAATAAGGGATGGTTTAGGTGATAAACCTATCAAGTATAGTGTCAAATAAAATTGTGGAATAAGGTATGGGTGAGGTTATTGACCCATCAAGTGCAGTGTATAATAACATTGTGGAATAAGGTGTGGGTGGGGTTATTGACCCATCAACCATAGTGTATAATAACACTGTGGAAAGGAACAGAAGGGGTGAGAGTTACTTTCTTCAGGACGGCTGCTTTGTACAGGTTGGAAGACTTGCTGCTCTTGAACAGCTCATGTTCAGCATCAACTGCCATGGAGAGGTCGTCACTGTGGGGGGTCGGGAGAAGAGCAGAATGAAGGGAAGGAAAATGTATTTGTATAGCACGTCTCAATGGCAATTACAAAAGCTTTACAAAATGCATAAAACAAAACAGGCATTTAATAATAGATAAATACAAAAACATTTGATTGATCATTTGAAAGGTAGTGGAGAAATAGAGTATGTTTAGCCTGTATTTAAAAGTAGTCTAAAGTGCTGCAAGTCCTATTTAAAAGTAGTCTAAAGTGCTGCAAGTCCTAGATCCTCTGGAAGTTTGTTCCAACTATGTGTAGCATAATGACTAAAGGTTGCCTCACCATGTTTTGTTTTAAAAATCTGTGTCTGTCTGTGTCTGTGTCAACCAATTTTTATCTATATAACAGTGACACTGCATTTGATGCCGGTTGTGTGTACAATATACACAATATAAACTCTAACAGTCTATATTGTGGTGATTACCTCCATGAGTGGTCTGCCCTCTGTTGGCTGCTCAGCGCATCTTGTAAGAGAGACAAACAGTGCTCTCTGGCCTGAAATATATAAAAATTTGTTTGAGTATTATATAAATCATTAAAAACTGTAGGTATCTATGTAAGTATATCTGTAGAGAAATGTTTAAATACTGTAAATTAACGAGAATCCAGCCGGAAGTTCAAATAAAGAATGGACATGCACGACTTGCACGTGCATTGGAAAATACACTATATGTCGTTTAAAATGCCTTTAGTCATATGCATCTTAAGCAAAATTCTAGCCATTATGCACAATTAGTCTAAATTATTTCTGAATTTACTGTATTGATATTCTTTTGGCCATTTATTACATGAGCTGGTTCAAAGCTGTGTAATGCCAAGATGCACCACATGGTGGCAGAAAACATCTTAGTTGAGAGTAATGTGATTTAGTTTAATTCCTGCGGTGCTATGATGATAACCCATTCAGAACATGACATATGTGACACATGGCGCTATGTGTAACGTTTTTAACTGTTAGTATTAGTATTCATTTTTTGTTTTTGCACTGTTTGCATAGTTTGTTGGGTGTTCAGCGTTTTAAAATGGACCACAATTGAAACAAGCTTCGTTTTTTGGGGGATTTTATCTGTTTTGTCGCTTTTAATGGTGATGCTGTATGCTTTTAACTGTTGCCAATAAAATATTCTATTCTGCACATGGTGTCATTGAATGGTTATTGAACGGGCTGTACTGTACAACATATTGTATGTCTGTATGTTATTCTCCCTATGGAACCCTACAGAGACTCATCAACCTGACAGTTTTGTTAAAGGAGAAAGTATTAAGGTAGTATCTGATTTTAAATATCTCGGTATCACATTATTAGACTCAAACCTCACATTTTAAAAAAATGCAAATACAATCAAATTCAATCAGTTTAATTTCAGGGACATAAACGTCCCTGAAAAGCTAACATCTTTATGCACGCTATGATCGTTTCTCATTTTACATATTGTTTTACAACCTGGTCACAGACAAGTCTGACAACTTTGAAATTGTCTCATTACAGACAAACATTAAAAGTATTTGACAGAAAGCCCAATAGTTATCATCACTGCCATACAGTTCAGTACAGTTCATTTAATGTTGATAGTTGTATAGGTTTTAAATGGACTTGCACCTCCTCCACTGAGTCAGTTCACAGGGCGGACGGACAGTGGTGGCAGGGCATCAAGGACAACTACCACAGGGGCCTATACTGGACAACACAGACGTGGCACGTTTGGACAAACAGTCTTCTCTGTTCCCAATACAGGAACAGTCTGCCCACCGAATCAAGAGAGAGCACCATTTATGTAACTTTTAAATTCAAACTTTAAGAGATGGCTTAAAGCAAACCAAATTTGCAATCATGGAAAATTATACCACCAATGACAACAATTGTTGACATTTGTCTTTACATTATAATGTAACCGTTGTATTTTGTACTTATGTTTTGTTGTAATGTTTTGTTTCTCTGGCACATTTACATCACTGACGTTTTGATTGATGTGTTTATTGTCCCTGGTAAATAAATTAAATAAATAAGAAATGAATGAACAAGCAGCCATACTTTGGCGTTTCAAAGGGCACGATGAGTCACTGTATTGCCATGGAGGTGTTAATTGACAGGGCAAGCATGAGGAATGTGTCGAGTCTCTTCTATAATATTGCAGTGTTATGTGTGAGTAACATTACCTTCACTGTGAGCCTGGGAATCCTCTGGCTGCTGGCGTCTCTGAGGGGGCAGTCATCATCTACAAACACCAACATTAGTTACATCAGAACACGTGTTACATCATGCAAGGATGTGCCAGCTAGCAACCTGTACAATATTATTAAAGGCCCCATCCGTAAGGTCATTGAAGTATTACAATATCAACATTTCAAACAGCAGATTGACAACTTTTGTAGTGCTCCCAAGTAAAGGTCTATGGTTTTGGCTCAAAGTACTGAGAGTTCTACAACACTGGTTCTCAAACGGTTTAATTTCAAGGACCCCCCCAGTTTGATATGCATTAAAGCCATGGACCCTTATCTGATACAATTGTTTATCTCTGAGGCTCCGATCAACACTGTTAATTTAACAAAATGACACTTTTACAGGTCCAATTGGTTCTGTTTGTACACTGAGCAGAGTTACAGATATGTAAGGGTCCATTTGGTTCCTATTCCTAACTATCCATCATTTAGCTGGGGACTCCCTGGAACCCCCTCAATGACCACTGGGGATCACTGGATCCTACACTGAGAACCAGTGCTCTACACAACATCACTCGTTTTAAATAAACATACACAATGCAAGACTAGGGCGGAAGAATGCTGTTGTTTTGGACATGCAGATTGGGCCTTAACTTATTCTTGTATGCATTTTCAGTCTGTTTAAATTAAAGACAGAGTGCTCACCTGGGGGAACAAAGGCTTCTTTGTGACCCTCAGACCCCTAAAGAAGAAAAAAAGAGAAATGAAAGACAAGGCACAAATTACAGGCAAAACGATAGTAGTCTCCAATAATACATTATGATCTGCAAGATCAAATGAGGCAGTGAAATCAATAAATACACTTCCAACTAGATTGCCCATGTCCAGCTGTCAAAGATTCTTCTGCTAAAGAACATAATGATTGACAAGATGACAGAAATCATTTTATTCATAATGGTGGATATCGTCTCTGTCGGGTGGACACCTCATATGTCCAAAACTTACTTTTCAGGATTCAAATTCAAAAGCATCAAAAGTAGCAACTCTACAAGCTCAAAACGTGTCGTTTCACGCAGCGTTTCGAGCTTGCGGATCTGCTACTTTTGATGCTTTTGTGTGACGCTGTAGTATGATCAAGTAGGGCGTTCATTTACGAAAAAACACAAAAAGTTAAAATATGGAGATAATAGGTTTCTGTCCGACAGCAACTGATATACTGATCAAAAATGCAGATTTGATCAGTTTGGATGAACTTGCAGTCCAGACAGACTTTGAACACCCGGATTTGAACATTGCACGTGTCAGTCTGTGTGCTAGTGCTATGGAGATGATAAAGCCCCCCCCCCCCCCCCCCCTCATAAAACAGTCCTTTATAAGTTTGCAGGCAGCGTCTGTCTGTTCTGGCGTTCTCTGGCAGCGTGGGTGTAAAAGACAAGTCTAGGTAGCAGATAGAGATCCCATAGCCAGCTGTAACCATGACAACAGATCCTATAGCCTGAACTCTGAATCTCTGTTGTTTACACAAAAACTCTAATAAACAGCTTAAATTTGGGGAAAATGAAACGCGGTCTGCATATCGTCGGTGTCCAGGACCAACCAGCTAACTCCATTTTCAGCTTCTTCTTTTTTTCATAAATCAACGCTATTGAACACCCTTTACGTCTGTGTAAACAAAATGTTTTGAACCAATGAAAAGTACTAAAAAGCGCCTCTGACAAAATCTCCCAACTCCATTGGGTCCTCAAACTGTCCATCAAAACCACGCAACTCCCCCCTCTCCTCTCCTGCTGCTGTTCTACAGCTCAGAGCACAGCGCACTGACTGCACAGTGAGTGAGTGCACACAGATAGAGGAGGAGCACATAAACAAACAGTAACAACACCGTTTTTAACTACGCAGTGTACCTGTTTATCAAACTTAGCACTGACGCTAATGTTATGAAAACAAGTCATTCTATTTCTAAAATCTATGAAGTGTTTAATGAGGAGAGCATTGTGACAAGAAAGGAGTTCATAGCATTTCTGTCACGCTAGTTCTACTGAAACTCCAACTCTGTGAACCCCTTTTTGCAGAAGTTATTGTAATATTTAAAGTCTTGTTTATTATTGTAGGCCTATATAATAAGTGTCATGAAGCATCAGGGCATTAATTCACACGTTGTGATGCGTTGTGAGCTTGGAAATCCATTTGGAATTTAGACTCATTTGGAATCTCTCCCTCCGCGCGATCGGAGCAATTGTCAGCTGTTCGGACTCCTAACTCCATTTGAGCTGGATTTCTGTTTGGACAAAACTCCTAATTCCATTTGAGCTGGATTTGGATAAAGTGGTGATAATATAATGACACATGCAAGTATCTGACAATATATAAAATCACAATACCAACTTTGATGAGGCAGTATTGCTTTTCAAAATATAGGGTTTTCTTCATTTCCTGAAAAGTTTATATTTAGTTTTTTCATTTCCTGAACATTTTTGGAGTTAGCAGGTTGCTGCTGGACAGCAGAGATATGCTAATGGTCAATGCCCATGTGCAAGTTCAGATCAATTGCCGCAAATCGGGCAGCCTAACTGTGTGTGTGTGTACATTATAAAGCACATTTGAATGGCCATACAGACAACAAAAAACATTTTAAAAGCAGTCCATTTATCATAGAATAATAATCATTATGATATAAAATTTTCTTTTCAGTGGAATTTTTTTATACATTTGCTTCTAATCTGCAGTTTTAGTGTTGTCACAAATATATACGTTTTTCAATACATCTAAATATTTGCAACACATTTGCTGCACTATTGATACTGTACAAGCCATGCCTCCTTCTACGTAGCCTCTTGTTTCTGCATAGTGGACGCACGCACAGACAGACACTTTTTGTGCTACAATATTTAGCACCGTTTATATTCAGTGTGAGATATGATCTACTGGTCCATAAATTTCAACATACAGTTGATGATAAAATGTACCACTTCTGTAACTTGGTCACTTCACTTTATTTTTTTGTAATCAGTTTCCTCCCATAATGTGAAAAAAGTCAAGTAGTATAAAAAATATGAGAAGAGTTTCATAATCATGTGCAGTACAATACTGGTTTGTAAAACAGACCGTAGGGGCCTTCCCCTATAGATTAATCATCATGCTGGGGCCCTTATTGATTTGTATTCATTTGATTGACAGATGAGATTTCACTACTCATTTTTTAAATAACAAATAAGAGGGCCGCTGTAATTAATATTCCCAGGCTGACTTTTGTTTCCAGTCCACCCATGACATGAAGTTGGTGATAAAATTGACCACTTCTGTAACTTAGTCATACATCTATTTTTTGTATCTTTTGTCTTCAGTTTTCTCCCATAAAGTGAAAAAAGCAGTTTCATAAAACTGTGCAGTACCATACTGTATGGTTTGCAAAACAGACCTAATTTACAATTTAGGCATTTAGCAGACGCTCTTAATCCAGAG
This sequence comes from Gymnoscopelus braueri, assembly GCF_963280865.1. Taxonomy (NCBI): domain Eukaryota; kingdom Metazoa; phylum Chordata; class Actinopteri; order Myctophiformes; family Myctophidae; genus Gymnoscopelus; species Gymnoscopelus braueri. The sequence goes on along the minus strand of NC_137615.1, from coordinate 35,949,275 downwards.
TGATTTACAATAAGCAAGGTAAACACATACCTGTACTGTACATCAAATGCATAGAGACAGTGTAGTGCCTCAGTAATCTAGGATCATAGGTCAACCAAGAAACTAGCATCAGTCAACGTTAAAGTCAGTCAAAGTTAAGTAAACTGTAACAAGTTTCTTAGGGATTATCTATAAATCATTATATCATATTTTTAAGTACAATATAAACTATGTACACTTTTGCTTGAATGGGTCTACATTGTATAATTCACTGTTTTCTAAATGTGCTACTGTACTCCATGCAGTGGGGGTGGTTGTGTTGGGTAGTATTTTTTCTTTGCTAATAATATTCATGCATATTTTTAGTCCAAATAATGTCAGATATCAACAAAATGTTGTGACTCTTAGGACCCCCTATGGATCACGGACCCCCTGTTGAATACCCATGTATTAGGGTGTCCCTGCTTCATCTCTGTCAGCTAAGGGGTCCTTGGACTGAAAACCGTTGAAGACCCCTGCTCTTTACCAATGATAACTATCAGTAAAGAGCTGTTTTACATTAATTTGAACAAAAAATAAAAAGAACTTACACCACCTTTAACTTTGTTTAAAAGTTTGTCATAGGCTAAGGAAGAACTGATTAAAATGTTATGATAATTTGGCCAAAAGGGGCATGGCCTATTACAAAAAGGCGAAAATAACCAGAAAACGTATTACTTAAAGTTGTACAATGCAGAATCACAAATAACGATTTTTAGCAACCTCTGCTGGTCACTACCGTCACTGCATACAATTTCCGTAGTCCTCGATTACCCAGAATTCCATTCGTTTTCACCGGAAGCCGGAAGCGTTTCAAAAAGCGATCTTTTAATTGTTTTATACTATCTACGGATCGTTTCTCTTAGCCAGTGGAGCATTAGTTACCATGAGCTGTGCTTTCTTTTTCTGTTCTTTTTCGATCTTCCAATCCTACATTCTCTTAAAATCAGCGTGAGGTTCCTTTTTGTTATTAGCGCGGTAGTTCCTGGCCAAACAGGAAACCGTTGCGTTAGTTCCTGGCCAAACAGGAAACCAGTGCATTTCCGCCTCCGTTTTCCGGCCAGATGACGTCATTTCCCCGGGAAAGTCCCCCCCTTCACCGTTCAATAGTAAATATATAAATAAAAGGCTTCCGGGGGTGAAATTCATGGAGTGGGTGTTGTGAAACTTTTGCCACTCACAAAAGATATACAATTTAACTTTAGTTTTGTTGAAAACGTTACCTAGTATGCCTTTAACAGTCCACATAACACAGCACAATTTGACAAAAGGTTTGTCATAAGGCCAAGGGATTACCACCCAAATTAAATAAAATCGGGCGTGGCCTATCCTATATTAAAATTGCGTAACGGTGGATCGACGTCACAAACGTAATATCCGGACTGGCGATTGCACCCCCTTTCAGAGGACCCCAACAAGTGACCTCACCAACACATTATGGAAGGGAGTTCAAGGGACCACAATGGAAACAAGCTGTAAGCTTTTTTGCGTTATCTTTTTGATTATGGTGGGTCAGATTTATGCTACATGTGACATGTTTTATTTCATGATCAATAAAGATATCAATCAAAAGGGCCATATGTGATGTGATCCTGAAGGAACATAGGGCTGACTGAACATACTACATAGGACCTAATTTTGAAGAAAAACAATTGTTAGGTATTGAGGGAACATAGGGCTGAGGGAACATAGGCATGACCCCCCTCAGTCAAGCCACTTGGCAGCAACAGTTTGGGGAGCAGACTCCCTCTTTCATTAATTCAGTGTAGTGGTGGGAAAAACAGTTCATTTCGGTGAACGAACGATTTCGTTCACGGCAAAGATTCGTTCAAATGATTCGTTCACGTTCTCGTTCAGTAGCGCTTCCGGTCCCGGCGGAGCGTATGCGATGCGCTACGCTAACTGCATGCAACTGTGTGCATCTGATCCCACTGACATGACTGCACAGTCTGTACAGAAACACAGCACTGTCATTCACGATCTAATTGCACCATCTTCTTTGTTACAGTATGTGTAGAAGTAATAAATTACTTCAATATATAATGTAAAGTTATTTTTATTTGTCGATAATTATTTATAATAACAATAATAATTTATTTATACAAAGCAGCCCAAGTCAGTACACTCACATGACTATCGATTTCCAACCATGTCTTTAACAACTATTAACTTCATGAATAGTAGCTGTAGCATACTATTTGCATCTTCTACTCAAACTAAAACGTGTTAATTGACCTATCTGTCCTTTGTCTAGGAACATGCATATTTATTTATTTTGATACTTAAATGTGGTGCTAACACTATCTGTCTTTTGTCCAGGAACAACAGTAGGCTACCTTTTATTTCAATTCAAATAGCAATACGCATGCATGTCTATACTGGAAAACTCTACAGAACAGCTTTCTGTCTGTCTGATGGTCTGTCTGTCGCGGGAGGAATAACAGCCCGCACGTCGTGTGTGCGGGGGAGGGGGAGGGGGGGCATGAACGAAACCGTGAACGCAACAGTTTCGAGTCATGCACGTGTTCGTTCACGCTCACGGCAAATAACTAGTTCTTATGAACAGATCGATCATGACCGACACATCACTAATTCAGTGCGCCTGCCTGGTGTAGCTGGTGCAATTGACATCAATTGAAGCTTTCCAGACCCATAGTATGGCACAGTCAATTCCACACACGGACGCGCAACGACATGTCTGGTGTACCCCTGGTGTAAATCAGGGACTGATGCAGTGACAACTGCAGTTGGTAATAGGTGAAGAATAATAGGTATTTTCCACAACCAAAGGTTGTCTAATATAGGACAACGTTCCACCTGTCCTATCCACTGATCACTTATATCTGCAAAGGTAGTAGCAGTAGAATTCCCTCTAGATGCATGTTGTTGATAGTATTGCAGTCAAATGATCACTTATATCTGCAAAGACAGTAGCAGTAGAATGCCCTCTAGATGCATGTTGATGATAGTATTGTAGTCAAATGATCACTTATATCTGCAAAGATAGTAGCAGTAGAATGCCCTCTAGATGCATGTTGATGATAGTATTGTAGTCAAAGGTTATCTATTATCTTATCTAAGGATTGGACAAAGTTTGGCATGCTTCCATCTCCTTGGGACATGGTTGCTTGCTAAAGAGGAGAGACTCTCTGGGATGTTTTCCTCTCTCCAACACTAGTTCTCTCTCTCTCCTTCTGACTTGTGTTAAGCTATTCACACCCCAAGCCCCAAAACCTCACGACTGCCAAATCAACAGTTTCTACATCGTAGATCACCTCCTCATGTGTTTTTGTTCATCATGATTACTATCAGAGATGTAAAGAATGGCCTTGTTAAGTCTGATTTATACTGAAGGACGCGCGGGTGTCGTGCATCGCTCTGCAACGCGTTGTAAATAAGGCTAATTATTGTTTGTTTGTGATCGACTATTTTCGGTGCACAACACTGGAGCGCAAATAAATATAACTTTATTTATATTCTCTGCTCTGTTCTCATTCAATACAATTAAATTCTAGGCCAGGTTGTTTTGGTTTCCTCAGAGTGTGATGGGTGCCAACCCAAAAAGTCATCAACACTCAGAAATAAGCACTGTATGTAACACTTTAAATAACACACAGCAACAAATATATCTCCTCAGCATTTCTGAGACATATGTGGGTGTGAAGTCTGGTTTTAGAAATGAGGACATTATGCAAATGTATGAACTTGCAAGGTTCCACTGATAGGCTTTTTAGCAAGTTTATCTGTCAAAATGTGTATATGAAGTCTAAAAAAGTATACGTTTTGCTTTAGTGGGTCTAAATTGTCTAGCTTCTCTGGTTTCTAAATGTGCTACTGCCCGTACTGTCAGTAATGATAAATAGGCTATGTTCTACTTCTAATGTGTGGTAAACATTCAGTTTTCAATAGAATGCATGTTGATGGTAGTAGGCCAGTAAGACTGACGACCGGACTTCATTCTCAAAACAAAGATCATGTTAAGAGCCCTAATACTCTCCAGACTTATTTTGGCGCTTTGAAACTTTTCAAAACCTGGAACTTATCAAACCAATTTTCCTTAATTGGCCAGACGGGCCCTGTGCTGACTAAGAGAGACCATTTGCTCTCTGGACCTGTGGTCCTGGTATTGATCCTGTGTTACAAACATTCTTTCGGGCAGGCTGCACTCGGCTCTGCAGTGGAACTTTCCTACAGCCCTGTGGCAGTTCCACCGCACATGTGGGAACAATTTACCACAAGCTGCACTGACGGCAGGGCCCCAAATACCCATACCATGCCTTCCTGCATGCCCACAGCTGGCAGACAGATGTGGACAAGAAGAGAGAAGAGCAACATTATGATGGGGTTATTTTCCCTGAGTGAACTTACAGACATGGATTTGTTAAAAACAGGAAGTGTGTGTTCTGACGATGATTCACCTTCCGCATGTTCATCTGCTTCTTGAAGACGTTACCGAACACCTTCTTCCTATTTTCAGTATCAGCTTCATCATTGTTGCCCTCCTCATCCTCCTCATCATGCCTAAGGGCAGAGATGTCGGCCATTATTCTACTCATCCGTACTCTCTGGCGTTCACGTTGCAACAGCTGTTGCAAAAAATACATTTAAAATGAGTCCAGACATTTTCACTGACAGCACACAATGAACCAATAACTGCTCATGTAGGTTAATTGAATATCGAGAAGCAGGTTTTATTTATTTATTTGTATTACTTGTAAATCAACAAAACAAAAAAATACTTTTTTATTTTTATTTTTATGATCAACTTATTTAGTGATTAACCGCTATACTTACAATAGTGCCATACGAGCTTGTGAGAGGCAAAAGTATGGAATAATCATGATATTGATTTGAAGTCATATCTCCCAGCCCTACACCCTACTGTACCTCTCAAAGCCGTAGCCCTTCCTCCCTCCGGCGTAGAGGCCGCGGTCAAAGCCGAACGGGCCGCTGGACTCCGTGCTCGCGGCTACAGTGGTTCTGGAGGTGAGGCTGGCCGCCCTGGCCAGCTGAGCCCGTACGGCCTTGGGGTCGCGGCAGAAGTCACACGCACCGGCACAATCCGGCTTCTGGTCCCCAAAAAACTTGGAGATGGTTGCATGGCGGCAGCTGAGGGTGAAGAGATAGTACTTTAGATTAGAGTGTGACCGGCTCTTCATCCTCTGCCTAACCCACCACATTTCTAATTGGAGGTTTCGCCTGGATCCATCAGGCCAGGATTCTATTGCCTCAACATTTAGCGATTGATACAGAATTCCTCAACACGTGCTAAATGAGCTAAATCTGACATAATCTCAGCAGTTACGAAACAATAGATAAAATAAAATGTGGCATAGTACATAAAGACTATGTAAAAGAAAACACTAAACATTTTAGTTCAATCAAAGATCTAGCCATCCATTATGTTTTGGGAACATACAAAATCATTCATTGTCATGCACACAAGATTATTTGGCTACACCAACTAGTACAGCAGTAATCAATATGCTATTGTGTAACTATGGTCCACTACCGTGATCAATGTGTGACTGTCATCAAATAAGTCAAATGAGGCTCCTACATAATCAAAACGCACTTCTGATAATCATAGTACTGTGCGAAATTAGTAAATAGTTTTTTGAAAAAAAATAAGCAAGCACATACAGTATCAAGTCAAATAATATACCAGCACTGTATACTGCCTGCCACACAGATATATGAAGCCGTTTTTAACTCCACACCCCTTCATAGCATTCAGAGGAACTTGTCTGATGAGGACAAAAGGGTGGCGAGTGTCTGACAAGCTCTCGGCAAATACTGAATAAGAAAAACAAACTTGAAGCTCTGGCTTCAAATTAACCACTTTGAATTTCAATGTCCCTATTTTGGGTATTTCATTATGTAGGTGAAAGTTTTCAAAACATTTTCAAAAGTGCTATTTAAAAATATAATGGATATCAAATGGGGCTTAAGTGGCACCAAAATTATTTTCTGCTCTTTTGGGTCATTTATGAAAAATCACTAATGTGGATCTGTGGGTTTCATTGATACCAAGAAGCTATCAAAGTCAATTCACCGGACACATTTTTTTTTTTTCAGATAGAAGTGATATCAGGCTTTTGGACACAGCGTTGCCATTCATTTCAAATGGGATGACAGGGCCTTTGCTTTGTTGCGTTTTGACTCTACATAGGATTGTTGTGATCCCTCTCACCACTTGTATCTGATCCACTATTATGTAATGGCTTGTATTCACGCGACACACACAACCACATGCAGTCACAAACACAGACGACCTCTGTGGGGCATAGCCTGCTTTTAGAAGCCCCCCCCTTCTACATTAACACATGAAATGAAAACCCACTCTTCACAACTATCAAAAGGGGGTGGGCAGTTATATCATGGGAGGAGGGGAGAGAAAGACAGAGAGAGAGACAGAGAGAGAGACACACACTCTGAAGCAACGGTCATTCTCAAGGAGGACATAAAGACAGAAAATGGCCTAATAACAGTCCAGACTTCACAGAACCACGGCAGGGGTCCTTTCTGAGCAGAGACATCTAAGCACTGTGTTTCACAACTATAACACTCCAGGACAACTAAACCTGAAGAGACTGGTAAACGCCGAGAGAAAGTAAAACCGGTTCCTGAAAAATAGGAACAGGACTGGAAAGGTTCTATCTCAGTCTGTTTTGTAACTTTGTGTAATGACATTCTTGACCCGGTGAGTCCCAGGAAAACAAACACAAGACACTAGAACGGCAAAGTGTTTTTATAGCCGAGCCTCTCTCATTGTTTCTCTTTCTTTGAGTTTATACGCTACTGTAAGTACCATCAATACCTGAGGACTTATCCCTGCTGACCCTAATCTTGGACTGACTGCTAGGCTCTGGGCTGGACCTCATTCAGGACAACTCCTCCTCTCTCTCTGTCTGACACACCCACACCGCTGGCTCAGTCAACAACAAACACACACGCGTCGCTCAACCCAACAACATACACTCCCACTCTGCTGAGGAGGCTGCATGCGCTCAATCTCACACAGTCTCAATCCCTCAGGTAACAGAGACACTTGTTCCGTCTCGTCTTCAACCAACTGGTCCGCTCAGCTCTCAGAGCGCTAATGTGATTATTATCATAATTTTATATTCAGCCTGGACTTAGTTTACTCAGCACAACGCAACTTTCAGGTGAGTGAAGTCATAGCGATAGCGTGTCTGTATTATGTGCAGGGTGAGTGAAAGAGACTGAAGAATGCAAAGAATGTCAACATGTGCTTTTCCGTAGTAGATATACACAGCCTTGTTAGGTGTAAAATAGTGACAATAACTACACAGTCTAGAGGGGTTAGTCATTATGCTGCAGCCGGATGTGCGATGAGTTTCTTATTCATTTCTTGCTGAGGGAAGACTAGCTGTTAACCACTTTAACTTAAGGCCCAGTAGTATTTCCCTCTACACCAAATCTCTTTACACCAAATCTCTTTGCTGAAAATAGCCTATCTATGAGCTCACAACGCACCGCAAAGTGACGTGCTGTGAGCTTGTAGATCGGCTATTTTTGCCTAATGTTCTCACCCCAGAATAGGGACACTAGGGTGCTAGGGTTCATGTGGTTAAAGATCCTGTTAACCACGTAACCCTGAAAGAAGTGAATCCACTCACTGTGGGACCTAATCCCATCACCACAACAACAGTCACACCTGTCAATGATTTAACAGGATGCAAGTCTGCCTTGGGGAATGTAATAGGTGTAGAAAGAAGTGATGAGTGAGAAAAAATAAACACTTTTGCAGACAAGACCTGAAGTAGACCGTAGCGTTATAAACGTAATATGTACACTATATAAAACACTGTGTTGTGTGTGGGTGCTTCAGCTTTAGCGGGAAAGAATCAAGTCTGTTATCAATAAATAGCCTGGCATCATCAACTGGGGTACAGTCATTGATTGCCAGGGACACGGTTCTCATTCTCTTGATGACAAGCAAAACTAAATGGGATTAGACTAACTTGTTACAGTTGTTTTAAAAAATCCTTGTATTATCAGGAATTAGAACCAGGGCATTAGAATGCTGGCCAACAAGGGGGAAAGGGTTTTACAAAAGAACACTCATGCTATGAGTAGGTAGGGATGAGTACCGTTCCCCTTTGAATCGATACAGTACCAAATTCGGTACCCATTTCTGCACTTATTTCTGTGAGTATTTTACACACCGTAATAACAAATGTTCAGTTCAACACAGGCCTATAGGCCAAATAGCTATTGCCAGTTGCCACCGTAATTCAAGAAATATAAAGTGTGAATAAAATAGGCTACAATATGCAACTATTATCAATGTATGGTTTTCATTACAAAGATGATCACAACAGGTAGGCCTGGCTATTGCAGATACAAATGATTAATTATCAAAGAAGCACTGTAGGTTTGACAGCATTATAGGCAGATCGATGCGAACATGAAATTATTGAGTCATTTCAAACTTGCGATTACAACAGTCAACGTTGACAACTCAAATAATGTTCAAACAAGTGCAAACAAAAGCCCACGTCCTCCATCGATTATAGTATGAGCAGCCATGAGACAATGGGGCTTACACTTGAAAATGTCTATAATCTAATATAGTTCAAACATTGCGTTAAATCTCTCTCAAATGCAAGGAGACAGAACTTTTTTTGGTGACTCACGTTTGTGTGTAGCCTAGTAAGCCTACTGGGGTGTTGAGGGTGTGAATTGCCCACTTGTCCATCCCAGTCACCTTTTGTTAAAGGAGGAGTTCACCCAAAAAATGACTTATTTTCTATCAATTGCACACCCTATGAAGCCTTGAATCCATGGATTCTTTTTTGTTTTTGTCGCATTCCTAAGCTAATAATTTGATTCCCGTCTCCTACCGGCTAATGTATCCGGTAGGAGACACAAAGTAGATTATTTGTGTCTCCTACCGGAAATACACCCGGTAATCAAATTATTGGCTTAGGAATGCCACAAAAACTAAAATAAATCCATGAAATCAAGGCTTCATGGGGTGTGTAACTGATAGAAAATAAGTCATTTTTGGGGTGAACTCCTCCTTTAACACATTCCCTGCCAGAGGGTTTTTTTAATTTTACTTCCCCCAGTGCCAGTGTTTAAATTTTGAATTTTTAGGAGCCGAGATACAGGATTTTAAAGTAATAAGTTAACCAAGGAGTGAATGGAGCTAGAAATCTTTGGATCGTGATATCTCTGGTTCTGTGTGGATAAATTGAAAAAAAAAAAAACTTTTTTTTTTTTTTTTTTGAAAAACGGTTATACTCGTGGATGGATTTCCATGGCAGTAAACGGGTGTATTTTTCATCAACGGTTATACTCGTGATTGGCAGGTAAAGTGTTAAGCAATGAGCGATTAAAGGGTAAGACCACTTTAGTAGAGGTTTGGGTTGTGTAGTTACCTTGCCATGATGTAACTCCAAGGTGGGCAAGAAATCAAAAATAATTGCTCCATTGATTAGAAATTGATAATTCAAAATATGCTCCTCATTGACTTACATTGTACGGTAAAACAGCTCTCAAAGTCACTCTTTTAGCACATAAATGAACCCAAACAAAGCTGATTCAGACAATATAGAGCATCACCAAACCCAGTACTGTTTGTTTTTTTAATAAAAATGTCAACTTCCTGTTGATTTTACTATTTGAAGATCTGGATCCGGATCCGCCGATCCTGTCCGGGTTTTCTACTTATTAAAAATGGCAAAATCAACAGGAAGTTGACATTTTTATTAAAAAAAACAACAGTACTGGGTTTGGTGATGTTCTATATTGTCTCAATAAACTTTGTTTGCGTTCGTTTTTGTGCTAAAAGAGTGACATTGAGAGCAGTTTTACCGTACAATGTAAGTCAATGAGGAGCATATTTTGAATTATCAATTTCTAATCAATGGAGCAATTATTTTGTATTTCTTGCCCACCTTTGGAGTTACATCATGGCAAGGTAACTACACAACCCAAACCTCTACCAAAGTGGTCTTGCCCTTTAATCACCGCGGCTTTAAACAGACTTTTGCTTGCAGTTTGTAATGCTCCAACAGTGGACTGGGGCAATGTCGTGGTGAATGTTGAAAACTGGGACATATTGGTGTTTTAGAGATATTTCTCTGGACACGCAGATTGTAAGCGGGACAATCCCGGACATCTGGTCACCCTAGCTAATGCAGTATGCACCAACTTTAAAGGGATAGTTCACCCAAAAAAAACAAGTTTTTCTATCAATTAGTCACCCCATAGAGACTTGAATTCATGGATATATATATTTTTGTCGCATTCCTAAGCCAATAATTTGATGACCAGCGGACCGGTAGGCAGCGGTTCCGGTAGGAGACACAAAGGACACTCATTGTGTCTCCAACTGGAACCGCTACTGGTCAAATTATTGGCTTGACAAAAACGAAGAAAATATCTCCATGGGGTAACTAATCGATATAAACATTTTGGGGGTGAACTATCCCTTTAACAGTCCAGCAGATCTAGGTCTTAATAAAAAAAAAAAAAGGTTATACTGAATAAAGGAAAAAAAAGGTAAATGGTGCATTTATATAGCACCTTTATCCAAAGCGCTTTACAATGTACATTACATTCACCCAGTCACACACAGACGGTGGCGGGGGAAACCAGGCAAGGTACCAACCTGCTCATGGGGAGCAGTTGGGGGTTCAGCGTCTTGTTCAAGGGCACTTCGACACTAACACAGGGGGAGCCGGGGATCGAATCGGTAACCTTCCATTTCCCAAGTGGCCTCCAGAGCCAAGGGAGGTAATCTACCGGACCAGGATCCTGTCCTGGCAGCAAAATAGCTGTCACACCCAAGGTTGTTTGAATCTACTGCAAAGTACACTCAGCTGACAGGAGAACAGTCAACACTGATGCATTAACTCTCACTCCACCCATTGAAATAACACATTTACATATATAAATACAATGACGCACACTAAGATGAAGAAAGGTCCGAAGAGTCTTTTATTCTGCCCAAGTAAAAAAGAGAACAGGATGCATCTTTTTTACTTAACTTAGTTTGTCTGGGGACCCCCCATGGGTTCTTGAGGGGGTCCGAGGTGTCCCAAGCTAAATTATTGATGAAATAAATATGGACACGTACAGGTCTATAACTCTGAGAGTGTACAAATGGAACCTTACGGGTTCACTTGGTTACATTTGTACATTCTCAGAGTAAAACATTTCCATGCCCTATCTTCCCGGAAGGCGCTAAAACTAAACTTAGTGCCAACGCTATGATATCTTTGCCAAGACGCACAGGAATAGCGCCTGGTTTGTGTCGATAGGAATCCAGGAAATGAAACAAAAAAAAATTGCTCGACAGACGAGCAGTGATGGAAAGAGCTTATGTGGTTGCGTGGCGCAGCCGTGTGCACCGAAAATATATGATCTACAAGCTCACAACGGGTCACAGCACAATGCCTTGTGAGCTTGGAGATCAGATATTTTTGGAGCAGCACCACGGCTTGTGCAACCAAATCAGGCATATTATGTATCCGTCTTTGGAGACGAGCGAGGAAAGAAAGAGAGGGGAGAGACAGAGGTAGAGACATTTTCATGCAGTTGATTTCAATAAGCAGTTTATTTCAGCTGATAAAATATCCTCAAATACCTCCTCATGTAAGAATGTCATGAATCAAAGCCTCCACCTGTCATTATTACGTATCCAAGTCGAGTTCAGAGAGAGAGTGTGCATGGATACACTTACTCACACCTAATTCTCAACTAATACCTGTGATCCAAATGTTTCTGTAAGCCGCAAAAGTGTGACTGCTAATTCCTTGTGTCAATTGTGTTTGTATCACCAGTTGGGCTGCGTTCTGCGTTCGTTCCTAACCACACCGTTCGTTTTGCGTTGTTAATTCAGTGTATCAAATATGATTTCGGGAGAGAGAGAGAGAGAGAGAGAGAAGCACGTTCCCACTGGCTCATGCTTTCATATGCAGTTTAAAAACATTACCTGAGAATGGTCATGTTAATATCAAAATGTCAAGATATCACATCTCTTAGGCATGAGCAGACATTGGGCTACAGTGATCGTGATGGCAGCGGCACATCAACTTAACTCTTGTTTCCATCATGTATCACTTTAGTGAGTAGAGATATTCTGTTTCCCCCTGCATCTCCATTATATCACATTATTAGGCTGCAAAATTTTAAGCTTGTGTGCTTTCACTTAATGCAGGACATCGCTACTGAAGAAAAGTCTTCGGATCTCCGCCACCAAGGATCTCCGCTGAAACTCTGATTGGTTTTATTAATAGAAATTCCACACCCAGGACTAATTCAGGGCTATTCAGCACGTTGCACTCGGCGCGGGCATTCTAGAGCAGTGGTTCTAAAAACGTTTTCATGTCAAGGACCCCCAAACTGATGTGTATTTGGCCACGGACCCCCATCTGAAATATTTTGTGCCAGGGAGCCCCAGAATAAAGGATTTGTGTTAAAAAAATGCTAAATTACAAAAATAGTGACCTGAAAACAGCAAGACCTTGCGCCAGGCGTTAAGTAGCGTTGTCAAAATAGGGCCCTGAGAATTTTACAGTGGGCAACCAGAAATAAAAAGCCTATTCAAAGGGTGTTCCGTTTGGGGTCCATTTGGACCATTTGGTTCCGTTTGTACACTCTCAGAGTTATGGGGGGGACCTTTGAAAACCACTGGGTTATTTTTTTGTTTGCCCAGCAGCTCATTAGGAACAGCTACCCCTTCCAGGATAAACAACCAGCACTTACAAACAGTGCAGTGCAGTACAGTACTAACTTGTGTGCATGTACCACAGTTATCTCAGCCAACTGGGTGAGCTGGTCGCAGGCCAGGAAGCTTGTGTCATGATGAAACGACATGCACAATATATGGATATTAATAAAAAGAATATTCAAAAATATTATATTTGATTGGTCATGCCCAGCCATATTTCACATTTGTTTTGATTAGAGACCAGCTCTAATCAAAACAAACAGATTGTGAAAGCCTTGCTCAGCCAGTGCTATACTCTCTCTGCCCCAACAGAAATGGATGCCAAAGACCAGGCGTTAAGTTTCTGGAACAGACTCTGGACTAAACTGCAAAATCTGCCCACCGCCGACCCTTTGGACAAGGCAGGCTTCGTCATCATTCTGACCTTCATCTGTGAGTTCAGTCTACATCATGATTTCTGCCAATGGTTGCATTGCCTTTGCCGCGGTTCTCTACTTACACAGGTGTCAGTGATTAAATGCAATTATTATGAAGTATCTATCAAGGTAAAATAGTAACTTTATGTTGCAAGAGTATACTCACAATTTGGTCTCCACCCACCCCCAAATTATTTTAGTCATGATGTCATGATTCACAAATGTCAATGTGTATATTGATATTTGTACATTCAATGACAGTTGCAAACTTGTAATCCAACATTTCTTCTTTTTTACTTTCCAACTTCACAAATGCTCTCTCGCAAGTGACGAATCTGCATGCCTTGACTTTTGCAACTTATTGCAATAAATGTGATGTGTTGCAAAACTTGAATTTGTAGCTAGCTGTTGAAGTGACAGTTGCCGTGGTGGAAGTGAGAGTGCTCTATCATTTCCACTGAATTCCACAACAAGTGCATGTTTTGCAACACAATTAATAAGTGTCGTGTATTTGAGGCATTAACTGCAGGTTAGCAGGCTTGTTGGTGGTAATAATATGGAGGAGAATAGAAGAGAAGACGTCAGGGTTCTCAAGTTCCATGGTCATTTATTCATTCAAGTACAGCATCATCATAGACTCCAGGGCAGAGCCCTCTCCTGCAGCCCCCTCTGGGCACAACCACCATCCCAAACAAACATCTCACAACGTTCTTATAGTTGTCTAAATAGCCATATAAGGTATGTACTAAAATAAGAGCAACACAATGACCATTTGGCTCAGCTGCAGCTGTTGCTGCGTTAGAATATAGCAATTTCACCAGTCACACTCTGAGTAGCAGATGGCAGGCTGGCTCACAACACATTCATGATTCTCTTACTTTAGTAAACTGACTTTTAGATTAGTATAGTATCATTTCTTAATATGTTTTGACTTGCGCACTGTCCATATACCACACAACTTCCCCCCACGAAAGAATCAAACTTCTTTCGCAACCAGGTATATTGAATAAACAGTTTGCAAGAGAAAACATCAAAAAATAACCTTCTTTCCACTTACACCCCCCATGACCAGTGACTGGAAGTTTAAACAAAAGGACATTTAGGAAGAATTAACATCAAACATCACATCAGATAGAACAACTTAGATACAGGCACTAAAATTACACAATAGTCATAAAGTGGTTTACATCAAATTTCAGAATAAAAATAAAATCTTATTCTCAGAGAAAATACATCAATATGCACTTCAGCGCCTCGATCTCTCCTTCTGTCTGCCGTCGCTCTTAGCCCCCTTCGCCGCTCATTATCAATCTCAGTCGCTTACTTAACATAAGGGAATCAAATATCTCAAGACCAAACTTTTTATAGCCTTATTAGTTTGTCAGAGACACCCCCTCACGTCGCATCCAGTATGCATTTCCCCTCCAATCAGTGTGCAGGCCTTTCTGTTGTCTTTAAACTCTAGAATAAAATGTGCACAGCAAACCATAACATCCTGTGGTATGAACGAATGTCTCCTTTACCTGGAAAGGGACCATAACACACGCCCACCCTAATATGATAGGTTCAGCTGTTGTCGCAAACTCCTCGCGCAAATAAAAAACAAAAAACATAAGGGAATCGCCCTCAAAAACTCCACATTTAACCCTAGAGACCAGAATAACAAAATCCTCACTTCACACTTTTACGCACGGCAACAAAAATAACGCTCCGTAGTTTAAATCACTTTATCACTAAATACAACCTCTCTCCTGCATTGTTAGTTGTTCCCATCCGATAATGCTGCTTTCGTCGCCTCTAGCTCAATGTCCACGCACGTCATTGTCCTCCAGCCAAAAAGATAGCCGCTGTTCACACCACCTCCCCCCACGGAGAACTGCGACCAGCAAGATCTCCGCCCCGCCGTCTCCACAGCCAAAGCGCTCCGCTCGCAACCACCATGAGAAGAGTAGATGTTTCCCGCAGCCATCCGAGATCCGGCCACGAGCGGTAGTCATCACAGCGTAGCCGTCGTGAGGTCCTCCACCATAGTAGAAATCCAGGTCGCGCTGACGTCCCCATGGTCGCTCCGCGGTGGTCCTCCTCCGTCGTAGGAAGACATCCACGGGTCCGATTCTCCTCACAGGCCCGCACCCGCGGTCACCCCAAAACACACAGGTTCTTTAAACGAAGCACACACTCGCAAAAGTATGCACAACGATGGAGCTGGCCCGCCAAATATGTCGTGTATTTGAGGCATTAACTGCAGGTTAGCAGGCTTGTTGGTGGTAATAATATGGAGGAGAATAGAAGAGAAGACGTCAGGGTTCTCAAGTTCCATGGTCATTTATTCATTCAAGTACAGCATCATCATAGACTCCAGGGCAGAGCCCTCTCCTGCAGCCCCCTCTGGGCACAACCACCATCCCAAACAAACATCTCACAACGTTCTTATAGTTGTCTAAATAGCCATATAAGGTATGTACTAAAATAAGAGCAACACAATGACCATTTGGCTCAGCTGCAGCTGTTGCTGCGTTAGAATATAGCAATTTCACCAGTCACACTCTGAGTAGCAGATGGCAGGCTGGCTCACAACACATTCATGATTCTCTTACTTTAGTAAACTGACTTTTAGATTAGTATAGTATCATTTCTTAATATGTTTTGACTTGCGCACTGTCCATATACCACATAAGTGTTGCGAAAGTCACCACTTTGTGATGCGAAAGAGCACATTTGTGAAGTTGCAGTGACCGATTCGAGAGGTCGTAATCGCTGAGTTGTGGTTGTACTGAAAAATGGACTGTCACTAACGTAAAAAAAAGAGAAAGAAAATGCAGTAAATATTGGATTACAAGTTTACAGCCGTCATGTATTTATGTAAATATATATCTACACATTGACATTCGTGGGTGAAAATTCAAGTTAAACATTTTTCTACAAGCTTTCGTGTGTTTTGTTTTCTCATTTCAAATATGCAATATATTTACCTTTGGAAAATTCTAAAGTTTGTGTGTAATTAGACCCCTGGCATTGAAAACTAGTCGAACTTAAATGTCCCTCTGGTCTAATTTGGGGGGGGGGGGGGGGGGGGCAACAACAAGTACAGATGCATCTGAAATGACTGATTGATAACAATAACTACTGTTCATGTCATAGCATAAAAGTATAGATAGGTCATAAGCGCCCTACATCAGTGTTCTGTTCACAGCCACCTGCTTTACTGGGGCAACCTGGTGATGTTTATGGCTAAGGATACCATAACCTTTGTTTGTTCATACTGAACAAACAAACACATCCGTAGCACAGCGCCGCTATCAATGTAAGCTGTTCTGTTCTATGCTTTTATTTCTATGGTTCATGTGCTTCTCTTCCAGTGGTGGTGGTGCTCTTTACATTGCTGACCTGTGTATATTGCTGCTGCCAACGCAGGACCAAAACCAAGGCGCCCTACGTCTGAACTACTGCCATCTAATCTGAGCAAGTCATCTACTGGGGGAATGCAGAAAAGTCATTTCCCCTCCCGCTGGGACGACGATACAATACTTCCCTTTCCCTTTCCTAACGCAGCATGAGGAACATCCATTCAGATCAGCATTCGATTCGCCAAAGGACGAGGACCCTGCAAAGGAGTGGTTCACATTCTAGACAGGTCCTCCGAACAGACAGACTCTCTCTACTGCTCTAGTAGAGAAAGTTAACTGTAACGTACTTAACATACTTCACAGGGAGCCTTCTAGTGCCTCTAGGCACTATAATAAGGCATGAGGCCCTCATACAGGGGTTGTGAAGATGTGTCTATTAGGAGGGGCCCAAGGCTTGAACAATGGCTGCTGACAAAACACTTTGGGAGGGTGTGTTAACACAGGCTGCCAAACACACCCACTAAACACTTCCAGGCATTCAGGAGTAGCAACATTCCCCAGAGCATCCCTGGGCTCTGTAGGCCGGCCAATAACAACGATGCCTTCCACCTGAGAAAGGCACACGGCCATCTCAATGCACCGCCAGGAGCGGTTTTGAATAGTACAGGCAAATACAAGGACTATCACATGAATCGTGTGCAAAACAACAATAGGAAGCTCACAGTGTGCCATTATTACTGTATACTGTATATTTCATTTTTACTGTATTATTACTATTGCTTATGTGCTTTGTCTTTTATGTTTTTTCGTGTTCCGTCAATGTGGTTGAACGTCAGAAAAAAATAAAACACATTTTTATTGCCATTTTGTCTTGTTGCTACAATGTTGAGGAACCGAGACCTACGACTGTTCCTCTTAAATACCCATTTACGGTATGTAAGAAATTAAATCATGCGAGTGTAAAGTTAACAACGCTGCCTAGATGGCAACAGAACTGATAGAAAGTGAAGTTAGCCTGCCTTCTTAAACCTCTGCTCTGTTACATTCTCCATGCATGTGGCAGTTGTGCTTAGATTTGATAAATTCTTGCTGAAGGGGCCAAACTTCCTTTAGATTCGGCAAAACAAACACAACTAAAATAAAGAAACACTGCCCTCTGCTGTACAGATGGGGAGCAACTGGCTATGGATATACATATATATACAAAAATATACAATAATACGATACAATAAAGTTTTTCTAGTTTTAAGTATATATTTTCTCTATAAAAAGGACACCACAATGACTTTTAACACAAACGTTGTAGAAAAATCACTGCAATACTGAGTGACACTGATTTTGTTCAAATAAATGTGGTGAATCTAGCCTCTGGTGTGCGTGCGTGCGTATGTGCGTGCGTGCGTATTTGTGTGCGTGTATGCATGCGTTGCATCGATCACTTACCCTTCTTGTTGACAATAGGACACCATGGCTTCAAAGTCTGTGATGGCTGATTTATCCGTCTCCTTGGCTGATTTATCTGTCCCCTTTCCAGAGCCACGCTTTTTCTACAGAGGAGTTTAAACCATTCACAACAACAAATTATATTATTTGAGATCATCAAAATTATTTTTGCATAATCGTAAATTAATCTACTGAAAAACGGTGAGAATAGCCTATCTACAAGCTCACTATTTTAGCTATCTTTGAATTGAAATTATAAATTTATAATTTTTATAAGACTGTTTTAGCCATAGCACATAGCACATTATTTATGTTGATTATTGGTACCGATCACTGTCAGCCATCTCTTTGTATATTTAACCCATTAAAACCGGGAAAGCATCGGTGTCTTTTTAGATTTTTGCATTGGATATTCAAAAATAGCAGATATACAAGCTCGCAGCGTGGCACACATCTACTGTTTTTGAACATTTTAGAAAAATCTTGAAAGTGTGAGAACAACTGATTTAGAAGGCATTTGTAGTATCGGCCTCAGGTCTTTAATGGGTTAAGCTATTTGTCGTATCCGCCCTGTGCAACTTCTGTTTACAAAGCCTAAAAGGCTTATTTTTTTATTTCTAAGTGTGATCCAATGCCAAAAAAAACACAATTACATCATTAATCGCAATAATTTGTATGACAATAAATTGTGAGCTAAAATCCCTGCTGACCTGCTTACGGCCAATCTCCTTGCGGATCAGGAAGTTCAGCTGCTCTTTGTCCCTGTGGGAATAGTAGGTTCTACAGCACGACAGCAGCCCGTCTCGGCCCGCTCGCCCAGACTCCTGGTAGTAACTGGCCAGGGACTTGGCAATGTTCCAGTGAGCTACAAACCTGTGGAATTGATGTAAAACCCCAAATTGTGTTACGAGATCAACAACAAACAAATCTATATTTATATATTGTTGCTGTCGGGTGGAAACCTTGTCTGTCCAAAGCATTACTTTTCAGGAAATGGGAAAAAGAGCCTGTGTTCTCTTATTTTTTTACATGCGCTACTTTTAAATATGTTAAATACCGGTATGTATAAAACCCACAGACAGACTTAACCACTTTCAACCTGACCTCGCTACTTTGGCCATGTCATACGAAAGAGTATAAAATATGCCATTAATTTATGAAGAAAACGTAAAAAGATGAATTACGGAGACACAGGGTTTCTCCCCGACAACGATGACATCCTTGTTTATGACAAAGAGTTGATAGTGAAATCCTTAGAGATGCTGCCTTGCCTGACATTGGCCTTGTCGACACCCATACCAAAGCTGATGGTGGCTACTATGACCAGCACGTTCCCCTGCATCCAATCGCTCTGGGCCTCTGTGCGATCTCCAGTCTTCAAACCTAGAAGAACAAAAGATAGCATGTCTACGGTGAGCAGACGTCCCGGTCTTTGATACATCACAGTGTGTCTAAACAAGCCAAAACAGAGAATTACACCTTATGGGCATCATTTTCTATGCAAAATATAATAATCTAAAATGTGGATGTAATTTCTGAGCTCATTCGCCAGCCCTAGTGTGTGTGTGTGTGCGTGTGCGTGTGTGTTTGTGTGTGCATCAAGTCAAATAATAGTCTATGACGCCTTACCCACTCTATGACGCTTATATCCTCTACACACTGCCCGACATTTGACCCGATATGGCTATCGGGGATATTTTTTGGTGATCGCCGAGAAAACCACCGATCTCAGTCCAGATCGGGCGTTCCTCGGCGAGGTGTTGATCGCGCAGTGTGTAAGGTACTCCGAGAAGAAACACCCCGATAAATTGCGCTCGGCGAGCGGTTCCCGATAATTTTTACTTTTCTACCATGTTGGATATTTGGGCTTGTCGGACCCGATGAGAGCCGTGCTACAGCCAATCAAAGCACAGTACCAGCCAGCGAGGTAGCTGGTGGGAAAACTATTTTATTATCAGCATGATTCACTGTTGAGTCTAATACAACAGAGACGCACCGTGGCTAGTCCTCCCGCATAGAACCGCAATATTACCGTACAGACAGTCCAGTCCTGCTGTATTAGTTTAAACATGATAAACAGATTGATAGAGTGAGCGAGCCTGCACGACGATGGGGCTGTTTGAGGAATAGGGCTTGCAGACAGAGAGAGAGAGAGAGAGCTGTGTGTGTGTGTGTGTGTGTGTGTGTGTGTGTGTGTGTGTGTGTGTGTGTGTGTGTGTGTGTGTGTGTGTGTGTGTGTGTGTGTGTGTGTGTGTGTGTGTGTGTGTGTGTGTGTGTGTGTGTGTGTGTGTCGCACGTATCTCTGAACAGTATTGCCAGGTTTTGCGCGAGAAATAAACAATGAAAAACAAGCCCAACAAACTATAGGCTGCATGAGCATTTTAAACCTATATACAAATAAAATAGCCGATCTACAAGCTCACAACGCGTCGCAACTATTTTCAAAGAAAAAAAGCAACATTAAGAAATAAAGCCAAATAAGCAACTACACTTTGGAAATAAGCTAAAAAGAAACGCAACCACCAATATTTTTTTTACAAGAAACTCGCTTATAATAAGCGGACGCGGCAACACTGCTTCTGATCTGAATTGGACTCTGGTTGACTTTTGTTTTGAAACGTTTGTTTCAGAGAGGGAGAGTGAGAGAGAGAGAGAGAAATACAGAGAAATTGAGAATTATTTAACACATTGAGTGCCAAAAACGGTCCGGACCGTTTTTGAGAAGCCATGCGTTGTGTGCCAAAAAGGGTTATGACCGTTTTTGGGGAAAAAAATTAAAAAAACTTTTTTATTTTTTTTATTTTATTTTCTTCTCAGCACCAGGAGATATCATTTTTCGAAGATTTAGACTCCAATCCACTTCCTGGTTAACTTATGACTTCAAAAGCCTGTATCTCGGCTCCTGTGTACTTTTTTTCTAAAATATGTATTTTTGACTATTTTCGACTATTTTCACCTGGCTGCAACTATGGAACGGATTACCTAATGTTTTAAATTTTTTCCCCCCGATTGTACGAGACCTCTATGTGTGTAATGAGGGGATCACCTTGAGGACGGTGATCACTGAAAATATTTTGTGACTACTTGAAAAAGGTTCAAAAATGGTTAAAAATCCAGGCACCGACTGTACCCTGTTTTAAAAAGACCCTGGCACTCAATGTGTTAATGTCAATCATTAGCGTCCTGTCTCGGTCTCGCGCATATATCACGGGAGCCTTTCACGTTTTCGTGAGACGTTTGGAATAAAAACAAATGTATGTATTGGGTCGGGATCACATCGTGGTGAAATATCTTGTAATCAGTGAACCCCTGTCTGCGACCAATCTATCGTGCGAGAATCACAACGATATATTTAGCCCGATTTCAAGAGAGAAACTCGTGCAATGTGAAATGCTTAACGATCTGTTCACTCGCCGACCATTTCAAATGTCGGGCAGTGTGTAGAGGCCATTAGCCGACATGAAGTTCTGTAACATTTTAATGACTTTGGAGAATATGTTATAACATAACTGTAGTCCCTGTGTGTGTGTGTGTGTGTGTGTGTGTGTGTGTGTGTGTGTGTGTGTGTGTGTGTGTGTGTGTGTGTGTGTGTGTATCATGCATGTTACCTGCATGATAAGGCTTGGACAGCACTCCCAACTTGGTCAGTTCGTAAGCCACTGTTTCACAGTTGTCTCTGGTACGACAGTAAACGATCCCACAGCCCTGCTTACAGACATCACACAATGTAAGGAGTTAATGGTGTGGAAATCTCATCAACACTATCCAAAGCTACTCTGTATTGTTCCTTCCACATTCCATTCATTATTGAATACATGGTGGTGGGGACTCTTTGTTGACAAATCTTTCCTAAATGTTAGTATTGTCAAAAGTTGACAGGAAGGATGGAAGTATCATCTAAACAGTGTCATAGGCAGCCATAGCTGAATGGTTAGAGAGTCCGCCTGGGAAGCCAAAAGTCCCAGGTTTGATTCCAGACCTCCCTGAGCAAGACACTTAAAGGAATATTTCACTTTCAAACATGTTTGGTGGCATTTTAACGTCTACTCTGGCTTTAGTGAGCAATCCAGACAGTTCTTTAAGTAGCTTGATTCAGTAATGTAGATATTTGTCTCCGCCAGAGGTGGAGAGTATGTTTTCGTTCTTGTCCTTCCGTGTGTCCCCCCGTCTCAGCCAAGCTAACATTGGTCAAGCTTCGCGTGACACGTGACAATATTGTTGTCACCAATGCTCTGATTGGCTAGCGAGACGCATGATGACATAGAAGCCTATAAATAGGTGTCACTTCAAAAAATCATTTATATTTTTTGAAGTGAGCTTCCATCAGCCAAGCTAACATTGGTCAAGTGACACGTGACAATATGTAATATAAATAGGTAAGACAGGATTAATCAGGAACAGTACTGGCGGAGACCTGTGCTCCGAGGAGCACATTTTCTAGTTGATATTAATTTTATCAGACACGCCCCCTTCCTATACAAACCCATTGTAACTTCAAACTCCATTTTAACCAGGATAGATTCATCGAAAACACCCGTCCTCGTTTCTGGTGACTGATATTAGCCTTCTATTGCGTGAGGGGCTGTGTTTCTTCAATTACTTTATTTATTTTTAATGTTTTTTTTTTTGAATAATTGTTTATAAAATAATATATTTGAAAAAAGTAATTGACAAAACACGGCCCTCTCACATATTAGAAGGACAATATCAGTCACCAGAACCAAGGACGGGTGTTTTCAATGAATCTATCATGGTTAGAATAGAATTTGAACTGAAGTTACAATGGGTTAGTATAGAAAGGGGGTGTGTCTGATAAAAAATTATATCAAATATAAATACTGAATCAAGCAACTTAAAAACTGTCGGAAGTGCTCACAAAAACCAGAGTAGACGTAAAAATGACCCCAAACATGTTTGAGAAAGTGAAATATCCCTTTAACCCCTAACTGCTCCCTGAGGCGCTGCCCCCGAAGCGCACACTGCTCCTGTTAGGATGGGTTAAATGCATTTGTAACTATACCTTTCAAGATGGGAACCCCTTTTGGGGTTGTTGTTACTATGTACAGTATATAGCAACATAATTTTTTTGTAATGTTTGAATAAATATTTGAAGTTTTTCAGAAAACTTAGGTCAGGATTTAGAAGGCATTTTTAGAATCGGCCCCAGGTCTAACTGGGTAAAAAAAATAAATGGGAATCTGTATCATGTATTGGACATGTGTCATATTACCTATTTTTGCTTGTGTGTTAAGTGTAATTTGTATCCGCTCTCGCTACAGCAGTCCATTCTTTCCCCATTCATCACATACTATTTATGATATGCATTAGATTAGAGTGTATATGTTACAGTATGATTGGAGAACCAGTACGATTGAAGAAGGCTCGCTCGTTTTTACCACCCACCCAGCAATTCTGTAGAAGCAACACTAGAGGGAGCCACAAGCCAGGCTTGTGCACAAGCATAATTGCCGCGACCACACACACACGTGCGCGCGTGTGTGACCGGCTTCGAGTGCTATCAATGCATTGAATGGGGAAATAGGCGAGTTTATTAGACCTTTCAATGGGCGAAATAGGCTACTACCTACCCGCGATTTATCAGACCATTCATTCAGGAGCTACTGACCTACTTGGAGGCGGAGCAGTCCGCACAACAATATTTACGATTCTGTGCCTATCGGTACATAACTCAAACGGCGCTGAGTAGGCACAGGCGAACGTCACACCGTTCAGGACGGCAACTCGGTCGCCTTAGCTCCCTCTGTGGTCCTTCACGGGGTGACAGTTCGCCTGTGACTGCGCGCCTCCGTCAGGGTCCAAAACCAAAAGCGAAACCTAAACTGAACTATTAAGTCATGTCAGTTGGTAGGTTAGTATGTCTTGATAACACCCAATGAATGGTCTGATAAAACATGGGTAGGTAAGTAGGTCGCCTATTTCGCCCATTCAAAGGTCTAATAAACTCGCCTATTTCCCCATTCAATGCAGATAGCATTCGAATCAGGTGGACTGTTAAGATACTTTTATTGTGTTCTGCTGGCTTTTGTTTTAGTTTCTCCCTGACACACACACACACACACACACACACACACACGGAGGAGGAGAAGGAGGAGCCTCGCTAATAAACCCTGTCTCGAAAAGCCCCGCATCGCCCCGAAGCCCCGTGCCTAAAAACGAGCGCTCTGTCTTCAATCGTACTGGTTCTCCAAACGTACTGTGACATATATACCAAAGTGGGGTCAGGGGACCGCCATGGTTCCTTGAGGGTGTTCCAAATGGACCCCTTACAGGTTTGTAACGCTGAGAGGTATGGGGGGGTCCTTGAAATTAAAAAGTTTGGTGTATATATATATATTAGAGATGCGCGGATCGCGGTTTTAGCCGCGGTTGCCGCAGTTAACCGCAGTTTGGGTGGATTTGGGTCAATCAAATATAATTATTAATTAATATTGGATAAACCGCGGGTGAAATAATGCAGGAATTAAATTAATTATATCAATCTACAGGCCTATAATAGCTTTTAAAAAGCACTAAATTTCACCGTGTGTGCGTTTGTAGTATTTTAATATTACGTCATTTTACACCAGGCACAAAATAGCCGCTCACTACATGTTGCTTTGCAGCGAGCCAGTGTTGCCAGGTTGCGACAACTTGCGAGAGAAATAAGCAGCCAGGTCTATGAAAACAAGCCCAAAACAAAACAAGTGGCAAACAAGCCCAAAAGTCGCTTATAAAAAGCCGACATGGCAACAAAGTGGTTGAAAGCGAAAGTAACTCAATGAAGACGTGCGCTTGTTGTTACCATGGTTGTGGATTGTATACAGTCACTGCATCGCGACAGTGGTGAGTAACATTGTTTATAAGAAAACTAACGTCAGGAAAATAACAATTATTTGATGCGGTTGGTGCGGATCTATAAATAGGATGATATAATTACCGCGGGTGGATGGCGGATGGATAATGAACTTGTTAACGCGGATTTGGATGACAAAAAAACCCATCCGCGCATCTCTAATATATATATATATATATATATATATATATATAATATATATACGTATATACACGCAACCACAAAGAGAACTGTTCTGGACAGCTGTTTATGTATGTTCTTACCAACGCCCCATGGTGATCTCCACCTAAGAGCAATCAGCATACAGTTCCATCCCCATCCAGTTAACAGCGCCGCTATATAACTCACAAAGCACACATTACTAACCGGTCCATTGGGTCCATTGCTGAGTGAGTCTTTAATGAAGGCGTGGAGGTGGGCATAAGCGTCCGGTAGCAGCTCTCTGTAGATCACGTCGTAGCGCAAGTTACTGCGGAACACTGGTGCAGCAAAGGTCAGCGGCGACTTCAGCCTCAACGACTTAGCGATGTCCTCTTGCACCTTCTGGGGGGCTGTGGCTGTCAGTGCCACACAAGTCACCCCGGGCAAGCGGCCACGCAGTGTGCCCAGTTTGAGGTAGTCAGGTCTGGAATTAGGAGAGCAACAATTCATCTAACTAATAATCAATTGTATTAACAAATATCAATAATAAAATAAAATAATTTATACGTATTTTGGAAGTCATTAAAGGTGAATAGTTTCAAAAAATGACAAATGTTTTGAAAATCGCCAATCTACAAGCTCAAAACACGTTGCATCACAACATGTTGTGAACTTGTAGATCTGCTATATGGTACAGTGCCAATTTTTCTAAGTGATCCTGGGCGCTACACTCCCCCCACCAGCCTAGGGAGCCCAGGGCCGAGCTCATGCCTCCTTCAATGCATGAGAGCCAACTGACCTTCTTGTCACCTGACAGGGGAGAGTTTCCCTGGTTGGAAGTAGCGCGTGGAAGGAACACGTTATTCAAACCAGTTCCCTTCCCCTCCATCAGGCGCCCCGGCTGTCATGGGGGAGGCGGCATAGCGACCAGGATTACTACGTGTTTTTGTTGAGGGTATTAACTACACAAAACTACACACAAACTCCACACAGAGTAGGGCCTTTCAACTATATTGTTGATGTATACAAAATTGCGCAATGAAATATATTGTTAATATAAAACTATTTTTTTAATGTGCTTCACGATTATTCGATTGATCGCAAAAGCAATCGCTAGAATAAAATCGCTATAAGAAAATAACTGCAGTCCAACCTGAAATCATGGCCCCACTGGGAGACACAATGAGCCTCGTCCACGGCCAGGTAAGAGAGAAGGCCACGGGAGCAGAGGCCTTTCAGGCAGGGCTGGAACGAAGCCGAGGCCACCATCTCTGGGGTGATGTAGAGCAACTTCAGCCTGGGACTCTCGCTCTCCAGGTCGGCTAGGATCATATGCCGCTCCGCCGGTGGGAGCTTGGAGTTGATGCTGGCAGCAGGTATGTTCAGCTCCCTCAGGTGATCAACTTGGTCCTATTTAGACCCAGGGGGGGGGGGGGCGAATCAGACAGTGACACTGAGGGGAAGCAGCGGTAATAATACCGATTCATTTATTTCAGTGGTTCTCAAACCTTTTAAATCTCACAGACGCCCATAACTCTGAGTGTACAAATGGAACCAAATGGGTTCCATTTGTACTCTCTCAAGAGTTACGGACCTGTAAGGGTCCATTTGTACACTCTCAGAGTTACGGACCTGTAAGGGTCCATTTGTACACTCTCAGAGTTACGGACCTGTAAGGCAGGGGTCCTTGGAGGGGTTCCGGGGGGTCCCCAGATAAATGTGTTACCGTGACTATTTAAAAATAGCAGATATATGTGACATGTTTGAATAATTTAGACTTTTTTAAACATACATTTTCTCTTTCTGGGGGTCCATGGCACAAAACCTTTTCGGATGGGGGTCCGCGGTCAAATATATATCAATTTGGGGGTCCTTGACATGAAAAGGTTGGAGAAACACTGCTGTAAGGGTCCATTTGGAATTGGAACCTCCTCAAGGAACCCTGAGGGTCCCTGCAGGCCTGCACCGCACTTTGAGGACCACTGATCTATTTGAATAGCTTATTTTCAAAGACTGACCTGAATGAGTGCAATTAACGGTGAAATAACAAGAGTAATGCCCTTGGCCAACACTGCAGGGAGCTGGTAGCAGAGGGATTTCCCTGCTCCAGTGGGCATACATACAAAGACATCCCTGTCTCCTGCAACAGGAAGAGAAGGGAAAAAAAGTTGCATTAAATTAATTTGCAACACATCCTCTGATCCTCAAGTAGACTGATGCTGAGGCTGGGAATGTCGGTCACCATTTATTGTACATTCACATCAGAATATTCAGCGGTGTAAAGTAACTAAAAGTACATTTACTCAAGTACTGTTTACTGTACTTTTACTCCACTACAGTTATTTGAAAACTTTAGTTACTAGTTACTTTGTAGATTTAGATTATTATAACGAAACATACATCAACCACTTCAGCCCTATATACTGTACACATTCTGGCCATTTGAAAATAGCCGATCTACAAGCTCACAATGCATTATGAGATTTTTATACATTTGAAAACTTGTGGAATGGGGACATTCTGCACAATGAGTACTTTCTACTTGTGGTACTTTAAGTACATTTTTATGCCGTATGCATTTGGCTTTTATGAAGCTTTTTTTTTTAATTACTTGTAACAGAGCATTTCTACATTGCAGTATTGATACTTTCACTCAAGTAAAACATGTGAGTACTTGAAAATACTGAAAATATCCCCAGTGCCATAACAAGACTCCAATGGGGTCTTCTTGTCATCTAGAACGACTCTAGACAGATAGCCTTGGATCAAGAAGACTATCATAGATGCATTTGATCGAGTCTGACTTTTACTCTAGATATAAAAATGTCAAAATCGATCAAATACATCTATATGATAGTCTTGATCCAAGGCTACCAGACAGCTAACATTTGCTAGCCTCCAGCCATCATGTGTAGCCTGGTTAACTTTACCTTTCATGACTGCTTTAACCACATCTTCCTGCAACTTGGACCTGAAAGCATCAAAGCCAAAGCTGCTTTTTAAAGCCTGTTTGACGGAGGTGGAGGATGTTGTCATCATGGCTTTATTATTCATTCCAAGTTCAATCCAGCTTAACAACAAACTTCACTCTCTCTCTCACCGCGTCGCATGAAGATGACATCACACAGCAGCGTTGCCAGATTTTGAGAGAGCTATAAGGAACCCGGTCTAGGAAAACAAGCCCAAAAGTAGCAACTATTAGGCCACATGAGTTTTGATTGATTGATGTAGTTTATTTAGAAAGACATGAGAATAGTACATGACAGTACATAACAGTACATGGAAGTACAAATTCACAATACAAGGTCTACTAAACTGGAAACCCTCATTAAGCACTAAGCTTGTTTAAGATGAGAACCCCATGCACACAAATCATGATGAAATATAAGAGGCAGGCAGATATACACACTACTATACAGAATGTCATACAATCAATGAGAACTTTGAACTTATATATGCGTCGGCTATTTGAAAATAGCAGATCTACAAGCTCACCACGCGTCACATCGCAACGCGTTGTGAGCTTGTAGGTCTGCTATTTTCAAAAACTCTTGCAATAAAATGTGGAATATTTTGGAATGCTTGGAACACAAATGCTCCCTGGGCACAAAACATTTTCATGAAAATATTTGAGAACCACTGGTTTAAATAATAATCTATTATTATTATTATTATTATTATTATTATTATTATTATTATTATTATTGTTATAAAATAATGTAATATTACAAGCAATTGCTTGTAAATATTGGTAGTTGCAACTTTGGGCTTGTTCTTCTGTTAAGTTAACCAGAGTGTAGAAGAGAGAGTAACGTCACGCTTTGATCTCGCCGCAAAGCGGGCGTCTATGGGCTATAGTTCCAAACATTGGAACTATCTCATTGACGTAGACAGAGCACTTCCGCATTCCATTCTTACAATGGGAGTCGACGCTACTGTCATTACTCTCTTTCTAAATTACTCTGAAGTTAACTTACCAGAAAAACAAGCCCAAAGTCGCTTATAATAAGCGGACATGGCAACACTGCTGACATCACACAGCATTCGCGCAGATGACCAAAATATATTGAATGTGTATAAATATATTATTATTTAATTTAAATTTACGAATCAGGAGGTTTGTAGAATTCTTCATTTTGTTTCTATATTCTTTCTTATTTAATATTTCCACATTTAATGTGAGCCCATAATTTAAAGACAAGCCAAGTGTTCATGCTTTGCGAGACTGCAGTGATTGGACCAGCTACTATACGCCTATCTGGCAGGGCTGTAAAGACTTCTACCGATTCCGGTAGCACTAGCCAGCCCAGTGGAACCTCAGTCCAAAAAACCTCATTTTTTGTTTTACATTTCAAGTGGGAATGTTGTACTTTTGACCCCATTACATTTCTAGGTATTTCTAGTATTTCACACACATTAGAATAAGACCAAAAAGTATTTCATTAAATCATTGCAAACCAAAGTTACATTCATACAGTCTTATTTAAAATACAGGTTCATCTTGGAGCGTTCGTGTAAATAAACATCTATCCACCGTGACTTATTTATACTAGAATGTAGTGTTGTAAAAAGAAACTTAAAGAAAGTCTATTGGTTACTATTTTAGTATGTAAACCTCATTGATCTTTGATCTGTGAATCTTCAGTCCAGTTTTTATTAAAGCAGTAAAAGTAGAAATCCTTGGTACAATGTATCTTATGTATATTCAACAGGTTTTGGGTTTTATATCAGAATATCATATAAGTTTACTATTTCTCATCCTGAGTCTACTTAGAAAAAGTTGCAACCTAAATGATTAGACTCATTTACATTAGCTAATTTACATTAGCTAAATGCTTAAGCCTGGTGACCTTTGGTTTTTCACAGTCAGGGAAAAATACCGCAACTCAACTCTATTTTATCTTATTTATCTTATCTACGTTCCTTACAAACTTGCTTTTTGGCTTCCTGGCAACTGTCTTGCTCGCTTAGGAAATCAGTAAAAGAGAGGAACTATTTACATTGGTGACCACCATCTGTTTTCCTTATGAAAGTATTTCAGTCTTTGAAGCGTCATCAGGTGATGTACTCACCACACCTTTCAATGTAAATGTGAGGACTGATTAGTCTTTTGTTAAGCAAACTCAGTCCCTCTTTGCTGGCACAGTGGACTTTGAGTGAGACATCAATTTCGTTAACCTAGTTACTTATTATTAAACCAATGTGTTATAACAAAATAATCTGGTAGTAATATTCTCATGTGTAGTAACTACTTTTAGTCCTGAATATACCACAACTCAATCTTACAAAAATATATATTGAATTAACAACTTATGCCCTTTTTAAATGTTTGTGAAAATAGCCGATCTTCAAGCTCCCAACGCGTTGCACCGCGACGGCGACGCGTTGGGAGCTTTTGATCAGATATTTTCACTATTTCTGAAAAAAAAAAAAATTGTGTTTGTTTCTTAATTTTTTGGGGGGGAGATGTTCTATATTTAAATACAGCCATGCATTGGTATTTAAAAAGAATATACTTTTGAATGCGTAGGCTACTTTTGAATACCGGTGTTTGAGTATTTACTTCAGTACACGGGTTAGTATTTAGGTTAACTGCAAGATGGGTCCTAGTCTTAGACAACCAGTCACCCTTTCCTTTCAGTAGTATTTTACAGTAATGCTTTCATCTTTTGTTTTAAATAAACTTCAACCATTGTAAATAATAATGTTGAAAACTGCAGTTCTGTAAATAATACTGTTATATTATTATATTGACTATGGTTTAATCTTTTATTTTGTGCATTAAGTATGTTTTATATTTTATTTTGTACATTGAATATGCTTTTATATTTTATAAAATGTTGCATATTCAGTACAGTAGCTTTTCTTTAAAATAAACCGTAACAGTTGTAGTAGTTGAAATTTGTTATAGGTTGTATAATAAATTATATATATTTATATGATAATTTTATATCAAGCTTCATGGCTTCATTTTCTTCTCTTTGGCTTTGTGTGAAAGAGAAATAAGCTATGAAAAGTTCATTCTAATCAGTGAGTAATTGACAATATCAAGTGTTGAATAATGTCTGTAAACAAAATTGCATGTGAAGGAATGATGCAAATTCAAGTTGCCAAAATGTCTGCCATACATCTCTTGTGATTTCAGTTCATGCTCATTTGCCAAATAAGAAATATCTACCACATTGACATAATTTTATTATGATAGGTAGGTGAGGTCAATATCTAAAATAAACAACACATTGAATTTGATGGTATGATCTCTATTAATCACTTAAACCCCAAATGGGAAACCTGAGTCCCTCAGGGCTCAATATGTCATCACTTCCAAATTCACTTGTTTATCCTTTATCCTGTATGAGTTCTCTCTCCTGATTGGATACAACTGGAATCCCGACCTGAAAATCTATTTAATGTTTAATCAAGAGCTGGAGGGACAAGGAGATTCCTACTGAACAAACACTTTATATACCAATGAGTACTATCATAATTTAAAATGTGCATTGTCCTTGTTTCAGAGGCTGTTAAGCACCGGTTAGCTCCTGTCTCTGGTATAAAATGCTGCAATGTTGCAACAGTCATATTGGAAAATTGTTAATCAGTTCGAGTGAGATCAATAATTGATTCATTGGTATTGCCAAAATGTTGTAAATGTTTGGTGCATGTCTGCCTTTAAAAAATTTGGGTACATCTGTGAAGGACAAGTCATCAACGCACATCCTGTGTTGAGCTGCTGTAGCGTAAGATATAGCCTGTATCTAATTTCTGATGCAAGACATGCCTAAAATACATTATACAAAATTACTGGAGCATTTCCAATTTTTGATACTTTATACTTCTATTCCACTACATCTCAGAGGCAAATATTGTACTTTTACTCCACTACAATTATTTGAAAACTTTAGTTACTAGTTACTTGTTTGCAGATATAAATTATTATATCATACAACAATAACCACTTTAGCCCTATTTTAAACATAGGCTATTTGAAAATAGCCGATGTACAAGCTCACAACGCGTCGCGACGCGTTGTGAGCTTGTAGATCTGCTATTTTCAAACATTTTAGTACTTTTACTTTTGGTACTTTAAATATATTTTGATGCCAATACTTTTGTACTTTTTACTCAAGTAACCTTTTGAAAACAGGCCTTTTACTTGTAACAGAGTATTTTTATATTGTAATATTGCTACGATATTGCTACTTTTACGTAAAATATCGGAGTACTTCTTCCACCACTGCATTGGAAGGGCTTCTATAGTCCTCCTCACACGTCCACATTCATTATCATTCAGACAAGGTGCATGACAGGTGGTATCTTCTAGCCTCAGCTGTAACTTTCAGTGACTTTGAGCTGATGGCGCTCAGCTGACCCTCATGCTACCTTTCTTTCACTTTGCATGTGGTTCATTTATCATCTCGGAGCAGCATGTGTCATGTGTATTTTAAGATTCTCTGTCAGAAGGGTCCTTATGAAATATGAACTGAAGCACATCTTTGATAGGCCTGTTCTCTAATCTGCCGTGGTGTGCTTTTAACAGTGGTTCCAAAAGAACAAATCCCAGAATTCATAAACCTAACATTAAGATATATTTGTGAATTATTTTGTCATTACTTTATCAAATGCATGTTTATATATATCAAATACAATAAATCTCTAAACTAGTGGCAATAAATATGAATGCCAAGATGAACAGTTTGCCAAAATTGATGTTCTTTTTAAGTCATTGCTGCTTTCCATACCATACGTGTTTAATGGTTGTTGTAACGTTGTACAAATCCTTCTCTAGTCTACAACACCATTCAGTAGCAGACTTGACTAATAGATTGAACAAAAGGTAGGACATTTGGTTTGGTTTATTCATTATTCACAGAGAGAGAGCATAGTCACTGTTGGATTACTATTGCACATTTCATGACATTAATACTACGTTCTTTCAAATGTATGAAAATACATTATTTGAGCAAAGAGTAGCGCGATAGCTCTAGTGAGGAGGAGACAGGAACAATCACATCGTATAGTAGCAGCATTTATGGTGGTCACATAGAATAGCTATTCAATAGAGTTATGATGGTCATTTATAGGTAGGGATCTTTCATTACTCCCAGTGACTACATTAATTCACGTTCCTATATAGTATATATACGGTATATCGATGTCTAGTGGAGTAGTGAAGGAGAGAGATCACTAGGAAGGAATTGAGAGGAACTCAAGCCCAAAGGCAGACCGTGGGGCAGAGGCAATGAGTCTGCGACGCCGGTGACTTGATGACCAGATCGTTGATGATCTCCACGGTGCCAAACAAGGGGAACAGCTTCTCGTCGAAGCTCTCGTTGTAGGTGTAGATGTGGGCGCGGCTGTCCACGTCGTAGAAGGACAGCTGGTTGTGCTCGCGGTCGAGGAAGACGCCCACCTTGCGGGGGATGAGGCCCGGGGGCAGCGCGGTGAAGGGAACCGTCAGGGCTTTGAGCTCGGTGCCCCTCTCCAGGCGCAGCGTCAGGTAACCCGTGTCGGTGTTCAGCGACTTGAAGCCCTTCCTCAGGGCCGACTCTTTGGCCACGCCCAGCCGCCAGTCCCTCTCCCCGACCTCCACCTCCCAGTACTGGCGGCCGGAGCTGAAGCCCTCCTGCCCCACGGCGCACCACCACCCGTCGAAGCGCTGGTGGAAGTTGGGCACCTCCTTCCTCTCGAAGCCACAGCGCATCTTCTTGTCGCCGGAGATCAGCAGGTCAGGGTTGGCTGTGTCCAGATCCAGAGTCACGTCCACTAAGGGTGAGAGCAGGGTTAGAGTTAAGGGAGTGGTCTTATTCAAATGGCAGCATTATAAAGAGTTATGGTGTCACATTTTGACAAAACGAAATGGTTTACCTGTAGCATCTGCGATCCACTCCCATACTGTGAAATCAATAAAAGCCATTTAATAACGCGTTTTGTTCATCTGAGTCATCCTCCAAGAGGATCAACAGTCAAATAAATGGATCAAACACCAAATGGTGCTCAACTGTACATATTTACCTGCGTGAGGAATGTAGCGGGTGGCACCTGAGAGGAGACGGTAACATTTCATTCACTTCATTTCAGATTTCACACTTTCAACATGCCAACAAACAGAATCAACTTGGTTCAGAGAAGCATGAATTGGAATCTTAGTTCACACACACCAATTTTATGAGACTTCTGTTTCCAGATGAGCCACTGCAGGGGTATGTTCTCCTGCAAGAGAGAGAAGGAACATGAACAGTACAACTTTGGTCAATCTTAGATTAGGATTCGGTTTTACGCAGTGGTGGAAAAAGTACTCACATTTTTTTTTTTTCTTTCATTTTTATCCCGCGATTTTTGTAACCCATTTTTTTCACCCGGTGCCAATTTCCTAAGTGATCCTGGGAACTACACCAGCCCTACACCAGTATTACACCTGTCACCCCACAGTAGGGAGGCCAGGGCCGAGCTCATGCTTCCTTCAGGCATGAGAGCCAACTGACCTTCTTGTCACCTGACAGGGGGGAGTTTCCCTGGTTGGACGTAGCGCGTGGAAGGAACACGTTATTCCAACCAGTTCCCTTCCCCTCCATCAGGCGCCCCGGCTGTCATGGGGGAGGCGGTATAGTGACCAGGATTACTACATGTTTTTGTGAGGGTATTAACTACCCTAGGAGTACTCACACAAGTACTCACATTTTTAACGTAAGTAAAAGTATCAATACCGCAATATAGAAATGCTCTGTTACAAGTAAAAGTCCGGAATTCAAAATGTACTTGAGTAAAAGTACAAAAGTATTGGCATCAAAATGTACTTAAAGTACCAAAAGTGAAAGTACTCATTATGCAGAATGTCTCATTTCAAGTTTTGAAATGTATAAAAATGTTTTGAAAATAGCGGATCTACAAGCTCACAATGTGTCGCAGCACAACGCATTGTGAGCTTGTAGATCGGCAATTTTCAAAATGGCCGAAATGTATATAGGGCTGAAGTGGTTAATGTATGTTTTGTAATAATAATCAAAATCTACAAAGTAACTAGTAACTAAAGTATTCAAATAATTGTAGTGGAGTAAAAGTATAGTATTTGCCTCTGAGATGTAGTGAAGTAGAAGTAAAAGTACAGAAAATTGGAAATACTCCAGTAAAGTAAAAAAAAAATCCTCAAAATTAGTACTTGAGTAAATGTACTTAGTTACTAGTCACTAATGTGACACAACTTACCTTATCTAGGGTCTGTGACATCAAGGTCCACATGACGAGCTCCATGGCGGTCAGCAGGTTGGGCATGCGTCCCCATCGCCAAGCAGACTCCAGATCATTCAGAGCTTTTGCCACAGACTCCCCAGGCCATACGCTTTTCTAGAAGGTTTGATCAACATTACGTACGGTCAGGTTTTAACCACTAAAACCCTATACTTAAAGGGATAGTTCACCCCCAAAATGACTTTTAGTCACCCCATGGAAACTTGAATTCATGATATCTTTTTGTTTTTATCACATTCCTAAAAAGCCAATAATTTGATGACCGGCAGCGGTTCTGGTAGGAGACACAAAGAGTCCTACCGGAACCGCTGCCTACCGGTCTGCTGGTCATGAAATTATTGGCTTAGGAATGCGACAAAAACTAAAAAATATCTATGAATTCAAGTCAACATGGGGTGACTAATCGATATAAAAAAAGATTTTTTTGGGGGTGATTACCTCTACACCAAATCTCTTTGCCGAGAACAATGCTCACACTGTGAACTTGTAGATCTGCTATTTTTGGCAAATGTTCACCCCAAAATGGGGATGCTGGGTTTCAAGTGGTTAAGCGCTTTAAACCAGGGGTCCCTATTTTGGACATGTCATTAAAGGCAAAACATTTCAGACATTTTTATATCTGCTTTTTTTTGGCTAGTTTTCGTATAACTAATTGTATTGGTTAAGTGGTTAACTTTACAAAAATGATGCACTCAAACTCTACTTTTTTAATTTACTGTAGTTGATAGTATTATGTGTGAAAGTAGTTGGAATAATGAAAAGATATGAATGAATATTAATAATGAATTTAAAAATCACACCCAGTGTGAAGTGGGCGGTGTGTCATCACAGTGATGGAAGAAGTGATGGAAGAAGTGATGGAAGAAATGATGGAAGAAACCATAACTTAAAAAAAACACATTTATGTTTTTTTTTAAGTTATGGTCCTATTTATAGGGCTATGCACATGTGTCATGTTTCCCTAGCCAATCACAGTCCTGAATAGACTGTGATTGGCCAATCACGGTGCAGGGTTAGGGGGGTACATTTGTGGCCAATCACAGCGCAGGATTTGGTGTGCAAATATCCAAACCTCACATATAGGGGCGGTTTCACCGCCCAAAAAATAATAATAATGAGATAACTTGTGGGCCAGGCTATTGAAAAATAGCAGATATACAAGCTCATAGCGTGGCACTGAGTGCAGCGCTATGAGCTTGTAGATTTGCAATTTTTTAACAAAATTGCACACATTTTCAACTCAAATCTTTGCTTCTGGGGGTCCCTGGAACAATGTCTTAATGGGTTCATGGAGCAACGTTGAAAGGCAAACAACTTCCTACCTCAGGCTGGGCTCTCAGGTCTTTGATCCAGGTGAAGATGACCATCTTGGCCAGCTCCACGTCTTGCTCGGTAGCTTGATCAAGTTTGCTGCAATCAATCTCTGGCCAACCATCCGTCTGCATTGGCCTCCTCTACAGACAAAAAGAGAAGGCGTCTCCAGACTCAAACATGCAGGGGTCTATAATCCATATTTGTATTTAGATTTATCTACAGCAAGTGGTTCTCAGAGTGGGGTCTGAGGACCCCCAGGGGTCCTTCGGGGGGGGGGGGGGGGGGTTCCAGTGGGTCCCCAGCTAAAGTAACATCACAATCATTTTAACCACTTTAAACTTTTATACGTTAGCTATTAAAAAACAGCAGATATACAAGCTCATAGACATAGCGCACCGAGTGCCGCGCTATGAGCTTGTAGATCTGCTATTTTTCAAAACATTAGTGAACATTTTTAACACATGTCTTTGGGGGGGGGGGGGTCTTCACAAATCTTCTCTTATGGGGGTCCCTGGCACAATATGGTTTCTGGGGGTCCGCAGCCAAATACATATTAATTTGGCGGTCCTTAACATGAAAACGTTTGAGAACCCACTGATGTACAACAGCACAAACTATAGAACGCCTGTAGCACTTCTATCAAAGTCGATACGGTCATGAATGGAGGCCTATAGTTCAAAGTGTAAGAGAAGTGGATGATCTCAGACCAGTCAGTACCTTGCTCTCCAGCATGGAGGCCCACTCTAGGATGAATGCCCTGCAGACAGGGGTGGGCCAGATGTCCTCGATGTTCCAGATGTGCTCCAGCACCTCTGACTTCTGTAATGACAGGGAGGAGAAATAAAGAGTGGCTCTTCTACGTTTTTGGCAGATAGAGGATAGATAAGAAGATAACAGACAAGGAAGTCGTGGTTCAGCTTGGACACTGGTTGTCAACAACCAGGGGGTACGGGGACCCCCAGGTGTCCTTGAGGAGGGGTTCCAGGGTATCCCCAGCTAAACGCTTGATAGTTAGGAACCAAATGGACCATTACGTGGCCGTAATTCAGAGAGTGTACAAATGGAGCCAAATGAACCCATTTCATTGTACAAACTCAGAAATAAATGAAGACTTCACAGATTTTACAGTGTGTAGATTGCGGTCCCAGATATAATGATTGTATGAAATGGGGGTCCGTGGCCTAATGCATAATCAAACAAAGGGTCTTTTAAATGAAAAGGGTTGAGAAGAACTGAAGGAGACCCTTAGCCCACTGGATGACGTGTGCTGATGCTGCCACCTAGAGGCGTGGGACATGCATAATAATATATTCTGTGCCTGGATTGGAACACTTTGATTTCAGAGGCGTTTTAACCGATCATCTCATCGTCTGTAATGACCATATTCACACAGCAGCCATTTAGCTCTTTCTTCATACTGTCTATCGTCTCTGTCGGGTGGAAACCTCATACGTCCAAAACTGTTACTTTTCAGGATTCAAAAGCAGCAAAGGTACCAGATCTACAAGCTCAAAAGGCGTTTCGAGCTTGTGGATGCTTTTGTGTGACGTTCTAGTGTGATCAAGTAGGGTATTAATTTATGAAAAAACACAAAAAGTTAGAATATGGAGATAAGAGGTTTCTGCCAAACAGCAGCGCTATGTAGGTGTGTAAAGTGCACACAGGTGTGTTAGCTTATTGCAGTGCAGTGTAGTCAGTGTGTACCTGGCACTAGGCATGTCACAATTGCATAATCGCCTGATCACATTTATTTCATACAACCCCCAAAAAAAAAAAAATCATAATTGGCAGAATCGTTTCCATTCATCTGTATAAATTCATCTGTTGAAAAGTTTTCATACATTTTCAAACATTTTCGAAAATAACAGAAATAGCAGGCTCACAACGCGTCGCGGTGCAACGTGCTGTGAGCTTGTAGATCGGCTATTTCCTTTTTTTTTGCATAAAAGTATAACATTATTAAATATGGCTTTAGTACATCATTTATTTAGATTATTGGTATTGTCAGCCATTTCTTTGTATATTTAAGTTACGTATTTCCTTGCCTAAAAGCCAAACAGAAATGCAATGTTAATCTACATGTTTCAATATCAATGCCACAAACTCAAACTTTATCTTTAATCGCAATTATTTCTTTGACAATCGTCAAGTAAAATGTCATGATGGTGACTGCCCTACCTGGCACACTCGGCTCAGGTCTCTAGCCAGTTCCACCACAAACAGCTGGTTCTCTTCAAGGGGCTCCCTTTTCGCATCAATTGCATTCTTGCGAGATTCCTGTGGGAAAATTGAGAAAAAGGTTTCTTTGGGATGAAGATAAAGCAGAGCTAGGAGAGAGCAGTCAGCAGAAAGAGACAGAGATTTAAAGGATGATAAAAGTGCTGGGGCTTGCAAGAGCTTCCAATCCGATGGTAAAGCTTGATTCTGTGCGTGCCGGTGCTGCGTCCCGGATATAGCCGAAGCACAAGCTCACGACACGTCACATCACGACACGGTGTGAGCTTGTCTAGATTGGCTATTTTTAAGCATACGGTCAAACCAGAAAGGAGAGTCACTTGACCTGATCAAAATGCACATCATGCCCTTTTGCAGTCTGAGTTTTCTCTCAGAAAATGGCCTGACTCACCACCTTTATTCATGTCCCCAATGACACTCTGCTAAAGCAGGAGGGGAGTACAGAGCTAGTAGTCAAATGGTCAGATTCATAGAAATAGAAATACCGCATCACGATTATAAGCAGTTAAGCACTCCGCCAACCAGTTAACGTTTACATCAGTGTCTGTCCAGAGACTCATATATATATAATATAGCAAATGTAGTGAGCAGTGGTGGACTTATTTTCAAATGACCGAAATGTATATAGGGCTGAAGTGGTTAATGTATGTTTTGTAATACAATTCTAAATCTACAAAGTAACTAGTAACTACAGTTTTCAAATAAATGTAGTGGAGTTAAACTACAATATTTGGATCTGAGATGTAGTGGAGTAGAAGTGAAACTATTGGAAATTGGAAATACTCAAGTAAAGTACAAATACCTCAAGATTGTACTTAAGTACAGTACTTAAGTAAATGTACTTCCACCACTGGTAGTGAGTGAAGACTTTGAAGGAGTTTAACTATTTACCCCCTCTAGACTTCACTGGACCTGAGTTGACTCTGTGCATGGACCGCTTCTTTCCGTCTACATCAAATCACTTCGTCAAAAATAGCCGATCTACAAGCCTACGCGGCGCGTTTTTTTGGCTAATGTTCCCCCCAGAATATGGATGCTCATGCTGGGGTTCAAGTGGTTAATGAACATGTTTTGTGAGGGCCCACAGAGACCTTGTCCTCTGATCACCTTACTTCTAAATCAGTTCATCCTCGAGTCCAAGTGGACGTTTGTGCCAAATGTCATGGAATTCCCTCTCAAGGCGCTTCATGAGGCTAAACCCCATGAGATTGTACCATGTCGTTCTCGGAGGGGTTCCTGAGATATTGTGTTCACAAGGTTGGGACGGACGTATGGATGGATGTTAGAATGTACGCACATACGTACTGTATTGTACAGCATTGGTTCTCAAAGTGGGGTCCGGGGACCCCCAGGGGTCCTTGGGGGGGTTCCAGTGTGTCCCCATGCTAAAGTAGTTAATATAAGATCACAATAATTTGAACCACTTTAACCTTTTATACGTTAGCTATTCAAAAACAGCAGATATACAAGCTCATAGCACGGCTATGAGCTTGTAGATCTGCTATTTTTCAAAACTCTTGAACATTAGTGAACACATATCTTTGCTTCTGGGGGTCCCTGGCGCAACATATTTTCAGATGGGGGTCCGCGGCCAAATATTTATCAATTTGGGGGTCCTTGATGTGAAAAGGTTTGAGAACCACTGCTGTACAGTACTGTACAGTTCTGTACTACGGACAGACGGACAACACAAAGACATAATAATGCCTCCGGCATAGGCTGCCCACCGGCAGAGGCATTAAAATGCTGTAATGGCAACGCTCTCAAGGTGTCCCTCTGCTTTCATGGAACCTTTCTGACAGCAGCAAAAGCAAGCACGAGAGCGGGTCGTGTTGGAAAGGATTTGGGATGTGGGACAGGGGGACTGTTGGTACCTTAAGCTTGACCGTTATGTTCTTGGCCGGCTCCACCATGAAGTGAAAACACTGCATCATCTTGGCTGGTCTGCAGTAGAGTCTTAGAGGGGAAAACACACACACACACACACACACACACACACACACACACACACACACACACACACACACACACACACACACACACACACACACACACACACACACACACACACACACACACACACACACACACACACACACACACACACACACACACACACACACACAGCAGTAGAAATTGTGTTTAATTGTATTTCCTTTCTTTCCATAACCACTTAAAACCCTATATACTTCGCTGACCGGAATCCCCCAGGGATCTATAGTTGTGAGTTGGTAGATCGATAGAATTTTAACTGAAGGTTCGCCCCCAGAATAGGGACGCTATAGGGATCAAGTGGTTAGGGTGCGGTCACACCGAACTTTCATTCTGCCAATGCAGCGGATTCCGCCAATGCCTTTCAATGGGAACGGAGCGTGTGTTTTTTTTTGCGTAAATCCGCAAATTACAACAAACCGCCCCATTCCCATTGAAAAGCATTGGCAGACTTCCGCCCTCATAGGCAGAATCAAAGTTCGGTGTGACCGCACCCTTATTGTTCAACCCATTCAATCCGATTTCTTTGGCTATTCAGAAATAGCAGATATACAAGCTCATAGTGTGGCACAGGGTGCCGCGCTATGAGCTTGTAGATAGAAATCTTTGAATATATATATTTTAAAAGCAAACATTTTTAACTCAAATCTTTGCTTCTGGGGGTGGTCTACTCCCTGGAACAAAATATTTTCAGATGGGGGTAGGCGGCCAAATACATATAATTTTGGAGGCAGGGACGGATTAACCCATTAGCCCAGGAGCCCTTGGAGCCCAGGAGCCCTTGAAGGGCCTCAACCCCAACGAGAAGCACTGCTGTAAATACAGAGGAGGGGCCCACACATTTGATATTTGATTAACCTATACATTTAATTTTAGTAAATTGTCGATGGCCGCGCGGTCCAGTTCCATCGAAGGGCCCCTAAGAGCCCAGGGCCCTGGGGCCACGGCCCCGGCGGCCGCACTTTTATTTTACCTCTGGGGCGGAATCTGCCAATGCTTTGTCAATGCAAATGCGCAGATTCATGGTCTTGCAGATTTTTTCCAAGAATCCATACATGAACAAAGCATTGTCAAAGCATTGTCAATGCAAATGCAAGTGCGGTGGGAGAGCGCCCTTAAAGGAGTAGTTCACCCAAAAAATGTACTTACTGTATTTTCTATCAATTGCACACCCCATGAAGCCTTGAATTCATGGATTTTTTTTCGCATTCCTAAGCCAATAATGTGATTACCGGCGGAAAGATGCTAATGTTACCGGTAGGAGACTCAAAGGAGACTCTCTGAGTCTCCTACCGGAAATACACCCGGTCATCAAATTATTGACTCAGGAATGCGTCAAAAACACCAAATTCAAAGTGTAATTGATAGAAAATAAAGTAATTTTTTGGGTGAACTACTCCTTTGATGTGTTAAACACCTTTGTCATTACAACACGAGCGATGGAAAATATACGTGGGCGTGGCCACCGTGGTCTAAACCCGTCTACCGTCATGTATGAAAACACAACAAACAGCGACCTGTGAAGGGTCACACAACACAAAGCAACAGTGGCTGGAGCAGGACTTTGAATTCTAAACGTTAGTCATCATTGCCTGGCCTATAAATGATGCACTGACCCAGTTATTCAGGTTACAAGGTGTATAGGGACTAGGGAGATCATATTGGGGGACCAAGGAAAGCACATGGTCCATTATTAACTGGAGCACAATCATTAATAAAAAAAAAGCTTGAACTGCTGGTTCTCAACGTGGGGTCCGCGGACCACCATGGGGTCCAAATGGACCTGTACGGGTCTGTAACTCTGAGAGTGTACAAATGGAACCAAATTGACCCTTGCGGGTCTGTAACTTTAAGAGTGTACAAATGGAACCAAATCGACCCTTATGGGTCTGTAACTCTGAGAGTGTACAAATGGATCCAAATGGACCCTTACGGGTCCATTTGGATCTTTTTGTACACTCTCAGAGTTACATGAACACTGAGGATTTCACAGTGTACTGTAGATTGGAGTCCCGGAGGAAAATATTGTATATCAAATGGGGGTCCGTGGCGTAAATACATATCAAACTGTGGGTCCTCCTCGAAATTAAAAAGAATCACACAACCCTATTCAGACATTTTCACCCTATAATGACGTGACAAATGCCCAAAATAGGGCACCTGGTAACATGAGTCATGGCAGGCCCTGCGTGGTGCCAAGGCCGCAGTGTAACGTCTCATGTATCGCTAGACAACCAGTGTGTCAGGGATTCAGATCTCTTTTTTTTGTCTCTTCTTCCTCCCCTTATCTACATCCAGTTCTGCTGCCAGCAGTAAATATTACTGTAAGCAGCACGTGCGGGGGAATGGATGGCAGTGATGCGATTAGTGGATTATAAGGAAGAGCTTTTAATGTCTTCCCACAGCTATGTCTGTAGGCAGCCAGAGATGGATGGGGGATTGTATAATAGGCAAAACAGTCAGGATATAGGAGTGAATGCTCAATGGAAACTCAATGGCAAAATGTTGCTGAGCTGCGTGGCTTTGAGGTGCCTTTTTTTCTATGAATAACACTGATGAACAAGAACCAAAATAAAATAGACAATAGAATTAAAAAAAATATATAGATATAAAATTAAATAAAATTAAATTAAAAGTAATATTTTCCCACCAGTTATATAGACCAAAAAAAGTCTTTAAATAGAATGCCTATTTTTTTTTTTCATGTGTTTTTGTTGTTATATATATGGTGTTTTGTCTTATATTTCAGTTTTTTTTGGTTGTTGTTGTATGTACTGTCTGTAGGCTACTGTCTGTGTGGTTGTATGTTATAAAAACAACTTGGAAAATCTGGATAAAAATAATAAATACATTTTTAAAAATTAGAATGCCTAGAATTCACGTAAGTAAAATAAATCTCGAATCTTCTATTGAAATGATGTTTCTGTTGGTCTAGTTTATTAATGTTGTATGGTGGGAAAGCATGACTCTGCAGCCTGACAGTGACAATGACCCAGATGGACCGTTATACTGCAGCACCAGGTAAACACATCCTGGCTGCCTGTGACTTTGCGGCATTAGCTGATGCAGCCAGTGTTGCCATGTTTTGTGAGAGAAACAAGCAACCAGGTCTTGGAGAACAAGCC
The DNA here is from genome assembly GCF_963280865.1 of Gymnoscopelus braueri. Classification (NCBI taxonomy): domain Eukaryota; kingdom Metazoa; phylum Chordata; class Actinopteri; order Myctophiformes; family Myctophidae; genus Gymnoscopelus; species Gymnoscopelus braueri. The sequence continues at coordinate 35,905,437 of NC_137615.1, read as the reverse complement.
CAACAAGAAGCAACTTTAGGCCACTTAAACCTATTATGCATCGGTTATTTCAAAATAGCCGATCTACAAGCTCACATAGATCTGCTATTTTCAAAAACTCTTGCAATGAATTGTGGAATATTTGGATTTTTTTTTTGTTGAAACAACACAAATGCTCCCCCTGGCACAAAACATTTTCATGAAATTATTTGAGACCCACTGGTTTAAATAATGTTTTTTTTTATTTTTAAACAAGCCCAAATAAGCATCTACACTTTAGAAACAAAACCCGCAACCCTACCAATTTTTACAAGCAACTTTACAGAAAAACAAGCCCAAAGTCGCTTATAATAAGCGGACATGGCAACCCTGGATGCAGCAGCATTTCACCTGCATGACAGTGCAGCAACAACATGATCACTTTGCACATTATTATGCATATGCTATTCTATGAACACATATAATGATTATACATAATATATAATTCATGCACTATTTTATATCAATGTGATAATTATGAATATCCTACGCAAACAAATCAGACAATCAGTATACTATAACGATCATGTGAGTTGCCACCTACCTTTTATTAGAAAGACTGTAAAGATCCAATGATGTCCTTTTCGTCCAGTAGTCCAGTAAAAAGTCTGGAGTGGACTGCAGTGTCTGACCTTGTTTACATACAGGACTTGTTTCGTGCGCTCGGGCTCATTCGGGACCGGTGTTGCCAGATTCTGTGAGAGAAACAAGCAACCAGGTCTAGGAAAACAAGCCCAAAAGAATCAACTAGGGCCCGGCCATTATGAGCACTTTAAACTTATATACAGACAGTATTTAAGTTTAAAGTGCTCATATTGCCTCATGGCCTATAGTGCCCTAGTTGTGAGCTTGTAGATCTGCTATTTTCAAAAAATCTTGTGGAAATGTGGAATATTTGGAAGATTTTTGAAACATTCTACACAAATCTGGTACGGGGCTCCCTGGCACAAAACAATACATATTAATTTGGAGTCCAAGTAAGCAACTACACTTTAGAAACAAGTTTTTTTTTTTTAAACGCAACTTGCAAACTACCAATATTTACAAGCAACTTCACAGAAAAACAAACCCAACGTAGCTTATAATAAGCGGACATGGCAACGCTGATCGGGACTGCTCGTTTATCTCCGCTGTTGGTGTGTTCTGTGGACGAACAGCGCGGCCATGTTTGTGAGGTAAGGTAACAGTATAAATGACCTTACTTGCGCTCATAGCCTGTGGTGGAAGAAGTACTCACATTCTTGATCTACCCTACCACTGTCTGTCACGTCACCTGTTATTTTGTAGGAAAAGTTTCCTCAACTTCCTACTAAAATGTTGAAATATTTACCCTGACGGACAAAGGGTAAGCAGAGTCATTCGTTCGGGGGGATTTCATAGATCTCATTGGTATACTTGTTACAGGGTGAATGGAGAACCAGGTAGATTGAAGAAGGCGCGTTCGTTTTTACCACCCACCCAGCAATTCTGTAGAAGCAACACTAGAGGGAGCCACAAGCCAGGCTTGTGCACAAACATATGGCTGCGACCACACACACACAGTCACACACACACACACACACACACACACACACACACACACACACACACACGCACACACACACACGCACACACACGCGCTCATGCTTTTTTTGGTTTATTGAAAGCAGGACTGTTAAGATACTTTTATTGTGTTCTGGCTTTTGTTTTACTTTCTCCCTGACACACACACACACACACACACACACACACACACACACACACACACACACCACACACACACACACACACACACACACACAGTGATCCATGAAAAGAACTATTCTGTCCCTATCGGTTTACAACTCAAACGGCGCTGAGTCGACAAGTGGAGCATCGGCCGGTCAGCGCGGGCACTCGCGCCTGGAGGCGCGAGGGCGCGCTTCCTCGGCCTCAAGCTCCACTTGTCGGCGCGCCTCCGTCGTGGACAAGCGTGTGCGTGTGCACGCGTGTTCAGCGTTCCCCTAGCGTAGCTTCCTGGTTGCTATGTGGGGGGGAACAACAAAAGACAGGTCCCCGTCGGCACATCAAAGCCCCGCCTCTCCGCGTTCTCCTTCTCCTCCTCGGAGGAGGAGGACGGTTTATTTCGCGAGGAGGAGCTCCTCCTCGCGAAATAAACCGTCCTCCTTCTCAGAAGGAGGACGGTTTATTTCGCGAGGAGGAGCTCCTCCTCGCCTCACGTAATAAACCCCCGCCTCGCAGTGCCGCGTCCTCCTTCTCCTCCTCCTCCTCGCGAGCCTCGCTAATAAACCCTATCTCGAAAAGCCCCGCCTCGCCCCGAAGCCCCGTGCCTAAAAACGAGCGCTCTGTCTTCAATCTACCTGGTTCTCCATTCACCCTGTGACATATACACAGTATCACACAATGAGGCAACTGGATAAAGTCCATGTGAAAATTGTACTGACTCTGGTCTCCTGTCTTAAGGAAGACCTTCAGTAATTACTGTGACAGCCTGGTAAGCCTGTTGTTGTCATGCTCTGTGGCTGGTGGTCAGTGGCACAGCTGGAGAAATCACTAAAACATTACCATGCTGAGAAGGACTTGGTGCATTTACCTGTATAACAAATAAAATAGGTTAGAATTCTGCTTTTGTGCTGCTGTCAGATTAGATTCGAGAGAGTCAATGGCCCTGCAATGATCATTTTTGAGCAGTACATAGGCATGGAAAGGTTGGTAGAAGATGATGAGAAACACCTGAAAATAGTGTTTTTTATCCTGGATCATCTGTGTGCATCTGAATTATTTTCTTTCTCTCTTTCTTTTTCCTTATATCCACATAATAGTACAAACAAACTGATATTTGTTTTTAGATATTTTTAGGGGTTAACCTTCTCGTGTTTGCTGCTTAATAGTTAGGATGGGTAAATGCAGAGGACAAATGTCACTTAATGTACAGTGACAACAAAAATAATAATTTTGGAGTGGGGAGTAACTTATTATTATTGTTGGTTAGGTTTTATGTGTAAGAAAAAATGCACTTATGTATATCCCTACGTTGATACATCAATACATGCAGCAATGTATAAAGTAGGTGGAGGAGGGAGGGGGCATGAGTATTGTGTTATTATTTGTCAGTATCATACATGGACACGACTTGACTGGATGCTGCTGTACTGGGTTTAGAATGGGCGGGCTATCCCAAACGTTTCATCAGTGGCATCGCATTTGGTTGGAGGCAAGCTCACTGGTCCAGATGATACCCAAAACACTCCCTGGGGATTGTCTACTGTATTTCCCAGAAGAAGTCTTAGAAGGTTTTGTTTATCTATCAGGCTCAGTAACCCCGGCCGATGTTGCATTCATCAGCTTTTTTCCTTAAGCAAGAAAGTATCAGTGGCATCGAAGCCCCACATGGCCACTCTTAAAACAAAATAGTGCTAAATAGCAATCAAATTGGTTATTTTGCTTGTAATCATAGGAGTACCTCTTTTAGTGCTATATAGCTCCTTTGTCAAATGGTGCTACAGTATATACTAAAACCTTTAGAGGCGCCTAAACTAAGCTGAAGAACAAGTGGAGAACCTCCAAACTAACCATACAGGGGTTTAATAGTGATTCATGTGCCTCTCGCAAAGACATACACCCACACCCACACCCACAGACAGGTTTATATAGTCTTGCAGTGTGATTCATGGATTCACCAGTGCAGCCATCACTGCTGCTTACCATCAGGTTGGAATTGATATTTTGCAGCCAGTAAGCCATCTGAAGGTTCATACATTATTGTTTAAAGATTAATAACATATTTTATTGTATTATATTTCACATTAAAAGTAGACTAAAATAGGCTTATGTATGTTTACCATCCTGAATTAAAGTGCCCACCTAATTTTTTGTACAAGGATAGAGTATCTGATGCAGCTTAACTTAACAAGTGGGCCCGTTACGCAGAGGCCAAATGCTAACTTCTGGTGTCTTCCCTCTCTAGCCAACACGATGTTGCTCCCAGCATGGATTGCATATAGTATGCTCTTAGACCATAGGCAACCATCTGTGCCCCAATACACATACATAATGGTGCATTGCAGATTGCAGCACACCAAATGATCATCTGGGAAATCAATTGTAGGGACTGATTCCCAGCCAGCTCCCCTATAGTCATGTCAGACATGTAGAACAGACTCTTGACAGTGACAGCTGCATGGGCTACTGCTGCCCTCTGCTGTGGCAGTAGAAAATATCAATATTGTTTCTCACTTGGGTCTGTGGTTCCCATAGGCTCCTTGATGGTAGCCTGGTAAACCCTCCCTCCGGAAATCTCATTTCTAAATGAGATTTCCGGAGGGAGGGTTTACCAGGCTACCTTGATGGGGCTTGTCTGTGAATAATTTGAATATCCTTACTATTATTATAATTTCAAAATATTCCTTAAAGGACCACTTCATCCATTGTCAACCTATCTTCATATAATTGGTCCTCAGTAATGCACATTATAAGATGGCACCATTTCTGTCTATTCAGTCCAAGTCTCAGAGGAGTGCTGTGTATACAGTTCAGAAACCTGCCTACCAGTGACATTATCAATAGGCAGTTTGGTCATTTCAAAGATTTTATGTGTGCGTACATAATTTAGATAATTTTTTCTTCTTTTAGGATGACATATATTTCTGTAGCCTAAATCTTTTCACCTTTAGAGGTACCGTAAATCTTTCCCTAATAATTCCCCAGGGGATTGCATATTCAGGGTTGCCAAGGTAACAATATTAGTTTGTTTTAAGTGCCTGTACACATACATTTGTAGAACTTACAAGCTATAGTTGTACAGTACAGTTTTTTCCCAACTCTCTTTACTAGGTTTTTATATTTTTACATTAGTACTATAAGTATGTTATATTATTTTATTTTTTTGTAGGGGTGAAATGATTGATTAAAAAAACATATTAGTACTCGAACAAAGGGTTTAATGCAGTGATTCTCAACCTTTCAAGGGCCCCCAGTTTGATATGCATTTGATATGCATTAACTAGCCACAGACCCCCCTATGATACCATATTTTATCTCTGGGACCCCAATGGAAAATCCTCATTGTTAATTTATCTCTTGAGTGTACAAATGGAACCATTTTTAGAACCAAATTCAGTAACCTCATGTGGTTAATATGATTCTAGAACATATCGTTGCTGTCGGGCAGAAACCTTGTATCTCCATATTTCAAGAGATCGGCTATTTACAAAAGTTTTTAATGTTTTTAAAATAATAATAATGAAGGAACATTTTTGGACATACAAGGTTTCCAGCCGACAGCAACGGTAATGCAGAAGTTAAGTGATGTGTTTGCAGATCCTCATTCCCACCACTGGGAGGCAAGGTGAGGCGAGCGGAGATGCAGGGAAGAGGTTGCCCTCTCTGAAGATGAAGATCAGAACGAAATGGGAAGGAGCCCTTTCCTTTTTTTTAATTTAAATTTTTATCCCGCGATTTTTGTAACCCATTTTTTTTCACCCGGTGCCAATTTCCTAAGTGATCCTGGGCACTACACCAGCCCTACACCAGTATTACACCTGTCACCCCACAGTAGGGAGGCCAGGGCCGAGCTCATGCTTCCTTCAGGCATGAGAGCCAACTGACCTTCTTGTCACCTGACAGGGGGGAGTTTCCCTGGTTGGCCGTAGCGCGTGGAAGGAACACGTTATTCCAACCAGTTCCCTTCCCCTCCATCAGGCGCCCCGGCTGTCATGGGGGAGGCGGTATAGTGACCAGGATTACTACATGTTTTTGTGAGGGTATTAACTACCCTAGGAGACACGGGGAGAACATGCAAACTCCACACAGAGTAGGCCCTTTCGTCAACCCCACCTAGGGTATGGGCGCTGATGACGCGGAGGAGAAGACACGCCCCCAGTGCCCACAGCGTCCCCGGCGGGAATCGAACCCAGGACCTTCTAGCTGTGAGGCGACAGCGCTACCGACTGCGCCACCGTGCCCCTCGGAAGGAGCCCTTTCCAATTGGAATGGACACCAGTGATGGTGGAAGAAGTGCTCACATGTTTGACTTAAAAGTATCAATACTGCAATGTAGAAATACTCTGCTACAAATAAAAGTACTGTGTTCAAAATGTACTTGAGAAAAAAAAAAAATCGGCATCAAAATATACTTAAAGTACCAAAAGTAAAAGTAATATATGGCTGAAGTGGTTAATCTGTTTTGTAATATTAATCAAAATCTACAAAGTAACTAGTAACTAAAGTTTATGTAATTGGAGTAAAAGTGCAATATTTGCCTCTGAGATGTAGTGGAGTAGAAGTAAAAGTATTGAAAATTGGAAATACTCCAGTAAAATAAAAAATACTTAAATTTTTCTTAGGTATAGTACTTGAGTAAATGTACTTAGTTACTTTCCACTGCTGATGGACACACTCCCTTCTACTGACCTACAGTACATCAATATGTTGTGTGGAAAATATGCATTTCCTTGGTGAGAAAAGAAAGAATTGCCATAAAATGACTTTTGTATGTTCAAGATTTTAATGAAGTGCTGAATTGTATATACAGTGATTTGATGATTAACAGTGATTAATTGATTAATGATAAACTGATTAATAATGAAACAAAAAATAAATGCTCGAAGACACCTGTTGAAATGAAATAGGTAAAGGAAATTGAAACGTTAGTCCTCCTGTGATACAGCACCTTACAAAAAAAAAAGGGCATTTAACAGTCTGGGATTGTTCCTGTGCCTCATTCCTTTTGTCTGTCTTCACAACCTCATTGCAGCTACATCATAGGCATAAACCTCGGGGGTGGACGACCTTCCGCTGTTGCATGAGGAGTCAGAGTGCAGAGTTTTAGAGTACAGATTACGAGGAACGGGTGGCAGCCGGCTCCCTTGTGGTACTGTGTACGTAAATGTCTTTACTCTGTTGTGAAATCTGACTCGCCGCACGTTCCGTGAATGAGGCCCATTGTCTCTGTCCTTGGCGCCCTTCTTCAGGATGGATACAGTGGTACGGCGATGGACTCTGTCAATAGAGCCATAACCCTCGTCTTCAGAGTGGATAAGGTGGTGGTGGTGATGGTGGTGGGTGGAGGACTCGTATGCTGGAGCTGGAGGCAGAGCGCCTTCGGATGTAGAGGCTTCAACCTCAACCTGGCAGAACAGAATAGTGTTAATCATCATTTCATATTTATTTGAGATGAACTTAATACCATTATTTATTTTAATATAGAGCAGGTAGTTAAACAGATATGGTTACAAAAATGTTCTGTTTATCAAAGAGCTGGAGAGACTTGGAGACCCCAGTTACTGAACCAACACTCAATAGCGATGATTACTATCAGAATTTGAACTTTTTAATTTAAATTATTTTCATTAATCAACTTTGTGTTGATTTTAATATTTGAAGATTCGAATCGTATCAAATTGTAAAATAAAGAAGTTGACTTTTTTATGCAGTGTTGGGTTTCGTAATGTTACATATTATCAGAATCCACTTTGTTTACGTTTGAGTGCGTTTGGGGAGAATATTTTAAATCAGTGGTTCCCAAACTTTTTAGCTTTAGAGAGATAGACGTTTGCCCGGGACCCAAACTAGTGAAAATAGCAGATCTACAAGTTCACCACGTGTCGCTTTGCACCGCGTTGTGAGCTTGTAGATCTGCTATTTCACAACGTTTTTTTTCATTTTTTTCATGGAATTTCTTTTTTTCATTTATTAAAATACTTTGGAAAAAAAAAATTATTGTTGTGCTTTTTGCTGTTTAAACTTTTTTTTTAATCTTTTGAAATTATATAGATATATGTATTTATTTATTTTTTATGTAGGAAACGAAAAATAGGGGATATCTACTTAAAATTTGCTCAGACATGGGTCCCGACCCACTGTTTGGGAATGATCAATTTTTAATCAACAGAGGAACTATTGAAGATATCTCATCTATATTTGGAATGACATCATGGCAAGAGTTAACTATACATACAACCCATTACCAAAGTGAACATTTTCTTTAACGTGTCAAACATGTCCATTTAACATTATAGTAAATATATTTATGATGAAATTCATGGTTATTTCCTCATATAATTCCTCATGAAACACTTACCTCAGCAAAGGTGCTCCGGGGCATGTTGTTGGGCTCCACTGCGGCCACTTTAGCACTGGTCAGTGGGTGGACCATGGGGCTCTTCAACTCCAAGTCAACCTGGAAATTAAACAGAATATTGTTATTTAAAAAATTTGTTAACTATACATACAACCCATTACCAAAGTGAACATTTTCTTTAACGTGTCAAACATGTCCATTTAACATTATGGTAAATATATTTATGATGAAATTCATGGTTATTTCCTCATATAATTCCTCATGAAACACTTACCTCAGCAAAGGTGCTCCGGGGCATGTTGTTGGGCTCCACTGCGGCCACTTTAGCACTGGTCAGTGGGTGGACCATGGGGCTCTTGTCAACCTGGAAATTAAACAGAATATTGTTATTTAAAAAATGTGTTAACTATACATACAACCCATTACCAAAGTGAACATTTTCTTTAACGTGTCAAACATGTCCATTTAACATTATAGTAAATATATTTATGATGAAATTCATGGTTATTTCCTCATATAATTCCTCATGAAACACTTACCTCAGCAAAGGTGCGCCGGGGCATGTTGTTGGGCTCCACTGCGGCCACTTTAGCACTGGTCAGTGGGTGGACCATGGGGCTCTTCAACTCCAAGTCAACCTGGAAATTAAACAGAATATTGTTATTTAAAAAATGTGTTAACTATACTATTGAAGATATCTCATCTATATTTGGAATGACATCATGGCAAGAGTTAACTATACATACAACCCATTACCAAAGTGAACATTTTCTTTAACGTGTCAAACATGTCCATTTAACATTATAGTAAATATATTTATGATGAAATTCATGGTTATTTCCTCATATAATTCCTCATGAAACACTTACCTCAGCAAAGGTGCTCCGGGGCATGTTGTTGGGCTCCACTGCGGCCACTTTAGCACTGGTCAGTGGGTGGACCATGGGGCTCTTCAACTCCAAGTCAACCTGGAAATTAAACAGAATATTGTTATTTAAAAAATGTGTTAACTATACATACAACCCATTACCAAAGTGAACATTTTCGAACGTGTCAAACATGTCCATTTAACATTATAGTAAATATATTTATGATGAAATTCATGGTTATTTCCTCATATAATTCCTCATGAAACACTTACCTCAGCAAAGGTGCTCCGGGGCATGTTGTTGGGCTCCACTGCGGCCACTTTAGCACTGGTCAGTGGGTGGACCATGGGGCTCTTCAACTCCAAGTCAACCTGGAAATTAAACAGAATATTGTTATTTAAAAAATGTTTCCAGATTAACCTGATATAAGACCATATGTATTCTCTCTCTCTGTATATATATATATATATATATATATATACGGTATATATATATATATATATATATATATATATATATATATATATATATATATATATATATAAGCAGGTTTTTTTCATGTACTGTTATCAAGTAGTTAAGATATGGTTATAATATACAGATTATTGTCATTGTACTGTATAATGTACATGTGGTGTTTGTTTTTCATTTACTTGCTTGTAATTGAGTTGAGTTGAATATGCTTACATCCTTGTAATGGACTAGTTAGTTCAGTGATTGTCAAATTTCAAGGAGCACCAGTTTGATAGAGAGAAAGCACTGCAAAGCAGAATGCCCGAAACACTCCAGATTGAACAAAAGTCTCATGGTGCACCACGGCTCAATAATATCATGATTCTCAGTGGTGTAAAAAGTACTCAAATGTTGTACTTAAGTCAAAGTATCAATACTGTAATGTGGAAATACTCTGTTACAAGTGAAAATTCCATATTTACTTGAGTAAAAGTACTGGTATTTTGGTACTAAAAGGTACCAAAAGTATAAAGTACCCATTATGCAGAATGTCCCATTTCACAAGTTTTCAAATGTATGAAATGTATACAAAATATTTTGAAAATAGCAGATCTACAAGCTCACAATGCCTCCATTGTGAGCTTGTAGATCGGCTATTTTCAAATGGACAAAATGTAAAGGGCTGAAGTGGTTAATGTATGTTTTGTAATAATAATCAAAATCTACAAAGTAACTAGTAACTAAACCTTTCAAATATTTATAGTGGAGTAAAAGTACAATATTTGACTTTGAGATGTAGTGGAGTAGCTGTAGAATACAACCCTCGTAGACGTATTTATGATTCTGACGTTTTCAATCTACGAGAGTTGTAGGGTTCACCCCCCATGGACACAGGGACTTTCAGCACTATACCCCGTAGACACTCCAAACATGTACAAATTGAAAATAAAGGTGCTTACCCCCACGCTCCAAATGTTAACTCTCGCTACGGGGTAGTAGTTTAATGTAATAATCCATATCTTTCAATAAAGAAGTGTTTTAATGCCGTCTGTGGCCGATTATGTCGGAAGTTCCCAATGGGCGGTAGTGACGCGCCCATCTTGTGAAACCCGGAATTACACTCAATGTAAACAGGAAGTAAACGAGGGTGAAAAAATGGCGTTCGGCCACAGACGGCATTAAAACACTTCTTTATTGAAAGATATGGATTATTACATTAAACTACTACCCCGTAGCAAGAGTTAACATTTGTGGTGTGGGGGTAAGCACCTTTATTTTCAATTTGTACATGTTTGGAGTGTCTACGGGGTATAGTGCTGAAAGTCCCTGTGTCCATGGGGGGTGAACCCTACAACTCTCGTAGATTGAAAACGTCAGAATCTTAAATACGTCTACGAGAGTTGTATTCTATAGCTAGTAGTGGAGTAGAAGTGAAAGTACTGAAATTCGGAAATACTCCAGTAAAGTAAAAAAATACCTCAAAATTGTACTTACGCACAGTACTTGAGTAAATATACTTAGTTACTTTACAGTTTACACCACTTATGAAACTGAGAAAACAGCCCGCGCACAATAAATGCCCTTTTCACATAGTTGTATTTACCTCTCCACTTCAACCTAACAGGTCTTCCTCAGATAGACCGGTTTGATATACATTAGGCCAAGCTGTAAGGACGACCCCCATTTGATACAATCTTCACTGTAAAATACCCAGTGTTCATTTAACTCTGAGTGTACAAATGTAACCGTTGTAGCCCCTTTGGAAAGCAGTACGACACGTACCTTTTTGTATTTGGGACGACGTCCAGTGGTGTAAAGTAACTAAATACATTCCATTTGTACAGTCTCAGCATTACAGACCCGTTAAACGTTGAACAGTCCAGTCTATTTTCAAATCTAAACGTGCATGTAGGCCTACTGTAGGTCTACTGTACACGGATAAAAGGTCCGGTGACCGCTCTATTTTCAAATCAAAACAACAACTAGCTACATTTACTATGCCGTCAATACACTTTCAAATGATAAGAACAAAATGAAGTAGAACTAAAATACAATAACACAGCCTAGAGGCCGTTGCTAATCTATCGATTCCGTCTTTCAGATGTTCTGTCTAGCTTTTAGGAGAGGTCCACAAAGAGCAACAGCGCTTCCATTTTAAACGAGTGTATACACAAGCGCCAAAATACGGTCGGTACACACAAACATGTCGTCTCTAAATGCGTCGTTACGTCAACCGTTGACATAGACCGGTTGACAGTCAACGTCCACATAAAAATAAATAGGTTGGTTGACGGTTGACGCTTACCTGAGCAACGGGTTGAAGGGAGTCTCTGGTCCCCTTCCTCTGGATGTGTGGACCAGGACGACGAGGGGGGTTGCGTCTTGTTAGGCATTGACCCATGATGATGATCTGTAGGTTAACTTATGTTGGTTAACGGTAGTCAGTTGGTTCTCTCTCTCGGCTTCAGTTCTCTCACTCCCGGCTTCTCTTCTCTCCGCTCTCTGCCAACGACTACACCTGCTCTGCTGACGGCTGACGGCTTTAAGCGCCGCGACGTTCAAAGCTTGGCCAATCGGGAGGCCGCTAGGTTGAGTTGACCAATCAGGATCAGGGACTGTAGCGCCGGTAACCATGGAGGCGCGAGGGACATATTTTTAAATGTCGCACCGGCTCTGTTCTGATGGAGAGTACGTTACATTACATACAGTAGGGGGCGCTGTTCTGATGGAGAGTACGTTACATTACATACAGTAGGGGGCGCTGTTCTGATGGAGAGTACGTTACATTACATACAGTAGGGGGCGCTCTTCTGATGGAAAGTACGTTACATTACATACAGTACTACTAGGGAACGCTGTTCTGATGGAAAGTATGTTACGTCACGTGAGCAGCTCTTACCGTAATTACACTACTTAATGCGCAACGAAATTTGCTATGTACATGGCTGGACACGTGATGTTTATAAAAGGAATTGTGCCTAACTCATGTTAGGGTTTGTTGACATTACAAGGTAATACCATTTTTGGTTACCCAAATAATTCTGCTACCCTGATTCTATTTGACCAGCACAACCTATCGTCGGGAGTTGGGCAAGCTTTGTGTGTCATGTGTCCTGGCTGGATCAAACCTTTATTTAGTTAAATGTTTATTTATTTATGTATGTAATATGCTGTAACTTTAACTCTTCCACCCTGCCACTCGGTGGTGTTATTGTGCATGTTGTGCATGTTGGCTGACTGGCATCTGTCAGACAGAGCATTTGCTATTATTGGTATCATTTGTAACACCTTTGTCATTTGTTTTACAGATTTCCACACCTGTATTCTAATTGAGTTTGTATATATAGTATATACCCATGCTTTGTAAATGTAGTTAGTGTTGTTTGAAGCACATTTGTTGTGGATCCAGCTAGCTTTCTCCCTCTTTCTTTTGAGCCTACAGAGACCATATCTGTGAGAACTATACAGTAAACGTCTGAGTATTATGTGTAGCCTACTGTAGACATGAGCAGTGCTGTATTAAGCTAAATGTAGATATCCTTTGATGAGCATTACACTGCTGTGTAGCTATTTGATTTGGCATATTCTGTGACCTTTGTTTATTGTTAGTTTGTGGGAGTAATGTTGAGCATTATTTTGAAGATATTCTTTGTTTGTTCCTTTTAGTTTCACTATTATTCATTAATACCTGGATGATTATCTTTGAACCTGAAGTCTTAGAGGATTTGTGAATACGAGTTAGCTGCTGGATATATGTATGCTACAGCTACAAGTATACATGGAGGTCAGACAAGTTGTGTTTTGCTCTAAGTGGTAAAGCAAGCAATGAAGCCATTTACAAAATAGTTATTTGTTCATTCATCCATCCAACCAACCACCAATCATCCACTTTCCCTGGGAGTATTAGTAAACGTCACCCAATTTGCCAACTAATAGGTTACTCTTTACCAGAATGCTGCTGCTTGTGCCACATCCTGACTTGTTTCTCTGAGAAGAGTCCAGTCCAGCAGAAAGTCCCAAACCCAGTCCTGATCCACACATCCAGAGGACCAGAGTCTCACTACAACCTTTGGTTCAGGTAAGTGTCAACCTAACTAACATTCAATTGCATTATGTTGTATTATAACGTTACATGGGCAATAGTGTGTTAATGTGCCAATGGCCCATGCACATTAACACACTAAATGTATGTTTAAATCTACATCATCATCATCAGACAACTCAAATAATCAAATAGAAATCAAACGCTATCATGCACTACGTTAGGAATATCTCATTTGCAGAGATGTTCAAACTTCTATATATTTATATTTTTTGATGTGGTTTCTACCCACCTTTTCTCCGCACTTTAGTCACACACACATTTGTGCGTTGTCACTGCTATATTGATTCACCTGCCAGTGAGGAGCCCCCACTAGGAGGACGTAGAGCCTTTGTCCTAGTCCTCCAACCCAACACTCCCTGTTGACAGGTGCCGCCCCAGCCCGCAGGATTATGTGCAGTGACAAATGTCACCCTCCCCGCCCGGCTTCCCTCCCCGAACATGGGCCAATTGTGTCCGTATAGACACACGACAAAGCCAGATGCACCACGGTGGATTCGACCCCACGATCTCCGTGGTGGTGGGCAGGCACTTTACCACTGCGTCACCCGAGCGCCTTAAGAGGCATTCAAATTAAATATTATGCTGCTAAATGCCATATGAGAAGTCATAGGGTACCTTTTAGCCTGTAATCCCTGCACAGAGCCTCAGAAGAGTCCAGAAAGCCAGCAATCTGATATGGGTCACTGAATCAGCAAGCTCTGCCCTGCTCCAGTCACTAAGAGGACCAGGGTCTCATCTCACGACTATCGTTTGGTAAGTGTCAACCTATTTAGTTTTATGAGGAAATTACCATGAATGCATTGTTTTTGTATTTACTATAGCGTTACATGGATATATGCTTGGCACAGTAAAGCAAAATTACACACAAAGTGACACGCTGTGAGCTTGTATATCTGCTATTTTTGAGAACTACTGTTCTAAACCAGTTCTAAATCCTAAGAGTTTTCTGAAAAACTCAAGTTGCTATACTGCATAGCTAAAATCTAAAATGACACAGATGCTCTCCCGGTTTTATTGGGTTAAAAGGAATACAGAGTCAGGTTTTGTAATGTTATATTTCGGCAGAATCTATCGTGTTTGTTTGTGTGATGAAAGAGTCGCTTTGAGACATTTCATCGTGCAGTGTAAGTCAAAGTGGAGAATATTTTGGATTATCATTTTTTTAATCAACAGAGCATACAGAAGATATCTCACCAATATTTGAAGTTACGTTATGGCAAGGTATCTACTATAAAACCGGAACCTCTACCAAAGAGTAATTTAGTTAATCTATGCCAATATTTGTACTTTCATGGCCTCTGTCAGTTATATCATTTTGTGGTAAAATGTATTTTTGGCCTAGTAAATATAGGAGATATGTTTCACAGGTTTAAACATAAATGGGTACCGAAATTGATAGGGCCTTCCTCAATTGTGAATTGAAAGGTTTTCCATAAAAATCCCCAGTGAATTAAGAACCTCGATATTTCTTTCTCCTTTCTGTCCCTTCTATGTATGATTTCTATGTGTCTGGTCTCAAGGCCTTTGACTCATTACACTGTCCATGGTGCTGAAGTCGTTTGTGTATGCAGTTATGACATGAGTGTCATGTGCCAGTGTGTGTTGTAAATATGCTTGTTAAATGTTTTGTGTTGTGTTTTCTGTCCACGTTGGTGTGTGTAAAAGTTAAAAATTAGCAGTTGAGACAAATATTCAACTGATTTCCCAAGTTGCATTTCAGTAAAAACACACAAGCAAACAAAAAAAATGACCTTTTTGAGTTGTCATGATGCTATCCAGTAAGTGTATATGTTACAGGGTGAATGGAGAACCAGGGTGATTGAAGAAGGCTCGCTTGTTTTTACCCACCCAGCAATTCTGTAGAAGAAACACTAGAGGGAGCCACAAGCCAGGCTTGTGCACAAGCACATATGGCCGCGACCACCCACACACACACACAGTCACACACACACACACACATGCGCGCGCACGCACACGCGCTCATGCTTTCAATGGACTGTTAAGATACTTTTATTGTGTTCTGCTGGCTTTTGTTTTAGTTTCTCCCTGACACACACACACACACACACACACACACACACACACACACACACACACACACACACACACACACACACACACACACACACACACACACACACACGCACACAGTGATCCATGAAAATAACTATTCTGTCCCTATCGGTTTACAACTCGAACGGCGCTGTGTCGACTAGTAGAGCATCGGCCGGTCAGCGCGGGCACTCGCGCCTGGAGGCGCGAGGGCGCGCTTCCTCGGCCTCAAGCTCTACTAAGGCGGCGCGCCTCCGTCATGGACAAGCGTGTGCGTGTGCGTGTGAACGTGTGTTCAGCGCTCCCCTAGCGTAGCTTCCTGGTTGCTATGTGGGGGGGAACAACAAAAGACAGGTCCGCGTCGCATCAAAGCCCCGCCTCTTGGCGCCGCGTTCTCCTTCTCCTCCTCCTCGCGAGCCTCGCATAATAAACCCCCGCCTCGCAGCGCCGCGTCCTCCTTCTTTTGAAAATAGCAGATCTACAAGCTCACACTCCTTCTCCTCCTCGCGAGCCTCGCTAATAAACCCTGTCTCGAAAAGCCCCGCCTCGCCCGAAGCCTAAAAACGAGCGCTCTGTCTTCAATCACCCTGGATCTCCATTCACCCTGTGACATATAGACTACAACATTAGATGCTGGTGTCCAGCATGGTGAGCATGTGCATGTGCTATTTTCACTATTCTTCACATCATGAAGTTATTATCTAGGTCTTAAGTGGTTAACATTCTCAGTTGCTGCCCCTTCTCTACGGAATTCACTCCCAAACAACATCAAAACAGTCCCCTCCATCTCTTCTTTTAAAACCACCCTCAAAACCCGCCTCTTCACACTTGACTTCCCCACCTAATTATGTTTTTCACCTCATTATTTTAAACAGTTTTTAGAACTATTTTCTCTTCCCCCTATTTCTTTTCATTATTTTGACTTTTCTTTAACCCATTTAGACCTGAGGCCGATTCTAAAAACGCCTTCTAAATCCTAACCTAAGTTTTCAGAAAAACTTCAAATATTTATAAAAAATGTACAACAAATGCATGTTTTATATCCTGTACATATAGCAACAACAACCCCAAAAGGTCTTGAAAGGTATAGTTACAAATAGGGGTTCCCGCCCAAAATGGGTTAATAAATGTATTTGTTTTGTTTGTAAAGAATCTTTGAGCACCTAGAAAAGCGCTCTATAAGTTTGATTTATTATTATGATTTATGATTACAACTCAGATTAAACTATTAATGACTTCAGGTGTTCTATCCACAACTGTGTGTGTGTGTGTGTGTGTGTGTGTGTGTGTGTGTGTGTGTGTGTGTGTGTGCGTGTGCGTGTGCGTGTGCGTGTGTGTGTGTGTGTGTGTGCAGTAAGAGCATAAATCAGTCCAGAGAGTGACACAGATTCTGAAAAAATAAATTATTTATTTTTTCACCTGAAGACGGAGTGCCTCAGTATTTTTTCCCTACAGTCTGCCTCACCACAAGCAGAACTTCTGACACAGATTCCCTTTTGTCCTTATTATGTAGATGTCCCTTTCTTTCCTTTAAATGTTTGATCTTGTTAAGGGAAATGGTGCCCCCTTGTGCTGTAACTGTACCCATGCACAGATTGCAGCTTGTACTGTCTCATACGTCTATTCAAATAAGAATACTAAAACACAGTGATTCATTTGAAAATAATTGGTTGTATAAAAGCATTTATTTATTTTTAATTCAATTCAGGGAACATTTGTCTTTGGATATTTTGATTAAATTATGTATTTTTTACTCATTTTTTTCCATTTCAAAAGTTTTATTAAGAGGTCTTGAACAAAGATTTTTAACATAGCTTTGATTGTCCTTCAAGATCATTTTGATACTGTAGCTCCGGCTAATCTTTTAAAAGGAATTATTCAGGTCCAGACAAAAAAAAGTTCAGTTGCTCTTTATTGAAACAGGCTTATGGAGGCATAAGGTGTGTGCACTACTCCCCCTGTCCCTCCCTTAAAGTCTGGACTCTAATCAATGCTAGCCGAACTTAGCCCCAAACTATTCCAGCACACCTCCCTTCAATGAAATCAAGGGAAACTAATACATGGAATGTTCTCACTGTGTTGCAATATTATGATTGTTATTTATATATTAGCTTGTAGATCAGCTATTTTCAGCGAAGAGATTTGGTGTAAAGGTAAAAAAAAAGAGGGGGCCGCCTAATAGACCCCTGGGGGACTCTAGGCAATAACATATAGTTACAATTATGTGACAACTACACCTGTAATAAAACACACAGGGAACTCAAATCATTGATTTCACAAACACGTGAGCTCATCAGCTCTATGGCCAGGGTACTGTACTGTGCCACTAGCCCATCAACTGTCCAGAGTAGGTGGTCAGAAACAGCATGAAAGCCAAGCCTGACAGCAGGCTGGCGTTTAGGATGATAGTCGTCATAGGCTTGCTGACCTCATTCATCTCTGGGGACATGGAGGCCAATGCGATGTAGAGGTATATGCCTCCTGTCAGGGCAGAGATTTGACCGGAGAAGATGTCCATGATGATCGCCACGACCAAGTAGCAGAAGCAGGCTGACATGAAGTTCAAGTGCAGAGCCTCCTTGATGCTCATGCCAGTGTTCAGCAAGATAGCAAAGTCACTCAGCTTCAACAACAGGATGGCCACAGAGGTACTGATTAAAAAATGGACGGAGACAGTGAAGGAGGCGTATATGGCGAGGCCTTCAATGACGTTCATCAGGCGATCACTCTGCGTAATCGTCAAGGCCAGCCTGCTGATGTGCATCAGCCAGCAGAAGCCAGCAGCCAAGGCCCTGATTAAGAAGAACTGGTACATTCCTTCACAGACAAAGATGGACGTGGCCTTGAGGTCAAAAGCAGAGGCCATTGAAATGAGTTGACACATGGTGCTTGAGCAGTGTCTGCCAATGGCCAGGCCCAAGACAATCAGCTGCAGTAGCTTGTACCAGTTCTCCTGGTACAAGCTACGTGATGTTCTCCTCCTGAACGCCACCGCGTAGGCACCCATATGCGAACACACTGAGATGAGGATCACAGAGCGGAGCCCATTACGCCATGCTTCAGCGTCCATGGGCCTGGGAGATCCATCAGAGCCGCTGGCGGTTGCAAGACCAAACTGATGAATCATGGCTTGTCTAGGGTTCAGTGAGCGAAAAAAGTGAGAACAAAAAAAGAGAGGTCTGGACAGAGCTGCAGCGTCTTTGGAGATTCGGTCTGAACAACTCCACTGACCGAATGCCCCGAGATCTTAAATAGGAGGAAGGCGTAAGGGGAGGGCAAGACAGCTTGAGATAACAGAATACAATAGCTTCATTCTAAGCCTAGTGCGAAACACAGGTTTAGTGGAGACAAACATGCGTACTTCTCAGAGCGTGGGCAGAAAATATGCTGTGTCACAGTCACGAGAAGCAGAGCTATCAACTAAGATTTTTAGCAGTTAAGTGAGAGACAGTACGTGGACAGAGAGCAAGAGAGTGACATGCGGGAAATGGTCCGGCAGGCCACGAATTGGACCAGGGACTCGCTGTCAGGTGTTAGAGCCCATGTGGAACACATCCTAACCACTTAGGATGACCACAGGTCGCCCCCATCAGCAACTATTTCTAGGTCTGGATTGAAGAGGTTCCTCACGTATAGGTTAGGTCTAGTTTTGGCTTCCTGCACAGCTGCTAAACAGTCATGTGTTTCGGCATCCTCCTCTGTAGCCACAAAATGAGCAGGATGAAAAACAGAACACCTGCTGACAGTAACATGGGGTAATGACAGTATGTATGCCTGCACAAGTGCAAAGAATATAACGTAGCTTGTGCTGAAAGATGACATTCTTCAGCTGTATTGACTTTGAGGTAGATTGTTGTACAGCGGCTTTCAGGTAACGAGGTAGGTAAGGAAGGCAGCGATGTTATGCTTTTCAAAGCTTGAGGAGCACATCATGTAATGATGTAATATTCGTAGAAGAGAAATGAGAACCAGTAGTGGACAAGAAGTCCCAAATGCCGATGCGGCAGTATCAGCCAGAGAGGCTGCTAGAGCCACTCTTTCTAGGCACAGCAGTAAACCATTGATGGTTGCATGCCATAGGCCTCAGGCGATAGCCATAATTATGCAAAAGACCAAGACATAAATATTTTTTTAATATATCTTCCATTCCATTTTTTTGATTAACTGTAAAAAAAAATATTCTGCTTTTGCACAACCCAAAAATGCTGCTACATCTGAGGGATGCCAAACTAAAATTGTGTTACTCTTATGTACCTGTGCACAAGATGTACAACAATAAAGAACAGCCTTGAACTAACAGGTCAGATAATCACACACGCATAAAATAATACAAGGAAATGACTGAATGTCCTAAAGTTGAAGTTAAGGTTGCTACACAGAGCGCTATGGCCTTGGGAAGCAAACAAAAAGTATCTCTTCCACCTGTTTGGTATGGGCTGTGAACCAGACTGAACCGGATCATGTGCAGTCTCATCTGGGGAGGAAAGTAACAGGACTTCTCTCTCTCACACACACACACACACACACACACACACACACACAGCACAGTTGTGAAACACATGTAAATAGTACTGGCACTAATTTCGCTCAATAACTCTACGCAATAATGTTTACAGTATATTAAAATTGTGGGGATGACGACACAAGAAAAAAAGACAAGGACAAATGTTTAAACAGTGTTTGAGAGACATGTAGAAGTGAAATTGGTTTAAAGAAAACAAACAGTGCAGGTTTATGGAAGGGAATTAGCCTTCTCTCTGTAGACTGTGCTCTGGCAGAGCCATGGTGTTCTTACAGCATGGCCCTGCAAAAGTCTAGCAGTCTGAGAGATTATTTAAATTGATTGATGTGAAATGCCGATAACCTTTCGCATTGTTTATTCATCACGTTCCCGGTGTGTATGTTAAGAGCGGTAAGGGTACAAGACTACTGATACTAGTGATGCCGTGTGATTGAGAATTTTTATGATTAATATGCCCAAGATCTCTCCCTCTCTAATACACACACACACACACACACACACACACACACACACACACACACACACACACACACACACACACACACACACACACACACACACACACACACACACACACACACACACACACACACACACACACACACACACACACTGTATGTGTGTATATGTACAGTATATAGACACATACACAATTTTTCTTTGACAATATCAACAATTTAGATGACACACATTTGAAAATACTATGTTCAACTGCAGTTTAAAGAATGTGTGCTTGTATGTTAACTTATTCCAGGAGCTTACAGAACAGAACCAGTCGTGTAGAACTCGATCTACAATGAGGTTAATGCCACTGAGCACATCACACACTCTGTTCATGAGTAGGCTACGTAACCCCTGAGCAAAATGTAGGCTATGTTTTGTAATAATAATCAAAATCTACAAAGTAACTAGTTCTATGTTTTCAAATAAATGTAGTGGAGTAAAAATAGGACTTAAGTAAATGTACGTAGTTACTTTACACCACTGCTCATATATTGTACATCGACTGTTTTTTTTTTTTTTTACAACATTTTACACATGTTGCACAAAATAATATTTTGGTCACTATATTGTCAAAAATATGAGCTTTTCCAAGATAAAAAAAAAAGTAAAAAACAAAACAAATAGCAGATCTATAAGCTCACAACACAGAGATCTGCTATATCTGCAATTGCATGTATTAAACTTGTCACCTTTCCGTTCCAGATGGTTTCTCTTTCAGTTCCTCCTAATAATGGGAGATATAAATGCAGTGGTGGAAGAAGTAGGCTACTCACATTTTTGACTTGCATAAAAGTATCAGTAGTAGTAGTAGTTTATTTTGGTCTTTAAAAAGCATAAAGCCTTCATTTGTTGTCGTCATCGAAAACATAGACCAAAAAGGTCTAGGCTGAAGCCTTAGCTTATTGTCCCTACCCTTTTAAACTTTGAATAACTATCAAGAACTATGTAAGAAAATACCACATTGTAGAAATACTCTGTTACAAGTAAAAGTCTGGTATTCAGAATTTGCAGAATGTCCTATATACCAAAATAAAAATCTTTTGAAAATAGCAGATCTACAAGCTAACAAGTTGTGAGCTTGTAGATTGGCTATTTTCAAATAGAACTTAAGTGGTTAATGTATGTTTAGTAATAGAAATCTAAATCTAAAAATTAACTAGTAACTAAAGTTTTCAAATAATTGTATATTTGCCTATATGAGATGTAGTGGAGTAGAAGTAAAAGTATTGAAAATTGGAAATACTCCACTAAAGTAAAGAAAAAGACCTCAAGATTGTACTTACAGTACTTGAGTACATGTACTTAGTTACTGTACACCCCTGTATAAATGCCAGTCTCTCCATCTCAGGATGTGAAGACACTTCATATTGATTTTGGCCACAAGATATTCAGTGAAAACATTCTTGAGAAGTTTGTTTTCAGACAGGGCTGTTTGATGTGGCAACATGTGGCAACCCAATTAGACAGTGATGTTTGACATTATGAAAAGACCTGACCATGCCCCCCCCCTCTTTCACTGTTTCTATTTCAATAGAAAAAATGGCCCATGTCCTAATCAGGCAGTCTTTTACTTGCTCAATGGATTAGCAAAGAGTTGGCATTTCTATCTGTCAGCTAGACCAATTGGTTCTCAAAGTGGGGACGCCCAGGGGTCCTTGAGGGGGTTCCAGGGGGTCCCCAGCTAAATTTGTTAATACAACATCACAATCATTTTAATCCCTTTATTCATATTTTATACATTGGCAATTCAAAAATAGCAGATATACTTGTACTTCTGCTATTTTAAAACATTTTTGATAAATCTTGAAAGTGTTGATTTTGTTGAATTATTTGAACACAAATCTTCTCTTCTGGCGGTCCCTGGCACAAAATAATTGTCTGCGGGGTCCGCGGCCAAATATATATCTATTTGGGGGTCCTTGACATGAAAAAGTTTGAGAACCACAGACAATGTTGACACTGCAGGAAGATCATTGATATAAAGGAGGAAAAGAAGTGGACAAAGGATAAAACCTTGTGGCACACAACATGGAGTACTCTTTTTATTTTCACATCCTTGTGAATATGTTTCACATCTTCGGAATTCGTCATTTCAGATCCACTGTTGCACCATTGCTCCATATTTGGGCAAGACTTACATCAATAATATGATCCTATTGGACCTGTGTTGTTTAAAGGCCAGACCGCACCAATGCAACTAGTCGCAACTCCTTGCAACAGGACAGTTTTAAGGCCAGTCCACACACCAATGCAACTTCTTGCAACTGCCATTGGAGATAATGGTTGCAAGTAGTTGCAAGTGGTTGCATGTTGCAAGTAGTTAGGCCTGTGACAATTATTACATAATCGTCTAATCGCAATTATAGGTAGGTTTAGTGGAGTATTTCCAATTACCTTTACTCCACTACATCTTAGAGGCAAATACTTTTTACTCCACTACAATTATTCGACAACTTTAGTTACTAGTTACTTTGCAGATTTTGATTATTATTACAAAACATGCGTTAACCACTTCAGCCCTATTTAAACTTAGGCTATTTGAAAATAGCAGATCTACAAGCTCACAATGCATCGCAAAGCTTGTACTGTAGATCTGCTATTTTCAAAGCATTTTTATACATTTGGAAACTTGTGAAATGGGACGTTCTGCAAAATGAGTATACTTTTACTTTCAGTACTTAAATATATTTGTATGTGAATACTTTTGTACTTTTACTCAAGTACATTTTGAATACCAGAATTGTATTTGTAACAGGCTATTTCTACTTTGTGGTATTGGTACTTGGTACAAAAATGTGAGTACGGTACTTCTTCCACCACTGCCAAGACACAATGAGATTTAATGCTCTTATACAGAGCACGAGCAGGGCCGGACTGGGACCAAAATTAAGCCCTGGCATACCCGGGCCGTTTTGGGGGGGGGGGGACCGAGCGTTTCACTGTTTCAGCCCAGCCCTGCACATGAACTCTGCAGCCGCACTGAGGCCCCTGCTGGAAAGCATCCCAGCCCAAACATTAACGTAACTAATAATTTGGCCGCGCGACCCGGAAATGACCGTAATAATCCTAAAACGGGAGCGAAAATATTTATTAAAAAAAAATAAAAATGGCCAAATGGCCAGTCTGCCGCTGAGCACGAGTGATTGAATCATATTCCATCCAGATTGGTGCTGGTGGGGTGTGAAAGGTTACGTTGGACGGTGCATCTCAAAGGCATCATCACGCTGCTGTGGCAGTATGGGACACAGGGCGTACTGCTTTAGTTACAGATGGAGCTGTCTGAATGAGAGGCACATCTTCAACACCAGTGGTGGAAAGTAATTAAGCACTTTTACTCAAGTACTGTACGTCAGGGTTATATAGGCTATGCTATGTCATACATGATTAACCACTTTCAGCCCTATATTTCAGCTATATGAAAATAGCCGATCTACAAGCTCACAACGCGTCTGCACTGTGAGCTTGTAGTAATCAACTGGTCGATAGAATAGATAGAACATAGTGTCCTCACTGTTGCAACGACATTGCTTTTCATAATTGCTCTTTTACTAAAACTAACATATTAGCGAAACAAAAATATACAGCAGTGTGTGTGTGGTTTTCATTATGTAAAGTCTTTACAAGCAGAATTATTTCTTCACACTGAGGTGACTTGGCTCGTTCAGTGTGAAGAAATCACTGCCTCTCTCTCTCACACACACACACACACACACACACACACACACACACACACACACACACACACACACACACACACACACACTCTCCAAGTGCAGCACAAACAAATGTATTCATTAATTTATTTTTCTGTAAAGAAATTATGAACAGTGACTCATATTATATGCACATAAATACATGATACATCAGAAGACAATCAGCGTATGTGCATAGGTCACAAAATATAACTCTGTGGGCTTTGTGACAGGAAACAGGTCTTGACAAATATCTTGGCATTTCACAAGTGGTTTCATTCCCCTTTCACTTGCTCTTTCAAGCTTTTACTGTTATTGCTCTACGGGAGAATTAAACGTTCATTTATTTACTTCTTGGATTGGGCAAGGCCAAGCCATTCTGACAGCAAACATTTTAGGGAGCAGTGGTGGAAAGTAAGTACATTTACTCAAGTACTGTAGTAAAGCATTGCTTCCCAAACAGATGGTAATTTTTTTCGTTTACCCCAATGAAAAAAAATCAAGATATAAAAAAAAAAAAAAAAGTTAACTTGACTTAAGTAAATGATTATGATGAATTTCATGAATTTAAAACCAATGGATGAAAAATAAAATCAAAAATGTTTTAAGAAGTAGTGAAAATTGCCGATCTACAATCTGCTATTTTCACTAGTTTGGGTCCTGGAGAGACATCAAATTTCTCTTTTGGGTCTTGAGCAAAAAAGTATGGGAACCATACCATGGACTAAAGTACAATTTTGAGGAAAAGTTGAGCAGTCGGAAGCTTGAGTCACGATGACCTTGACACCTTTGTGAACAGAATGAAAGGCATGCTCAGCACCACCTCGGTAATTATGTTTCTGGAGTTCATGCCCAAAGGGCTGAAACCCTATTGTTTTTGTGCTTATTTTTCAAATTCCTGTGAGATGAAAATTGGTAGAGAGAGACATGACATTTTCCAGCAATGATTGGACAATGGACATGTATTCATTACAAAGATGACCCAATCGGCCTATTTGGGATGCTATAATGAAAGGTCATAATTCAGACCTTTTTTTGAATAGTCGTAACTCCTATGCTGTGAATCTGATGTAGGCTACATGAATCCAACTACAGATATCCAGCTATCCTCACTTTACAAGTTTCCCACAAGAACCATTTTGAATTACATTTTGTATATCTCCCCCTAATCGTAGGTCTGATTTCTACCAAATGTTCTGTAGAGTAGATCATTATTCAATCAAGCTTATCAAAACTGACTACAGCTTGTTGAAATCTAATTAGTTTTGAAGATATTGACAAATGAACTTTAAAAGGGCTTTGCTCAGTACATAAGTAGACCAAAGTTAACAACCACAATCACGATTGGTCCAATGGTTGGGTTCGATTGAATCACCACAAAAGTTACCTGAGTTTACCGCTACAAATGCAAAACAAAATGGGGTTGGCATAATATAGACCAGTGGTTCTCAAACTTTTTCATGTCAAGGACCGCTAAATGTATATGCATTTGGCCGCGGATCCCCATCTGCAAACATTGTGCCAGGGACTCCCATACAAGATTTATGTTGTTAAAATGTTTCCAAAATATTCCAAAATTGTCCACATTTGTTTTTCAAGATTATTTTGAAAATAGCAAATCTACAAGCTCACAACGCATTGCAATGCGATGCACTACGGGTAAAGTAGTTAAACTGATTTTGATGCTATATCAAATAATTTTTGCTGGTGACCCCCTGGACCCCCCCAAGGACCTCTGGGGGGGTCCCACTTTCAGAGCCGTACAATATAAATGTAACAAAACAATTACAAAACTTGCAGGATATGTTTCATAACACTGTTGAACCATGTGTGTAAAATCATTTTGAAATCACCCAATAAGGGGTCAGTTCCAAACACATGATGGGCTTGGCGCAAATGTGGACATAAATCAGTTAGTTTGTCCAAACATCACCAAACTAGGTGGATATGTTTAATTAAGGTGCCAAAACATGTCCCCAATTTGTTTTGAAATTGAACAGTAGGGCATGACAGCATTGCATGGCCCGGCACAGATTTGGCCGTAAATTAATGAACGTCTGTTCGATCGTCATAGCACATAACATTGTAGTTATTTGTAATACAGGTGTCAGAAACTGTCAAAGTCTAGAGATCCTTCCCAGCTTTCAACTTCTAACAGTCGGTTGCCTTGAACTCCCGAATCGCCACTTTGTGGCTATATTTGTCGCTAGTTCTAACAAGTTGAACCACATGCAGCAGCTTTCCAGTCACAGCCAGTGACTCATCAACACAATTATTTATTAAATAAGTTACAGGTGCCTCCACGAACACGATTGGCCGTGTTTGTGGCCGAGGGTATGAAGCCAGCAGGGAAGGGTGTCCTCTGTCGTTGCAATAGCGACTCCTACAGGTTGGCCGGGAGCTGAATTTTGAGGGATAACATGTTCCTCCGCACACGTTTTGCCCTCCCAGTGAAACTCCTCACTGTCAGGTGAAAAGAAGCGGTTGAGCCCATGTGTATCAGAGGAGACACGTGGTTATCAAAGTCCTTCCCAGACCAACAGCAGCGGTTGGCAATGACAGTGACTGACAATACACATGCGTGTGAATTGGCATAACGACTAAAACAACAAAAACAGTTACTGGTGGCGTCAGATGATGTCAAAACTTAATCACAGTATAAAACCCTTGCAAAGTTCAATTTCTGGCTCAGAGATAGCAGAGGCAAAAAAGGAGAGCCCACATTGTTGCCATAACACAGTATAATCCACATAACATGACTTTTACCAGTCACTTAAAGTGAACAGAAATCACTTCATTTATTATGTTTCCTATAACATACAATCCTTGTCATTACCATCTTGTTTTTCCCCCCTACATGTTGATGACAGATGTACCAGCCAGCTCAGATAGGGTGATGGTCAAGTGTGAATAGATTCCCTTTTTAAGTGGCAAAAGAAAAGTGTTATACTCCTCCGTAGTATAGGAAGAGTTGTTTGAACATTCAAAGTGGTCAACTATGATTCATCGAACGTTGATAGGTGTGCAACACATCTTTGGCAACACTTTTGGACAATCCTGCTGACGAGAGGCCTCTAGATCAGCGTGTATTGAAGTTAAGAAGGATCCCATCTCCAATCCAGTCTGTAATCTCTTATTCATATGGTAACTTCACCTAAATGAAGCTACACAGCATTTGGCAGATTTTACCGCACAAATATGTGTCTAGTCATGGTTTGGATCACACGGGGAGAACGGTGCTGTGGGCATCGTCGTTGGTGGTGCGTTGAAAAGGCGAGTCTGTGTGCGTGCAGGGCTCCGTGTCAGGTGGCGTTGGATAAATGTACTGGTCATAGGAGAGATCCAGATCAAGGATGTCGTATGGAACCGCCACAGACAGCCGCATACTTTCCTCATACGTTGGTGGTGGCTGTGAGAAGGGCAGAAAGAGACAGGGAGATATTGTTTTACGAGGCTCAAATCTGATTTATATTTTGCCAAAAATAGCTGCTCTACAAGCTCACATCACAGCACGTTGTGAGCTTGTAGATCTATTGTATGATGGAGTGTTAACTATTAATTAAGAATAAAGGGTTCAGTGAAGGCTTTTGACTGGATGGTTTTAGGGGAGAAACGATGAGAATAATAATAATAATAATTGATCAACCGATTGTTCAGAACATTAATCATCAAAATCTAGTAATCAATTTAGTGATTGTTCGTGTAAAAAGGTCTAATATGTGCTGTTTAAAACTTGGTCAATATGTGCATGCTTGTCTTTGCTCCAACTTCCTCACTACTGTAGAGAATAAAAAGGTATGTTTTTGACTGCTGGGTAAACAAACAAGTTCAAGACATCTATTTGGGTTCAGATAACTTTTAATGAGCATTTTCCACCATTTTCTATTTTATTACCATATTTCCCCACCATAGAATGGTCTAAATTTATCACAGATGAATTGAATCATTGAAGCCTATTGTGCTTCTACATGAGACTACTACATATTAAGAGAGTGAAGCTCTAAGGTATCTATTGAAGGTAGCTTTGATCGTCAGCAGATTTATCCAGCACAATAATCAGCAACTAGTATTTGCAAAACAAAGCAGACCGTAGCTAACTTTCATTTTATGCAGCTTAATCAGCTTAATAGGCTACAATATACTCACTGACTCACTTTGAGTCACCCACACCCTAAGTAACCACTTTACGTGATGGGAATAGAACTGTTCCTGCAAAGCTTCAGGACGGTGAATAGTTTTGTACGGGCTGGCAAAAAAATAAAACAGTATATAGCCTGCTAAATAGATAATGTGCTCACTGAGATTAGCTCTGCCCTGGATGAATATGTTGCACAGAGAACGCCCTGGCTGATACACGATATCTAAAGTGGAATATAATTGGAACATGTTTGTATTTACATTACTGATTAATCTGTCTTCAAACTGGCTCCCTGGAACATGTGCTTCTAGGCCGCATTAATCCATATCTCCCTGATCCCATCAGGCAGATGCACACTCTCTGACTGAGTCCCCTTATCTTTTAATTGCTTGGGGGCCCTCGGGCAACAGATCCTCCCCTTGTCCGATATGAAAGCCACACACGTACTGGGCCACAAAGTTTTACAACTGTCCTGCTTCAGGTCACAGAACACACAGGGGGCAATTAAGGGAAGACTCCCACCACAGTCTGGGGGAGGTAGGATGCTGACAGAATGAGTGGGATGTGCGTGCGTGCGTGCGTGCGTGCGTGCGTGCGTGCGTGCGTGCGTGCGTGCGTGCGTGCGTGCGTGCGTATGCGGGCACGCGTGAAAGAAATGGTCACTCATGCTACTGGCTGTTTAATTAAGGAAAGGGTGCACAAAGCTGCATTCTAAAGGCTCTGTTTGCAGTCAGGATGCAGACTTTAATTATGTTTGATGTGCCTTTTTCTCATTACCTTGTTTGCTCGAGCGTTGCGCAAGTCAAAAGCTCAGCGAAATATCAACACGGTAAAAAAAGAAGCGCCTTGAAAAGCGCCCAGCAGCCCAAGTGGACAGGTGATGAGCAGATAGTGCATCCTGTTTACAATGCCCTGAAAGCAGCCTAATCTTTGAATAAGCTCTTGTAACAATATTGTGCCACAGCATGGTCATAATAGAGACGACCTAACTTGAACGATCTCCCATTATTACTACAGATGAGGGGCCTCCATAATAAGGTGAGATTATACTGTAGGTTATAGGGTTGCTTTGAAGTTTTAACCACTTAAGCCTGATTTGTTCTTTGTCGTATGACAGTGTGGCGTGGCAAAAATAACCAATCTACAAGCTCACAACGCGTCATGGTGCGTTGTAGATTAGCTATTTTCAAAGGGTTTTGAAAATGCTTGACTTTTGTTTTGTTGCGCAAAATAGGGACGCCAGGTTGAACGTGGCTGTTGGGAGTACATGCTTCTCCTCCATGTTTCTCCCCGTAACACTGAAGACCATAGAAAAACCAGCTGAAACGCTGCATTGTCTTGTCAGTTATGAGCTCGGACCACATAGGGCACACAAATTGCCATGACAAGGTCGTAGTCCCTATAATATACCCTACCTCCATTATAAGGGGTCCATTGAGACCAAAGCGGTCCGCAATCATCATGTGGATCTGCCTCTGGCGGTCTTTCTTCCTGACGCTCTCGTAAGAGGGCAGCCTCGGCAGGGGCCCCTCCATGGAAGGCAGGCTGTAGCTGGAGGGCCCGCCGACGTAGAACAGCTGACCTGCCTGCGAGAAAGGACACACATCAAGGGAAATGGCGGGATTTGTAAGCGAGGCAGAACACAATTTGACTAGTTTTCTCGTAAATGAATGCCCTACTTGATCATACTACAGTGTCACACAAAAGTATCAAAAATAGCAGATCTGCAAGCGAAAGGTGGCTCGAAAGGTGGCGCGAAGCGACGCGTTTTGAGCTTGTAGATCTTCTACTTTTGCTATTTTTGGATTTGAATCCTGAAAATGAATGGTTTTGGACATATGAGGTTTCTACCCGACAGAGACAATATGCTAGTTATACTTGCAGATATTGGTTATTTGTTCACATAATTTATTTAGATAGACATTGTGTTTGCTTGACCGCAAATGCTAAGGATGTTATTTAGATTGCATGTTGTTTAGACAGATGCTATAGGTTTGATGTTTACTTGGTATCCTAGTTACTTTGAAGCCCTCAATTGTTTTTCTTTGCACTCTAATTATGTACCATTCACTCTAATTACAGCTACCATTTCTCCTGTCGTTTGTTGATTAGGGTTCATGTCATTTACTCAGATCTCGCTCTTGTAAGTCGCTCCCATTTAAGAGCGTCTGATTAATGTGTAATTATTGTAAAATGTTGAGTGCTTGTCATGGATAGTCACTTTAAACTGTTGGCTCTGAAACCACTAGCCTTCCCATGCAGGGGAAGCCTGTGTTCGGACGTATCTTTACATCACTCAATGGTTTAAGGCCAAATACACCTCTGATTTGTTTTTACATTATGAACCCCTGAGACGGTATCCCGGGACAGGTCTATTGTTCCCAGAGTTTAACCACTTAAGCTCTATATACTTCGTTGTATGACAAGTAACATAAATAGCAGATCTACAAGCGACACCTTGACAGCTTGTAGATCTGATATTTTCACTATTTTTGAAAAAGAAAAGTGAAACATTTTGAAGATGTGGCCAAAAAGGATGCCAGGGTTAATGTGGTGAAACAAAACACGGTGAGGCAGCATTTAGTTATGCCACACATAGCTTCCACAGGATCTCAGGCTTGCATCAACTGTGACTACATTTAAATCCAGGCTATACACTTTGATGTTCTCCACTGCCTTTCATTAAAAGATTTCAGCTTACATCTGTTTATTTAATTGATTCATAGCTTTCTTTTCTTTCTTTTTTTACAACTCTTCATGCCTTATTATGTAATTGTGTAACACTTTGAATCGCCTTTGTGTATGAAATATGCCTTACGGTACAAATAAACGTGCCTTTGTTAACTGTGTTTGCCTGTTGCAGTATTGTACAAGGTGGCGGGGACCGTATCGGGCTCAGTATAGGGAAAGCTTGTTGTTGTTGTGGGTGATAGCAGGTACGGCTGCTGTTAGCTGAGGTAAGCTACACAACCCGGAGCTCTCTCACCTGAGTGTTGTTGTCATTGATGATGTGAGTTGAGTCCAGACAAGGTGAGCTCACCAGTGTCTGTCTACTGCTGTAGTACTGAGGACGAGCCTCCTGGATGAACAAACACATGACAACAATGAGCATATCTGCTTCAGTTCAAAGGATGTCACTTCAGAACTATACAATATGACAGCACTGTATATACAAACAGATAGCGGGGAAAGGCTGATGTCAAGGCTCCCTTTCCCTCAGTTTTATTTTTTACTTTCAAGGGCAAAATATATCTCAGGAATGCGAAGAAAACAATCTTATCTACCTGCCACTTCCACCACTTTAAAACTGCAATTAGTCAGGAAATCCACTAATTTCAGCTTAAGTGGCCAATTTTCATGCCCTATTTGACCACTATGGACACTAACTTGTTTAGCAATACCATAAATTATCCAGCCAGTGAGACGGCCACCCTCCGATTTCCATGCCTCCCCCCCACACCGGGGTCCCACTGTAAAGGGTACTAGATCCTTTAAATAAAAATAAAAAGAGTCTTGCCGGAAAACTAGGTGATTGCGTTGGCTTAAATGAGTATCCTTTGTGTGGAGAACAATGTAGTGTCCCACTGTGACTTCAGGATCCCTTGGCAACCAAACACACAGCAAGGTCTTTTCAACATCTCTCTTCCTCTTGTAACTACAGCGGGTTCCTCTTAACGAGCGCGCTCCACTACACATTATGGCCTCGTACGTCACTTGCGGCGGTGTTACAACAAAGTCAATTTGTCATCAGACTAAGAGCCGGACCACCATGATGTAATGGGGCGTCACGTCAGGACCACAGTCTGTGATTTACCAAGGAGAGATGGCTTGAGCAAGAATCACCGATAGCAACAGCAAACATTTATCACCATCAAAGATATCGGGCATATCACTTTCCCAGGCCGGAGTAAACAATGACATCACTCAAAACGCGGAGTGACGCACTCTATTGACCTTTGCCTTAACCCTTACGTCGTGTGACCGAGAGAGACGGGACAGAAAAGGTAATGTCAAAGGTCACCTTCCCCTTGCCGGTTTGCACTTTTAAGGGAGCAAAGACGTCCTCAGGAATGAAAGAAAAAAAGGAGAAGAAGAGAGAGACGTCCTTTTGTCTCCTGCCACTGATTCAACCAGTGTGAAAAAGCACAACCGTGTAAAATCAGAGTTGAAGTCGGGGGAGGACCCCGTCGGCGCTGGGCCTTTTTTTTCCACAGCCGCAGCCTAAAGGAGAACCATTGTCCCTTGTGTCCCCTGTGTCCCCTACACCCACAGTGGGGTCTGGGCCACTATTCATGGTGCAAACTGAAGCAGGGAGAGCTATGTGGTTACAAAGTCGTCAGAAGACACGTTAACGCTCCCTATGGGGACACGATGAAAGACACTCTCTTTCATGTGGATTCACGTGCTCATTCCCTCGCACCCCTTCACCCTCTGGCCTAACCTTTCCCTGCCCAACCATGCACCCAAATCAATGACGACATTCACTTTCAGGCAGCAAAGGTCTCTACTACATCTGAAATAAATGAATTACTGTGCAACAAATGACAACAAGCTGAGGCTGTGTGACCCAACACCTTCTCACCTTGAGGGCTCCCTGAGGCCATTCAGCCTATACAACGGTGGTTCTCAAACTTTGAAATTGCAAGGACCCCCAGTTTAGTCCAGGGACCCCCACAAGTCTGAGAGTGTACAAATGGAACCAAATGGACCCGCACAGTCCCGTAAGAGTCCATTTTGGTTCCTAACTATCAATCACTTAGCTTGGGACCCCCTGGAACCCCTGGGGGTCCCCAGACCCCACTTAGAGAACCACTGACCAACAGTACCCGGTCTCACAACCCGACAGTAGGTTCAGACATGGCTTGTTGGGATTCTGTTATTTGCCACCATGCCACGTACAGTATGGGTGAAAGTAAAATTAAACAGGTCAATATGTAGCAGTTAAACAAGGTTCCTGTTCCTGGAGTGAGACGACAGAACCTTTCCAACAACAAGACCCTGACCAAACGTAACTTCCTGTCCACGAGGGAGGGGGGGGGGGGTGTATGACGCCACGTCCCTGCACTCCGAAGATAACACTAAACTTCCCCCCAGGGTCCAGGGGAGGTGGGACATAAGCCAGGAAGAGGAAGTACAGAGGACGGGTAGCAAGTCAAGAGGTACCCCCCATGTGGAGAGTTTACACTTCCTCTGAACGGTTTCCTGCACCTCTATATATCACCATAATAACAGAAAACTGTTATGTTGCTCCTCCTTCAGAAAAGAAACTTCTAATGATCAGTTGCTTAATCCGCCAGTGCCAAACGTTTCAAATATGATGGTGTTGATGATGTGTGTATTTATGTTGGTGCTGAATCCATAACTATGTCTGTTCCAAGTGCTAATTTTGTCCACATCCATTAGAGTTAGTGCTGCACTCTGAGATATTTCTGGAGGCCAGATAAACAGCTTAATTCAATTGAGGCAAATCCATGCCCTGACAATGATCATATCAAGTTTATTCTAGTCCTCACGTTGCAATGCAAATTACATCTGACACTTCTTGACCACTTAAGCCCTATTTGACACTTTGTCGCACGCTGTGTGCTTGTAGATCTGCGATTTTCACAATTTTTTGGAAAGATTTGGGAAATGTTTGCCTATATATCAGTGGCGTCCCCAGGAATTACATTTAGAGCAGGCGAGATTTTTTTTTTGCACCCCCACTATTACCCCCCAAAAAAGAAATTTCAACTCAATCGAAAATTGCCGATCGAAAACCGGCGAAAGTGGCCGTTTTCAAGATGTTTTGGCCATTATCTCTGGAACAGAAGGTCCAATCTGCTCAGTTCTAAGCTTGTTGGATGCGTGACTTTGAGGACACTAAGCACGCATGACACCTTTTCGGGTTATTTGGGTTTTCTAGGGGAGGCGAGATCTTAGTTGGGCCTGCCCTGCCTCTACAGTGCTATATAATGACAATTATACGCCAGGTTGAAAGTGGTTAATCATGTTAGGTCATGTTAGGTCATGTTAATAATATTATGGTTTTGTTGGTTCCCAATCCCATGGTCCACTCAGTAATCGGTCCTCCTGATATCAAACCAAAACTCAGGGGTTTGAAACACTTTCTCATGTTAGCTTCACTGAGGTATGGATTGGAAGCATAGTGTCCTTAAAATAGAGTGTTTACTCACCATATCTCCATGTGACTCCTGATAGAAGCGGACTTTGCAGCACTGAGGATCTTTACGGTAGATAATGGACACTAGTGTCACAATCACAGCAAAAAAAATCAGAGAAGAGACTGAAAGAAAGTGAGGAGATAATGTGTTAATCACTTTTAATCAGGCGTCAAGTCTTTCGCCAGTTTGTTTGTTGAAGTACTATGACATAAAATACAGTGTAGATAAAGCATTGATTTTATTTAGAATACTAAAGGTTAAGGTGCATATAGGCCATGTCACAGATACAGTATTCACTGTGAGATGGTGATTAATTCCTTTTTTTGTCTGTCTAGCACTTTAAGCAATCTTAAATGCAGTGGTGTAAAGTAACTAAGTACATCTACTCAAGTACTGTACTTGAACAATTTTGAGGTATTTTTTACTTTACTGGAGTATTTGCATTTTTCAGTATTTTTACTTCTACTCCCCTACATCTCAGAGGCAAATATTGTACTTTTACTCCACTACAATTATTTGAAAACTTTAGTTACTAGTTATTTTTCAGATATAAATTATGATATTATGAAACATACATTTACCATTTTAGCCCTATTTTATACCTAGGGCTAGGCTATTTGAAAATAGCAGATCTACAAACTCAGAACGCGTCGCATCTGACCTTGTAGATCTGCTATTTTCAAACATGTTAGTACTTTTACTTTTGGTACTTTAAGTACATTTTGATGCCAATACTTTTGTACTTTCACTCAAGTAAATTTTTAATTCTGGACTTTTACTTTTACGTAACAGAGTATTTCTACATTGCAGTATTGATACTTTTACTTCAGTAAAACACCTGAGTACTTTTTCCACCACTGCTTAAATGTGAAATGTAATTGCTCTCCTGATTCAGAGAGCTCTGCTTGGAACTCAGAAATTGTTTTTTTTAAAGCATTTTTAATACACAGTTGACAGTTCATTTAACTAGTCTCTCTCTAGTCTCACTCTAGTGTAAAAAATGGTCACAAATGGACCATTTGTCACCTTGTGTCCGTTTTGACACTCTTTAAATGAACGCTGAGGATTTTACTGTGTGAAGTGTCACTGTAAACGGGCTACCAGATATTGATGTTTGGTCTCGTTTCCCAAGCAGCTCATCCGTTTTACAACTTTAGTTGGATAGGATAATAACCTAGTAACAAACTAACTATTAAAGTAGCCTATATCCTACTGATAGATCTGAGAGAGAAAAAAAGAAGAAAAAAATACTTCTGTAGAGAATATTTCTGACCATCGTAGGCTACTGTCTTACTCATCTGTTTCTCTCAATAATAATAATTATTCAACCATGGCTGTCTCTGAGTTTTTATTTCAAAGTGGATAGAGCCCCATAAACGTATCCAATACCTACTTTTCAGATATTTCTCACCTTTTCACTCTCTAACTTCGATTCGCAGAACCAGCTGCTCATATGGGCTAAAGCAATAACACGCAGCAGGGTTGATACCATATGCCCGTGTAATCTCAGTTTAATAATGGCTCTTTCGTGGAAAATGTCATATTTTGAGAGCTTATATAAAGGCTTAAACTTACATGATGCCACGATCACAGTGAGTTGATCCGATGTGAGCAGCGAGGAGGGGATGGCTGGACTGGCTGTGGTAGACATCTCTGTAAAAGGCAGTGATTCCCTTGGATCCTCCTGAACTCTGCAGCCAAAAAGCTTCTCATCATCATCTCATGTTAATAGTCATGAGGAACGGAGACCATCTTCCCAAACAGTGTGACACACTTCACAGCCACAGCAGCCTGCCCTGCAGATGTGTGAGCTCTGCTCTTCTAGTGGGCTCTCCTTCAGCCAAACTCACCACAACGCAACATGCAGCGTTGCCAGGTTGTGTGAGAGAAATAAGCAGCCAGGTCTAGGAAAACAAGCCCTAAAGAAGCCACATGAGCAATTTCAATATATATATATTCATCAGCTATGTGAAAATAGCCGATCTACAAGCTCACACTTGCGACGTGTTGTGAGCTTATAGATCTGCTATTTTCAAAAAATATAAAAAATAATAAAAAACAGATGGGGGTCCGCAGACAAATACATATTAATTTGGGGGTCCTTGACTTGAAAATGTTTGAGAACCACTGGTTTAAATAATTATACTTGTTTTTTTTTATTGTAAAAAAAAAAAAGGGTTGCCCAAATAAGCATTTTTTTTTTAGACACAAAGCCCCCCAAAAAAACGCAACCCGCAACTACCAATATTTAGAAGCAACTTTACAGAAAAACAAGCCCAAAGTCGCTTATAGTAAGCGGACATGGCAACACTGACAACAACACAACGTGCTGCTGTGTATGAGTGCTGGTGCTGGAGGAGGACTTCCTCGCTAACCCCCGTGACGTCACGTCACCCAGCGCAGGACCTGTTTGGTTTAGAGATCTGCAGAGTCCTCATTATGACTGACTGCTGCTTACTTAGGCTAATTGACTTAGATTGTTTTTCCCACTGGTGGAAAAAAAAAAGTACTCAGATTGTTTACTTAAGTAAAAGTAGCAATACTGCAGTGTAGAAAATACTCTGTTACAAGTAAAGGTCCGGAATTCAAAATGTACTTGAGTAAAAGTACAAAAGTATTGGTATCAAAATATACTTAAAGTACCAAAAGTAGAAAGTAGCCTACTCGTTATGCAGAATGTGACATTTCACAAGTTTTCAAATATATAAAAATCTTTTGAAAATAGCAGATCTACAAGTTGCAACGCGTTGTGAGCTTGTAGATCTGCTATTTTCAAATAGCCAATTTGTTTATAGGGCTTAAGTGGTTAACGTATGTTTTGTAATAATAATCCAAATCTATACAAAGTAAGTTAGTAACAAGTAACCAAAGTCTTCTAATAATTGTAGTGGAGTCAAAAAGTACAATATTTGCCTCTGAGGTGTAGCAGAGTAGAAGTAAAACTAAAGTACAGAAAATTGGAAATATTCCAGTACTTGAGTAAATGTACTTAGTTACTTTACACCACTGCCCCTTTGGCCGCCTCGGGTAGAGATCTGTAGCCTCCACATGAAGCTGAAACTTGTGATTTGAAATAGCGAATTGCATTGTGAGCTTGCAGATCTGCAATTTTCAAAAGGTTTTTATACTTTTGAAAACATGTGAAATGGGACATTCTGCGCAATGAGTACTTTCTACTTTTGGTACTTTAAGTACATTTTGATATCAATACTTTTGTACTTTTACTCAAGTAGGCCTACATTTTGAATATGGGACTTCTACCTGTAACAGAGTATTCTACATTGCAGTATTGATACTTTTACTTAAGTAAAATATGTGAGTACTTTGCACCACTGATGAGGTGACACTGACGTCGCAGCCCTGGCACCTTGGAGATGGCAGATGGAGATCTAATCTGTCTGGATTTGAATCAGTAAGCTTGACAATTTATTTGCCTCAGTAATTTGAGGCTTGGGTGTCAACTTCAAACACATTTAGCTTATAGGCAACGTATTCGTATTGTATAGCCTAGGCAACTAAGTTGTATTACTAATTGTGGGACATTGCTATGAGCATGCTGTAGATCTGAGTTAATGATATCTTGCAGAAAACAACATTAACTCAGATCTACAGCATGCATACAAAGCTGGTTACTCTACAAGCACTGCACTGACATGTCTTACTGATGAGTGGTTCAAACAGATTGACATAAAGTCAGTTGTTGGGGTGGTGCTCTTGGATTTCAGCGCAGCCTTTGACATCATAGATCATGAGCTACTACTCATGAAACTATCGGCATATGGATTCAAAGATTCTGCTATTAGTTTATTGAAGGGCTATTTAGTGAACAGGCAACAATGTGTTATGTTCAATGGCTCCCTTTCAAATATTGAGACACTTCAGTGTGGAATTCCTCAGGGAAGCTGCCTTGGCCCCCTTCTCTATTCTATTTTTGTAAATGATATGCCATATGTATTACAAAATGCAGGAATGGGGATTTACGCGGATGACACGACCCTACGTATCGTCAGAGAGCATTGAACACGTTAATAAGGTGCTTCAGTTAGAGTTAAATCTGGTTTCTGAATGGATCATGGAAAATAAGCTGAAGTTGAATGTCTTAAAAACTAAATGCATGGTAATAGGCTCGAAATATGCTCTCAGGACAGATCAGAAATTAAGCTTATCTTTGCAGGGTGCAACTATTGAGCAGGTTAAAGAAGTCAAACTGTTGGGTGTCACTATTGACGAAACACTGTCATGGTCCACCCAGATTAATAATACAGTGGTGAGAATGAGTAATGCCATCTATACCATTAGAAGGAGTGCTTATCTGCTAACTAACACAACAATTAGACTAGTCATACAATCTCTAGCTCTGTCAAATCTGGACTACTGTCCTGTTATCTGGTCTAGTGCATCAAAGCAAGAACTTGGCAAACTTCAGCTTGCTCAGAACAGAGCGGCAAGACTAGCACTTCACTGCTCTTAGGAGTAGTGTGGATGCTATGCCAGGCTGTCATGGAGGAGGGTGGATGAAAGACTGGCATGCAGCCTTATTCTGTTTTTAAAGAATGTGTATTCCTCACAGAAACCCTTTAGTTTGTTTTTACAGCTATTACCTGCACATGAAAGACATGGTTATAATACTAGACAGGCATCAAGTGGTCACTTTACTTTGCCTCTGCCCAGAATCAATGCACTGCAAGAAAACAGTAATGTTACAGAGCCATGGCATACTGGAATGTGCTCCCCCCATATTTGACTCTAACAAGAAATACATTTGGTTTAAAAAAGAAACTCAAGGAAGCAATAATCAAAAAGGAAATTAGATTAGATTAGGTTATTATTTTTGGTATTTTCGGACAGACAAACCTGTTTTGTTTTGTTTTTAATTTAAATTTGTATTGTTAATATAAATGCTGTTCTCTAAGTTTGTGTTTTTGTTCACTAACATTGATTATGTTGTACTGCATTTCATGATTTGTATTGTGATGATTTTGCCTGGACCCCAGGAAGAATAGTCTCCACTAAGGTGTAGACTAATGGGGATCCTTAATAAACAAACAAACAAACAAGCTGGGTGAAGCTGAAACTGAATTTCTCCTGTGGGGAATCCCAAAAATCCCAAATCACTTTATACTCCAAATTAAAGTGTGTGTTATGTGACTGGTGTCAATATTTAACTTGTTTACTCATCTATTTGTAATAATTTACGGTTTAATTCTATATCATTGCTATTCATCTGATTTAGTATTTTATCGTTGCCAACTTCTATTCTTTGTTTACCCCCCTTTTCTCCCCAATTTACTCGCCAATTAATTAATTCCTCCCCACACACACACACACACACACACACGTGTGTGCGTGTGTTGTCACTGATGTTGGGGAGCCCCCACCAGGAGGACATAGACATATAGAGCCTCCAAGTAGGCCTATAGGCTGTCTTTTTAGATGGAATACAAAAACACGATTATTGGCTAATAAACCAAATATGCCTTAATACATTATAAGTATCCTCTATAACTAAAATGTAAAATTAAATATTTTATTTATTTTAGAAATAGTTCATCTTTCACTCAATAGGGGCAATGCCCACCCAGTTGATGATGTCATTTGTCCATGTGTGGTCTAGCCCTATGGAATTTATGGAATGCATGTGTAAATAAAAACCAACTTAATACTTCCTACGGTTAATATGAGCATCAAATCAATATTTTAAATATGTTTTCTTTGCACATGAATTCCATACATTCCATAGGGCTAGACCACACTGACCAATCTTTGGCCTTGAGATGTAGTGGAGTAGAAGTAAAAGGATAGAGAATTGGAAATACTCCAGTAAAGTAAAAGTGCCTCAGAATTGTACTTAAGTACAGTACACACACACACACACACACACACACACACACACACACACACACACACACACACACACACACACACACACACACACACACACACACACACACACACACACACACACACACACACACACACACACACACGCATTTTGTCAGAAAGAGACTGATTGCTCTGGACCAAAGTTGGAACACTTCACTGGAAGAAAATGTCTGCCAAGTTCAACTTCATCTTTCAGCACTTTAAGGTCCGTTTTGTGACAGACAGTGCTTAGGAGGCTTATCCCTCACTTTACAGTGATTCTCAACCCTTTTCATTTCAAAGAGCCCCAGATTGATGGGCCGAAAGACCCCCACTTGATAAGATCTGCATGGAAGTGGAACCCCTATAACATTTTCTCTTTACTTCCAGAGCTGCATTATCTATATGCCAGAAAGAGAACGTGATGTCATCACACCATTGAAAGTAACCCCCCCCCCCCCCAAAAAAAAATCAAGTGGGGGGGCCCCGACCCATAGGTTGAGAACCACTGTTGTAGAAGACTGACTTGTAAATAGGGGCAGGCTAGTGGTGAAGTCTGCACTGAAGAGACACTTGTTCACACAGGCTTTTGGCAGTTAGTTTATTTGTTGGTGTAAAGCGTCCTTGTGTTTATTTAAAGGCGCTTTAAGTGTTGAAGAGGTTTGTTAAGGACTGTAACAATGAGTACAAAATACCATAAATACAATATATCACATTGCTGCCATAATAGAATATAGGCATTAGGCAGTAGGCATTTAAATACACAGGTTATCACACAGTACTGGTATCAGTCAATACCTGACAGGTGAAAGCATGGCAACAAAGGTGATCAAAAGAGTAAACCAGAGAACCAGATTTATGGGCAGAGTTTCCTCTTTTGTCAACAAGAATGCCCTCAGGACCCTTTCAGGGGCCCTGATTCAGCCCCCTTTTGACTATGCTTGCACCTCATGGTACTCCAACACCTCAATGTCACTGAAGACTAAGCTTCAAACCTACCAAAACAAACTGATTCGACTACTTCTCGGACTAGGGCCCATGACCCACCTTTCTCCCACTCATTTTGCCAGCCTAGGCTGGCTCAGGGTAGAAGACAGGGTTAAACAACTAAAAATGGGATTGGTCTTCAAAATTGTAAATGCAAATTTGCCCGATATGCCCCCCAATACCCGCATATCTGACCCGCATATCTGACCTCCAAAAAACGACACCCACAGTCACAAAACTAGAGGGAGCGTTAACAACGATCTGGTACCACCCACCCATAAAACAAACATGGGCAAATTCCTTCTACAGCACTGCCACCCAGGTTTGGAATAGTCTAACACCATCCCTCAAAAAATGCAGTTCGCTGGGCTCATTTAAATCAGCCCTGAAAATTCACCTTTCAGGAGGCCAAAAAAGGAGGTAGTACCATTTTCCCTTTCCGTTAGATAGACAACCCCCCCCCCCATTTTCTTTCTGCCTTGACTCCCACTCCCCCATTGTTGTACATATAGTGCTATTATTGCTTTGACCCTCATCCCCCCCCATTGTTTGTACATACTGTATTATTTTTCCCCTGCTTTTTTTTGTTTTTGTTTGTACATATAGTGACTGATATTTTGTTTTTACCTGTATTATTTTGTGATGATATTTGAACTGTTGGTGACTTGGTGCCATATATGACAATGAATTCAATACCAATTGGGACCTCAATGGAAACAAGACCGCAAGGACTTTTTTTTAACAGACCTTTTAGACAAAGTATTTTAAATGTAGCCTGATCAATCAATCACTATGTATGATCAGGCATTCATATTATTCAAAAATAATAATCCACTTATATTATGTTGGGAGCCTCTCTAACAATAAGAAACTCATGGAACCCTATCAAAGACCCCTGGGGGGCCCCCAGACTGCATGTTGTAACTTGTGTGCATTCACAACTGCTGCAAATCAAATGAGTTCAATACATTTTTGGAAGAACTTCAGTGAAAACTCCTTTAGCAGCAACCTGTGTGGGGATAAATAATATTATAATCTGTCATACAATGGTGTCGCTAGCCGTCATCGCACACGCAGCGCACACGACGTGTTCGGGGCCGCGCGACGCTGTCGTACGACGAAGCACACGGCGGCGCGTCGCGGCGTGCGCGCGCAGCCCGTCCGTCCGTCCGTTCGGTTCACACGATCACACAATCCCCTCTCGCCGCCGTGCACGCGCCTCTGGAAAGGAGGAGGAAAGATGGTGGCCAGCGCTCGGATGCAGAAGCTCCTCCGTCGGTACAGACTGGCGATAGCCGCCGCGTTGACCATCCTCCTGGTCCAGGGTCTGGTGGTGTGGAGTCTGAGGAGCCTGGAGGAGGGCGAGGCCGAGGTGAGCGGTGTGGTGGTGGTCCGGGGGGGGGGTTGTGTGTTTGATTCCCCCGGCGTGGTGGACGGTGGTGGCTGGCAGCCTGGCAGGGAGACTCAAGCTTCGGTCCTTTAATTCTAGCGCTGTTAGCAACGTTAGCGGCTAACTGTGTTATATCACGGCGTTGTACGGTTCGCGGCGGGGTTGCCACGTCCGCTTATTATAAGCGACTTCGGGCTTCTTTTTCTGTAAAGTTGATTGTACATTTTGGTCAGTTGGCTTAGTTGCTTATTTAGGCTTGTTTCACAGTTATTAAAAAATATTTTAAACCAGTGGTTCTCATATTTTCATAAATGTTTTGCGCCCAGGGAGCATCAGTGTTAGAATATTTTATTAAAAAAATATATATATATTCCACATTTTTTAGTTATTTTTTAAATAGCCGATCTACAAGCTCACAACGCGTCGCATTGCTACGCGTTGTGAGCTTGTAGATCGGCTATTTTCAAGTAGCCGATGCATAGGTTTTAACTGTGCTCATGTAGCTCACTATGGGCTTGTTTTCCCAGACCTAGTTGCTTATTTCTCCCACTATCTGGCAACACTGTTTCACAGCTAAATGTGCTAACATTAGCATCGCCGAGGAACTCCTCACTGTGTTTGTTTAAACTAAAACAAGAAGATTCATGCCGTCACTGTTCACGCCTTTTCTCCGTTTCCTCGCCGATAAAACGTTGTCTGGTGACTGACTGGTCACCCCGGCACACGCACAGTATTATTCACTTTACATGATGATATCTTTAAAGTTGCTGTCACCGTTTTATCGATTTTAAGTGTCAAAGATATGTTACCAGCGGCGGATCGTGTGTTTGACTTGGCCGCCTGTAGGTGCGTTTCGTTTGGTCTGTCAGTGACTAGTCTAGGGCTGTCACGATTACACATTTGACGATTAATTGTCTTACAAATAATTGCGATTACCGATTTGATTGTTTTTTTTGGCATTGGAACATATGAATCAGAAATGTGTTTCTGTTTGCCTTTTAGGCTTTGTAATAAAACAATGTACAGGGCAGATATGACAAATAACTGAAATATACAAAGAAATTACTGACATATTTAATAATTGTATACTTTAAAAAAAAAATCTATGTAAACTTGTAAAATAAAACATTGCGATTATCTCAAATAATTACAATTTGAAGATGATGTAATAATTGTGAATGGCTAACTGGTGTGGTAACGGCGGTGTGAAGCTTCGTTAGTATCACTCCATCACGCCACGGCGTCGCTTAGCGACAAGAACTGATTTACAAGCTTTGCACAATGCACATCAGTAGTTTGTCGGCGACGGACACCGTGGTACGACGGAGCATAATTCAGGATTGAGACGTAGACAGGAGGAGGATTGCTTCTACTGTGTGGTGGTGTCAGCTGTCTAATGCCATGTCACTTCCATCAAAGGGAACTTAACTGTATGCTCTGATTAATTCCGACTGACAGGAAAATAGGATATCTGAATCTGG
The DNA here is from genome assembly GCF_963280865.1 of Gymnoscopelus braueri. Taxonomy (NCBI): domain Eukaryota; kingdom Metazoa; phylum Chordata; class Actinopteri; order Myctophiformes; family Myctophidae; genus Gymnoscopelus; species Gymnoscopelus braueri. The sequence goes on along the minus strand of NC_137615.1, from coordinate 35,861,141 downwards.
TCTATGCAAATCATAACCGCTATTCTGCATAATCTAGCATATTGCGTTTTTGTCTTTCTATAGAAATGCATTCCAGATGGATCCCAGTTTATCCCTTCACTCACTCATATTTCTGTAATCTCTGCACTGTTCGTCTTTTTTTGTCTCTATGATCCCCACCGAGAGATAAGCACACTAGTTGCCAAACTTTTTAATTTCAAGGACCCCCATAACTCGGTTACAAACAAAGTATGTGGCGTTACATACATCCAGTGTTGCAATGCTGAATTGGAACGTGGTTGCACTCTATTTTAATGACGTGACGCGCATGTCGCTTAACACCTACACTACAGGTCACACAATGGACAATTGATATGCATCTAGGCTCATTCCTATGTTAATCCACCTGGCGTGAGTCGGGAGCCTTTGTAAACTTTGTCGAGGTGTGAATTTAAAGTCGTTTTAAATCTATGCGTGTGCCTGCGTGTGCTCCTGGTCAAATAGGTTCCTGCACGGCGTGCAAGGCCGTCCCATGAGCAATGCAACCCTGCATACATCCACTGAGCCCGGATCACCCACACCGGAACTTTTATTTATTTGTTTCTGTTTTTGCCAAGGTTTTGGGTAAACTCTGTGTTCCTCTTCTAGACCAGTAGTTCTCCAAGTGTGGTCCAGAGAACCTCAGGGTTCCAAATGCACACACACACACAGACAGACAGACAGACAGACAGACAATGTAAATCCTAGATATAGTTCTTAACTAAAGAGAATAAAGAGTGGTTTATCTGACTGAGGCCACCCCAAAGAAAGTCTTTGAACCGGTCATGGTAACATTGGGCAGCACCTCTCTGTGTGGGAACCTTCCCTCTGTAGCTCACAAGCACACCTGGAACAGTGCCTTGGGGTTGTGCCCCAGACCCTCCCAGTTCTTCTCTAAATAAGGTAATTGTGAGCTGTTAACAGATATGGCTCCCAGAGGGCTTTACATTTTTCGCCATTATGTTTTGAGGCACATGGATACAGTGGAAGACACAGGAATGTGAGCTGAAATGTGAGTTTGGTAGGAACCCTCTGCCCTCTTTTTCCATCATGATGTGACATGTGCAAAGCGTGCAGAACCTTCCCTCCAGACTGGTGGGTCATAACACCACAGAGCTTTGCCTGAAGGGAGAGGCAGGTAGCGGTGGGTGTTATGAAGGCTTTCAGTCGGAGGAGATATTTGAAAAAGTGGAAAATCAGGGATCTGTATTCTGTACTTGGTCTTGGTGCCCTGCATTTCAACCGAGGAAACGTCCCACTGAGTGTGGACCAGCTCAGACAGTGGCCCGTACACAACAGCCTGCTAAGCTCCATTCTCTGCATTTCTCTGGCCCTCTGCCCTTTCTGTGGATAAAAATAACATTGTCTAAGACGCAATTAATCCATTTCCCCTGGACAGACGCCAGTGTAAACAGGAAACGTGAAGCGTGACATACGATTCCCCCTGAGGGAAGGAAGCGGCGTCCATTTTTTCTGACCCCACTCACTCAACTGTGTGTCCCGAGTAACGCATGCTTCCTCCCTCATCAGGTGCAATCTTATGGAATGCCGTGACTGTCGTTCACTGGAACACTGTTCATCAGAGCTCGGAACAGAGAGCGGCAGTCTGTGAGAGTTGTTCAGTCAGGGAGGCATAGCAAGGCAGAGTGAGACAGAGTGATTCCTCACAGCTCAGCAGTGTCTCATGTCAGCTGTGTTCTAATCAGCAGCTGGCTGTGGACGTGTGAACATGGCCACATGTGTTTCTATTAAGGCTGCCTGCCGCACAGAAGGAGCAAGCAACGGCTTGCGCTCTGTTCGACTCAGTCTGTGCGTATTCTCTCTGGCTCTCTTTCTCTTTCGTTCCAGCAGATTACGGCGCTGATATGGCTTCGCTCAGCTCTAATTGGAAAGAAAAGAGGCTTCGTGGCTCGCTTTTGAATCAATACATTTTTGACGCGATGGTGCTAATTAAAAGCTGTGAAAATGGGTGATAAGAACATTTAAAACATTAGGCCTTTGCTCCACGCAGCTGTTTTCTGTGCAAGAACACGCACTCATAGAAGCCTCTTTATCGAACATGAGAGGACAATAGTCTTTAAAGGCGAGCTCTCACTCTCGCGCAGCTGTCAAACTTAAGCTCTCTGTCCTCTGATGTGTTCACTTGCCCGTTAACTCGACTCTCGGGAGAAGCGAGGCAGCAGGCAGTGCAATGCGTGGTATGTTGCTGGGCTGTACAGTGCCTCTCACTGTAATGGCTTTTGGAGTGTGATGGGCTGTCAGTAGCTGACTGCGCTGTATTGGTTGGCTGCTGCCTCACTGGCGCTCGTTTATCTGCCCTGTGACGTCCTACCCCGCGCCCGCTGGCCTGGCCGAAGCCCCCGTTCTGTTCCCACTGTCCCTGCGGCTTGTGGCAAGAGAGCCTGCTTTCTGCCATGTCGTCGTCTGACACAGGCAGGAAGCCTGTGGCCCACTCACTGTTATTCTTGCCCCCTCTCCAAGAGCAAATTGTTGAGGCGCCTTTTGCGCAAAATCCAATAAACCAGCGTGGCAGGGATGTGATATTGCTCATCCAGAAGAAGCCAAAATAGCTCAAGCCCTGCTTTTGCGACGCCTATCAATTTTCGGAGGCCTGTTTTTGTATTCCACTGAGGCCGACCATACGGCGAGCTGTGATTTGCACCGTTTATTCCTATTATACACGAGAAAAAAATGCTGCATGTCAGCAGCAGAGGATGTGTTTAAAGAACGACCTATAAGAGCAGCATGCCAATGACACCCCAGGCAAGAATATCTTTGCCATAACATTCTCGACTCAATCTTTCACATTTGTGCGTGTTTATGTTGTTTCTCTTCTGCCTCCAATCCCCAGTGCAGGAAGATGAACATGACCGATTCCCCCAGAGAGAACTGTATTGTCTTATTGATCTCTCGCTACACTGTTGCTTTGAGATTAAATTGTGTTGTATATTGGGGACGGTGAAGTATGATGTTGGAAGTAGCATAGTCCAGTGGCCACAGATCAATAACTCAAGATGATGGTGGTAATGCCAGCAGCACCAAAGCAGTTTTAAACCCGGAGAGGTACAAAATCAACCCTTATGGTTCCATTTTGAGTTAAATTAACACTGAGGATTTGTATGTTTTTTATTTTGTTTTACTGGGAAGATAGACATCTTATATTTCATGTAATGGATGTTTTAACACAGTTCTTCCAGATAAACACAGGCCACTGGAGCTGCGTTGTAGTGTTGTTTTCCTCTGTGAAATGTGCCTGTTGTTACAGATACGGTTCTAAATCCCTGGGATGGGGGCGCAGATCACCACTGGAACTGGCAGGGTGGCTGCTGATAGGTCTATTTGGCCCTACTCCGACAAGGTTGTTGGCCAGCGGTGCGGAGGATGGCATCCCTCCAGTGGCGCCCTCCATTGTCCATTTGAAAAGGCCTCTTCTGATTACTCCGCAACGGGCCCGCCGTCACGTGTCACAGAAACATGCTCGCTAGCTCAGGCATAGTGATGTCTCAGGTTGGCCCCATTGTGGACCCTCAGTATGGTCTCCTGAGCTCTCCTCCATGATTTATTGTGTGCGTAGGCCTACATGTGCCAAATGTGGAGCGCGTGCATGTAGGGCTGGGGGTCAAGATTATTTCAAACTTGTGCCTTGATTACGATTAATGAACAATTATAGCAGATCTACATGCTCACAACACGTCAACGCGCTGTGAGCTTGTTGAACGTCTATTTTCACTTTCAGTACACCACCATTGTACAACAAAGTATAATACAGGGTTAAGTGGTTAATCGGACTACTCGATTTAGTCAATTATAAAAAATCTTAAAATGCATTGATATATAAGAAGAAAAAAACCTGCTTCTCAGTTAATCGATTAACCTACATGAGAAAGGTTAAGTCAGTAATTCTAAATAATATTTTTTTAATGTATTTTTGGTTAATTGCCCAGCACTACGTGCACGTGTCCACTTTTGCACACAAGCTTTGCCACAGAGGTTTCGTTAAGGTCCCCACACTGAATGCCGTCATTCTGTGTCTTTGTACGTGTGCCGCCTTAACCCGGACTGTGTCTCTCAGATTAACTCCACAAAAGGCAGAGCTTTTGCTAAAAATAACCCAGATCATAGCAGCATGTGGGGGGGGGGGGGTAAACTCAAAACCAAACTGGAGTAAACACGTCCTTGTCTCTGGAGCTCCTGTGCTGTTGTCTTAGCGGGTTTCTTTCTCTTGTCATGTTAGAGGTTGAATCATCCCCTCCTCCTTACAGCAGCAGTCGCCCCCAATGTTCTGCTGTTATGACTGGCAAGACATCTGGGGGTGGAATGGATTCTAATCACGTCTCTTCTGTCTACTCCTCTGTTGCTTCTCTCTTTCTCCCCCATCTCTCCCCTCATTCTCTCTCTCGCTTTCTCCCTCTCCTCCATCTCCTCAGAGGAAGACGAGACGGTCTAAGCTGCCCGACCACAACAGCCAGGACCCCAAGCGGGATGTGGTGCCGTGGGACCGGCAGAACGCCCTGTCGGGGAGGAGCGGGGGCAGATGGAGCAGCCGGCTGCAGACGGGCGGCGCCGCAGCGGCCCGGGGCACCAGCCGACGCAGGAAGCCCCCCGGCGGGCCGAAGGGAGCCCAGGAGCAAGGCATGACGGGGGCCGGAGTGGACGGCGTTCTGCCCCATGACCCCTCCAGCAGCCGCAACTTCAGTGAGGCCAGAGGAGGAGGAGGCGGCGAGGGGGGTGCCAGGCTCCCACCGCCCGTCATACCGGGCGAGCCGGGCAGTGTGGACGGGGTGCCCCAGGCCCCCGGCGGTGACTTTGTGCCCAAATGTGACATCATGGGCAAGGACGCGCTCTCCGCCTTGCACCGCGCCACCACGCAGCAGTGCCGGCAGGAGATCGCCAACCTCGTGTGTCAGCACCAGGCCGGACAGCTGATGCCACAGGCACTCCCTCAGTTCTGCCCTCATCTCGGTGCGTTCACATGCCTCTCTGTGTCTCTCGCTCCCTCTTTCTCTCTCTCTCTCTCTCTCTCACACAGTCTCATCTCTCACACGCACTGCAGGTTTTTAAAGATTTATTAGCACAATTTTCTCTCATTGATACATTTTTTATGGAAAAGGAAAAAAAACACTGCCTCACGACCACATTTGCATGAATATTACATGCGATGCGCCGTCACTGTTCTGTGTCTGAATGTTCTACCCCTGTGCCCAGACACAGTCCAGACTCTTACAAACACACACCCATTCATCTCCGTCAGTCGTTGATTTCTGCAGGTGTTGATGGTGTGTTGTGGTTTGTTTGCTATAGCTGCGAAGATCGTCCTCATTTGTCTGTTTCAGTGTCTCGCACGGCTGTAGCAGAGTGTCTGAGAGCCTCTGCCCGAAGACCAAAAGCCTAACATCTTCCCTGGCCAAGAGGGATTCCCCTTTAGGCTAGTGGATAAGATGTTTGGCGTTTAGCATCTCTTCCCTGCTTTGTCATTTTGTTACCTCTTTTCTCTTTCATTTATTGTTTTCTTTTTATTTGTCATGTACCTGTTTGCACATGCCTGGAATCTGTCCTCTGCATATAACCCATCCCAACCATTAGGTGCTGCGTTCACAGTCACACTAAGGACGACGCCGCATCAGTCTAAAAGTCATCTTCAAACGTAGCCAGATGGAGACATGAAGCTACAAACTGACGACACAGCATGACGCGCTACATATCAAGTCAAGGGCCGTTCACACCGAGCACTTACTATAACTTTGAAAATATACTTAAAAAAATGAATCGTTGTTAAGTCAAGTGGATGGCCACACCACAACTATAACGAATACAATGGTGAACGATATAGTTATAGTGCTCAGTGTCAATGGCCCTTTATGTTGGTTTTTTGTGCTCCAATGATGCAGTTGGTGTGATGCAGTTGAAACATCAATCCAATCATATGTTTTTGTTTCACCCTTTCATTTCTCCTTCTCTTTCTCACCGCAATTCCTGCTCTGGAAGAAGAACTGGTTCTTGCCGTTACCAGCTCCCTGTGCCAGTTAACGTTCTCTCTTTATGCAGTGTGGCTTGAGCAACATTTGAACGGCAACTCTGGAGCAATGTCGCTGACCACGCTTTCCCACCTTGTAGCTTTTGTCACCACTAATGTGAATGTTTAGCATTAGGCTGGAGCATCATGTCTCTAACATGCATGTCTTTTGGTCTTCTAGGAGTGTCCAGTCCAGTTCAGGCAGGCGATGAGCTGGCCAACAGCCTGTCCAAGGTGGAGAACCCTGTGCGGGTGGCCTTTGTCCTCATGGTCCACGGCCGCGCCATCCGCCAGCTCAAACGTCTCATCAAAGCCATATATCACCGCGATCACTACTACTACATACACGTAGACAAGGTAAGCTCTAGTGTGGATTGGACTACTACTGCTGTACTGTACTACACATTTGTAAATGGGTAAACTATTAATTGATGAATGAACACTGAGGATTTTACTGTGTACTACGACTGGACTTTCCCATTCATAGACCCGGTATTGGGAGTCAGACAAACGCACATTATGTCAACAGTCAACACACACGCATACATACACACACACATAGAAAGAGCATCAGTACGATGTAAACACACCTTAATCAAAATGATTAGTCATCGTTGCCATAGCATAAGCCAACCTTTTTATGCCAGCGAGATGATGCCTCAGCGTAGTGTGTGCCCAGACCATTAATGTGTTTACGGGCTGGTTGTTCTCGCGTCAGAGAGGTCAAACGTACCCAGAGGGTCTCGTGTTAATTATTCCTAGTGTAGTGGAGGAAAGTGCCCGTGGTGTGGAACATGACGACCGAGGCAAATGCTACAATGCTAACGTTGAAGCGTCGGATCCCAGGGGCGTTCTAGCGCTGACAAGGCGGCAGATAGTGTGCTCTCTGAGTCTGTACACCTGTGCACCAGCTGGATAGGTCGCTCCCTCAAGCCGCGGGGAGCTGTCTCGGTACAGTCGCGCCGGGACTCGCAGAGAGACTAGTGCATAGCAGTGATGAATGAGGCGTGAGACGGGGCAGTCACCACGGAGACCGCAGAGTCAAGCCCGCCTCATCCGTCTCTGAGGGAAGGGGCCGATTTGAGAGTTGGAGCCGGGAAAAAAAAGAGGAGGAAGAAACGGGTCACGTTGTACTGCTGGAATTAGTCCACCTCCTCCTCCACCACCTCTCTCCACAAACCACCCCTGTTCTCCTGCTGTCTGTTTTCTGCTGAGCAGGCCACTGAGAGGGCTGTGAGTTCAGGACAGCCGGGGCTTAAGCCCTGCCGGCTGCACAGCTCTTTGACCTTCATTCTTTTATTTGGTATTTTTTCAACTTTTCTCATTTGCTCCCTGGTGTTTAATCCCTGTCTTGACAGCTTTTCTCCAGAGTAACCTCTAAGCTCGGTTCTTGGTGGTCCTTATTCGTGTCCTGCTGTCAGAATCCCTATTGCCGTCCTCAAAGTGGGAAATGTACGTTTGCACTTGCAAGACAAATAAATTGAATTGTTTCACTGACCCACATTTCCAGCCCTGATGTCAACACACGCCAGTTCTCCTCGGCTGCCCCAGCAGGGTGGCGGCAACTGATCAGGCTAATGCGGACTCTGTCACCCAGCCAAAGCTAGATTATCCTTTGTGTTGAATGATGCAGTGTCACTTTCCACTCGTTTAACCGCGTGACCCTCTTTGTTGTGAACTCTCGCCAGCGATCCAACTACTTGCACCGGGAGGTCCTGCAGATTGCCCAGGAGTACCCCAACGTGCGCGCCACGCCCTGGCGTATGGTAACCATCTGGGGAGGTGCCAGCCTGCTGAAGGCCTACCTGCGCAGCATGCAGGACCTGCTCTCCATGCTGGAGTGGAAGTGGGACTTTTTCATCAACCTGAGTGCCACAGACTTCCCCACCAGGTTGGTTAACACACGCCAATGCTAACAGGAGTCATTGCTCTGAGCGAATGAACAGAAAGAGGTTTCGGAGGTGAGATGGAGCTTCCTAATTGAACTTCTGTAGTGGTCACTCTGAGTTACGTCTGCACTGCTACCAAACAGTTCTGAGGGTTTTTTAATACTGCCTTTAACCTTTATATTTTAGAGCTGCAACTAGCTATTATATTCTGTAGATTACTTTGTCTATTAATCGAAAATAGTTTTCTTTTGTTAAAAGTGTGAGAAAAGTCTAATTGATTTTGTGTAATTGACAAATTAAAAATAGCAAACAGCAGCTCCACAAGCTCTCGATGCGATGCGTTGTGAGCTATTAAAGTGTTTTTTTTTTTTACAAATGATTGATTATATTGATCAGCTTCCAGCAGCCATATTATATTTACAGTTGGTTTGTAGGTTCATTCCAGTCTAGCCAAAATATATGCGAGTTATTTCTGTGTGCACCAGTGTTGCCAGATTCTGCGAGAGAAGTAAGCAACCAGGCCTATGAATACAAGCCCAAAAGAAGCGACTAAGCTACGGCTATTTGAAAATAGCCGATCTGCAAGCTCAGAGCATGTAGATCGGCTACTTTCAAAATAGGTAATTTTGGAATATTCTTTAAACATTTCAACAATACAAATCTTCTATGGGGGGGTCCCTGGCACTCAATATTTTCAGATGGGGGGGGTGGGGGGGGTTCTGCGGACAAATGCATATTAATCTGGGGGTCTTTGCCATGAAAATGTTTCAGAACCACTGGTTTAACAACTTAAGGAAGCAAGCCCAAATAAGCAACTACACTTTAGAAACAAGCCCCAAAAAACGCAACCCGCAACTACCAATATTTACAAGCAACTTTACAGAAAAACAAGCCCAAAGTCACTTATAATAAGCACACATGGCAACTTGACTGGTCTGCACGTGTGCGTGTTCACGTGTTAAACATCTCCCTGTCACGATACTCAGGCCTGTGTATCCCAGATACACTACCAGGCACACGGTTTGAGATTATGATGATTAGCGCTGCCCTAACCCCTTTATCATCAGTGGCTTAGATTTCCAGTACTGCTTGGTCGGGGATTTGACTCCCTTACTCCGTTGACCTACAGTGACTTTGACTCGGCGAGCTACGAGATAAACAACGGCCCAAATGCATGCCGAATTAAAAGGCCCCGCTGGTAGCTGCATTAATGAACTGTTTTGGCTGTTGATGTACAGAGGCGGCAGTAAATCGCTGCCTTTCTTGTTGATCAGTCCTGGCTGGATGTCTGAGGGCACTGTGAGCCCTTTATCAAGGCAGCGGCCAATCCTCCTGAATTGTCCCCGAGGAGAATAAGTGTGAGCGCTTGCACTCCGTCAAGCCTCTACCTCACTAATTATACAAAATCATCTCTCACTCCCTTTTTATGCAGCTGGAGAAAATCAAGCATATAAGACTCCCTAACCAAGTTGGCAAAACGAATTTGGCATCACTTGTTTCTAGATGATGGTATTCAAATTATCCCTCCCATCCCCCCATACGCACACAGTTGTCCCCCATATTTCAGAAGGCATTTTATTTCTGTCCGAATACTCGTTTGTTTTTTGTTTAGTTTTTTTCTCATCATTTCTGTTCCCTTCCCTTCTTTATCTTGTCAACTTCCCACAGGACTAACGATGAACTTGTGGCTTTCCTGTCACAGCACAGAGACCGGAACTTCCTCAAGTCCCACGGTAGAGAGAACGCCAGGTGAGAGCTGTCACAGGTAGCACGCACATCTCTGATTCACATTATTGTCCACCTCAACCCATTCTACAAATGTCTTCTAAATCCTAACGGTTTCTGAAAAACCTATGTTGCTCTATATCGTCGCTGTCGGGCCGAAACCTCTTATCTCCATATTTTAACTTTTTGTGTTTTTTTCTCCCATAAATTAACGCCCTACTTGATCATACTACAGCGTCACACAACAAACGCCGTCACATCAAAAGTAGCAGATCCACAAGCTCGCGTTTTGATCTTGTAGATGTGCTTCTGACATAGGAAGCAATTTCAAGATGTCTGTTTGGGCTCAGATAGCTTGTGACGAGCTTTACCATCATTATGTACTTCATTACCTTATTGTACCATAATGTTATGGTCTAAATGATTCACAGAGATCAAACGATCTAAAGAATGAATGGTTATGTCGTACAATAATCGTTACTTGCAGCCCCTAGTGCCGTGTTTTGAAGAGGTCCCTCGCTGTGTTCCAGGTTCATAAAGAAGCAGGGATTGGATCGTCTCTTCCACGAGTGCGACAACCACATGTGGCGACTGGGCGAGCGCAGCATCCCAGACGGCCTGGAGGTGTCGGGAGGCTCCGACTGGTTCTCGCTCACCCACCGCTTTGTGGAGTATGTGGTCACCTCCCAGGACAAGCTGGTGTCCGGCCTCAAGCAGTTCTACACGTACGCACTGCTCCCTGCCGAGGTAAGTTCACACCTCCCCTCAGACTGACACACACACACACACACACACACACACACACACACACACACACACACACACACACACACACACACACACACCTTCTGAAGCTGAGACAGACAGCTCAATAAACAAGTCTGTCATATAGGGTCTTTCCTCCCACTGGGGAGAAAGACGGGACACATTAGGCTGCATAATTGCTGATACCGATGTTGTCAGAAATGTCAAATCATTGATTTATCAGCCGGGCTCTACATTCAGGTAGAGCACCAGACTGTCAGACTGAAGGGGGAGTCACATTGCGTTTGCCTGTTTTGCTTACCTGGATGAGTGGTTTAGCATTTAGAACGGGGACCGAACGATTTGTCTTGCCGTTGCGGCAGGCCATCGTCGAAGTGTCACCGCGAGTCGGCGTGTTGGAAATATTTGATATACAGGTTTTGCTTTGTTTAGAGTAGACAGGCCTGCTATTAGGGAAACTGAGAACGGACAGGAGGAAAGAGATGCAACACAGGTCTCCAGCTGAAATCGAACCAGGAACGTTGCAATTATGTGGTCAACGTTCATCTACCAGCACGCCTCTGACTATTGAGAATGTTTTATTTTTTTATTAGTAAAATATTACAAAAACATTTACTTACATTTTTCCAGTCAAGTATCTGCCAGATATTGTACAATTTGAGGGCACCACCCCAGCTTGTAGAATAGAGGATTATTACTATTGTCAGATGATGTGTACTATCTTTAATCCATAAAGTGAAGATCAAGGGACCTTCCATTTAAGCCACCTAAGTCATCTCACCAAAAGAGTTGTAAAACATTTTACAATTTTAGCATTGCATATTATGTGAAGGTCTCGTGGAGCAGCCCAAGTAACAGAATGGTCTGTTGTTATCTTTTGAACCTCAGGGGAAAGACATAAATGACAAATTCAAAGGTTGAGGTTTACAGTGAGATCTCTGCTCACCTAGTCTTTGTCTCATTGCACAGCGTTACAGAAGTGTTGTTCTTCCTCTCTCACAGTCGTTCTTCCACACGGTGCTGGGAAACAGCCACATGTGTGACACGCTGGTGGACAACAATCTGCGTGTCACCAACTGGAACCGCAAGCTGGGCTGTAAGTGCCAGTACAAGCACATCGTGGACTGGTGCGGCTGCTCTCCCAACGACTTCAAACCGCAAGACCTCATCCGGATCCAGGTCAGTCTCAGCCAGATGGGGTGCTGCTGTGGAACTGCAGTTACTATGAATAGCTGCTTTTCTTTCACTTCAGCTGGCTGTGAGAGAAACCGGCAAAAATAAATGATCCCCCGAAAGAAGCAGCTTGATACTCAAAATCATATTTTCGACTGTATTTTATTCAGAACAATCTAAATGTAGTCACATTTCTGTAAAGTAACTGATTGACTTGAACAACAACACAGTTGAACAACATACCTGATTTACTTGCAACTGGTTGCACATTTATTTCCTTTATTTGCCTAGTGGCAGTGTGCAAAAGAAATCTGGCGCTGCATGGTCAGTCCAGCATTTTGTAAGATTAGCTCTGGACACCCAAACCCACTCACAGACCCATCCTCTTACAGATGGCTAGACTCCTGCAGAGCCATGCCGTGAAAATAACTTATTTCATTTCAACTTCTTTTAATTTGTTTTTAACATTGTTTATTTAATCATATTGAAGAAGTCTAGCACCTGACTTTAATGCCTGTCATGTCTTTTACAGCAACTGACACGGCCCACATTCTTTGCCCGTAAGTTTGAGTCCATGGTGAACCAGGAGGCCATCGACATCCTGGACACCCACCTGTATGGCCACTATGCCCCGGGCACGGCAGCCATCAAGGCCTACTGGGAGACCCTGTTTGAGCGTGAAGACGGGGTAGGATCGCTCAGTGATGTGGCCCTCACCGCTTACTCCTCATTCTTTCGCCTTGGACTCAAGAGTCTGGAGACAACGCAGAGCAAGCTGGAGGCCTGCAGGTCAGTTTGCAGCACCGCAGCTGACCTTCTGTGTTATCTTTGCATACCTATTGTGAAGTTTGTTGAACTCATAGTCAGTGGTGGGAAAAGTACTCATACTTTTTGCTTAAGTAAAAGTAGCAATACTGCAATGCAGAAATGTTACAAGTGAAAGTCTGGAATTCAAAATTGACTTGAGTAAAAGTACAAAAGTATTGGTATCAAAATGTACTTAAAGGAGAGATCCGGCCATTTTAAGTGTTATCTTTGATGTGTCACTAATCACTCACCAACATCGAAAGGGCCGTTGAGTTATTCCAGATCTGCCCCTGTTGTCCATTCTGCAGACCCCTTACAGAGGCACACATTTACCGCCGGGCCCGTAGTTCTACGGGCCGTTAAATCCAACGCTTAAGCGCCGATCCCGTAGCCTACGGGCTGTGGTGCTTTTTCCTTTTTTTCGAATTTCTTTTTTTTTTTCAATTTTCCGGTACGGCACATTTCATTGTAACACCACCGGAAACAGAATTATTTGGGATCCGGTTTTGACGATCACGCCGGCTCCCATTCTAAAGTCTACACTGAAACGCCATTTTCTTCGATTGTAGTTTTTCTCCTCGCTGATCACTGTTTAACATAAACCGTTCTAACTCAACAATGGATGCCCCGTTTGACACGTGGTTTGGACTGGTAGACACAGGGAGATGTCCGCGATGTTTACAAACAGTGCACAGATCAATCTTAAGGATTTTAACGACGTCTATGGCGACGTGAAAAAAACAAAAAACAACAATAAAACGTTGGCACTGGTGAGTACATTATGAGATTAACCTCTGGCGGTCAATGTGTTAATGTATGTTTTGTAATAATAATCAAAATCTACAAAGTAACTAATAACTAAAGTTTTCAAATAATTGTAGTGGAGTAGAAGTACAATATTTGCCTCTTGAGATGTATTGTTGTGGAGTAAAAGTACTGAAAACTAGAAATACTCCAGTAAAGTCAAAATACCTCAAAATTGTACTTAAGTACAGTACTTGAGTAAATGTACTTAGTTACTTTACACCACTGCTCATGGTAAACAAAGAAAATAGAGAGGGAGAAAAAAACATGACTGATCTTCTGATATCCCTCCCCTCAGGTACGAACCGATGAGCCACCCTGTGGCGGTGCACGTGTACTTCTACGATGACCGCTTTCAGGGATACCTGCTGCGACAGGAAGTCCAGAACGTGAAGTCAAAGGTCAGGGAGACGGTTGAGGTGTGGGCGGTGCCTCAGGCCACGCTGGTGCTGGAGACCAACCTCAAGGAGTTTGAGAGGCTCAAGAACCTGGAGGTAAAAGATGGCTTTGATCTCCTGGTCGAAAGATGCAGATGATGCCACCTCGGCTTCTTCTGTTGGACACGATCAAAGGCTGCGTTGGGTCCAGGCTCCAGGCTACGCTGTCTTAACTCATTTCCTGCCAGAATTATTTCAGATTTTTGGCTGTAGACTGCCAGAGATTTTCCATTGAAAAAAAAAATTCTCAGGAGCCGAGATACAGATCTTTTAAGTTAACAATGAAGTGGATAGGAGTTTAAATCTTTGATATATCATATCTCCTTGGTCTTTGGGTCTAAAAATAAGAAAAAAACGAAAAAAAAAAAAAAAGATCTGCGTCTTTGGCAGCCAGGCGAGAAATTAAATAGAACGCAGATATGCGTCTTTGGCAGCCAATGTGTTAAGTTCAGCATCGAAGTTGCTATCACAGCTGAAAAAATTTAATTAAATATAGTGTGCTCCGAGAAAACTGCTAAGGGAAAGAAACTTGGTTTGAAGATTACCGCCTTGATATTGGTTTCAAGGTAACAGGCTTGATCTAGGCAAAATTTTACTTTGATGTTTAATACAACACACCTAAAGAGAGAGAAAATTGTTTATTCCACTCCATCCTTTGGACCCTATACACTTAAACTGCATAAAAGTTTAAAAGTTCTGTGACCGAGAAGCACTGTATTATACAAACTATATGTCATAATGTGTTGTCGTGGACATTGCCGGCCGTACGTTCATTTTGTACCCGTGTCGCTGACAGATTGGTACAGACTGGGATCCCAAGGAGAGAATCTTCCGCAACTTCGGCGGGGTGATCGGTCCGCTCGATGAGCCGGTCGCCGTGCAGAAGTGGGCCCGCGGGCCCAACCTCACGGCCACCATCGTGTGGGTGGACCCGGCCCAGGTGGTGGCGGCCTCCTACGACATCAGCGTGGACGTGGACGCGGAGTACACCCAGTACCGGCCCCCGCTGCAGCGCCCCCTACGGCCCGGCACCTGGACGGTGCGGGTGCTCAGGCAGTGGGAGCGCGTGGCGGAAGTCCGCTTCCTCGTTATGCCTTTGGCCTTCAAAGGAAAGGAGCCGCTACGCAAAGGTGATTTTTTTGTTTGTTTGTTTTTGCAGTTCGGTTTACAACCTCCAGTAAAGATTTAGGAGATTAGATCAACGATTCACAACCTGTGGGCCGTGAGGATATTGCAAGTGGGCCCCCAAATAACTGGCAAAACACCAAGATTTGAATGGTAATATAACATTTATATAAAAAGTCATGGTTTAAAATGACCAAAAGTCATGGTTTAACGTGACCAAATGGCTTAAAACCTTGAAAAATCTGTTTTCATTGTGATACGAATAAATAGGAACTTAAAAAGTATACTATGTTAGTTCCATTGATCCAAGCTGGAATATAATCAATTGATTCATCATTAAAATAAACTTTGAGATTTTCAAGTGACCCCTTAGATCAGCGCTACTCAACCCGGCCCCAACGCAGCGTCTTGGCGGCCCCTCATGGTCAAAAAAAAAAAAAAAAGGGTTTTCTTTTTAATTTTTTTTAAGCACAGGATAAAAATATACATTTCCGTTCAAATATATGGGTTGCAATTTTTTTTTTCAAAAACAAACATAAATTGTTACAGGTATAATGCATAGTTTTCTATGCATTTCAGTTTTTTGGGGGGGGGTTGACCCCCATTTTTTTCCCTTATTTCAATCTCTGGGAGTTGGCAACCCTAACCTTGCCATACCTTAGCTTTTGCTGAACTGATGCCACTGGACATACACACAAAATAAACAGGTACAGTGAAAAGAATATGATGTCAAAATGTACATTTTCTCCATAACAATAACAATGCGTAGTGTGTGTTACAAAATCGAAAAATCCAAAATAGGACCGTCATTTTTAGCTTGCGGCCCCTTGGACTTTTGGTATTTTGCTGAGTGGCCCCTGAGCCATCTTAAGTTGAGTAGCCCTGCCTTAGATCATATTTGAGGAGGTTTGGGTTGTGTAGTTACCTTGCCATGATGTAAATTCATTTCTCCATTGACTAGAAATTGATCATTTCAAATATGCTCTTCATTGACTTGCATTGTACAGTGAAGAGGTCTTTTAGCCTGTAAACGAACGCAAACAAAGTTGATTCTGACGGATTAGAACATTACCAAACCCAGTACTGTTTGTTTCTTTTATAAAAATGTCAACTTCCTGTTGATATAGCTATTTTTATTAAGAAGAAAACACGGACTGGATCCGCGGATCTGGATCCGGATCTTCAAATTGTAAAATCAACAGGAAGTTGACATTTTAATAATAAAAAAAAAAACAGTACTGGGGTTTGTGATGTTCTATATTGTCAGAATCAGCTTAGTTTGCATTCGTTTACGGGCTGAAAAAGAGCCTCCAGAGTGGTTTTGCCGTACAATGTTGCTATAACATCAGTGATTCTCAAACTTTTTTCATGTCAAGGACCCCCAAAATTATATGTATTTGGCCGCGGACCCCCATCTTAAAAAAATTTCTTCCAGGCCCCCCCCAGAAGCAAAAATTTGAGTTAAAAATGTTCGCTCTAAAAAATATATATAAATATATATACTCTGTGAGCTTGTAGATCTGCTATTTTTGAATAGCCAAAGAAAGCTAAAATTACACACAGATGCGTTCCCGGGTTTAATGGCTTAAGCTATAAATGGTTATGTCCGTTCTCCTTGTATTATGATGTTCCTCACCTTTTTCGTTTGTCTGTTGCAGAAGAGGACAGCTGGCTCCACTCGGGTCCCCCGGGTAACCTCTACCTGGAGCAGGGCTTCCAGCAGCTGAGCTCTATGCTGAAGCTGCCTCCCCAGGAGCCGGCCCTGCAGGAGGCCCAGCGCAGGGCCCAGCTGGTGGGCAAGCCCCTGGACGCCTGGGTGGACAGCAGCGTGGGGGGCTTCTGGGTGACGGGGGACCTGTGTGCCACGCAGACCTCCTCCTGCCCGGCCCTGGGGCCCTGTACCAAGTCCTCCTGGAGCTCATTGTCCCCAGACCCCAAGTCTGAACTGGGGCCCGTCAAAAGTGATGGCCGTATCAGGTAGCCAGCGGAGAGCAAAAGAGACGATTAGACTTTTAACACAACACGTGCGAACAGTGGCAGAGCGTCGGAGCTCTGGAAGAGGACCTTTGTGAACGCCGGGATGCTAAAGGTCTCTAAAGGTCGGCTCAGAACCCGACAACACTTCAAAACAAACGAGGTGTATTCCAACGCTGGAGAGTCGAGACGATCTCAGTGAAGTGGCAATATGGACTGAGAGGAAGACACGCCTGCTGGAAATTTGCACATAAATGACTGCGAGAGCAAAGACATGACGTTTTGCGTCGTCTTATCTGGTTAACATGGCTGTCTGGTGTATTATTCCGTTTTCCTGCTGGAAACACAAGTCCTCAAGTCGGGGACTGTCTGGTTTGGACTTTGACGAGGGCTCTCCGCACATGTTTAGAACTCTGTTTTCCACGCACAGTTTAAATCCTCCTCTCCTGTACGGAATCAGAAAGCGGGTCGTCAGAATTCAGTGTCACACTCACTGCTGTGTTCTTTCTGAAGTTCAGAGGAGGGGAGCGGGGCCTTTGAACCATGTTATCATGCTTATTTTGAAGCATTGTTAGGTGAGCGTAGGGACCGGGAGCAGACAGATGAAGTGCACTTTACTGTAAGATTATGATGTTAACACAGAGGTCACATCAGCAGCAGCCACGTGAGGAAGAGGAGCAGAAGGTGAAAAGTCACAGGTAACGCGTCGGACGACATCCTCGCCCTTTCACTTCACAGTAGGTATCTAAAGTGCTGCTTTAAGGTTTACATTTGCAGCACTCACTATTGCACAGACACATCAGCAATTACCTGGACGTGTAATCTCTCTGGTTTAGGAATAGCACGGAATTGGTCCCGTCTTGTCAAACAAAATGTGTCAGTTTTAGAGGGTTTTGTTTTATTTTTCTTCCATTGATGGTTCTCTGTTTACTGTGACATATTTTTGAATGTGTGATTTTAGATTTTTTTTTTTTTGTCCGAGTGTCTTGAATGGACTGTGACATAATTCAAGGCGTTTGATGTCCATCACTGCAAACAAAGAGTTTGTTTGCCTTGTCAGAGGAAGTGCCTAAACTGATGCAGCATAAAGGCTGCAAATGGGATGGCTCTGTTTGAAATAACAAAGAGAGAAAAAGCTCTGACAAAAGATGAAGAAAACCTTTTTTTAATTTTATTTTTAAAAACGGGCCTGGTTGGATTTCACATTACTACATACCTCCCGATGAGTTTAAAATGCAGTATTGGTATAGTATCTGTACGTTTACCCATATGGCAAATAGCCTTTCACAGGCATTTTTATGTTTTTTATTTGAACGTAAAAGTCCTCCAGCCCAAAAGTGGACAATGTGATAGTTTGCTCAGCCTAGTGGAGAAAATCTATGCTGCCTTTATTTAGTCTGTACGATCAATTGTTTACCATGGAATAATAGCTTCAAGAGATGTGCAATTAATGCCTTTTTTTAGACAGATTATGCCCCTCCTCTCTCCCCTTGTCCTGAGTGTCTTAGTTTATAATATAATTGTTTTAAAACTAGTTTTACCCCCCCCTCTCTACTATGTTGTTGATAGTCTTGACACAATGAGTTTTCAAGTGACCTTGTTTACCTTGCACAGCACACACTCTCTTTCAGCGAAGCTCTGCCGGTTTCACTGAAACGAGAATGCAGACCAGTGGGGTTTTAAAAAGAGTGAAATATCGATTATTTTTCTATACACGTTGAGAGGAAAGACTCCATTCAGACCATTCGTCCTCACCGCTCCGTTTGATGGTTGGGAGCCATTACTGTCTGTTGTGTTCTAGTGTTGGACAGCCAGCCACCATCCCTTCGTTTGGAAATGACTTATCCTGAGAGGAGGTTGG
The DNA here is from genome assembly GCF_963280865.1 of Gymnoscopelus braueri. Lineage (NCBI taxonomy): Eukaryota > Metazoa > Chordata > Actinopteri > Myctophiformes > Myctophidae > Gymnoscopelus > Gymnoscopelus braueri. The sequence continues at coordinate 35,842,550 of NC_137615.1, read as the reverse complement.
AGAGGTGGTTTGCTGTATTATACACAGTGGTGGAAAAAGTACTAACATTTTTTTACTCAAGTAAAAGTATCAATACTGCAATATTAGAAATACTCCGTTACAAGTAAACGTCCAGAATTGAAAATGTACTTGAGTAAAAGTATTAACGTATTGGCATCAAAATGTACCAAAAATAAAAGTACACATTATGCAGAATGTCCCATTTCAAGTTTTCAAATATATAAACATCTTTTGAAAATAGCCGATCTACAAGCTCACCCATTGTGAGCTTGTAGATCGGCTATTTTCAAATGGCCGAAATGTATATAGGGCTGAAGTGGTAAATGTATGTTTTGTAATAATAATCAAAATCTACAAAGTAACTAGTAACTGAAGTGTTCAAATAATTGTAGTGGAGTAAAAGTACAATATTTGGATCCGAGATGTAGTGAAATAAAAGTATTGGAAATTTGAAATACTCAAGTAAAGTACTCAAACAAATACCTCAAAATTGTACTTAAGTAAATCTACTTAGTTACTTTCCACCACTGATTATACAACCACAGCCCGGTTAGTGAGTCATCACAGGCTAAAGCCTGATTTATACTTTGTCGTGCAACGGCGCTGTGCACCGTAAAATGGCCGATCTACAAGCTCACTGAGAGTTGCGTACACATCGCGAGAATGTAGATCGGCCATTTTCGCCGCACGATAATGTCATACGACAAAGCATAAATGAAGCATTATAATGACAGGCACGCTTGTCTCTTCTAAGTTCTGTGTAGTAGACAGCTTTTAGCCTATCCCACTGTGTCACTGGGGAAGACGGGACACATCTTGAATGATGGCTCAATAAAGTGAAAGGAAGACCTAAATGACCCTGCTGTCCTGTGGTATTATTTCATTCATGTTGACACTTTTGAAAGGAATTACATTAGCCCGGAGCATCCTGGCCTGATGTAAATTCTCTCTACAAATTAGGCTGCTCTCTACATCACCGGGGTGATGAAGTGTTTTCAATGGTGTTCTACGCCAGTGGTTCGCAACCTGTGGGTCTGGGTCCCCTCATGATTTTGGGGAGGTCCCCAGATGACTGAAGTGACAATTTAAGGGCTTTTAAGACCTTTTTTAAATAACCTCAAGAAGAAAAGACATTGGCCAAATTGTCAAAATATAGGAGAGTCAAAGATTTTGAAAATAGCTGATCTACAAGCTCACGACGCCTCGCAACACAAGGCGTTGTGAGCTTGTTGATCTGCTATTTTCTACATTCCAAGGGCTTGTCAGGGTGGGGACCCCCCAGTTCAAATATGATTATTTTGGGGGGTCGCGGCCTGAAAAGGTTGAGAACCACTATTCTACACCACAATTCACTGGTCTTCAGTGTGGGGGGACCGAGTGGGGGCTCCACTGCATCCCAGCTAGCTATGGAACCAAATGGACCCTTAAGGGTCTGTAACTCACTGTGCGTAATTGGAACCAACTGGACCCGTTTGTACACTCTGGAGTTAAATTAATAGGATTTTACAGAGTAGATGGGGTTCCTGGAGATAACGATCATCAAATGGGAGTCTAGTCTGTGGCCTGATGCATATTAAGCCATTAAGACCGGGAACCGTGTCATTTTAGATTTTAGCTATAACCTTTATTTTATACTTTGGCTATTCAAAAATAGCAGATCTACAAGCTCATAGCGTGGCACTCGGTGCCGCGCTATGAGTGCGGCACCCAGTTTTCAGTACTTTTACTAATACTCCACTACATCTCGGAGAGGCAAATATTGTGCTTTTACTCCACTACAATTATATGAAAACTTTAGTTACTAGTTACTTTGTAGATTTTTTATTATTATTACAAAACATACATTAACCACTGTACATTTTGGCCATTTGAAAATAGACTATCTACAAGCTTGTAGATATGCTATTTTCAGAAGATTTGTATACATTTGAAAACTTGTGTGAAATGGGACAGGGTGAGAACGGGTGCCAGACCCCAGAGCGAGACACAAGTTGCTCTGTTTTAATGGACATGAATGACTATGAACTAAAACTTAAGTGAATGAGAACTACAGCAACGTGTGAAGAGTCCCCCATAGCCCTGAGAGGAGGGGGGAAATTGAGTCTCCCATAGCCTTGAGGAGGGGGGAAATATATTCATATTTATATGAACCCCCTCCTTCCATAGCCTGAGAGGAGGGGAGAAATGTGCGACTGAGATTCTCCCAGCCGTCCAAAGCACCATGAGGATTGAGGAGCTTGGAGAGGAGGGAGGAAATGTAACGGAGAGCAGTCCTCTGTTACTCATGTTTGCACAATAACCCTTATTTATTGAACAGCACATTTGCACTTTTATTAATTTGCACAGTTTACCTTAATAGTGCAATATGGAGAGTGCAATATATTTGCAGTGATGTTTTATTGTTGAGTTTGATTGAATGCTTAACATTACCTGTCATGTGTTTCAGTAGATTGCCTAGTCAGAATGGGGGGGTTGTGATGTGGGTTTGCAATTGCTAATATTTATATTGTAGTATAGTATGAAGGATAAAGAATCATTCATTTTGTAGTTCATAGAGATTTGTAATATGTCTGCTGTCCGGCAGAAACCAACTAACTCCAAAATGTTTATTTTTCAGGAAATGAAAGAAGTTTTGTTCATCATAGATAAGAACAGCTGAATGGACCCCCAAGCTCACAATGAGGTTGGAGGTCAAAAGGGGGCGGAGCCTGGAGTCAGCAAAACCAGCTAACTCCAGTGGAGTTAGCTGGTTTTGCAGAAAGTTTGAAGATCCAGAGCTCAAAAAAGGTTGAGAACCACTGATCTATTCCTTCCTCACAGTTACCCTTATTCTGTTCTCTTACTTTATCCAATCTTCCATATTAAACTCATGTTAACTGATATACTGATTTATGAGTGATTTATCACTCATTTTTTTTATGAGTGAGCACACACATGCGATTACATGGGCACATTTAATTCCTAATGATGATGAGTCAACCAGGCAATCCGGTGCACTTCCCCTTCTTGAGATTCTAACTCCCTTTTTCTGTGGAATTTCTTGACCTCCAACTTCCCAGTAAATTTCTAAATTGACACGCATGCAGGTCATTCAGTGCACTGTTTCTCAACTTTCACTTTCCTACATTACTGAATGCATGGACAGGGACCACACAATACCTTCACGGACCACCAGTTGAAAACCCCTGCTCTATAGCAATGACTATCAGAATAGAGCTCCAGGGTTGGGGGTAGTTATCAGTGAAACAGGGTTATCAAGCTGTGGGCTATAGCGCACAGGAGCACATTGAGAATGCATTGAAATGGCAAAGGGGCGGGCCTATGGCTACACAGGACTCTTGAACCTGATTGTGACATTCGGTACGTGGTTTGAAGACACCACTTTTGGTGTAACACCTAACAATGGCCAGTCACATCTTTTAGAGTTACATGGTAGAATAAACATTTTCGCCTCATTGCACATAATGGACGAGCCGTCACTGCAATTATAAGATGTCTGTGGGGCTAAACCTGATTAACTAAAGCATCTCAGGGGTTGGCTTCCTGCTGATGAAGACCCTCATGTTGCCATAGAAACATCATCAGGACCTCTATCCTTGCTGTACCTCTACCCCTGTGACAGATCAAAACCTCGCTCCCTTCACCGACACACTGCCCACATGTTGCCCCCCGCCGGTTGCCTCTGTCTTTTCCCCTATAAACAAGTCCATTGTAAGGAGTTAACGTGCCTGCATCAATATTTAATGAAGAGACATTCAATGGTAATCGTGGGTGGTTTTGCATCGGCCTGTGGCAGGCCCGGCCATCTCTGCTTCCACAGCTTCCCACAGAGCTACTCTTCCAGTGAGTCATGCAAGGCTGTAGGCCTTCGCCTCAAGGCTGCATCTGCCTTTTTCACACTGGTAGAAGGAGACCAGTCCTAACAGACACACACAGACATCAGCGGTTGAAGCATTCATTCAGTCAATGATCGCCTGTGGCTATAACTAGACCCTGCATCCAGCAAGAGACAGATTTCACAGATTGAATCGTGTTTTCACGCATGAGGTTTTATTTTTGCTGCTTTAAAAAAAATGATCATACACTCTCATCGCTCAGGAATGTATACTGGCAACTAACTTAAAATAACAAAGCCAGGCCTGGGCCACAGCGTGGCGGTCCAGGCACCCCAGGCTGCAATGCTGAGAACATGTCGCGGGTTCGAGTCCCGAATCCCGATGACCTTTGCTGTGTGTCACTCCCCATCTCTCTCACCATTTCCTGTCAGTCTATTGTCCTATAAATAAAGGCATAAAAAAATGCCCAAAAAGACAAATATTTAAAGTAACAAAGCCAAAATGTTGCGTGTTTACAACCATTATTTGAAATTTAATAGCTGACTGTGTCTTGTTCGAGGAGGTTTTCGAAGCCTGATCAAGTCGTTTCAAAAGGTCTGTGCCGGTTGTCTCTTCTTTGTCTCTTCTGATAAAGGTCAGCCTCTTAATCAGCACCTCAGTACTTCTAAGAACCACACCTGCTCACATTTTCAGCCCCCACATCCGTTAGAAATGACTCGGCGATTCAACGTAATTTTAAGCATGATTTATAGCTCAGAACCTGACGCATCACGTTGTGCTGTGAGGTTGTAGATCGTCTATTTTCGGCCCGCAACACGGCCATACGATGGAGTCTACGTTATCTAAGATTGGACATAAGACGTGGTCAGTGTAAGTGGGCCTGCTGGGCTGGTGTGGTGGGGGGGGCCTGGGGGGTGATATGTCAATGAAACCACTACCGAGGGACCCATGGGGGCCGTGGTACGGAGGGCAGTGACGTGACAATAACCATGGCGACAAGGCCAATTGACGCCTACTGCAGCGTGCTGCAGCAGAACCCCTATTGGGATGATACATGACCCTCAGTCACTACAACCCTGTCTCAATGTTTGTATGTATCTGTGTGTGCATGGTCTATTAGAGAGAGAGTGTGTGTGTGTGTGTGTGTGTGTGCGTGCGTGCGTGCGTGCGTGCGTGCGTGCGTGCGTGCGTGCGTGTGTGCAGAGAGAGAGAGCTTCATGTCACGGTTCTCCAGATGAGTGGGCATTCAGTAAGACCTGAGGCCGATTTTACAAATGTCTTCTAAATCAGCAGTTCTCACACTTTCATTTCATTTTTCAGAAATCTCTTGGGCCGGTTTTAATGGTTTAAACACATTTCCTGAAAATATAGCAAACTTTCTCAAAACTTCCACCAATCAACACTGAATTCAAAAGCATGTTCTCTAGCTAGCTCGAGCTCTTCATCAAAACCGTATTTTGGCATCAAAACACTGAACACTTTGGTGTTTGGTCAATTTACTTCCATAAAAATAGTTTAGATAATGTTTTAGAATCATAATGACGTTACATAATATTGAAATGTATAAAATTGTGCTACGAATCTTTGAGAGGACAAATTGACCCATTTTGGCAATGCACACACTAATGGCCCTGATGAAGAACACTTGGCAGATTGCGATCACATATCTTCCAGGGCCACGCTGAAAAATAAGTCTTTGACTGGATTAAAGAAAGGTGAATGAATAATGCAGAAAAGTGTGGATGCTCAATTAACCAGATTGAAACTTAACATCGTCCCAAATTATAACACAGTTTAACCGCTATGGTCCATATCTTCCTCTGTGGGGTGTTGATGATGTTGAGGAGTGAATCAAGAAATATAACCTACTGTACTCGCTTGCTTGCATAACAGCCACAAGCTCTTTCACCCTGTCAGGTTCAAATGGAACCTGAAAAACGTGTTTCACGATGGTTGCACTTTAGGACACAGTCAATTTGATAAGCTGACACTATGAAGTGTTTATTGTCTTGAATGACTCTGCTTTGGATTTCCTAGCATTATTTGCCGCAAGCAACTTAGACGCTATCTGCATCTAAGTTGCAACACCCTTCATGAAACGGAAAAGTCCTATATGATTGCGTTAATCAGCGCTAATATACGTTAATACGCATTAAAACCGGGAAAGCATCTGTGTCATTTTAGATTTTAGCATTGGCTATTCAAAAATAGCAGATATACAAGCTCACACCGCATGCCGCGCTATGAGCTTGTACATCTGCTATTTTTGAACATTTTTAAAAAATATTTAAAGTGTGACAACTACTGATTTAGAAGGCATTCGTATAAACGGCCTCAAGGTCTTAACGGGTTAAATATATAACCAATATTGCACCTCTATTGACAGCTTGGATTATCCTCTTTGTCTCTGTCAAGAAATAAAATCCACCGTTGTAGTGTTATGAGCAATTGCAGATTGCAAGTTGCTTGCGGCTAGAGCATTGGATAGCACCATATGTCTTGTTCTGTAGTAAATGTGTGGCCTCAGCCTCCCCTTGGCGGTAGTCTCTCAATTCTGTGAAAAAAAATCCCATGAAGCTACATTACTGTAGTGTAAAGAGTATAGAAGATTTACTGAAGTGGTTAGGCTTACCTATTCTCATCTCCAAAAGTCTGGATAACAGCCATGTTCAATCCATGGTTGATACAGTGACATAGTCGACTAATGTCTCTCATATTTCATTCAACCTTCTTCCTCTTCCTCTTCCATATCCTTGTTCCTTGTCCTCCTATTGCTCTCCCTCTCTCTGCTAGCTGTGCTTCCATTGTTTCAAACACAGAAGCTACCTGATATGCCTCTTTTATGTTATAAATGAATAAATAAATAGCAGTTAGACCAATTGGCGTCTAACTGGTCTCTAACTGGTTGTGGCACTTTGGAGGTCAGTGTTTTCCATGTGAATAAAAAGGATGATAAGTATGATAATTGTGCTAAATGATAGGATCTGTGTAGAGTTGTACAAAAATGGGATTTAGAATTGCTGTTTGTGTGAAACCAAAAGTAACTAACATCATTATTTGTCAATGCATTAGCTTCAGGTTTTCACCATTGTGGTGTATGTATAGTTCCAGTTTTTGTGTGTAAAACACATTGAGAAAAACTGTACAATCCTCTCCCTGGGGGTGAAGGGCAGGCACACAGGGAGAGAGCATCAGCCTTGCATTTGAGTAGCCATACTGCGACGCCACACAGGCGGTTGGCTCTCGTTTGTGTATTCACATATTCCACTCAGCGGTCTGACTTTCACCCACGGCCACGGGGCATTTTACCCAGCCTCCACCCATCAGAATGCATTACAGAGCATCATACCCTGTCGGGCCTGTGCAGAGGCCTGTGCAACAGATGAGCATGTAAGCAGTAATTTGCCCCCGTTGCAGAATCATGCAGCATGCTGGCCCACGGCCCACACCGACCAGGCAGCAGTGCTGAACGGACCAATGTCGCACTTCTTTCTCCTTTTCAATGTTTCTCTCTGTCTATGCCAGAGGTTCTCAAACATTGTATTTTATTTCAAGGACCCCCGTATTGGTATGCATTAGACCAATAGTTCTCAAACTTTTACATTTCAAGGTCTCCCCTTAACTCTGGAACCAAAATGGACCCTAATGGGTCCATTTGGGTCCATTTGTATACGGTCAGAGTTACAGACTTGTAAGGGTCCATTTAGACCCCCTTACCAAAGGAACCCAGAGAGTCCCTGGAATCCACTTTGAAAACCACTGCATTAGACCACGGACCCCCATGACTGCATTTGTACAAAGTTACTGACCTGCAGGGGTCCATTTAGTTCCTAACTAATCTATGATTTAGCTTGGGGGACCCCCTGGAACCACCTCAAGGACCCCTAGGTGACCCAGACCTCACTTTGAACATACACGCACGCACGCGCACGCACACACACACACACAAGCAGGGAGGACACATCTCTGCTGGTACAATACGACCAGCGGTCATACAATATGATGGAGGGGATTGGCTTCATGGCGAGCATCACCTTAGTTCAAGACCACACAGTACAATCCTCAATGTTCATTTCACTCTGACAGTGTAGGCTACAAGTGTAATAAAACGGACCAGCAAGGGTCAGTTTAATTACATTTGTACACGCTAAGTTACAAATGGATATAGAATTAACTCTTCCGCTCCTCCTCGCTCTTCTCTGTCTTTCTGCAAAATAAATGCACTGTGTGCACGCTTTCACCCGCTCTCTTGCTCTCTTATCAGTTGTTCTATCCTGCCTTTCTCCTTCCCCTCCCCTCCCCTCCCTCCCCCTTACACTGCGGTTGAACCTAAGGGTCATGATGAAACCAAGCCAATATCTTCTCCTTCCCCTCTGTCTGGTGTCTGTGGTACAAGGTGACGGCCTGCGTTCGACAAACCGGTCGCGTGTTTTAAATGACTGTGAATATATATAGCGAGTGCCATAGCAGAAGGGGCTGTGTGCTTTTGGATGTTTAGTTTTTTTTGCAAATATGTTTTAAATCGGGTGATTTTCTGCCTTATATACATATGGAAGGGTTTTTGTTCAATCTTCTCATAGAGAAATCCAAAGACTGTGAAAGATGCATGGGGTTCACTTAGTGCATGGTGCAACACATCACATTCTGTATGAGCCATGACTGTGGCTTTCTGCTGGTGATTATTAATGTGTATATGCTATATATCAGGATAAAAACTATTAATAATGCATGTAGGAAAGTTTCCTATATCCATATTTTAACCTTTTGTGTTTTTTAGTAAATAAATGCCCTACTTGATCATCACAATGTCACACAAAAGCATCAAAAGTAGCAGATCCACGCGCCGCTTCGTGCTGTGTTATGAGCTTGTAGATCTGCTACTTTGACTATTTTTTTATTTGAATCCTGAAAAGTAACAGTCTTGGACACATGAAGTTTTCCATCCAACAGAGACGATATGCAAGCGTTGTGTGAAAGTTCTGTGTGTGAATGGATGGCATATATTTACTTCTGTTTGCCTCAACCAAAGGCAATGGGGTGAGACATGGCATGCAGCTGCCAGCATGTTGTCTGACCAGAGAGAGAGAGTGCAATGCAGTTATGTAACATAAATGAACCATGACCTTGTGTCATCATTATGTATGTCAACAGCAGCACAGCGGAAATGTGAACATTCTCTCCCTCCCTCTCTCATTTTGTGAGTCTTGAACACTGGGGGGAGACAAATACTGCAGCAAAAATGTTCAATTATTTACAAGAGGAAATTCAGGAAATAATTTTTCTGCACATTTATGGCATGCCAATTAAGTGGAGGATTAGAATATTTGTGTAATCTATAGTCGTTAATAATATGTATTCATCCACATATGATTATTGCATTGATTGATTCCTTAGTAGCTAATCTTTATTTAACCACCTAAAGGGGACTTGTTGTGATGAGGGATTATAAAAGAAGTAGCTTTATCAAAGAGCTAGTAAAAAAAAAGGTGCTATTTATGGTTTCACTTGCGGGAGATTCTAACCCTAACCTGTGAACACACACGCACGCACGCGCGCACACACACAGAACACGCACAAGCACACACTTAATTAATAAACAAACAAACAAACTGAAAACCACTCTTGTGAAACCTTGTTGGTCATGGTCCAGGTTTTTCCTTTCTATCCTGACTTTCTCTTTCTCTGCTCTCATGAATGAAACACCTTGCTCCACCACCACCACCACCTGTAGAGAATGAGTCACACACACACACACACACACACACACACACACACACACACACACACACACACACACACCGCCTGCTGGCATGCAAGCTGGCTGCTGTTGCCCGTGATTGACCTCGTTGCAACTTAAGAAGGAAATAAGAAAAACCATTAAGTGTCACATTTCACTTTGTTGGCAAGATGACAACGACATGTTGCTTCATCATCACACCATCATCATCATCATCATCTGCCCACGCGTAAAAGGATGAGGATGCAGAACTGCACTGAACAATGTTTCCGCCTAGTTGTTCATGTCATGTTGTTATTTCCTGCACTGGTGGAACTAAAGCGTGGACATTTAACTGCGTCAACTCCCTCTGCGCTCGTCAGGGTTTAAGTTCGGATCTCACGCCGATTTAATTCGCCGCACGTCGCTTGATTGGTTGCTTAATTAGGATAATTTCTTCGGGGAGCGCTCGGTGAATTTTTTTTCGCAACGCGATATGATTACCGACCGACTGGACGCCCTCCGGTGACTGGGATTGAATCACATCTCCCTCTCCCTCCTCTCTCTCTCTCTCTCTCTCTCTCCCTCTCTCTTGACAGATCTAGCTGATCTTACAGATCATCCTTCTACTCTTTTATCATTGCGATGTCCACGAGAAAGCATCCGTTGTCACCGGATAAACAGCAAGAGCAAAACGGAACGTCAAAATATGTGTTGTCGAGATGCGCGTCTGTTAACGAGTATTATGATGTTGTCTTCAAGGTGTGTATTGCATTCTTTTTTTTAAATCTTCATCATATTATATAGCGTGTTTATTTGCGTTTTTTTTAGTTGTGTGTGGGTTGTGATACTACTGAGATCTTTGAAACCCTCAGCTGAGGAGGAACAGGTGTCTTTTACTGCATGGTTAACACAGCTGGGACCCAAAATAAATGATCCATGTTTGCAGCATGCAGGTCCACCCAGTTACTGGGTGGACCTGCAGGCTTCATAACATGGATCCCAGTTTGGGTCCCAGTTTAATGTGTTGCTCGAGGCAATCTAAAGGCTTTCAATAATGTGGAAAGAAGTCAAATGGACATGAAAGCATCTGATTGTTGTAGACTAGTCTAGTTGTGAATTGGCTGGAGGCTAGTAGTTCTCATGTCATCCGTATACTGTGCATGGCTGTTCTCTGTTTATGGCAGAGAGGGGACCTTATATTCTTCTATATCTGTGTTTCTCAGACATTTTCATGTCAAGGACCCCCAAATTGATATATTTGGCTGCAGACCCCCATCTGAACATATTTTTGTGCCAGCAACCCCCATAAGTGAAGATTCTTTTCCCCTTCTTTTGCCCGAAAATAGTCCATAGTTCAAAACAAAAAGTGATTAAACGGATGTTGATGCTAAATTAACTAATTTAGCTGGAGATCCAATGGAACCTCTCTAAGGACCCCTGGGGGTCCCCGGAACACAGCTTGAGAACCACTGCTTTGTATGAATAAGTAGTCTTAATATCATATGGCTGCTGTCTGGTGGAAACCTTGTATGTCCAAAACTGTTAGTTTTCAGGAAATGTGTTCCAATGGTAGTTATTATTGATTGATTGATTTCATTAATTTTTTTTGCAAAAAGTACAGATGTACAGTTATACAATAATGCTAAAAGGATAACACAAAAAGCCCTGAGGGCTCGTTTCCATTGTGGTCCTGTGTATTCAATTCAATAGACATACATACATACATACATACAATACTATGTATGTATGTATGTATGTATGTATGTATGTATGTATGTATGTATGTATGTATGTATGTATGTATGTATGTATGTATGTATGTATGTATGTATGTATGCACATACATATACATCATATGATATCAATATATAATCTTTGATTGGTTCAATATTTATAAAATCCACAGACACACTTAACCACTTTCACTTTCAACGTAATTAGTTTTAAAAATATTGCTAAAACAGCCAATCTACAAGCTCACACCGCGTCGCACCGCATGAGCTTGTAGATTGCCTGTTTTTGCTACTTTTGTGTGACACTGTAGTATGACCAAGTAGAGCATTCATTTATGAAAAAAACAAACAAGTTGAAATATGAGGTTTCTGCCCGACAGCGACGATATTTATGATGCTCTCGTGTTGAATGGGTCCACCCATGGTGATATGCAAATGTTTGCTGAGGGAGGACTTGTTGGGCCTTGCCAACCCTCCCACCTCTGCGTTTTTATTGAGCTCACACTCCACTGTTTTCCATAAGCCCAGAGTGACGGAATTCTAAAGGAAGAAGTCCTATTTTGTGTCACCGCTGGTATCCTAAATGTATCCCTTTGCACCGTTACATGGTTGCTATAGACCAGTGGTTCTCAACCTGTGGGTCTGATCAAATGTAATCAACAAACTAAAAACTGGTCAAACATTGGCCAAATTGTCAAATAATATGAGAAAGAGGCAAAAATGTCACAATATTTATCTGTGTAACCGAACTAAATGTAATGCCTCAACTCCTACATTCCTACAAGTGCTTGTCAGGGTGGGGGGTCCCCAGTTCAAATTTGATTATTTAAGGGGGTCGCACCCTGAAAAGGTTGAGAACCAGCGTGATCTAGTATAAGAGTGACGACACTAGCATAGACTCCCATTGTAAGAATGGAATGCGGAAATGCTCTGTCTATCTCAATGAGGAAGTTCCAATGTTTGGAACTAGAGCCCATAGCAGACGGAACTCTCTCTCTCTCTCTATGGGTCTGTTGAGAACCACTGCTATAGACTGTGCAGTCTTATCAGCATTTAGGAAGGCCACTACGTATATCGTGTACGGCTTGTTATGAGGAATCCTGTTTGTGGATTTTGTGTTTAGACATCACTCCCTCAAATCTCCTCACAGTATTGACAGAAGCAGAGAAAAATAAAAAACACACAAAAACAATGGTTTGTGTGTGTACCCATAGGTTGTATCACAAGAAACCCTTCATTACACTCTTGAGTTAGAATAACACTTTAAAAACAGAATAAGACATGCAGACAAATTGAGCTTGAGATGTCGCACATCGTCTGACGCAAAGCTCTCAATCGTGATTGTGAAACTGTGTTTCAACTTCTAAAATTCACGATTGCTCCACATCCCTACCCGAAGCTGTAACCAGCAATAGTTTTGTAAGGCAAAAGAAAAAGTGGAACAATAGCACAGACTCCCTCGGTAGCCTACTATTGCACTCGTAATGTAGAGTTGTACCGTAGACGTAGACAGTTAGACACATAATCCAAATGAATTCAATTTGTAATTCAAGTGTATACAAAATGTAACCTAATGGTATCTTTTCACAATGTCTGAGTTAAATGAACACTCTCTCTCTGGTTCTGTTGTCTTGTATTGCTCTCCAGGTGATGATGCTGGGGGACTCCGGTGTGGGCAAGACCTGTCTGCTGGTTCAGTTTAAAGATGGAGCCTTTCTGGGAGGCAACTTCATAGCCACCGTGGGAATAGACTTTAGGGTGAGATATGCTCGTCCTCTAAAAGCACCGCTGGAGCCACAAATGGCTGGCCATGGCTCGAGACATCCTCCTCCTCAAGCAGTAGTGTAAAGCAGTGGTTCTCCAACATTTTTTCGTGTCAAGACTGCCAAATTGATATGTATTTGGCCGCGGACCCCCATACATCTGAAATTATTTTGTACCAGGGCCAAAAACAAGCTCGCACATCTGCTATTTTTGAATAGCCAACGTATACAATATGGATAAAGTGGGTAGAATGATTGGGATGCTACATTAAGTATTTTTGCTGGGGACCCCCTGGAACCCAACTGATTCACTGCCAATCACATAGATCTACGCGAACCTATTTAAAGCCGCCACGTGCCAGTCGCGTAGATCTACGTGAACTAAAAAAAAAAATATATATATATATGTATATATATTTTTTTTCCAATTTGACCCAAAGGCCAAGGAGATATGATTTTTTGAAGATCTAGACTCCTATCCACTTCCTTGTTAACTTAAAACTTAAAAATTCTGTATCTCGGCTCCTGAGTACTTTTTTTCTTTCAATGAAAAATCTCTGGCACTGGCTAAAAAAATATGAAAATACCTCTGGCAGTTAATGGGTTAAGGACCCCTGTGGGTCCCCGGACCCCACTTTGTGAACCACTGCTGTAAAGTAGCTATAGTTTGTTTACTCAAGTACTGTACTTATGTACAATTCTTGTACTCTTACTTGAGTATCTCCAATTCTTGATACTTTATACTTACAGTATCCTCCACTACACCTCGGAGGCAAATGTTGTACTTTTTACTATACTACATTTATTTCACAGCGTTAGTCACTAGTTGCTTTGCAGATGAATCATTCATGCCAAAGTATAAAATAGGGTTTAGGTGGTTAATGATCATAGTCAGAAAACGATATAAAGTTTGTGAAATGGCCATTCTGCATAATGCATACTTCTACTTTTGGTACTTTAAGTATATTTTAATGTCAATCATTTCTAATTTTACCTGAGTAACATTTTGAATTCGGGACTGTTACTTGTAACAGAGTATTTCTACATGGTGGCATTGTTACTAAATCAGTCTGTTCTGTTCATTTGCCGTTTTACCACTTTCTTTTTTTTTGTGCTCTCATTTGAGATCTTAAGTGTTAACGTAAGAACTGTTTGCATGGGGTTTCAACAGGGTTTCATCAGGGCTGTTTTTCATCTCCATGTTCAGCACTTTATAAGGACATTTGTCGTCAGCCCAGGGAGCATGGCACCAAGTGCACGCACGCCCTCTCTCTCTCTCTCTCTCTCTCCAGTCAGTCAAGTTCACACTCCACTTGTGCTGCGAGGACGGCATCACAAATGGCCTGGCCGCCGCCCGCCCACGTCCCCATGTCTCCAGGACAGATTGTCTGCCTCGCTGTGCAGAGGCATGGAGAGTTGGAAGAACTACTGTACTGTCAGACAACCTCTCACCTTCCTCTCCTACTCCCACACACCGGCAGTACATGCAAGACGTAGGCTACATACCAACAGTGATTCTCAAACTCTTTTAGTTTCAAGGACCCTCAGTTTGATATTATGACTGCAGACCCCCATTTGATACCATTTGTGTTTTAGCTCTGGGTCCCCAATCTCCACTGTACAATCCTCAGTATTAATTTAACTCTTGAGTGTGCAAAATGGAACCAAAAGAACCCGTAAGGGGCCATTTGGTTCCATTTGCACACTCTGATTTACTGACCCGTAAGGGTCCATTTGGACCCTAGATGGTCCCTGGATCCAACATTGAAAACCAGTGACCTGCAACACAGTCTCTCACTCACTCACTCACTCACTCACTCAGACAAACAACTCCTTCATCTGTCATTGCAATGGGAGCAGATGTCAATTTAGGCTTTACAATTGACAATTGAGGCATTTAGCAGACGCTCTTATCCAGAGCGACCTACAATAAGCAAGGTAATCACATACATGCAAAGAGACAGTGTAGTGCCTCCAGAAACTAGAATAGGTCTTAACCATTTGTTCTCAGGGGTCCTTGGGGTCCCCAGCTAAAGTAGTTAACATGGCATCACGATCATTTTAACCACTTAATCCATTTATATGTTGGCTATTCAAAAATTGCAGATCTACAAGCTTGGACATCTGCTATTTTTGAGCATTTTTTTTAAAAACATTTTTTCCCCTCACAAATCTTCTCTCCTGGGGGTCCCTGGCACAAAACATTTTCAGATGGGTGTCCGCAGCCAAATACACATACATTTGGGGGTCCTTGACATGCAAAAGTTTGAGAACCATTGGTCTAAACGATATACTATACTCTGTGGATTCATCCATTGAGCTCCTGGAGTCTTCCATCGAGCGCAGAACAAGAGGTGGACTGCTTGGCGTTACAGTGGCTGATCAACTCCATTCGCTCTGGTCTGATCCCCACCCCCCACTCATCCATTTCCCTCCATTCAAGGCTAAACACTTACGCTAATGGCAAGTCAAGTAGGGTTTGGTTTTGAGGAGGAAATTGTGTGGCATTAGGCGGAGTGATGTACTGTCCTGTTCTGATGGCAGTGAGGACATTAGGGAGCGTAATGGATGTTTGACAGATGGAGCCATGTCGAGACGGTTTACCCAGTAAAATGAACATTTTACTTTCCCCCTTAAGCGAGGAGAGCAACAGGTATTGTGGCCATTGGCTCTGCGGGAGGTCTGTTCAATGATATACTGGTGGGTTTATAGCAAAGTTCATGTTTAAAATGTAGAAATGATCACTTGTTTTCAAGATTCATGAGGGACATCAATGCCTGTGCAATAAAATCTTCAGTGTTAATTACATTTAGAGAGTGTAATGGACCTAAATTGATCTGTAATGGTCCATTTGGGTAAATTCTTACATTGATATTTTTGACTGAACACAGACTGTTTTACTGTGTGTTGAAACAAGGAGTTATACTCTTTATGAAGACGCACACATGCTCTATGGCTCTGACAGTGTTTGTCTCTCCTAAATGCCTTAATTTGCTTGTATAGAGGTGAAGGGCACAGAAGTGGCTTAGAACCCCAGAGAGAGACCGAGGATACTGCATGTCTGGCTGAATCTCATTCTCTGAGGTTGTGCGTGGATGGACGGACAGACAGGCAGGCAGGCTGCTGTTGGTGGTCTATTTTTGGGCCCGTTTCCTCGTAGCTGTTACTCAGCATGCGGGCGTGTCAGAGCGGCCATGTGGGCAGCTCTGTCAACGTCATGAGTGGAGGGGAAAAGTGGAATCCCATGGCAACTAATGGCAGAGGGGCTGAACTAAGTCCTTTCTGGCAAGGTGGATAACTCTGCAGGTGACAGCTGTTAATTGCAGGGGACCCAACTTCAGTTCAGACATGCTTGAAAGATGTTTTTGTGGTATCGCAACAAGCTATGCTCTCACTGCATTTCTGTCACCAATACAGTAATCTCTCAAGAACAGATTCTGCTCTGCGTTGGAATCTGTCGTGAAGGTTCGTCATAACGTGTACGCACTGTGTGGGCGTGGGCGTGCCTTCAGATCAGGAAGCAGGCCGCGCTTTACCCAATCAAATGTAGTGGGCGGGATTTACATGTCCGCTGATCCTTCCCTACTCGAAACAAGCTGAAACTAATTTAACAATAGCGTCCGCGGAGCAGACAAAACCACGGAAATATATTCCCATTTTAACTTGCTCTTTCATCATAGAAACAAGTGGGCTTATAACCAAAACGATCCATGTTCTCTGGGAGAAGTGGTGTTAGTGTTCCGTGTAGAAATATTGTTAGTGGGAATGAAACATAGTCGCACCACCCGGAAGTGGAGCGTGAAGGCAGACTAAAACCTTCACGTTTCCTTGCGCACAGGTGCTGCGTCGTCATTGTCCCAGAGCCAGTGAGAGATAGTACAAACAGCAGAGGGCGCTGTTTTTCATTCTCACTGGCTCTGGGTTCCCAGATTGCCAATACAGAAGCTACGGAGTGACTGAGCAAGTCATGCACAACCTTGGCTACTTTCACTTCCTTCATTCCTTTAACCTCTCTCTCTCTCTCTCTCTGTGTGTTTCTCAGTTTATTTTGTTCAATTACTTTTAATTGTTTTTTCTCCCAATTTAGTTATGCCGATTCTCCTCGACCAATGAATTACAGCTTGGTCCATATTGCTGCTAACCCACACTTGTTGACGTTGATCTGGGGACTGTGTGTAGACGACCTCCTAATATATTCATTGATTCGCCGGCCACTTTGTCTACACCTGTAACCACACGTAACTTCCACTTTATTCTTCTTCTTCCTCGTCTTTGTATTGGTATTGTTTGTGTTGGAGCGCCTCAGTGCGGCTGCAGAGTTCATGTGCAACCTCTTCCAGAGAGAGATAGAGACACTAGAAACTCTGCTGGAGACACAAAACAAACTGTGTATACTTGGCCCTTTGAAATAAAATCTATTTTGGCCCTTTAAAAAAATAAATAAATAAATAAATCTTTCTTCGATTAATTAATCGGTAAGGCCTAACGGTAACCGGTTAATAAAATGTCTCCATTTGGCCATCCCTACCTGTGGAATTGAACCCCATTCTCCACAGTGGCAGGCAGGTACTCAACCCCAGTGGTTCTAAAAGTGGGGTCAGAATGCATCGCAGCGTGATGCATTGTGAGCTTGTAGATCTGCTATTTTCAAAGAGAAAATATGAAACATTTTGAATATTGTTTTAAATATTTTAACAGCATACATCTTGTATCGGCGTCCCTCGCACACATATTTTCAGATGGGGGTCCGTGGCCAAATACATCCTTGACATTAAAAAGTTTTAATCACCAATTGGACACGCCTATCTTTCTCTCTTTCCAATGGTGCTTTTTTTTTCTATGAGGAAGGAAGTGTCAGTCCTCCTTTCACTTTTGAACTTCTTCAGCCTGGGTGGAAGCTGATTCTGTTGCTATAGTTGGTTGGATCGAGTTGACACTTGATCTCATTGCCTGTGGAGATGTAGCATGTGAGTTTTATCTCTTACCACCTCGCTCATTCTATTTTCTCTTGACGAGCATTTTCTTTTCTTTTCTTCCTTTCTTCTGTCTTTCCTCCCACCACCACATTCATCACTTGCAGCATTCGTCTTTCTGTTATCTGGGCTGGTTATAACTATTTTAGGTTAATATTAGCTGAGCAGGAAATGGCAGGGTGCCCCTGACAACTGCAGGAAATTCATGAGGGAGTGAACTGTTAGTTCTTCCTTCACATTATTGTGCAATTAAGTCTAATCTCAGGACCTTGTTGTTGAGTGGGTGGTGCAAATTGCCTTCTCCGGCACCATTCAAAGCCCGATATTCTTCTTGTTTCCTGGGCTACATGCTGCGTCTGTGGCCTTCTCAGTCTGCTGCCGAAATCATCAACTCAGCGTCTAGCATTCAAAGCCCTCTAATCTTTAAAGGGAACTGCAGGTGGAGGTTTTTTTTGGGACCGTGCCCTTAGGGCCCATGCCAGAATATTAAATTCGCACATGCTCAAATTGAACATTTGCCTCCTGTTCACCTCTGTTCCATGCAAGCGACGGGGCAAATAAAACATCAGTGGCAAAAGCGAATTCTCATCTCCGGCTTCACGTAGAGTTTGACATAAACTAATAGCAAAGAAGTGTGTGTAGTTGATGCCACTTGGCTGTCATTCGCCTGTATTCACATATGTGTGACTGTGCCCTTATCTTTCACATTGGGACAAAATCTGTGTTTTGCATCAACTGCAGGCGTACCTCTTCCTTGTTCTAGTGATGAAGTTTATTATTAATGATATTTTTTCCTTTTTTTAACAGTTGACATTATTGGTGGAAGAAGTACTTCCATTTTGTGCTTAGGTAAAAGTAGCAATACCACAATGTAGAAATACTCTGTTACAAGTAAAAGTACCAGTATTCAAAATTTACTTGAGTAAAAGTGCAAAAGTATTGGCATAAAAATATTTAAGTACTAAAAGTAAAAGTACTCATTATGCACAATGTCCCATTTCACAAGTTTATAAATATATAAAATCCTTAGAAAATAGCAGATCTACAAGCTCACAACACGTCGCAAAGCTATTTTCAAATGGCCAAAGTATATTATAGGCTGAACTGGTTAATGTATGTCTTACAAAGTAACTAGTAACTAAAGTTTTCAAATAATTGTAGTGGAGTTAAAAGTAAAATATTTGCCTCTGAGATGTAGTGGTGTAGAAGTAAAAGTACAGAAAATTGGAAATACTCCATTAAAGTAAAAATACCTCAACATTTTACTTAAGTACAGTATTTGAGTAAATGTACTTCGTTATTTTCCACCACTGGTTGACAGATCATGTGTATTTGGCAGACAGGCAGTGTTGTGATTTCGGTTGACCAACATATGGTCCCTAAGAGTCTCCATCTACAGTACCTAATGGTGAGTGAAGGTTTCTGTTGAGTCACACGCGCGGAGAACCAGATGACACCAGGCAGTATCACACGACAAGCTCTGAAGTTTAATACACACATACAGTAGAGAATATAAACAGTATTGCACAGTGGACACATGACGTGACCAGAAGATATGGAACAAGGACAAGAACAGACTGGATAGGAATAGAACATACATCTTGTATCATTGTGCGCAGACGTCAGTCTCTCTGATAAAGTAGTTGATGATCATGGTATCACGGCTATCAATATGCTTACGTAGATGCACATGCGTGTACTGGGTCAAGCAGATGAAGGTCATAAATCATGACAGGCAGTGTTGGCTTTTGAGAAGACTCGGTACGATTTAGTATCAGTTTTCATCAGTGGTAAAAATCACTTCACATTGTTTCCTTCCTGTAGGTCCAGTTCTGTTCTGGCCAGGGGGTGGGATGTTAATACGCTACTCTACTATAGAGAGTGCTTCAGGGATATGTGCTCAGATTTCCAATGGAAGTTTTGCATTGGGTTTTGCATAAATTAAGGAAATAAGCTCAACATAACATACAAAGGATTATGATAACATAGTTAAGATTTTTGAACATAGGCAATTGACACGTTTAAAAAGGGTTGGGTCCACAACAACTTCAAAATTCATGGGCGAGTATTAACCCATTAAAACCAGGAAGGCATCTGTGTCATTTTAGAACTCAAAAACAGCAGATATACAAGCTCACAGTGTGTCAATTTGTGCCACGCTGCGAGCTTGTACATCAGCAATTTCTTTAAAGCATTTTTGAAAAATCTTGAAAGCGTTTGGAAGCATTTTGAATAATGTTTAGTTTTTTTTAACACAAATCTTCTCTTCTGAGGCTCCCTGACACGAAACATTTCAGACGGGGGGGGGGGGTCCGCGCCCAAATACATGTCATTTCCTTGGCATGAAACGGTTTGAGAACTACAGCTTTAGAAGGCATTTGTAGAATCTGCTGTAGAAACCCTTTTGATGAAAAAGCATTTGTAATCCGACAAGGGAACCCACTGCACACACTCTTCCGGGTTTTAGGTCTACAAACTGTAGCACTCTGTTCATTGTCACTCCATCCTGTGTGTATCTGGGTTGAGTTCCTCTTTCTCTGCCCCTCAGAATAAGGTGGTGACTGTGGACAACTTGAAAGTCAAACTTCAGGTAGGAACGCTCTTAACGCCATACCTGGCTTAACACAAGACCTGCAACAAAACTGTAATAGAAAATAATCTTTTATTGTATGTTAAAACTACTTGGAATTGCCAGATGGGTTGTGGATTACTGACAGGCAGTGTCATTGTTTGCTTTTGAGGCTTATCTCCTCTGTTGTCCTAAGCCTACTCATGAGGTGATCAAACAAAAATCAAACAGTCATTTGCCAACACTATTTGACCAAGGTCTACACTTACACCCGACATGTTAATTATTTGCATTGCTAATCCTTTCAGATTTTGTAAATTCAATTCATATTCACGTAAGGAGCTACTGTACGCTGCAGGACTGTTTGCCGACATGCTTATCTAAAGCAAACAGCTAGCATCACATCCTGCTCATTCAACCCCTGCTGAGTGGGAGGTGACAAAATTTGCCTCTCTTGAGATGGCCTGCGCCGCGACAAATAGCGTCTTTCGCGGCGGCCTCGTTGATGAGAAAAGCCCCCTATGTGCAATTCTAGAATGGCGCCCTCTTCGCGCTGTGTCTTAATAATAGCACTTGTTTGATTCATTAGATGTTATTGTTTAGGATTCCTGGTTATCTGCTGTGTAATTATGATGTTTGTTCCAGATCTGGGATACCGCGGGCCAAGAGAGATTCCGCAGCGTAACGCACGCCTACTACAGAGATGCCCAGGGTAACACCTGCTCTTAATACTGCACCTCGTTGCTGTCGGGCAGAAACCTCCATGTTTTAACTTTTTGTGTTCTTTCGTAAATGAATGCCCTATACTTGATCATACTGCAGCGTTGCACGCGGCCACGTTTTGAGCTTGTAGATCTGCTACTTTTGCTATTTTTGAATTTGAATCCTAAGAAGTAACAGTTTTGCACATATGAGGTTTCCACCCTACAGAGACGACTTCTTGTGTGTGTTGTGCATGCGAGGAAACAACTTATCTTTTGTATACATATTTTTCTTTGTGTGTAGTGCTTTGAGAACCACTGGTGTAATGCACACTAAGTATTGTATGTGGTAATGTGTTACATAATGCAGGTGTTTTAAAGTAAGTAACATAATGTAACTCAATATCATAAACGACACAGAGCCGCATACCTGACAAAATCGCCGGGGGGGTTCAAGAGAAAAAAATAACACTGTGACCCAGGGGGTAGTGGGAGTGACGTCAGCACTCTATTGAGATTCTCTTCTCTTTTCATACATGAACTTGTTTGTTCTTCCCCAGCTCTCCTCCTGCTGTATGACATCACCAACCAGAAGTCATTTGACAACATCAGGGTGAGAGGTTCTCATATCCTAGCACTGTGTTTCCCAAACCTTTCAGCTCGAGACCCAAAAGGGGAATTTGATGTCTCCCCTGGGCCCAAACTCGTGAAAATAGCCGATCTACAAGCTCGCAACGTGTCGCATTGTGACAAGTTGTGAGCTTGTAGATCTGCTATTTTCACTAGGCTACTCCTTAAAAGTTTATTTTTTTCATATGAAGTTGTTTGAAATTCTTGTTATCTCTGAACATTTTAGATTTTCCTTTTTTCATTCATTTTTTTTTTTTAGAAGAAGGGAAAAAAAGGACATTTACTTGTGACCCATAAAAAGGTGTCCCAGTGTGTGGGAAACACTGTCCTAGCAGACCCTGAGAGAGAACAGGAAGTATACAGGAAGTACTGTATATATTTAGTCCAGGACTAGAAATGGTTCCCATGTCCCCACACGACATTTGTCCGAATGACCTGTTTTTATTTTATTTTTATAGGACCCTAATGGTGAAAAAATAACGTTTTCAAGATTTTTCTTGTTGCCGAGGTCAACTCATGTCCCAAGGGTTTCTTTTGGCGTGTGGCGAAAATTCAGATTTTCATAACTCTTCAACCAGACGACATAAAAATAAATATGAACCCCAATTTTTCATGTAATATTGACACTAGGAAACTAATGGAAAGGTCATTGACATGGTACAACCACAACGAAGGTGAAGGCAAGAGATGGTACTTCCTGCAATGATGCCTATGGAGTATATTATACTAAATTAGCTAACTTGATGGATAAAGAAAATAGATAGAAAGAGAGAGAGAGAGAGATAGAGAAAGAAACAGAGAGGGAGAGAGAGAGAGGCAGACAGACAAGTACTTTAGTACTATTCAGTGTTTTACTGTTTGCATTATTAGCTGTCCATTGTTGTTTTTACACTCAGTGCATGTAATTGCTGTTATGAATGAAAATGTCCACCACAAGCAGGCATGGTGGTGACCCCTGGAGACCGGTTGTACCATGTGATGTCAGTGACCTTTCCATTTCATTCCTGGTGTCAAGATTATATGGAAAAAGTGGGTTCATTTTTCATTGTACGTTGTCTGGTTCAAGGACTATGAAAATCAGCTTTTTGCCACTCATGTGGACATCAATTCAAATGGCCTCCAAACAAACCTCATGGAACAGTAGTTGAGCTCGGCAACGAGAAAAAATCTTGACACGATTCAGGACCTAAAATAAATGCGTGACATAAATGAATGTCACGCTGGTACATGGGAACCTATATTTCTCCTTCTAGTTAGACTAATAGGACTTAGTATTCTCTCTCGGGGTCTGTGTCTGTCTATTCTGTCAACTGTTCCACAATCTCTGAATGCTATACAGTCTGTAATTAGGCACTCTGAAAGCAGTTTAGAAGAAGTTGTCATTTCCGTTCATGAAAATATCTTACAATAAATGCACCGAATCTCTGTATGTACGTACTGTACGTCTATGATTTACGTATCTCGAGAAGCGTTCGACCGACCAACTTCAAATTCGGCACGTGCGTCGCCGGCGACCCAAGGCAGTTGAGTGCACGCCGCCGAGTCAGTCGGATAGGCAGTTGTCCAGAACTGCCAGAAAAGGCTCTGGCCGTGGCCCAAATGAGCCCATTGATTGCCATAGCAACCCCATTCTAAGCTTGATTTGGCATTTTTCCACACATCTGTCGAAGTCCCCACTCCTGCCATTTGATTAGTTAGTCAGTCCACTTTCCACAGTCAGTTTGCACTCTTCACACATTCTCCACAGACGTTTACCACTGCACAAGGACTTTTCCATATGGGCACAAAATGGACGCATTAATATATTAAATATATGTATGAATTTTCCATTTCTGAGCAGCGCAAGCTATGCTATGCACTAACTTAATTTACAGTAGGAAAATTATTTACGTGACTGCAAAGACAACGGAAGGGAGGGGGAGGGGTGGTGGACATCCGCTTTATAGCCTTGAACCGTTTCAGCGCTTCTGATGCACAGACTGTACAGATGCATGCTGTGGCCGTTTAAATATCTCCACATTTAAATTTTATGTTTTTCTGTCACTTAATGCCCAGCCCTACTTCCTCGTACAGGAGGGTCAAGCAAAAGTAGTGCCATTTTCACACTATCTGAACATTTTCTTTCCATTTCCTGAGAAGTAATGGTTTTGGACATACAAGGTTTCCACCCGACAAGTGGCGGTATTTTGAAAATAAGTGAGAGGCAAACGGTCTGTCTGGTGAGACTTAAGTGTGTCTGTGCGTCTGTCTCTCTTCCTCCCACTTCCTCTGCGTTCAGCTTGCTTGTCTCGAAAAAGCCACTCGAGCTGAACGGCTCTCAACGTGGTTCCTTTTGAAACGCAGAGCCCCCCCACTTGGCGCTTCCAGGGGTTTCTAATGGCTCCTCTTTGGAAATGGCACAAGTGTTTATTATCACAAAAGACATGTACTGTTGTAGAGGTTTAATAAGGACATACAGTGAGTCATCCCCTTGAGTAATGACACAAAAGCAGTAGTTTCACCTTTTTTTTACGTACTGATCTAGTGGTGCAACAGTTAATCAAATTCATCTAATTTATTATAAAACTTAATTGATTATTTAATAAAATAACCATTAATAATCAATCCATATTTTGGGCATGCAAAGTAAAAAAGAAAGTAATTTTCGTTGTATAACAAAGTATTAAACGATGCTAAAGTGGTTAGTTGGTTCATTGATATATACCAAGTTTAAAAAAAAATATATATATATATATATATAAAAAACATGCTTCTTAATGATTTGATTAATCGAAAAAGTAATTGCTAAGAAGATAACCGATAGTTGCAGTCCTATACTGATCTCCTTCCTCCGTCTCCCTCTTCTCTCTCTCTCCCCTATATCTGTCTGTGTCTCCTATATCTGTCTGTCTCTCCTGTATCTGTCTCTCCTGTATCTGTCTGTCTCTCCTATATCCGTATTTCTGCATTGAAGGCTTGGCTGACTGAAATCCAGGAGTATGCCCGGAAGGACGTGGTCATTATGTTGCTCGGCAACAAGGTGAGCAAAGCTTCTTTTTTAGCATCGCAGAAATGAAATGAAACGGTTTGACCTGTAATATAAATGTATCCCATTCTCCTCGTCCCCCGCCAGACATGTGCCTGCTTAAACATGCATACTGTAGGCCAGTGGTTCTCAAATCTTTTCATGCCAAGGACAACTTGGCCGCAGACCGCCCCATCTGAAAATGTTTTGTGCCAGGGACCTCCCATAAGAGAAGATTTGTGTTAAAATATATATATATATACAGTATTCCAAATATTCAAAAATAGCAGATGTACAAGCTTGCAGCGCTGTGTGCTTGTATATCTCATTTTGAATTGCCAACGTATACTATAAATGGATAAATTGGTTTAAATGATTGTGATGCTGTATTAACAAATTTGCTGGGGACCCCCTGGAACCCCCCCAAGGACCCCTGGGGGTCCCCGGACCCCACTTTGAGAACCACTGCTGTAGGCTATATACTGTACATGCCACACATGAGTACAATGCTTTCATTTTCTTAATTCAGTGTTTCTCAAACGACCCCCAAATAAATATGCATTTGTCCGCCAGGTGGAAACCTCATATGTCCAAAACTGTTACTTTTCAGGATTCAAAAGTAGCAGATCTACAAGCTTAAAACGCGTTATTGTTATAAATTGTTATAGGGTTTTTCCTGTCTATGTGCCTGCTGTAAACACCAGTGTGTGTGTGTGTGTGTGTGTCTGTGTGACATGTCTCCCCCTGGTGGTTCAGCACGGACTCACGTCTCACCCTGGGGGTCATAGCTGTCACACACTGTGATCAGTGTTGCCAGATGTTGTGTGAGAAAAAAAGCAACCAGGTCTATGAAAACAAGCCTTTAAACATATATACAGCAGCTATTTGAAAATGGCAGATCTACAAGCTCGCAACGCGTCGCTATGCGACGTGTATAGGGGGGAGGTGGTTGGGGTGCAGCGCAGTTGTGCTGCTGTGGTGATGCTGAATTTGCATTCATCTGATCATGCAGCCCTGAGACAGCGGCTGTAGCTTGTGGCAGTCAGGGTGGGCAAACACAGGACATAAATGGCTGATGTGACGGTCCATTACCTTACCTTGTCTGTTTGTCTTTACATCGCTCTTAACTAATGCCCCCATACTATCGATTGTCTTCTTAGTGATCATTCTGTCGTTGCTTTTTCGATTAATCTAATAATCGAGAAGCACGTTTTAATGTTTTTTAATATATCAACGAATCAACATAAAAAAATATATATATATTGTTTTTATGAATTATTAAAGCGGTTGGTCTGAATAAGCACTCATGGGGGGGGGGGTATTTTTGGAAAATGTATTATTTTGTATCAAAATGTGATATTTCTTACAAACAATTAAATGGATTAGTTGGATGAACCTGTTGCACTCCTTATCCTAACAGTCGGACATGGCTGCAGAACGGGTCATAAAGACTGAGGATGGAGAGAGGCTGGCTAAGGTAAGAGGATCTCTCTCACACCCAACACCACAATGTAGAATTACTTTGTACAAGTAAAAAGTCTTGTTTTCAAAATCTTACTTGAGTAAAAGTACAAAGGTATTGAGCATCGAAATATACTTACAGTGCCATCAGTAAAAGTACTCGCATCAAACTTTTTCCGAAAATAGCCGATCTACAAGCTCAAAACTGTTCGATTGGCTGAAGTATGAATTAGGGTATGTTTATGTAATGGATGTTTTGTAATAATAATCTAAAGTCTTAAAATAATTGTAGTGGAGTAAAAGGTACAATATTTGCCTTTTGAGATATGGTGGAGTAGAAGTATTGAAGAATGGACATACTCAAGTAAAAGTGCTTCAAAAGAGTACTTAAGTACAGTACTTGAGCAAATGTACTTACTTACTTTACACCACTGGTCATCTCCTCAATGAAAGAAATTCCAAATGTCTGACTGTCATTCTAATACTTCTTCCGTCTCAGGAATACGGCGTGCCATTTATGGAGACCAGCGCCAAGACCGCAGTCAACGTGGAGCTGGCCTTTCTCGCTTTAGCAAAGTACGTCTTATGAATACATGATGTCAGATGCTCAACCGTACAATTATTTGCCACGGAATTCTCCTTTTTCAACAGGGTTTCTTTTTAACCCGATTTATTATGGGACTCTTCAGGGGCCTGGCAGTCAGTTAGGTCTTGTTTGACTTTCACCATTTCAATCTGGACTCAATCTGTGACGGATTCAAAGAATGGAGATATTTAATACGCAAACGAACAGGATTTGGGATATCTTTACCCATTAAAACCGGGAACCGGGAAAGCATCTTGTGTCGTTTTAGATTTAAGCATTGACTGTTCAAAAATAGCAGATCTACAAGCTCACAGAGCGGCACGAAAAATCTTGAAAGTGTTTGAAATTGTTTATTTTTTATTTTTGAACACAAGTCTTCTCTTCTGGGGGTCGGTGGCACAAAACCTTTTCAGATGGGGGTCCGCGGCCAAAATACATAGAATTTTTGGGGTTCTTGGCACTAAAAAGTTTGAGAACTACTGATTTAGAAGGCATTTGTAGAATCGGCCTCAGGTCTTAATGGGTTAATGAATGAATTAAAATGTTCATCCTTAATGAAACCTTCCAATTCAAATAACTTTTTATAATCCATATGACGCACAGGTCCACACAGTCACACTTAACCAATTTTACTTTCAACACGTCGCTAAGCAACCCGTTGTGAGCTCGTACATAGGCTATTTCTGCTACTGTTGTGCGACACTGTTGCACAAAGAAGTATGGTATTCATTTATGAGGAAATATGGAGATCCAAGGTTTCTGCCCGACAGTGACGATATGCAAAGATGGGGTCGAATCCATATTGGAAAAGCACCCATTGCCTTTTTCTCATTTCCTGTGCCTTCTGTATAAGGAATCCCAAATACAAATATCATAAGCTTATATAAGCCATCTCAGCCTCTCTGTCGCCCTTGGAGAGATTCCATGGCCCCAAATCCTACTTGAGAGACACTTTCTTTACCTATAATAGAGAGGCCAATAACTATTAAATCATTTTAAATTTTGTGGCACTTCTTGCCTCTAGCCCATTAAGACCGGGAACACATCTGTGTCATTTTAAGATTTCTTTGGATATTCAAAAATAGCAGATATACTGTGTGTGTGTGTGTGTGTGTGTGTGTGTGTGTGTGTGTGTGTGTGTGTGTGTGTGTGTGTGTGTGTGTGTGTGTGTGTGTGTGTGTGTGTGTGTGTGTGTGTGTGTGTGTGTGTGTGTGTGTGTGTGTGTGTGTGTGTGTGTGTGTGTGTGCGTGCGTGCGCTTTGAAGCAAAATGTATTCTTCTGGGGGGTCCCTGGAACATTATATTTTGAGATGGGGATCCATGGCCAAATACATATCATTTTGGGGGTCCTTGACATGTAAAAGATGGAGCACCACTGATATAGCAACATACTGTTAGGATTTAGAAAACATTTTTAGATATGTATTTGGCCACGGACCCCCATCTCAAAATGTTTTGTTCCAGAAACAAAGATTTGAGTTACAAATGTTCGCTTTCAAAAATATATATATTCAAAGATTTGCGCACATTTTCCACGATTTTTCAAAAAATAGCAGATCTACAAGCTCATAGCGTGGCACTCGGTGCCGCGCTATGAGCTTGTATATCTGCTATTTTTTTAATAGCCAAAGGCATCTTAAAATGACAGATGCATTCTCGGTCTTAATGGGCTAGAGTGCTGACAAGCATGAGTCTTGGATGTCTTGTCCTCGTTTGAATACACAGACCAACTGACTGTGACATTAGACTGACATTAAATTCTTTCTCCGCCAGCAAGCCCTCATATGCCTCTGGCTTGATAGTGGGTGTACCTCGGTAAACAAGTCAAATTAGATTTGGAATTTAATTTGACACTACACGAGTCTATCTATCTATGATTGTTTGATGCTTATTTTAGCCTAAGGATTCATGTTTGCCTAATTTCTTTGTAACTCACTTTCTCCTCATAATGGGCTCGTGAAAGGAAAGTTTGGAAAAGGATGAAGTCTTGTCATCTTCAAAAGCCTAGTAGTGCTTTGAATGGGAATAGGCGTCGTTTCTCAACATCGGGTCCGGGGACTACCAGGGGTCCAAACGGACCCTGTTGGACTGTAACTCTTGAGTGTAGAAATGTAACCAAATGAACCTGTTTGGTTCCTTTTTGACACTCTTTGAGTTAAATAAACAGTGAGGATTTTACAGTGTAGCTTCGGGTCCAGGGAGAGGGGGGGGGGGGGGGGGGGGGAAGAAAAGCATACCAACTGGGGGTCCTTGAAATAAAAAAAAGGTTGAGAGCTACTGGAATAAAGAGAGTGATGTGGTTCTCTGCATTTCAAGTGCAGGTTGGATTAGATGATTCATGGCAGAGGACTTTGGATTGAATTACTGCACTGATTGTTGTTATTCTTCTCCATCTCTCTTTGTACTCTATCCCACACACGTCCGTCCGTCCGTCCCTCCCTCTCCTCCCACTCCTGCTACCCCCCCCCCCCCCCCCACCTCCTCTGTCTCTCCATCTTTCCTCCAGAGAGCTGAAGCAAAGAGCAGCACAGCCGACCAACGAGCCTAAGTTCCAGATCCACGATTATATTGAGTCTGAGAAGCACAAGTCTGGCTGCTGCGGTCTCGTTTAGCCCCCCCCCCCCACACACACACCCCCAATTCATTCTTGGACGTGCAACTGTGCCAATCGGAGGGGGGAGGGGGGGGGGGGGGAGCCATTGTCCCTTCTCTAAATGAGCTTTTATCTGAATGACAACGCATCTGAACTGGGGGTTGGGCAAACCCTTATCTAAAAATGTGAATTGAGGTTTATAATAATGTCAGTATGTGTGTGTGGTCTTTTGTGGTGACGGCTGTATCGAAGCTACCCAGTTAGAGGAGTTCACGTCTGGAATGCTGTATCCATCTGCAGACAAACCAAATTAGAAAAAACACCACCATGGCTTTATCACGAAGTACCCGATAAATGTCCGTTTTATATGAATCATCCAATGTGACTGTTTTGAATTGACTGGGTGCAGCATTTTGCGGTGAAGCTCTGTTTAATCGTGAGTACATTTTGAACAGGCGGTGAGCTGCACTCCCCGCTCGCCTTACAGTCACTGTTAACGCCTTTCGGGTTTTGTATTTTTTGCGTCTTTGAGAATTATGTAAATGTTTGCCTTTTTTTTTTTTGTCTCGCAGTCTGATTGTAGCTGGTAAGATTCCTGTTTGTTTCCATTATGCTGGTGTTAGGTAGAATAAAAAATCACTGTTTTCAGTGTGTCTCTCTTTGTATCTCCAATTCAGGATCATTGATGCCTCTTTAACCACATGAACCTTAGCGTCCCTATTCTGGGAAAATGGCAGATCTACAAGCTCACAATGAGTCGCTTTACGATGCTTTGTGAGCTTGTAGATCGGCTATTTTAGGCAAAGCGATTTGGTGTAGAGGGGGAAAAGGGGGGAGTTGATCAAGTATAGACCCCTGGATACCCCATGTCAACTATGTATATTGGGTTTTTAATGGCATTGTACAGGTAAATGTTCTTGAGATTCATTCTGCCACGTGTGTCCCTCTCAGTGGAGATGTCAGTGTGATCACAAAGTGCCATGAAAAAGTGCTTTGTTGTTGTATGCTCTATAAAAATAAAGTATTTTGTAATGTACATGATGTCGCTTTGACTCTGTCTTGTCTGCTTGTCCTTGTGCGTACAGTATGTTTGTGTGTGTGTGTCTTAGGATTCTATAGAGAAGGAGTTTGGGGGGTTTTCAAGCATTTTCTTGTTACAGAGGGACCCCCAAATTGACTTGGCCGTGGACCTCCTTTTCAAATTATTCAGCCCCTACAGTATGGACCCGGATATGAAAATATGTTTTGGTTCAAATGAAATTGTCTTAATGTCTTACACGAGGAATAGATTAACAATGTTGATATTTAAAACGTTAGGATAGTCATATATTTTATTGTTATAATTGTATGAAGATTTAATATAAAGTTAATTGAATTCTAGTGAAATAAAAAATTACACTGCTTTGGCTGGACACCCCTGGGAATCTTCTCAAGAACCCTGGGTGTGGGTGTCTGGGGACTACACTCTCTGTTTAGAGTTCCATGGTATATCCAGATGATGTGTGATCAACAAGCCACTAGGTGGCAGTAACGACCCTGTAAGACTTGCATGGCTGCATGTCGAGGTCAACTAGTGGCTCCCATCGTGGCTCACTGTTCCCTAATGACCAGTGGTGGTAAGTAACTAACAGACATGCAAACTTGTAGCTTTTCAGCTACAATAGCCGTTTTGAATCCAAATAGGGCAATTGTGTGACACCTGACCCGAAAAAAAACATGTCACCTTTTTCATCTCGGGGCTGTTTGCATGCCTGAACTAAGTAACTGAGTACTCAAGTACTGTTCAATTATTAAGTATTTTTTTTAACTTACTGGAGTATTCACAATTTTCTGTTGGCTACTTTTACTTCTACTCCACTATATCTCAGAGGCAAATATTGTACTTTTTACTCCACTACAATTATTAGAAAACTTTAGTTACTAGTTACTTTGTAGATTTTGATTACTATTACAAAACATATATTAACCACTGAATTGCAAGCTCCCAATGCACTGCGATGCAACGCATTGTGAGCTTGTAGATCTGCTATTTTCAAAATATTTTTTATACATTTGAAAACTTGTGAAATGGGACATTCTGCATCTACTATTGGTAGGCCTACTCTTAAGTATATTTTGATGCCAATACTTTTGTGCTTTTACTCAAGTACATTTTGAATTCCGGACTTTTACTTGTAACTCTACTCTTGTATCTACATTGCAGTATTGATACTTTTACTTAAAAAACTGCCTAATGACAAGAGGGTCCTGGGTTGTGGTCCTAATAGCAAGGGTGGGTTAAATGCAGAGGATACATTGCAATGTACTATGACAAAAGATACCCCCCTTTCCCCTTCAAACCTGATTGGAGGCCTTTCTATGCATGGTCAGAGCTGGTGGCTTCAGATCCCACGATGGAACCAGCTGAGAAGAACCACAATCTTATCCAAGCGTTTCTGGGCTATGTTGTATAGCTTGTTTCCCAAGCAATGGCTCAGGAGTCAGGACCCATTTTTATGGGTAACTTTTTTTTTTGTAACTCAAAATCCATGAATCCACGAATAAAAAAAATAGATCGATTTTCATTATTGTTGAAATAGGGATTAAGTGGCCGATTCATCATTTTGTTTTAGTTTGGGTCCCCGGGAGACACCAGATTTATATGTTGGGTCTCTCTCTCTCTCTCTCTCTCTCTCTCTCTCTTTCTCTCTCGGAAAAGGTTTGGGAAACTCTGGTGTTATAGCTGGAACAGGATGCTCATGTCTGAAATGAATCATGTAAAAAATGTGATACCATGGTCCCATGGGGAGAGATAGAGTGGGTGGTGGATCAGAGAGGTAGGCACACATACGTACATACATAACATACCTTCCTCTCCCTTCACCAGTGCTGGACAAAGCTACTCAACCCCAGTAGTTGAGTCAAAGCACAGATACTCCTGGTCAAATATTGCTTAACTGCAAGTCAAGGTTGCTCAGTCAAATTTGCCAAAGTCAAAACATTGTTTGTGGATCTGCTACTTTGATGCTTTTGTGTGATGCTGTGTGATCAAGTAGGGCATTAATTTACAAAAAAACACAAAAAGTTAGCATTTGGAGTTGAGATGTTTTGCCTGACAGCAACGATATACTTAAGTACAGTACTCAAGTAAATGTACTTAGTTACTACTGCCCACCACTGCTCTCCCTTCGCCTACACGTATGAATCATAACCCTACAGCCTCAGATCACCAGCACGATTACAACAAACCACACCTTTCAATTGAATCTCATTCCCATCTATTAAAACATTATTTTGTCATGGAATGAAACACATTGCCTCGTATTTATTGATGGTTTTAGATTGCAGTTCAAAGTCCATCACTCACTGCAATAGGCCTCTCATATGAAACCTGAGAGAGAGAGAGACTGAGTGAACCTGGCAACGTTCCCAGTAGGAAAAGTCAAAAGGCTGCTGTGGTTTTAAGCGAACAAGATCCCTGCCAAGTTTTACGTTTTACAGTTGATGGCACAACAGGTCTTTCCAGGACCGGGGGAAACCCTATAGGTTGTCCCATTCCAAAAGGTTGAAACGGGAAGCCAGAAACTGTGACTAGTGTAATTTAGGGGAAACTGAATGCTAACCCCAAGGATAATACACAGTGTTCATGTATCCATTTTGTACACTCTCAGAGTTCAAATAACACTGAGGATTTTACTGTGTAGATTAGAAGCACAATAGGGCCAGAAGAATGCATCATCTCAATAGTCAACATTGCAAAACAAAACAAAACATTAAGACCATATTATTGATGACCAAGATTGAAGTATTTTCAGAACCCTTCTGTTATCAGCCATAACATGAACTCTGTTGCAAGCGTTCTCTTATGGCGTGGGGATAAATATGTCTAGGCCTAGATGTGTTATTATGCAGTGTTTAACATCTTTGCTCACACAATAGAGCACAGTTTTGTACAATGTGTGTGTGTGTGTGTGTGTGTGTGTGTGTGTGTGTGTGTGTGTGTGTGTGTGTGTGTGTGTGTGTGTGTGTGTGTGTGAAGAGAATTAGTCACGGTCATGGACAACCATTAGTTCATTGGTAGGCCTGTCACAATTATTACATAATCGCCTTATCGCAATTATTTGAGATAATCGCAATTATCGTTTTTGCATAATCGTCATAATCATTTCCATGTTGAAAATGTTTTTTCCAAAATAGTGGAAATAGTAGATCTACAAGCTCAAAACGCGTCATGTTGTGGTGCATTTGAGCTTGTAGATCGGCTATTTCCACTATTCATGTTTTTTTTATTTAAGAATAAGTTATTGCATCATGTAAGTTATTTATCATGCCTTTTGTTTATGAAGCCTAAAAGCACACAAATGATTTTTTTATTCATAACGTATTCATAAATCATTAATCGCAATTATATGAGCGTTAAGTGAAAGTTAAGTGAAATGTCATAATCATGGCAGCCCTATTCATTGGTGGCATGATGAGACAGCCATTATGCACCACGATGGATAGATGGATGGATGGATGGATGGATGATGGCCCCTGTGTGAGTGAACATCTCTCTTCCTGACTGCATGGCTAAAAGGCAACTTGTTGCCAATGGTGGAAAGGCAAATATTGTACTTTTTACTCCACTATAATTATTTGAAAACTTTGGTTACTAGTTACTCTTATTCAAAACACTTCAGACCCATACATCTACTTTGGCAATTTGAAAATAGAATAAAACATTTGAGTACTTTTTCCACCACTGGATGGATGGATTATGGCCCCTTAGTGAGTGAACCTCCCTCTTCCTGACTGGCTGAAAGGCAACTTGTAGCAGCCTTTAGACATGCCTTTAGAATAGACTACTAGAGTAGTGCTTCTCAAAGTGTGGTCAAGGGACCCCCAGGAGTCCTTGGGGGAGGGTACCCCCCCCCCCCCCCCCCCCCCAGAAACATTAGGTAGCCTACAGTTTAACCACTTAACTTAGCAAAAAAAACAACAACAAAAAACAATCAACAACAACCAAAAATAGCTGATCCACAAGCTTGCTGTAGATCTTTGTGTTGTGCCTGACATGCACACAATAGGGAAGCCAGGTTGAAAGTTGTTCATTTCAGTATAATTTCACCATGGTAATTCAATGAGAGAATGTAGCCTACCGTAGGCTATAAGAACATTATAGCCTTTTATATAGGATATATCTTACAGAGAGTCATGTAATGTTACATGTATTACACATGACTCTCCCGTTAAGAGAGAGGGAGAGAGACACACACACACACACACACACACACACACACACACACACACACACACACACACACACACACACACACACACACACACACACACACACACAGAGAGAGAGAGAGAGAGAGAGAGAGAGAGAGAGAGAGAGAGAGACACACATACAGAGAGGGAGAGTGAGTGTGCAGGGAGGTGACAACCAGACCACCGTTTCCACGGACGGCGCCGGATTTCTCCCAGAGGGCGGAGGTTCCTTTAGAACCACAGAGAGAGAGAGAGAGAGAGAGAGAGAGAGAGGGTTTTATCATTCATAGTTTATATCGTCAGCATCCTGAACAGAGCAGAACAGAACAGGTCTCTCTGCACACATTTCCACCGAGTCTCTCCCACCACCTCCTCCTCCTCTAAGCAGCAACAAGTAGACTCTGAGGGACGAGAGGCGGCAGAAAGAAGAAAAAAAAGTGCGCGCTGGGAAAAACTATAGGTTACGAACGTAACCCCGGCGAGATAAATAACTCCAAACAACAACAACGACGACACGATGCCGAGCAAAAGCGCGTATCTCCGCCCGAGGCTGTGCGTCCTGGAGAAGGGCGACAACGGCTACGGCTTCCACCTCCACGGGGAGAAGGGCAAGACGGGCCAGTTCATCCGCCTGGTGGAGGCCGACAGCCCGTCAGAGAGCTCGGGGCTCCGCGCCGGGGACCGCCTGGCGTTCGTCAACGGAGACGCCGTGGACGGAGAGAGCCACCAGCAGGTGGTGTCGAGGATCCGCGACACCGCGGGCCGCCTGGAGCTGGTGGTGGTGGACGCGGACACCGACGCGCTGCTGAAGAGATACGGACTCAAGTAATAATGATAATGATAATGATAATGATAATGATAATATTAATATTCATATTAATACTGATAATATTAATAATAATAGTATTATTATTATTAATAATAATAATAATATGAATATGAATAATAGTAGTAGTAATAATATTATTATTAATATTAATATTAATATTAATATTAATATTAATATTAATATTAATATTAATATTAATAATAATAACTTTATTTACATAAATATATTACATCAGTGGTTCTCAAACTTTTTCATGTCAAGGACCCCCAAAATTGATATGTATTTGGCTGCAGACCCCCATCTAAAAAATTGAGAAAAGCGCCAGGGATTTTTCAAAAATAGCACATGATTGATTGATTGATGTAGTTTATTTAGAAAGACATGAGAATAGTACATGACAGTACATAACAGTACATGGAAGTACAAATTCACAATACAAGGTCTACAAGCTCTTAGTGTGGCACTCGGTGCTTGTATATCTATGCGCTTGCATATCTGCTATTCTTTAATAGCCAAAGTATAAAATATGTTTAAAGTGGTTAAAATGATTGTGACGCTATATTGACACATTTTGCTGGGGACCCCCTGGTACCCCCCTAAGGACCCTGCCTGGGGGTCCCCGGACCCCACTTTTAGAACCAATGCTTTACATTATATAAAAACAAAAAGATCAACAAATGAAAAAGAACACAATATTAACCACTTAAACCCCAGAATCCATATTGTGGGGAAATGCTTTCGCTGAAAATAGCAGATCGACAAGCTCACAATGCGATGCAAACGCGTGGCATTGTGAGCTTGTAGAGCTGCTATTTTCAGCAGATCTGACGCGTTGTGAGCTTGTAGATCGGCTGTTTTCAAAAGATTTTGAAATCTTTGAAATGGGACATTCTGCATAATGAGTACTTTTACATTTGGTACATTAAGTACATTTTGATGCCAATACTTTTGTACTTTCACTCATGTAAATTTTGAATTCCGGAGTTTTACTCGTAACCGAGTATTTCTACATTGCAGTATTGATACTTTTACTCAAGTAAAAAAATGCGAGCACTTTTTCCACCACTGGTATAGTCACACACAGATCTCTCGCCCGTCCAGGTGTCAGAGGGAGTACGTGACGGACGGCGTCCCGCCGCCTCTCAGTCTGGACGGCTCGGAGGAAGAGGAGGAGGAGGATGAGGAGGAAGGAGAGGTAGAGGAGGAGGAGGAACTGCGTCAGCGCACGGAGGAGAACGGGACGATGGTGATGGCGGTGACGCCGAGGGAGTCGTCGCCGTGCACGCCGGTCCCACGGGAGGAGAACGGTAACGGCGAGGTCCACGTCGAGAAGAAGCTGAGCATCAACTCTGAGAAGGTCAGTGCAGTGTGGGTTCTCAAAGTGGGGTTCCGGTCCGGGGACCTCCTCAGGGGGTCCTTGAGGGGGTTCCAAGGGGTCCCCTCTATAGCAAAATAAGCCATTAAGACCGGAGGCCCATTCCACAGATGCCTTCTGAATCATTAGTTCTCACACTTTCAAGATTTTTAAAAAATGTTCAAAAATAGCAGAAGTACAAGCTCGCAGCGCGTCAGAGCTTGTTGTACATTGCTATTTTTCAATAGGCAATGCAAAAAATCTAAAATGACACAGAATGGGATTATGGAACATTTTAACCCTACTTTCTATACTTTATTTTCATTTTGAAACATTCTCAAAAGTTGTGAAAAGGTTGGAAAAATGGGAACAACACAGATAATATGGGGGTCCCTGGCTCAAAATATGGGGACTGACTACTAAGTATTGTTGTCAGTCCTACAATAATTGACTCTGAGGGTGTTCTCTGAAAGTACACTGAGAAAGCATACACTGAGAGTAGAATACTTTGAAGGTCTAACTGAGTGTACTGAGACAGAGTGTCAGAGTACACTGAGAGTGTAACCCTGAGACTACAGTGTGAGACCGAGTGTGTTACTGAGAGTATGGCTACTCTGAGTGTGTAACTGAGAGTAAGGCTACTAGGCACTCTCAGAGACAGAGTGTACTGTACTCTCAGTGTAAAGCCTGATACTGCATATACTTAGTTGCACGCTGGTGTTGCATGGCGTAAATTTCAGATCTACGAACGTGACTCTCACACTACACTCAAGAGTACACAGGACTCTGAGAGAGTACACCGTGGTTCCATTTGGGTACTCTCTCACATCGGGCATTTGACTGTGTATGTGAGAATTTGCTTCCTTCACCCGTGCTCCAGCCAGGCCTCATTTAACTCATTCACTTTTTTTGCCCTGCATTTCGCGAGACATGCTAGTTTCAACATGCTGTTTACAAGGCAAGGGGTGGTCGCGGTTGGATAGTTTTTTCTATGGGCGATGCACACTGATACCGGACGGTCGATCATAATGGATATACATTTTCTGTGAACAGTTGAAAAGGTAGGAAAAACGAAAATCGCTGGCAGTGGGCAAACGCAGCCAGAAATAAGTCTGGCAGCGAATGAGTTAAAATGGAGATGTTCATCAGTAGAGATGCTCTCACTTGCTTCTCAGCATAAATTGAGTCCCACTTCAGTGTAGGCAGCATGCACTTCAACGAGTTTAAGTGCATGCACACCTTGCCTCTACACTGTCAAATCCAGAGTGTTGCTATTTATCTCTCAGGGTATAAAAATGATACTGGCACTATGATAGCCGCCTATTAATTGTGTTTCGTACAGAAAAACTCGTAGAGCTAGCTGACCAGTTTCAACCTGGCTTCCCCTCTTTGGGGCATTTCATTACAGGTGGAAAATGTTCGTACGATGAAGTATAAAATAGTGTTTAGATGATATTTAGGTTGTTGTTGTTTTTTTTTACAGAGAGAGAATAGGTGGTCTGTGTGGACAACATCATTAATATGTACAGCTGCACCAGCAGTGGTCTCACACGCTGCTTATTGTTGCAGCCTTGGCAGAGCGCTCAGGCTGTAGGCGAGACACTCAGTTGGCCCGGACATTTTGTTGTGGGCGGGTCCGTCGCTGCAGGGGAACTGCACAAACAACCCGCTTCAGCCCCGGGTTCAAGTAAACAGTGTCCCAGACTGGACTGGCACCCTTTGTCTCCATGCAGGGTCCATCCTTAGTTGACTCTAAATACCGACTGAAGTCGTCCAAAGATCCACGCAGAGTAACGCTAAACAAAAAAGTGGTTCCAGCAAACTTGTGTACCGTGGGAACCGACCGACAACACGGGCAGTCGACCACAAGGGCCGTCCCACACCTATACCTACGTGGACGTGCGGGGACGGAAAGTACTGGCAAACTAGCCATATGTATGGCGGATCGGCATGACTAGAGACGCCGCTGGAGGGCGCTTGTCCCCCCTGTGGGTCGGGGCCCCCAGGGGGGTCGCCACATGATTTAGGGGGGGGGGGGGGTCCCCAGATGACAGTGGAAAATATAAAGAAAATGTGTTCCTTAAAAACAAAAAAGTAAAGAACAGAAATGAAAAATTATCTCTGGAACCATGTCAGACTAAATGTAATGCCTCAACTCCTACAAAAGTGTTTGTCTGGGTGGGGGGTCCCCAGTTCAAATATGATTATTTTTGGGGGCCGCGGCCTGAAAAGGCTGAGAACCACTGTCCTAGAGAGTGCCAAATAGCACTAAAAGTGTTATAAATTTGGTATCTTTTGGTTGATGCCTCTGTCTCTCTCTTGAAGACATTCAAGCCATCAAGGTACATTTCTTCATGGAATGTTTATTGCAGCTTGAGAGAACCAGCCAAGGTTTCAGCCAAACCCTTTCAGACATACACTACAATACTGCAACCAGCTCTCTGTGTACATTGGTTAGTGTGGTTATGCAACAAAGAACATTACAACACGACAACATTGTACCTCAAGTACCAGCAAAGAGGTTCAGGTCAATGTTGGTCGAAAGAGTTGTGCATTTTGTTTTCACTTGCACAGCATCTTGCATCAAAATATGTGGGAGGTTATGTCTTGGCACATGTTATAGCACCTTTGTCTAATGGTTCTTTATAGAACCATCAGAGGTGCATAGACTATGTTAAAGAACCATAGAGAACCTCT
Source organism: Gymnoscopelus braueri (assembly GCF_963280865.1). Classification (NCBI taxonomy): domain Eukaryota; kingdom Metazoa; phylum Chordata; class Actinopteri; order Myctophiformes; family Myctophidae; genus Gymnoscopelus; species Gymnoscopelus braueri. Next base: position 35,802,871 of record NC_137615.1, on the reverse strand, counting down.
AAGAACCACAAGGGCTGAACAGGTTCTGTGTAAGGCAGCGGTGCTACGTATAGCACTTCAACCACACTGACGAACCACCATTTGTGATTGATTTGTGATGCAAAGTCAAACTAAGAGCAGCATTTAGATTTGGACATCAAAGTTAATTTAAAAGGAAGGAGGCTCCTAAAAGAGGAGGCCATCTAAACGGAGCAGATTGCATGCTGTATACATTCTCCGACACATGCTGTATACATTTTCCGTTGTGACACGATGAGAGACCTATATGCGAGCTGTGTGTGTGTGTGTGTGTGTGTGTGTGTGTGTGTGTGTGTGTGTGTGTGTGTGTGTGTGTGTGTGTGTGTGTGTGTGTGTGTGTGTGTGTGTGTGTGTGTGTGTGTGTGTGTGTGTGTGTGTGTGTGTTTGTGTGTGTGTGTCGTGCGTGCGTGCGTGCGTGTGTGTCACCAGTAACCTGGCCGTTGTGTTTCGAACAGCAGTCAGAGATAAACATAATGTCAGTGTTGTCAAGTCTAATGACAGACTTAACGGCACACGCACACTGAGAACCAAGGACAAACAGGGATGTTTAGGGTCTGGGGACGACAAACACTCTCCTATTCCTTGTTGAGCTGAGAAGCAAGGGAAGAAAACAACGTTTTTGAAGTTGCTCAACATACCACATCAACAACGACACAACCACGGTACATAGTTTTGGTGGCCTTCACTTTTCTTCCCCCCCTTAGAAATACAATCAATGCCTGCTCCACAAAGTCCCTAAACCTTTGATCTGTGATGAGCATCAGCTGTGTGTGAAACGCGTTCTCATGCTACGGTGGCTGCTTGTGGCTTTCTGAAGTGTTGCAAGTGATTCAGACACTTCATCCCTCTCATGTTCTTTGAATCGTGGCTGTTTGCAAGGCTGTCTGCCGCAATATACAGTTTCAGCTGGTCTGCTTATAGCTCTTGAAATGTATAGTTCCTTTTTTATAGTACATATCATATTGCAGTACATATCGCAAAAAATATATATTAAAACATATTGCCATGTCAATTGTTTCCAATATTGTTAAGCCCTAGCTGTTCATGTCCAGGGGTTCTTTAATCGTTCATTTATATTTTTGTCGTACTAGTGCAAATATGGAAAATAGCAGATCTGCAAGCTCACAATGCATCGCGATATGGTGCTTGGTGAGCTTGTGGATCTGCAATTTTTTTAATCGAATCATTCTGTGATATGTCCAAGGTAGGGAGGGGACGCTAGGGCTGAAGCATCTGTGTCATTTTAGATTTTAGTGTTTGTTGGCTATTCAAAAATAGCAGATATACAAGCTCACAGCGCGTCACTTTGTGCCGCGCTTCGAGCTTGTACATCTGCTATTTAAAAAAAAAATCTTGAATCATTTTGAATTACGAAAAAGATTTGTGAACTGCTGATTTAGAAGGCATATGTGTAGGTTAGAACGGGCCTCAGGTCTTAATGGGTTAATGTGGTTGCAAAAGCACTTGTGGAGGAGAGGCTGGCTTGTGTAGTCTGGAACATCTGTACCCCCTGCTGTGTTCCGGATGTTTACCCCCGGGGCTGTCTTCATCTCTGTCCCTCTCTCTGTGCCCTGCCCACTCTCTGTCTAGGTCTCTCTTTATCCCCCACCCCCCATCTCCCTCTCCCCACACAGTATCTCTGTCCATTTATTGCGTTTATTGTTTATAAGTATCTCTTTCCCTCTCTCTCTCTCTCTCTCTCTCTCTCTCTCTCTCTCTCGCTCTCTGTTACACAAAGCTATCCTTTTGCACCGTCTGTCTGTATGGTGTCTGTATTTGTGTATTTGCGTCATATTATTGTGGCTGATTCGCCTACGGGCGTCTAAATAGTCTTGACTGTCCGTTGCAGCTCTGCAACCCCCAGAGCAACGCACTCATTTAACAGCAATCACAACACACACACACACACGCACACGCACGCACACACACACACACACACACACACACACACACACACACACACACAAACATGCTCTCGCGCGGTATGTGGGGAACAACACACGTGTCGTGCACATGTGTTGTTATTTTCGTAACCTACAGTAAGTGCAAGCATGGAAGGAAGGTTTCACTTCCTAAATTGCCAACATCAGAAGCCGCAGAGCTACAGTATATACACACTTTTGCCCATGTGGTTGAACAAACCAGTGACGATAATGTGACACAATAGTGATGGCGTCTGTAACCAACAAGGTTGTCAGCAGGGGGCTGCTGCTGCTGAATGCTGAGTGCTCCACAACGACACATTCAAAGCCTCACTATGTAACTTTCTTTTAATGAATAAAATGACATTTTGTCCAATCTGTATGGTAGAGTATGTTAAGAAGACCTGAGGTGATTCTTAAATCTAAATCCTAACAGTTTTTTGAAAAGAATAAAAAAAAAAAAAAAACAAGATTTTTCAAAAATAGCAGATCTACAAGCTCATAGCGCGGCACTCTGTGCCGCGCTATGAGCTTGTATATCTGCTATTTTTGAATAGCCAAAGAAATCTAAAGTGACACAGATGCGTTCCAGGTCTTAATGGGTTAATACAATATAACGTGTGCAATTGGGGTGGTTATATTTTGCCTCCCTGCTCTTCTATTGAGACATTTAGATCGTGTCAAAGGTCATGTCACGAATCTTGACCTGATTGATTTAATTCATCCCCCGAGCAAGCAGGCCTGGCTCTATTAGCTCACTGGTAAAAATGTCAGCACTTAAGCAGGAAACCAGGTTCAAATCCGGGGTAGAAGAGGAAAGTTACATAGTGAGCTCAGGACTCCCAGCTGGGTGTTAATCTGTGAACTTCATAGTACAGCAAGGTTGTCAACGATCATGACATTTTACTTGACGATTAATTACCATACAAATAATTGCGATTAACGATTTAATTTAATTTTTGGCATTGAACATGGGAACATATTACAATAAATGCCCAAAATCTCTGTACGTACGTACGTATGTATGTACGTGTGTACGTAGTTAGCGTATCTCGAGAACCGTCCGACCGACAAACTTCAAACTCGGCACGTACGTTCTATACCAATACTTTTGTACTTTTACTCAAGTAAATTTTGAATTCCGGACTTTTACTTGCAACAGAGCATTTCCACATTGCAGTATTGATTCTTTTTCTTACGCAAAACATTTGCCTCCAGAGTCACTAATGAGCCACACCTGAGCAGAAAGTGCATTACTCATCTTCAGATATATAACTCATAGGTGGCGATTTGTTTGGAATTGGATGCACTTGAACAGGTGTGCTGGAAACTCACTCAAGTTGCCGCGGCGGAACACAAGCCACGGGTTGTGTTGTTTGTCTTTAGGAATAACAGTGATTGTTCTCCATGTTTACCAATCCACCTCACTCACACACACACACACACACACACACACACACACACACACACACACACACACACACACACACACACACACACACACACACACACACACACACACACACACACACACACACACACACACACACACACACACACACACACACACACACACACACACACACACACACACACACACACACACACAGATGGCCTAATGGAGCTGTGACGGTGCAACCCACACTGGCACGCAACACAGAGGGAAGTGGTCCCGACACAAACAAACACCACTCCTAACAAACTCCTTTCTAAAACTCTATAAAACAAGTGGTTCTCAAAGTGGGGTCTAGGGGGTCCTTCCTTGAGGGCGTTCCAGAGGGTCCCCAGCAAAATGAGGAACAGTTTAAACAATTAAAGGAGTAGTTCACCCCAAAAATTACTTATTTTCTATCAATTACACACCCCATGAAGCATTGAATTCATGGAGATTATTTTAGTTTTTGTCACATTCCTGAGCCAATAATTTGATGATAATAATAAAGATGCTAATGTATCCGGTAGGAGACACAAAGGAGACTCTTTACTGGAGAGACCGCCGGTTATCAAATTATTGGCTCAGGAAAAAAATCGCCATGAATTCAAGGCTTCATGAGGTGTGTAATTGATAATTGAAGATAAGTAATTTTTTTTACTCCTTTAAGCCAAATACATATATCATTTTGGGGGTCCTTGACATGAAAAAGGTGTGAGAACCACTGGTTCAGAGGATGCTCATTCTGTCTCTCTGTGATGCAGGCAGTGGGAGCTCAGAGTATGTTCTGTAGAGTCAGACTGACGGCCCCTGTCATTATCCCATTAAAACTGGGTCATTTAACCTATTAAGACCTGAGGCGATTCTTAAAAATGTTTTCTAAATCCTAACAGTTTTTGAAAAAAAACAAAAAACAAAAAAAAAGTCAAGATTTTTCAAAAATAGCAGATCTACAAGCTCATAGCGCGGCACTCGGTGCCGCGCTATGAGCTTGTATATCTGCTATTTTTGAATAGCCAAAGAAATCTAAAGTGACACAGATGCGTTCCAGGTCTTAATGGGTTAAGATTTTCGCGTTGGCTATGCAAAAATAGCAGATCTACAAGCTCACAGCGAGCGTGTACATTTTTGACCATATTTAAAAAATCTTGAAAGTGTTTTAACACAAATCTTTTCTTCTGGGGGTGTAAAAAAATGATTAGAATACATTTTGCGGCATCTTTGACAAAAGATGGGTAAAAACGTGTGTAATCGGTGGGCTAGCACTCGGCATCGGCGTCGGGCCCCGAAATATGGCATCGCTCGGGTGTTTTGCACAAAGTTGTGTGTTTTTCTGGAATTCTCAGCCTGCATCCTGTCGAGCATTCCTCATGCCCTCCCTGTGGCCTACGCAGTGACACACACACACACACACACACACACACACACACACACACACACACACACACACACACACACACACGCACACACACACGCACGTCTCATGTACAGCCTTGGATGTTGGTTTAACAGTCACGTTGACGTCCGTAGGCCTGTCTGTGGCTCAGACTTTGAAGCAACACAAAAGGGGTTTCGAAGAAGGAACGCCCGCTCCGGAAACTGAGGAAACTCGCTCAAGGTTGCCATGGTTACTCTCATGTGGTGTGTGCTATCTTTGTATTTTTCTTTGTTTTGTGTGTGTGTGTGTGTATGTGTGAGCGTGTGTGTGTGTGTGTGTGTGTGTGTGTGTTTGAGCGTGTGCGTGCACGTATGTGTGTGTGTGTGTGTGTGTGTGTGTGTGTGGATGACAGTAGGCGAAGTGCAACAATGCACGGGGGTGTGTGAAGTAAGAATGAGCAATGATGATGATGATGATGGTGATGATGCAGGAGAGGTGGAAACCTTGTATGTCCAAAACTGTTACTTTTCATTAAATTAAAAAAAGTGTGTCCCATGTCATTGTAGGTGAAAGCTCACAACCACTGCCACACGTTGTGAGCTTGTAGATTTGCTATTTTCCACTACTTTTGCGTGACATTTTCTTTCGACAAAAATATAAAATAGGGATTAAAGGGATAGTTCACCCCCAAAATGTATTTTTTTCCCGATCGCCCCGTGGAGACTTACATTCATGGATATTTTTTAGTTTTTGTCGCATTCCTCAATAATTTGATGACCGGCAGCGGTTCCGGTAGGAGACACAAAGAGTCTCCTTTGTGTTAGGAATGCGACAAAAACAAAAACATATCCACGAATTCAAGTCTCCATAGGGCGTTTCGATAGAAACTGGGTGAACTATCCCTTTAATTGGTTAAAGGAAGACGATAGCGTTAATTTACGAAGGAAAGAAAACAAACATAAAAAGATGAAACATGCACATAGAAGGTTTCCTGACAGCTGGTATATAGACACAGCTTTCAGCCTCTTCCCCTCACAGCGGGACAAACCATACAGAAAAAGAAACGGCATGGTGGGTTCCAAAGGTCATTCTCTGTTTACCGGGCGGAGAAAAACCTGAGCCTCCCATTGTGAGACGCAGTCACGTAGCAGCAGGGGGATTCCCCATCGCCATCGCTATTGGTTCTCAAAGTGGGGGTCCGAGGACCTCCAGGGGTCTTTGGGGGGGGTACTAGGGGGTCCCCAGAAAAATGAGTTAATAAAGCATCAGAATCATTTTAACCCCTTTATCCATATTTTATACTTTGGCTATTCAATAATAGCAGATCTACAAGCTCATAGCGCGGCAACCGCGCTATGAGCTTGTAGATCTGCTATTTTTGAAAAATCTTGTCCGGGGGTCCCTGGAACTAAATATTTTGAGACGGGGGGGTCCGGCCAAATACATATCATTTTAGGGGTCCTTGACATATAAAGGTTTGAGACCCACTGATGTAGACCAGTGGTTCTCGAACAATTTTATTTCAAGGACCCCCTCAAACGGACCCATTTGTACACTCTCCGTTCCAGACCTGTAAGGTTCCATCCTGAACCCCCTCAACCGGACCCCTCTATTTTAAGAACCACTGCCCTAGGGCTAGAAAACATAGAATATGCTTATCTATCACCAACATTACACATTATGTAACAGGCACAATATACAGAGCATACAAGTGCCACTTGTTGTTTTGCTGCTGAGGAAAAAAATAGGGCCGTGTGTAAACAAGAGGCCGTGCTTGGGTCCAGATTCCATAGGGAGCGGGTTGAGGGTGCCAGGCGTCCCATCATGCACTCTGTTTAGAGAGACTATACACTCTTCCAGAATGACTGGCGGCTGCTTACATAAGACACTAATTACAGGAGAGGAAGAGCCCGTTGTGTCGAGATGAAATGGACTGTGACAGGATGAGAGACCTATATGCGATCTGTGTGTTTGTGTGCTCTTTCTCTGTGTGTGTGTGTGTGTGTGTGTGTGTGTGTGTGTGTGTGTGTGTGTGTGTGTGTGTGTGTGTGTGTGTGTGTGTGTGTGTGTGTGTGTGTGTGTGTGTGTGTTGTCCTGTCTCTCTATGTTCTATTTCCAGGCTCAGTATAAAGTTGAGATGATTCTGCAGCATGTAGCTAACAGGCTCAGGACCACAGAGCCTCTGAATGGGAGAAAGTGAAGGCTTCCTTGTAAACCTGCTACCAGTTCTCTCCTCTCCTCTCCTCTCCTCTCCTCTCCTCTCCTCTCCTCTCCTCTCCTCTCCTCTCCTCTCCTCTCCTCTCCTCTCCTCTCCTCTCCTCGCTTCACCCTCACTTCTCTCTCTACCGGATACGGAGCCTCTAATCTGCCCATTCATATAAAAGCAGCTTATTAGAGACCATGGCTCCTCTGCTGCTTTTAGCGCAGACGCTTGGCTTTTTGTCCCTCGCCGTGTTACCATAGACGGGGAGAGTGTGTGTGTGAGTGGGGGGGTTAGGGGGGGGGGGGTCTGCCAGCCACACAGTGTAATAAGGTTCTCTAAGCAAATCCCCCCCTTTGCTGGTTATGTGGGAGGATTCACTCTATATTGGTTTAGCCTCCGCTGCGTGGCATTTGTGTGTGTGGGTCGGCAATGGCCTTTTTAATTGGTTTTGTGGGCCAGTAGGCATCAGCTGCTATAGAGAAAAGGAAACCACGTTTTAACAGTCAACCCGGTATGAATGAACTCAATACGTACCCTGTGGCAGGCCCTTTAACTTAAACATATTTCTCAGCTGGAGGGCAGTGGTGTAAAGTAACTAATTACATTTACTCAAGTACTGTACTTAAATACACTTTTGAGGAATTTTTACTTTACTGGAGTAGTTCCCATTTTCTTCTACTCCACTACATCTAGGCAAATATTGTACTTTTACTCCACTACAATTATTTGAAAACTTTAGTTACTAGTTACTTTTCAAACTATTTGAAAATAGCCGATCTACAAGCTCACAACGCGTCGCATCGCGACGCGTTGTGAGCTTGTAGATCGGCTATTTTCAAATATTTCAGTACTTTTACTTTTGGTACTTTAAGTACATTTTGAGACCAAAACTTTTGTACTTTTACTCAAGTACATTTTGAACACCAGACTTTTACTTCACTTTTCAAAAGTGCTCTTCAGAGAACATTTGACCTACGGTTCTGATTATGTGCTCAGTGTGTTACAGCGCATATATTGACCTATCAATCATATGTTTTGTCTAAGGCAAAGTTAGAGGGTGGATTACCCACACAATGCTCCAGTTTAGACTTCAATCTTGGCAGCAACGTTCCATTACTGGGTGTGTGTGGTTAAAAAAGACTTGATGTTTATCCCTTGGAGAGACGCTTCATTCGTCAACTTTCTGATGTCACGTCTTTCCAGAATGGCTGTCATAGGATAACTACGTAGCTATTAATAGAATAAATGTCAACTTTTCATTGCTCGTTTGTCACGTATCGGTGACAGCACAGCCACACCTACTGGGGAGGAGGCTGTGGTTCGGAGTGTTCTCCAGCTGGCTGGTTCTCAACTTCGGGCTCGCTGGGGACCGCCAGGGTCCAAATGGACCCCTTAGAGGTCTGTAACTCTTTGAAACTCTTGAGTGTACGCATATGTACACTCTCGGAGTTAAATGAAGACTTTAACCCATTAAGATCTGGAACGCATCTGTGTCACTTTAGATTTACGAGCTTGTAGATCTGCTATTTTAAAAAAATCGTGAAACAATATGTCTTATATTTTTTTCAAAAAAGTGTTTTTTTTAAAGAATCGCCTCAGGTCTTAATGGGTTAACTGGAGGGGAGGGGTCTTTAAAAAGGAAAAAGGTTGAAAGTGTGTGTTCTAGCAGGCTGAAATGGAAGTCTCATCCCCGGCGGTGGGGGGGGGGGGGCTAGCAGTACACAGACTCCAGAAAGCTTAGGGCTGGTTTCCTGTCATTGTTGCTGCTGGATGGAGGAGGTAGAACAACTCCTCTCCCCTCCTTGAGCGAGGAGAGCACTGTTGGCAGCTTTGGCGAGAGAAACAAAGCAGCCAGGTCTATTGAAAACGAGCCCAAAAGAAGCGACTATAGGCTACATGAGCACTTTGAATCTATTATACATCGGCTGTTTGAAAATAGCTGATCTACTAGCTCATAACTTGTAGCTTGTGAGCTTGTAGGTCTAAACAAAGAAAGTGAAAGTGTGTGAAATAGTTTTTTTGTAGAGGCTCCCATCATTTTCAGTTTTCAAGAAAGGGAAGAAGAATAGATAGATAGATAGAAAGAAAGAACAAGGAAAACGGGTCAGATATTCCAAACATTCCTCATGAGTAGAGTAAAATACATGTGCATGGCTAGAAGACATGGCAATGTAATGAGGCAGTTAAAATAGCAGCAGATATAGTAACATATCTACATTGATTGATTGATTGAATACTTTATTAGTCAGAAATCAACAAATTTCACGGAAAAACAGCGGCAGTGAATGACACCTCCTTGTCGATGGGAATTTCCATTCATCTGCCCTTTTGGTCTCCTGGTAGATGTTTTTTTCTGGCCAATTTTGAAAGGAACCAGTGATTCTTTCTTCAGTGAATGAGAATTTTCCCATGTTTGATCATGGTCGCTCCCTCTAGTGTTGTGGCTATGGGTGTCACTCACTTTGGAGAAGTAGTTGGTCAGGTATGAGGGTATTGAGGGCACTGTCCCTTTGACTATTATAAATACCAATCCTTTTTTCCTTTGCTTAACCCAGTCTACCCTGAGCCATCCCAAACTAGCAAAGTGTGTTGGAATTAGGTGGGTCATGGGCTTGAGGCCGAGAAGTAGTCGAATCAGTTTGTTTTGGGAGGTCTGAAGCTTAGTTTTTAGTGACATTGAGATGTTAGAAAACCAAGAGGTTTAAAGCCTAATCAAAATGGCATTGAATGAGGGCTCCAGCTAGTCTTGAGAGCACTTTTGTTGACGAAAGAGGAAATCCTGCCCAAAAGATTGACTTTCTTGATCACTTTTGATGCCATTTTTTCACCTGTCAGTTTATTGTCAAGATTACAGCCCAAATAGGTAACCTCTTCTCTGCTGGAGGTATATATATTGTCAACTCTGACCTGGAAATCATTTAGTATTACTAAGGGCATGTTTGGACCCAAAAAGAATGGATTCTGTTATGACAAGGTGTAATGACACTACGACAGTTTATCTGAGTTCAGAACTGAGGGCTTCCTCAACTTGCATCGAGACCAGGACTGCTGAGTCATCAGCGAACAAGAACAAATTGCAGTTACGGGCTGCTTTCATCGTCGTTAATGTATAGAAGAAACAGTAAACGGCCCTAGTATGCTTCCTTGGGGAACCCCACGGTTCACTGGGAGGGACGAGGACAGGGTTCCATTGACATCTCTTCCCTCATGGTAGGATTTCATCCAGTTCACATGATGTGTTATCCGAGCCAAATCCTCTTCAGCTTATTCAGTAGAGAATTGGAAACCTCATATGTCCAAAACTGTTACTTTTCAGGATTCAAATAAAAAAAAAAACAGCAAAAGTAGCAGATCTGCTACTTTTGACGCTTTTGTGTGACGCTGTAGAGGTTTCTGCCTGACAGCAACGATATATCAAACATAGTCAGAGTAAACAAACAGAATCCAAAGAGTAATCCTGTGTGGTGGCCTGTGTTGCCATGTATGCTTATTATAAGCGCCTTTGGGCTTGTTTTTCTGTAAAGTCGCTTGTATCTAAATATTGATAGCAACTACCAATTAATCGCAACCATATGGTGGTTTAAGTGGTTATTAAGTACAGTAATTTGAGTGAATGTACTCGGTCACTTTCCACCGTCAGCTCTTGGTTGCAAACGGGTCGTGTTTTTTTGGCCTTGTTTCTAAAGTGTAGTTGCTTATTTTGGGCTTGCTGTGTAATGTTGTTTAAACCAGTGGTTCTCAAACATTTTCGTGTGAACGACCCCCAGAGTAATATGTAATTGCCCGCGTACCCCCATCTGAAAACATTTTGTGCCAGGGACCCCCCATACAATATTTGTGTTTCCAAAATATTCCACATTCCACTAAAACATATTTTTTTAAATAGCCGACATACAAGCTCACAACGTGTCTATTTTCAAATATCCGATTCATATAGGTTTAAAGTGCTCATGTGGCCTATATAATAGTCGCTTCTTTTGGGCTCGTTTTCGTAGACCTGGTCGCTTATTTCTCTCGCGGAATCTGGCAACACACTGGCTACAGTCTGCCTCTGTTGGGTACTGTTACTAAACGACGGGGGGGGGGGAGCCCGGCTGAGAGAGCCTAATGTTTTTTTTCAAGCGGTGAAAGGTCACTTCGCCGCGGCAGCCAATTTGTTCATCAACAGTCATCTGTGCCCTGTAGGATTACAGGCCTGATCCC
>NC_137615.1:35654215-35786715 GCF_963280865.1 Gymnoscopelus braueri | reverse complement strand
TAGTTACTTTTCAGATATGAATTATGATATTATGAAACATACATTAACCACTTTATCACTTTATATTTATACATAGGCTATTTGAAAATAGCAGATCTACAAGCTCACAACGCATCGCGACACGTTGTGAGCTTGTATATCTGCTATTTTCAAAAAAAAATTGTACTTTTACTTTTGGTACTTTAAGTACATTTTGATGGGTTAGATCAGGGCAGGAGGCAGTGGGTGGGTGGGCGGTGCCTCCCATGGGATGCTGGGACGACGGAGACAACGACAACGGCACACATTCCATTTCCCATTCCATTCTCCACAAGGTTCACCACCCCAGGCCCTGACAATGAGGCCGGAGGGCCGCGCCCGGCCATGGGGTGGAGGCGGAAATGACTTTCGCCCTGAAATAGACTCAGCCCCCCCCAACCTTCCAGACGCCCTCAGACCCAAGTGCCCGTTCACTAAGTCATTTCTCATCGGCGGAGACAAGAGGAGCCATAGAGCAGTGTTTCTCAAGCGTCTTCATTCTAACCACTTCATGCCATGGATGAAGTGGTTAGAATGATTATGCTGGGTTTTTTTTTAATGCTGGGGAGCCCCTGGAAACCCCCCAAGGACCCCTGGGGGGTCCATTTCTCATCGGCCAAGACAATAGGAGTCATAGAGTATGACTAAAGCCCGGTTTCATATTTCAAAATACAGCAGACCTACAAGCTCCTATTGCCGCGAAGCGACGCGTTTTGGGCTTGTAGATCTGCTACTTTTGATGCTTTTGAATCCTGAAAACTAACGGTTTTGGACATTAGGTTTCCACCCGACAGAGACGATATACATAACTATACAAAAAGTTGCGAATAATCTTTCAATTGACTATATCAGTACTTTGTGCTCACTCATACAGAGGCAAACTCTATACCCTGAAGATATATGTTTAACCACTTTCAACCTTGCGTTCCTATTTTGGGCACGTCATTGGCAGACATTTTACATTCCTTTTTATTTATTTATTTTTCCATGTCAAATGTTCAAAAACAGCAAAATTAGCAGATCTACAAGCTTACGTCACGATGTGATGCAACACGTCGTGAGCCTGTAGATCTGCTATTTGTGATCATTTTTGAATAGTATGAAATTTGGCTGAAGTGGTTCATCTTTTTAACTTGGCATTAAAGTTAATAAAAAGTAAACATTTTCAGAAGGGTTAGGATTAGAGAGGCTATTCTGCACAGATATTCAAAATGTATAAAAATCCTTTGAAAATAGCAGATACAAACTCACAACGCGTCACGTTGTGAGTTTGTACATCGGCTATTTTCAAATAGCCATGGCTGAAGTGGTTCATGTATGTGTATATTTTACAAAGTAACTAGTAACTAAAGTTTTCAAATAATTCTAGTGGAGTAAAAGTACAATATTTGCCTCTGAGATGTAGTGGAGTAGAAGTAAAAGTATTGGAAATTAGAAATACTCAAGTAAAGTACAAATACCTCAAAATTGTACTTAAGTACAGTACTTGAGTACATGTACTTATTTACTTTCCACCACTGCAAAATATAGTGTCCTCATTAGAAAATATAAATCCAGCACATTCAAAGTAGCAAAAAACTCACTGTTCCTGCCTAAGATGGACTATCACTGTTTCGTTATCACTAGAGCAACTTGTTTCATAGGCGTGAATTTCATAATGGAGACTAAATGTTAGGCCTGCCGCAATTATTACATAATCGCCTAATCGCAATTATTTTGCATAATCATCATAATTGTTTTCATGTTGAAACACATGTTCACACATGTTCCAAAAATAGCAGAAAAAGTCTGTAAGTTATCTGTCATAATTACCTGCCCTGTGAAATGTTTGATAACGAAGCCTAAAAGGCAAACAGATATTACATTTGTATTCATATGTTCCAGTCATCCATGCCAAACACACAATTAAATCGTTAATCACAATTATTTGTGTGACAATTAATGGTCAACTTAAATGTTGTAATGGTGACAGGCCTAAAAGAGCAACAATGGTTCATAGGCATGAGTTTCACAATAGAGACTGAATGTCATCATCATGTCTGTGTGACATGTACATTTACTCAAGTAAATGTACTTAATTAAAATCTTTGAGGTAATTTTTACTTTACTGGATTATTTCCAATTTTCTGTACTTTTACTACAATTGTTTGAATACTTTGAGTACTTTCTACTTTCGGTACTTTAAGTACATTTTGATACCAATACTTTTGTACTTTTACTCAAGTAAATTTGTAATTCCGGACTTTTACTTGTAACAGAGTGTTTCTACATTGCAGTATTGATACTTTTACTCAAGTAAAAAACGTTTGAAGCGGCTGTGAAGAAATGACCACAGCATTTAGTAACATCATGTCCTGTTGGAGATGACATGCATACAAGGTCTGTTTATGAACTGTATATTGTATATCCAACACTCTAACCTAAACTCTCTTAGTTTTCCTTCCCCTTTATATATTTTGCAAACGTTCATTTCCTAATTGCTGTGTTAGCTGGATTCGATGTGTACACCTGACACACGCACACACACACACATACACACACACACACACGCACGCACGCAGCCACGCACGCACACACGCACGCACGCACGCACGCTCACACACACACGAACACACACGAACACACACGAACACACACACACACACACACACACACACACATTCTGGTACAGATTTTGGCCATCAAACCAGTTGATTGGGGACGCATGTCTAATTTTGGAAAGAATTGGCATCCCCAATTTTTTTTATCTTACTGCAGTTTCATAACATTACGGTAAGGGTGGCGTAAGAGTTAAGGTTAGACATTTATCTGTTAGGTTAAGTTTTGTATTTGTGTGTGCGTGTGTGTGAGAGAGAGAGAGAGAGAGAGAGAGAGAGAGAGAGAGAGAGAGAGAGAGAGAGAGAGAGAGAGAGAGCGAGAGCGTGAGTGAGTGAGTGTGAGAGAATTCTCTTAGTGTGTGAGTGCATCTCTTTGTACATCAGCAAAGGTGGAAGGTCAGCCACAGGAAATATGTTAAAGGAGATAAACTCCTCAGTGCTGGTCTATAGCAGTGGTTCTCACACTTTTTCATGTCAAGGACCCCCCAAATGATATGTATTTGGCTGCGGACCCCCCCATCTCAAAAGTATTTTGGATTTTTCAAAAATAAACAACAACAAGCTAAAAAACAAAACAACAACAAGCTCATAGCGTGGCACTCCGTGCCACGCTATGAGCTTGTATATAATCTGCTATTTACTGCATTCAACACCAGCGTGCAGCTAAGTATAACTCAGGCTTAAGGATGCACGGATAGAGAAATGTTGTCTGGAGGATAGATGAGTCCCAGAAGAGTGTTGAGAAGAGCCAGGACATGGGAGTTCCACTTCAGAACGTTGCTCCAGGGATTCCGCTAATCAGGGCCCCTCCATTTCGCTCTTATCGGCATCTGCACAACCCCGCTGTGATGACCGACGTCGGCTTTCTATTCTCAGTGCCCCACCCACCCACGGCCCCTGAAGAGTCCATTATAACTGGAAACCTTTGGCTAGAACCTTTGTGATTCCATTAAGACAGGGAACACATCTGTGTCATTTTTAGATTGCTTTGGCTTTTAAAAAATCTTGACATTTTTTAACATTTGTACATTTGTACAAACATTTCTTTGGGGGGGGGGGGGGGGGGGACTCCCTGGAACAAAATATCTTGAGATTATAGCAACATAGATTTTTTTTCCAAAAACTGTCAGGATTTAGAAGACGTTTGTTAGAATCGGCCTCAGGTTTTAATGGATTAAAGTATCTATTGTCGGCCCAAAGTCAGTCGCAACTTCTTCAAATGTAGGAGAGGGAGGGGGGGAAGGGGGGGACAGTAAGGGGCTTTGTTCGCCGTCTGCCCGCCTCGCAGCTGGTTCTGTGGTGCGCATCCCTGAAACCCAACACCCCCACGATGCATGTGCAAGTGGTGCGTTCCTTTATGTACACTGTGTATATGGAAGAGAGGGCCGGACGAAAAATCTGCCGTGGGGGGGGGGGGGGGGGGGGCGCGGGGACTAATGTACCCGGCTTTACCTCTTTCTGCCTGGCGTCCCCATTTTGGACATTTTCAAAACGCTTCATAACGTTTCATAACTTGCAAAGCCATGCCGTAAAAAAAATGGTGTCAAAAAACAATATGTGTCGTATATCACGATACGATAGACCTAAAATGTTTGAATAGGGCTCTAGTGGTTATAGCCAGGGTTGCCAGATCTGCTTATTATGATTTCCCAGCATGATTTTATTTGAAAATAGCCGATCTACAAGCTCACAACGCGTCGCGATGCGACGCGTTGTGAGCTTGTAGATCGGCTATTTTAGACTATTAGACTATTTTAGGATATTTTAACTTTTTGTGTTTTTTCGTCAATTAATGACGATATTTTTGTCGAGTGAGTACACAGTAGCACGAGTATAAATAAGCCTTTTACACTCTTGCCACTTTAGATTATCAGTCATCTATTAACTCTCAACTTTATAAAAGGCCTTTCTAGAGGGGATTGTTAATCTTCCATCGAAATCACACATGACAATCACAAGGGGTTGGCAGGATAAAGCCGAGTAACCATGGTGCCTGGCGGTAAGTCGGTTCAGCGGTTATTCTTTGTGCTGATCAAAGGCTGGCTTTAGAGGCTGAAATCGTGGTGGAATTGTCCTTTTCTGATAAACCCCGTTCAATCCGGGAAAGCGTCTGTGACACAATCATTTCAACCGCTTTCACCATTATTTTATACTTTGGCTATTAAAAAATAGCAGATATTCAAGCTCATAGCGCGTCACTTTGTGCCGCGCTATGAGCTTGTAGATCAGCTATTTTAGAAAAAACATGAAAATGTGTTAAAGTGATTTTCTTTTAACTATTTTGAGATGGGGGTTCGCGGTCAAATACATATAATTTTGGGGGTCCTTGACATGAAAAAGTTTGAGAACCACTCCAACATACTGTTAGGATTTAGAAGACATTTGTAGAATCGGCCTCAGGTCTTAAGACTATGGGAGGCAGGACGGAAGTCGGACAGAGTGAGATGGAAAAACAAGAGAGTGAGAGAGGGGCAGATATAGAGCAGCAGATATAGAGTGAGGATAGAATGAGAGATTAACAGAGTTAGTGTGTTACCAATCTGGGAACCCATCGGCAATTCTTTTTTTTTTTAAATAATGATTAAATGTTTAATTTGTCAGTCCCAGAGCTCTGAATCTGTCTTGAGAGATTAGTGTGTTACTAACTCTGCATGCTGAGTGTGACAGGTTTAGGTTGATGATTTGCAAGTCATGTGGCAGCACGCAAACAGGTTTGTTATGGACTTTGGATGTTTCCAGCTGACATTTGGGTCGAAGCTTGCCCGTGCCCTAACAAACTGGTTCTCAAAGTGAACCCCCCCAGGGGTTGAGGGGGTTCTGGGTGGGAGGGTGGGGGTAGCAAAATGAAGAACCGTTTTAAACACGTAAGCCACATTTCTTTGCACTATTCGCAAATAGCTGTTGTGAGTTTATAGATTAGTATTTAGAAAAATCGTAACAAAACGTTGTCAAGTCTCCTCTTATGGGGGTCCCTGGCTCTAAATCCAACCAAATGGCCAAACACATAGCAATTTGGGTGTCGTTGACATGAAAATGTTTTAAGAACCAGAATGGCACGGCTCCCGTCCAAAGTATTTCCAGTATCATATAAAAAAAATGTTTCAGCCCTTTTTTTTGTGTGTGTGTGTGTCCAGGAATCTCCTCCTCAATATGTCCAGGAAAGAAGAGTTGAGTCAGGGATCTTGGCGGTGTGTTGGAATGACTCTAGCCTTCAGTAATAGATGTCCTAGCTGTATGATACGCCCCTCAGTGGCATAGCACAAGGAAAATATGAAGCCAGACAACTGGCAGGCTGAGTGGCAGCGCTGCTGCCTCTGGCCTCACACACACAGAGGCATATGCGCGTGCACACGCACACGCACACGCACATGCACATGCACACGCACACGCACACACACACACACACATTTTTGGGGCATTTTTAACCGTAAGCCTAAAGCCGAGCTTGTAGATCGGCTGTTTTTCGTTGCACGACACCAACGCAAAACCAAGTATCCACAAGTTTCCTAAGGCGTTGTGGGCATCCCTTCCTGTCGATTTCATTGGATGTCATTGGATTTGATTGGATTTGATTGGATCAAATCGACAGGAAGTGATGCCCACAACCCCCTAGGAAATTTGTGGATAATCAAGCATAATTCTAACCCCAACCCCTAAACCTAACCTCTACATGTCTAATCCTAAACCCAAAGCCAACCTGAATCTTTTTCTAATTGTAAACCTAGCTCTAAAAATATTTTTTTAACCGTAAAACAACCATTTGTCTTGTGAGGACAAGGAAAACGTACCTCACAATATTTCTTATATTCCATTATACTTGTGGAGACATTTGGCAAGTATAGTAGTAATACAAGCACACACACACACACACACACACACACACACGCACACGCACACGCACACGCACACGCACACACACACACACACACACACACACACACACACACACACTGGCAGTGCAAGCAGACTTGCCACTGAAAGTAGAACCAGAAGTATCCTCTGTCAAACAGAAGAGTGAGGTGATTAGCATGATGGATGGGTTGTTGGATGTTGGATGCTTTAACACAGCACCTGTGAACAGACACCCACCCTGCCCCTGCTGCACATTGGGGGCATTCTCCCCAGCCTCAGTTTGACATGGGGGGGGGGGGGGTATTGTGGTCGATGCCATGGAGCAGTCACACCTGGCCTGAGTCAAACTAATTGGACGCAGAGCTACAGTAGAGCGTGTGACTACACACCTGTTGTGCATCAAACTAATCGATGCACACGTGATCAGCCATCCCCACACACATTGACAGGTTTGTTATTCATGCATGGGTGTGTGCCATTCAGGATGCAAAACCTTTGACAGAAACAGCTGAGACACCAATCAGCTGTGTGTGGTTAGAGTCTGCCCCTATAGAGCGTCGCAGTTCCCGCCCACTTCCTGTTTTTTTTGGTGCCGGAAGAAAAAACTCAATGCATTTTTCCATTGACATTTCCAAAAATATTTATATCTATTAATTTAAGCCTCGAATCAAGCCATCATGACATGACATGAATCATGACCATAAACGTTTGATTCTGTGATTTTTTTTTTGTTGAAAACGGCAAAACAAAGGGTATTTATTAAATATAGTATATCATATAATTAAATATAAAATAAAAAAAAATCACAGAAAAAAATGTTTTATGGTCATGATTCATGTCATCTCGTGATGGCTTGATTCGAGGCTTAAATTAATAGATATAAATATTTTTGGAAATGTCAATGGAAAAATGCATTGAGTTTTTTCTTCCGGCACCAAAAAAAACAGGAAGTGGGCGGGAACTGCGACGCTCTATAGCTGCGCAGAAACCCGTTTATTCAGAGTGAGAGACAGAGCTGTCATGACAAGTGTTCCCCTCATACAGCTTGTTTCCTTGTGGCTATCTCTATGTCTATGATTACAACTAAAGGTATGCCAAGCAAGCAGTATGTTCCTTGGAAACAAAAAGAGCTGTGATCTGTCCCAACTCTGAGCCTTTCACAGAGCATGTTGTGCAGCAGAACAAGACATACATACGTCATCATATTGAATCTGTCATTTTCAGATTTCTTTGGCTATTAAAAAATAGCAGATATCTTTGAATAAATATATTTTTTAAAGCGAACATTTTTAACTCAAATCTTTGCTTCTGGGGATTCTACAAATGTCTGTTTTTTTTTTTAATACTTAAGTTGCTATAATATCAGTGGTTCTCAAACTTTTTTCATGTAAAGGACCCCCAAAATATGTATTTGGCCGTGGACCCCCATCTCAAAATATTTTGTTCCAGGGACCCCCCCAGAAGCAAATATTTGAGTAAAAAATGTTTGCTTTAAAGAATAATGTACATATTCAAAGATTTGTACACATTTTCAAGATTTTTCAAAAATAGCAGATCTACAAGCTCATGAGCTGAGTGTATTTGATATTTTTGAATAGCCAAAGAAATCTTAAAATGACACAGATGCATTCCCGGTCTTAATGGATTAAAGGATTGTAAAGGAAGAATTAGGAATGTAGTGGTATTATCTTATGTAACAGAAATAATCCATGCATGGATTTATGGTCTACTCTAGTCTATACATACACACGGTCATGTTTTTGAACTATCTTTCTTAGCTTTCTTGTTTTTTATGTGTCTTGACTTTAAATAGATAACATGAATTAAAGTGAAGTTGAATCAGATGACCCTCGTTTAGCTAAGTGACAGTTATTCTGACAAGATCATTTTTGACCCATGACTGAAACAGCTGCAGTAAACAATTTCAAAAGCATTTTGCCTGTAAGTGTGCAAACCCTTTGTTGTTATATGTCGAAGTAACTTATTGGTCATACGCACTGACTTGAGCGCAATGGACCTCATATTTGACTCTGGTAGACGGGATGCAACCTGAGGGTATGGATGCATTGATTGATTGATTGAATACTTTATTAAAGGGATAGTTCACCCAAAAAATTACGTATTTTCTATCGATTACTCACCCCATGGAGACTTGAATTTGTTGATATTGTATTTTAGTTTTTGTCGCATTCCTAAGCCGACAATTTGATGACGAGCAGGGGTTCCGGTAGGAGACACAAAGGAGACTCTTTGTGTAAAAACACAGAAAGGTAAAATATGGAGATAAGAGGTTTCTGCACCGACAGCAACGATACGATATCAAAGTAGGTGATGAAAGCTTCAGCAGAGAGGCCCGGTGGGGGCGGGGAGAGAGGCCATAGTTGAGGCCAGTCAGCTTCCTTTTGGTTAAAGGCAGAACACTGTTTTAGAAAGCAGGGATTTTCCTGCATAGAGGCATTTTTTGGGCACCCCACAAAGAGATTTTAGACACCACCACCACCAAAGGGAAATCACCAGCACCAAAATGATTATAATCGAGAAGGAAACATATATCTTAGTAAGACGAGCTGTTATTTGCCTGTGGTTGCCGAATGGTGTGTGGCATTCCACTCAACCCCTCCCTCCCATAGTGATGCATTGTGAGTTTGTATATACTATTTTCACTTTAAACGTTTCCCCCTGTAATCATGACATGCTCAAAATAGATTATTAATCAATTCTTTCGTTGAATTATCATTAGTGATTACTTTTTTTTATAATCGATTAAATCAATTAGTTCAATTAACTGCTGCACCCGTAGCAGGGGGAAAAAAACCTGGAAAGTGGACTTAACGTGTGGATCATGAGAGGGAGAAGTCCTAGAGGAGTGAATAAATGAAAGTGGGAAAAGGTCATCAGATTGGCTAGGTTTGTGCCACTTCCTATCGGCTGCTCTGAAGCGAGGGTTGACAGACAACAAAAGCTGCCCATCGATCGCTGGCAGGCCATGATTTACATTGGCTATTGATAATCATGCTTCAACAAAGTGTGCATCACGTCGGTTTTGTTTTCTTCTTTTCTACCAAGTATTTAGACTTGAGATTGAGCAGTAAAATGGCTCAGGATTTAAAAAGCCCAAAACCAAACGAACCACCCGAACCACAGGTTGAGAACCACTACGCCGTGGTACAGGAAGTGTCAGCTCGTACAGCGGATGAGCCCGTGCAGCTTGCTCACAGCAGAGCCCCCCCCCCCGCCTCTCTCACCTGTACGGCCGGAAGGTCAACAGGGGGGGGCGTGCATGCTTGTGCGTTCACACGCCACAATCCTCTTAAACCGCGCACACACACAAACACACACACACACACACACACACACACACACACACACACACACACACACACACACACACACACACACACACACACACACACACACACACACACACACACACACACACAGACCTCCCTGTGAGATTTGCCACGCTCTCCTGCTAATCGGCGGTTTGAAGCGGTGCGTTTGCGAGTGTCTAACTTCATTTGGTCCGTGTCAAACACAGTTACATGCACTGATTTCATTCCGGTTCATCCGAGCCACAGTCAATAGGAAAAATTTGTGATTTACTATGTGTTTAAGAAACACTGGAAAACAAATGAGTCTTTTTTTGCCTATACGTGCTGGTGTAGTCTGTATTGTATGCATGTATTGTACAGTTGTGTGTGTGTGTGTGTGTGTGTGTGTGTGTGTGTGTGTGTGTGTGTGTGTGTGTGTGTGTGTGTGTGTGTGTGTGTGTGTGTGCGAGTGCGTGTGCGTGTGTGTGTGTGTGTGTGTGTGCTACTATACACAATGCGTTCCTGTTTTGTGTTTTTATTTTCACTGTGTGCATTGATTTCTCTCTTCTATGAGGAAGTGGAGCGAACACACAGAGAGGGAAGCATATTGAGGGAAGACATACCATCGGTTCCTGTCCTCCACTTCCCTCCACTGTGGGAAAGGTTTGCATCATCACAGAGAGAACACGTTAAGTCTAATTTATACTTGTTTGCTCGCTGGTGTTGCACGCTGTAAATAGCAAATCTACATGCTCACAAAGCGTCACATTCGTTTTGAAAACCTACAAGCCCTTCTCTGACTGTGTTCCTCTGGGCCAAAGAGCACAGGTCACCACAGGATTCAACTCTTGTTTCCCTCTCTCTCTCTCTCTCTCTCTCTCTCTCTCTCTCTCTCTCTCTCTCTCTCTCTCTCTCTCTCTCTCTCTCTCTCTCTCTCTCACTCTCTCTCTCTCTCTCTCTCTCTCTGAACTAATTCTGGGCAGGTCATCATAATAGGTCAAAACACATCCAGTGAAAGTAGGCATTGAGCAAAACTTTCCCGATCTACTTCTACAGTACAAGCTCACAACAACACGTCACATTGCAACATGTTGGGCGCTTGTACAGTATGTCAGCTATTTTTCATCAAAGACATTTTAGTGCAGAGGGAAAGAAAAAAGGAGGGGGCCAAGGACCAAGCCCTGGTGGACCCCAGCCAACAAAGTTTATGGTTTCATCATTGGTCTTAAGAGGCCTAATATTAATGATATCGTCTCTGTCGGGTGGAAACCTCATATGTCCAACACTGTTACTTTTCAGGATTCAAATAAGAAAACGGCAAAAGTAGCCGATCTACAATCTCGAAACGCGTCGCTTCGTGCCGTGTTTCGAGCTTGTAGATCAGCTACTTTTGATTATTTTTGTGACTCTGTAGTGTGATCAAGGAGGGCGTTCATTTATGAAAAAAACACAAATAGTTAGGATAAGAGGTGTCTGCCCGACAGGTACGATATTATTATTATTATGGGGGAGGTGTATTTAGAGGAAAGGGGAAGAGTCAGATGAGCAGCAGAAGAAAGTCTGGCATCGCTCCAAAATGAAGTGGGAATTGAACTTTGTCTGTTGGTTCACGGTGACCCGCTCTCACCTGAGGGTTCACCGTGACATAAACGGTTCCCTCCCTGCACCCCCACTCCCCCCCCCCCCCCTAAATTCTACCAAAACGAGTCCCGAGCTGAAAGCTCAGCGTGGCGGAGGGCCCGGGAATGCATGTCAATATAATGGAGAGTCTGACCAAAGAGAAATGCACAAAATATTTGCTGACCAAGAGCCAAGCTTATCTGACACAAATATTTGGTTGTAGCCTCAGTGATGTATGGGTGGAAGTTATGTGAGATACTCTGTGAGTGTGTGTGTGTGTGTGTGCGTGTGTGTGCGTGCGCGTGTGTGCGCATGTGTGCGTGTATGTGCGCGTGTGTGTGCGCGCGTGTGTGCCTGTGTGTGTGAGTGCGACTGTGCGCACGCGTGTGTGACCCCAGGCAAATATGCTTTCTCCACCACTGCCGTTTACTCATTGTACATGGAAAAGCATAAGTTTACACTGTACCTTATGTGACTCTCTTAACTGTCGATAACCTACTGTTCTTTTTACTTTGCCGCGGGGATGTGTTCTTTAACCCGTTCAGACCTGAGGCCGAATCTAAAAACGCCTTCTACATTTCTTTTTTAAAACACGAAAAGTTTAAATATGGACATAAGAGGTTTCTGCCCGACAGCAACGTTATGTTCTAGTGTTCAAGCATGCAAATAAGTGTGCGCTCTCCATCGTTGCAGTGTAGACGCACACGCACGCGCGCACACACACACACACACACACACACACACACACACACACACACACACACACACACACACACACACACACACACACACACACACACACACACACACACACACACACACACACACACACACACACACACACACACACACACACACACACAGAGAGAGAGCGCACACACACAGAACAAGCAGTAGGAGTCAGTTACGACGTCCTCCTCAGTTCTCTTCCTTGCAGAAGGCCTTGTGGTTTGTGTGTGTTCAGCAGATTCCAGGGATTCCGTCCCCTCATGGAGATTCTTTGCTCCGCTCCTCTCCTCTCTGGACTACAGACCGTCCTCTGTTGTCCCTGCCAGGCTTCCGCTGACCCTCACCCCGTCGTGCGGCCCGTCCCGGCGGGGAGGCCTTTCACGGGCTTTATACGTTGACTGGTCAGACATACTCGCACACACTGCTTACTGGGCTTTTTCACTGCGTCAGTCTGCGTGTCCACAGAGACCTCAGTGGTTGTGTTTACACAGATGGGCCTCTTGAGACGTTTTAATCCTTTTAATGGTTTACCCATTTAGACCGGGAACGCATCTCTGTCATTTTAGATGTCTAAAAAACTAACTAAAAACAACTCCAATAAATTAATACAAAAAACTGTGCCGCGCTATGAGCTCGTATATCTGCTATTTTTGAATAGCCAAAAGAAATCTAAAAGGACACAGATGCGTTCCCGGATTGAGTGGGTTAAGAACGTGCCCTGGTATTTCTTACCTTATGCACGGGGCTTCATTTGTGCCGGAGCCGAGCTCCGGTATCTGCCCGCTGCGCTCCGGGAAATCATCTTGAAGGTGCTCCGTCACCTCAAATGCACATATGATACAAAATGTCTATTTTAGGCTATATTATTAATTAAGCTTTCACATTTTCCCCTCAATGTCCCTTCCTGCAAATGGAAAAGGGCCGTGGATGAAATGATTCTGAGTTTCTACGTTCGTAAATCGCCACTATTTAAACACGTAATTATTTGCTGTTAGAATGGTTGCGCCCGTGAGCTCACTACGTTAGTTGCAGAGGACTCCGACCGCGAATAACGCTAAGGCCCCGCCTCCCCCTCATGTCAAAGTAGTTGTTTACAACTTGATGAGAGGAGGACATGTGGAAATATCCTTATGGAACCCAAGAGAGAGAGAGAGAAAGAGAGGGGGAAAAAACTTTTAGTCGACTTTTAGTCGGATTCATGAGCTCTGGCACCTAATCATTTGTAAATTAAAGGGATAGTTCACCCCCAAAAAGACATTTTTTCTATCGATTAGTCGCCCCATGGAGACCTGAATTCATGGATATTTTTTTTGTTTTTGTCGCATTCCTCAGCCAATAGTTTGATGACCGGCAGCGGTTCCGGTAGGAGACACAAAGAGTCTCCTCTGTGTCTCCTGCCGGAACCGCTGCCTACTGGTCCGCTGGTCATCAAATTATTGACTTAGGAATTCGACTCCATGGGGTGACTAATCGATAGGAAAAAAGTAGCTTTTCGGGTGAACTATCCCTTTAAGCACTGCTTATGCGTTGTACGATACTCACCAACTCGGTGGTGGTTAGAGTGTCCGCCCTGAGATTGGGAGGTCGAGGTTCGATTCCCTGGCCGGGTCATACCAAAGACTAGAAAAATGGGACCTAATAATACCTCCGTGCGACATACTACTTGTATATCAAGCTGCCTCACGCTACAGAATAAGGAGCTGCTCCTCCACATGGCTCGGCAAGGCTTACTTACATTATATACGATACACCCTTTGATTTATTTGCATTAACCCCTCGCATCCACTCCATGATAGAGAGCGGAAGAGGGCTCACTATACCTATAAGACCAGAACGGAGCGGTATACTCCTTATGTATTCAGGACTGTTTGTCTTTTTTTGTGGATTGTTTTAACCCATTAAGACCGGGAACGCGTCTGTGTCATTTTCACATTTCTTTGGGCTATTAAAAAATAGCAGATCTACAAGCTCATAGCGCGGCACTGAAAAAAAAATCGTGACAATTTGTGCGAGCTTTGTAGATCTGCGCTAGATGTGAGCTATCCTGGTAAACCCCCCCCCCCCCCCTGGTGCAATCAGTGTCAAACATGCAAATGAAGCAGCCAGCAGCAGTGTGATTAGACAGCTAAAACAGGAAGCACGGTAAACCTCACTGACAGGGTGCATCTCTTAATGTCGGGGCTGCGGGACGGAGAAGGGCGGCAATCAGAAGCACCGCAGGGTGATAATGACCGGGCCACACATACAGGCTGGTCCTAAAGCATGTCACGTTCCTGTCCCTCAGGGACACTTTGTTGTTCTGTGACCACCAGAGAACACACAACTGGTGCTGTAAGGCAAGGCAAGGCAAGGTTTTATTTGTATAGCACATTTCAACAACAAGGCAATTCAACGTGCTGGACAAAGAACGTCAAGCAAAGGAAACACAATTATACAATGACAATAGGATGCATGCAATAAAATAAACAAAAACAGCTACAGTGCAGAAGAGAGGAAAAAAAGAAGAAAAGTACCTCAATCAAAGGCGGCGGCAAACAGAAAGTTATTTAGTTGTGTTTTAAAAGATATAAGAGTGGCAGCAGACCTGCGGTTTTCTGGGAGTTTGTTCCAGAAATGTGGTGCATAAAAACTAAATGCTGCTTCCCCACGTTTATTTTTTGTTTTAGGGACAGAAAGCAGACCAGTTTATTCTTTTCCCCATATAAATATATGGAAATAACTTGAAATGAGAAGTTTTTAAAAGGTGACCCTACAGGCATTAGAAAGGAATTTGCTCAGTCAGTGACGACTTCATGAGAGTAGATGTACTGACTGTATTGACAGTTACTTCAAGTATAATATTGGCCCATAAATGTACATAGTAAATGTCTAGTATTCAAAACCAGATATTTTGCAATGCCCTGGAAGCCTCTCTACTGTAAACGGTTGAATTCATTGATGATATATAGTCAAAAATAGCAAAAAGTAGCAGCTTGAGAGTTGAAGGGTGGACGGCTGGTCAAGGAAAACGTGTCTTCTTGGTCTCCAGCTCGTTGCTCCTGTCACTTGAGAAAGCCGGGAAGCAGGTGGAGTCTTGAGGAAATCCAGGTTTTCCTGGAGCTCTACAGAGTAAGGGAGAGGTTAGCTCCTTAAACAAAAGCACATCTTCCTGCTTGGAGGCGGCGTGGCGATGAGGCGCCAACGCCCAGATGACCACCTCTTGAGGGGAACTCACCCATTAAAGGAGTAGTTCACCCCCCCAAAAAAGAGACTTATTTTCTATTTATTACACACCCCACGAAGCCTTGAATTCACAGAGTTTTTTTTTTTCTCGCATTCCTGAGCCAATAATTTGAAGACCGGGGTGGCTGGGTCAGTCTCCTACCGGAGACTCCGCTGACCTGAGGCCGATGATCTACAAATGTCTTCTATGTCTTCTTCTATTTTGTTCCAAGGACCCCCAGATGCAAAGATTTTAGTTTAGATTTGAGTAAAAAAATACATATATATTCAAAGATTGGCTGAAAATTTCATGATCTTTTTTTTTTTTGCAGATCTACAAGCTCATAGCTCCCGGTTTTAATGGGTTAATGTTCTAATGCAGGGGTTCCCAAAACCTTTCAGCTGGAGAACCAAAACTTATAGTGTCTCCCCGCCGTCCCCGGGACCCAAACTTGGGTCAAAAATGTGTCTCCGCCCATTTTTTGGGAAACACTGTTCTGGATGCAAACATCACCTTACATAATATACACTGGTAATTCACCGTCAGCCGGCATCTGTCTGTGTGTGTGTGTGTGTGTGTGTGTCTGTGTGTGTGTGTGTGTGTGTGTGTGTGTGTGTGTGTGTGTGTGTGTGTGTGTGTGCGTGTGCGTGTGAGTAACAGAGAGTGGACGATAGTGTCCATTAGAGAGAGAGAGAGCTGAATGGGTGTAATGTACACTTCATTGTAAGACCATAATGCCGCTCCTCGAGTCACGCCTGTATGACAAAGTATAAATAACGACTGTAAGTCAGATGACTTTCCTGTGTTTGTAAAATGAATCATCAACTTATTGTTTCTGGTCGTATTCTGTTAGCTAAGGGTGGGAGCACAGAGCCAGTCCTGACTAAGTCATTGTCACAATTATTACGTACTTCGCCTAATCGCAAATATTTGAGATAATTGCACTTATTTTGCATAATCGTCATAATCGTTTCCGGACAAACATTTTCCAAAAATAGCTACAAAATGATTAAGTACACAGTTATTGAATATGTCAGTCATTTCTTTATATATTTAAGTTATTTGTCATAATCTGCCATTTTTCTCTCTGAATTTTTTTTTTTAATCAAAAATAGCAGACACAGCATATCTAAAAGCATGTTGCAATGATTAAATATGGCCTATTTTGGCCATAGTACATTATTTATTTTGACTATTGGTAGTGGTTATTGTCAAGTAATTTCTTTGTATATTGTTAAGTTATTCGTCATAACTGCCCTGTGCAATTTTAGTTTACAAAGCCTAAAAGCCCAACAGAAATGTAATTTAACTTTATAGATTCCATCGTACAATGCCAAAAACACAATTAACCCATTAAAACCGGGTAAGCATCTTTGTCATTTTAGATTTTAGCATTGGCTATTCAAAAATAGCAGATGTACAAGCTCGCAGAGCGTCACTTTAAAAAAAAAGTGTGAGAACTACTGATTTAAAAGGCATTTGTAGAATCCGCCTCAGGTTACATCATTAATCATAATTATTCGTATGACAATTAGTCGTCAAATAAATGTCATGACGCTGACAGCTAACTATACAGGCCACCTCGCTGCTGTGTCCCTCCTGTATATTTAGCTCCGTTACACGACGTGTTCCGACCTCTTCCAGGACATTAGCCACTGGCTAAATAAAGAAACGGCGTCGTCCGTGCAGCGGAAAAGGGAGGCTCTGGGTCCAGAGGGTGTGGGAGTGGATGACCGTACGTACTGTACAGTACGGCTCCAAGTCTTCCTGCCGTCCCAGAGCAGCAGCATGCAGCGCTGCGGTGCTGCATGGGACAAGAGTAGGTGGGGTGTGGAAAGGTCAGAGGTCAGCGCGCAGCTTCCATTGTCCTGCTCAGAGAGCCTGGAGAGAGCCTTGGGTCCCGGCCAACTCTTCCGGAGCTGGTTCCCTTCCCTTCCCTTCCCTTCCTCTCCCCTTCCCCTCCCCGGCCCGACCGACCCACCAACCAACCAACCAGTGTTCATTTCGTCGACTAAAGCTATGACGATAAAATGTCCGTCGACTACCCTTTTTCACTGTCGAAAATTAAATAGAAACTAAACAAAAGTCATTTTATGCTTGGCTGCATGTGGGTCTCAAGCTCCAAAAATAGCCGATCTACAAGCTACAAATCTACAAGCTTGTAGAAATACATTTTAGTAGACTAAATCAACTGTAGATTTTGTCGACTAGAATCTTATGATATTAAGTCAACTAAAACTAGACTAAAACCTTCCCGAATCCACCGGCGGCGACCCCTTCTCGACGAAATCTCCAATCACATGCTTCCATTCTCTGGCATGATGACCCCCTTTTTCCTTCCTGTCCCAGCTAAAAAACATGCAGTCACGTGTTAAAGAACAGCGTCAGTTAATCCCTCGTGACTTGTACAGTGGCCAGGCGACAGCAGCAGCAGCAGCAGCAGCACAGGAGCAATGCCCTCTGCAGCCAGTGTGTCTGTCTGTCTGTATGTTCAGCCCAGGCTTCACATCGCGCAGCAGCAGAGGAGCATGCACGCAGCCGCTGTGTCTGCCTGTCTGTCTGTATGTTCAGCCTAGGCTTCATATTGGTGCTGGATGATTCTCTGGAGCTCTCCATCGTGTTTGTGCCTCTGGTGGTCAGTCCGGGGGCGGGGCAGCTAGGACCCGTCATGGTCCAGGTATTATGTCAGTTGGCTGTAAATTCGGGGCTTATTTAAGAAAAAAGGTGCCGAAACTATCGATTGTTTTCTTATTATGTTTTCTATTAATCGAATAATCGATTTGATCAAATAATTTTTGAAAGCTTTAGAAATAGGGATTGATTATTAATCGATTATTTTAATTATATTAATCAATTCGATTAGTTCGATTAACTGTTGTACCCCTGAACCCATTGAAGCATCTGTGTCATTTTAGATTTTTGCGTTGGCTATTTTTTATTTCATTTTTTCAATCTTGGAAGTGTGAGAACCACTGGTTTAGAAGGGCATTTGTAGGATCGGCCTCAAGGTCTTATGTGAGGAACTCCCTGACATAACACGATATTAAACATATCCATGTTTTATTGTTGTCTCCTTCCAGGAGGTGTGCAGCGAGCTGCGGCCGCGTCTCTGTGTGATCCAGAGAGGGAGCAGCGGTTATGGCTTCAACCTGCACAGCGAGAAGGCCCGTCCCGGACAGTACATCCGAGCTGTGGACGAGGACTCGCCGGCAGAGAGGTCGGGCCTCCAGCCCCGGGACAGGATACTACAGGTCAGTTATAGGTTCTCAAAACGTGGGGGTTCCGAGGACGACTCCCTTATAGGGGTTCTCGAGTGACTGCCAAGCAGGGAGGCATTGGATCCCATCTTTATAGGGACGGTGAGGGGATTGAACCGCGACCCCCCCCAATCTCAGGGCAGACCTCTTTATGGGGGTCCCTCCCTGGCACAAAATATTTCAAGGGTTTAGGGTTAGAGTCAAAATACATGGGGGTCCTTGCCATCAAAATGTTTGAGAGCCACAGGTGCAGGTGACCTCAGTACTGGCATAACGTTCCAGCATGCAGTTCAGCATAGCATAGAAATGAAGGCAGACAGTTATAAATATTATTCGCATAGTACACACCAAAATCCTGAGGCCAAAAGAAAGGCTGGTACAGTACAGTATATGCTTTATTTAGAGCGACTTGTGCACACTTCATATTGTGGTCATAAACTTGCAAAGATTTCATCTGCTAAACAGTGCTTCCTAGTGGTAGAGTGGTAGTAGTTCAGTGGTGGAAAAAGTACTACATTTCTTTACTTGAGTATCAATAGACCAATTATTTGTTTACCAACATTGAGACTGGATGCACAGGTGATTGTTTCACACAATCAATTCTCAACCTGTTGTTTTGTGGTGCGCTGGTTTCAGCACACCCCAACCACCTCTTGTGTGTTGGCTGGTGAGGCGTGTCCTAGCGAGACCTGATAGAATGGGTTTCATTGCGCGCATGCTGGTTGGTTATCAGTGTGACGTCGTCTGTTAAGGGGTCTATACCAATATGTAGAAATACTCTGTCCAGTATTAAAAAATGTCTTGTGCAAAAGTACAAAGTTATTGGCATCAAAATGTACTCAAAGTACCAAAAGTGAAAATACGAATCATGCAGAATGTCCCATTTCACAAGTTTTTAAAATGTATGAAAATCCTTTGAAAACAAATTATGAAAAAAAAACACAAAAAGTTAGATTATGGATATAAGAGGTTTTTGCCCGACAGCAACGATATGCAAATAAGACAACGTAAAAAAAAAAAGGTTTCCCAATGTGTAAAAAAAAAAACAGTGTTTCTGTTTCTCCTAATTCTTTTCAAATCATTCTCAGCATTTCATCGCCGTCGGGCAGAAACCTTGTATCTTCTACTTTTTATATTTTGTTGTAAATTAATGCCCTACTTCATCGTACAAGAGTGTTGTAAAAAAAGTAGTGAAAATAGCCAATCTACAAGCTCACAAAGCCTCGCGAATCGCGACGCCAGGCTATTTTCACTCATTTAAAATATTTTTGAAATAATAATAATTAAAAAAAGGAATGGTTTTAGACATACAAGGTTTACACCCGACAGCAACGACTAGTTTTATGTTCCGTGGCGTACCAGGTGGGTGGGATGTGTCTCCCAGGCTAATCCTAAAGTGAATTTAGTACACTTGTTTCAAACAAGTGTGCTAAGTTTCCCAAACAATTTTTTTTATTGGTCGTGAGTAAATAACCCTTTATTCTTAGTTTTTCTTCTAAATCCTAACAGTTTTCTGAAACACTTATGTTGCTATAAAGGCCTTTGCAGACAGGGTGCGAAAAACGGAAAAAACGGACAATATCATTTTTTTAAAGAACACATGGTTCTCTATGACCTCATGCACACCGGCTCCGAATTTGCCGTGCGGCAAGTGGCTGCGGCGTTTTTATTTTTTCTTCAATCGAACCCAGTTCGATTCTGGCGTCTTTTCGCATCCGGGTAAAACTGATTGACCAATCGCACCCTGTCTGCAAAGGCCTTAACAAATATGCTCAAACTTATTCATGTCAAGGACCCCCAAAATGATATGTATTTGGCCGCCGACCCCCATTTTGTTCCAAGGACCCCCAGAAGCAAAGATTTAATAAAAAAATGTATATTCAAAGATTTGCACAAATTGTCACGATTTCTCAAAAATGTCAAATCTTCGTGACGCGCTATGATGACCTTGTAGGTCTGTTATTTTGAAATAGCCAAAGTGTAAAATAATGCTTTTTAGCTAAAATCTAAAATGACATGCTTTCCCGTTTTTAATGGGTTAGTATACTCTTTCTGTGGTTGACAGCTTACCTGTAAGTCCTAACACAGTGAAACCACACCCAGTCAGAGCAGAGAGACTATAGAACAAACATGTCCCTGTTTGCTCTGCCATACACTGTACTCAGAGCTTCAGAAGTGCTCAGACTCAGGCAGTTAAGAGGAATGTTATTTCAACTAACAGTGGCTTTGAGGGGTTTTGTGTATAGAGCTGTTACTGGGAGTTAGACTAGCTTATAGACTGGGGATAATCAGCTTTGGTATACTGGCCTGAAAGTCTGCTTGCACTGCCAGCCTCTGTCCAGCCTCTGTCCAGGAGCGTGCGTGCGTGCGTGCGTGCGTGCGTGCGTGCGTGCGTGCGTGCGTGCGTGCGTGCGTGCGTGCGTGCGTGCGTGCGTGCGTGCGTGCGTGCGTGCGTGCGTGCGTGCGTGCGTGCGTACGTGTCAGGCCTTCCAGTAATTCCATGTATCACATTTGGTATTCAACAAGTGAAAATGGCAGATCTACAAGCTCACAATGCGTTGTGAGCTTGTATATCGGGTATTTTCACTACTTCTCAATTGTTCTTCAAATGTATTAGATTTTTGTTTGTTTGTTTTTAAATTGGAAAAATGTTCTGGATTTTGGGGAGGGAAAAATCTTTTGGAAAAAAAAATCATTTTTTATTTTCTAATGTAGGAAATCAAAGAAATTCAGTTAATATAAAAATCCAGAACATTTTTCCAATTTAAAAACAAACAAACAAAAATCTAATACATTTGAAGAACAATTGAGAAGTAGTGAAAATACCCGATATACAAGCTCACAACGCATTGTGAGCTTGTAGATCTGCCATTTTCACTTGTTGAATACCAAATGTGATACATGGAATTACTGGAAGGCCTGACACGCACGCACGCACGCACGCACGCACGCACGCACGCACGCACGCACGCACGCACGCACGCACGCACGCACGCACGCACGCACGCACGCACGCACGCACGCACGCACGAGCGCACACACACACACACACACGAGCGCACACACACACACACACACACACACACACACACACACACACACACACACACACACACACACACACACACACACACACACACACACACACACACACACACACACACACACACACTCTCCTGGACAGAGGCTGGACAGAGGCTGGCAGTGCAAGCAGACTTTCAGGCCAGTATACCAAAGCTGATTATCCCCAGTCTATAAGCTAGTCTAACTCCCAGTAACAGCTCTATACACAAAACCCCTCAAAGCCACTGTTAGTTGAAATAACATTCCGGTACGGAACGCAGCGTTCACACTAATCACAACACCTGGCAAGTGGTCCCGGTTCCGTACCCGGGACCATAGTCCGAATTCACCCTTCTGAACACTGTGTTCAGAGAGCGCATGGGCGAGGAGCAGTATGACACAGGCGGCATAAACAGCAGGGAGCACAGATGAGAGGAAAAGGGAGTAGAAGAGACATAAAGAATAGTAAGGTGCATTCACCTGTCAAATCAATGCTTGTAGATCAGCCATTTCGGCAATTTTTTTTTGTATAAATTAGGGCTTAAAGGGGTATTTCACTTTAAAACACTTCTGGCGTCATTTTAATGTCAACTCTGGATTTTATGTGCACCCCCCAGACAGATTTTAAGTTGCTCGATTCAATATTTAGATACTTGATAATCATTTAATGCGTCTAATCGGATGAAAGTTGTGAGCTATTAGATTTTTTTTTTTTACCTATATGACATGCCCAAAATAGGGATTGATTATTAATTGATTATTTCATTAAATCATCGATAACTGTTTGCACCCCTAAAGAGGGATGGAGGGAGTAGAAAGCAGCGTTGCCAGATTTTGTAAGAGAAACAAGCAACCAGGTTTATGAAAACATGCCCAAAAGAAGCGACTAGGCCACATAAGCACTTTAAACCGATATGCCTCGGCTATTTGAAAATAGCCGATCTACAAGCTCACAACGCGTCGCGTTGTGAGCTTGTAGATCTGCTATTCTCAAAAGAATCTAGGAAAGAAATCTGAAACATTTGGAATATTTTAACAACACAAATCTAGTACACAGGTTCCTGGCACAAAATATTTTCAGTCCGCAGACAAATACATATTAATTTGTGTTGTCCTTGCCATGAAAATGTTTGCGAACCCACTGGTTTAAGCAACAGTTTAGGAAGCCCAAAATAATCAACTACACTTTAGAAAAACAAGCCCAAAGTCGCTTATAATAAGCAGACATGGCAGCACAGAGTAGAGAGCCTCGGGGGCTCACGGGGGCTCCCTAGCGGGGTGAGGGCCTCACAGATACCCCCACCCCCACGGAGGAGCGGGGCTTTGTGCTGAGCGGACACCCATTGTTACCGCTGTTACTGCCCAAGATGCTATTGTCTGGCTTCCTCTCTGGAATTGGCTTTAGACGTTCACGCCCACTCTGTGTCCCCACATATAATAGTAGAATTTGAGAAATAGACATTGTGAGGAACCGTTTTCCTGGTCCTCCTTATTTTTGCTTTATCGTATTTTTTTTTTTTTTTGAGATTCAGTTTGTGGTTAGGGTTAGCATTAGCCATTAAGATTTTACCTTTAGGGGTTGGGGTTAGAGTTTTCCCCTACTTTAAACTTAGTTGTGCGGCGATATCATCACACACCGGAAAATAGCCGATCTACAAGCTCACAAAGCGCCGCTGCGCGAGTGGCTTCTTCTGTTCTTCCGTCTATTTTCAGCCATTTCCAATGCTGCCCTAAAGTTTGTGTGCGTGCGTGCGCGTGCGTGTGTGTGTGTGTGTGTGTGTGTGTGTGTGTGTGTGTGTGTGTGTGTGTGTGTGTGTGTGTGTGTGTGTGTGTGTGTGTTCGTGAGAGAGAGAGTGCGTGTACATGTGTGCGCGTACAGGATATCCTGTTTCAGCAGCCAGTGATAATATTAAGCAAGGAATCCTGGACAGTGATAAACAACTTTGTCCACTACTGCTACTACTGCTGTTGTGGAACAATGGCGGACGGACACCGCTCGATCCGCCTTCTCCAAAATAGCTGCTGATTTAACCACTTAAACCCAGTGGTGTAAAGTAACTTAACTAAGTACATTTACTCAGTACTGTACTTAAGAAAAATGTTGAGGTATTTTTTACTTTGCTTGAGTATTTACAATGTGCAATACTTTTACTTCTACTCCACTACATCTCAGAGACAAATATTTTTACTCCACTACAATGTACGATCTACAAGCTCATGCGACCCGTTCGGCTTGTAGATCGGCTATTTGCACACGCCACAGTTGTACGGCGACGACAATGTATAAAATAGGGCTTGAGTGGTTAATCAGACTAATCAGATTAGTCGATTATAAAAATGATATTATTTTATTTTTTTGTCGATTCATTACTAAAAAGAAAAAATACATATACCATATCTTATGATCTATATCTCCTAACCTTTGTTCTGTCAGGACAACTCATGAATGGATAAAGACAACTTATGAAGGATAAGATTGGCGATGAATTGGATCTGCTTTTAGGTACTCTGATAAAGTACATCTCCCAGGTGAGCAGCAATTTAGCAAGACAGCAGTGACAGCAGCAGCAATAGCATGAGCACTGCAAAAGCAAGCTGGATGACAAGTGCAAACTTCCAGCTTAAATAGAGCAGTCTGAGAATGAAATAGTGTGATTGGATGAGTGTATGTGAACGTGGAGCTGAGGCGGTCCAACGGTCGGCCGCCAACACAGCACGGAGTTCCCTGGCAGAACTTGCTCTGTGCCAAGCGTGATGCTCATTGTTGTCTACAGGTGATGTGTCTCCTAACCTTTGTGTTGTCTACAGGTGATGTGTCTCCTAACCTCTGTGTTGTCTACAGGTGATGTGTCTCCTAACCTCTGTGTTGTCTACAGGTGATGTGTCTCCTAACCTCTGTGTTGTCTACAGGTGATGTGTCTCCTAACCTCTGTGTTGTCTACAGGTGATGTGTCTCCTAACCTCTGTGTTGTCTACAGGTGATGTGTCTCCTAACCTCTGTGTTGTCTACAGGTGATGTGTCTCCTAACCTCTGTGTTGTCTACAGGTGAACGGCGTGTCAGTTGAAGGGAGGAACCATTCAGACGTGGTGGCGGCCATTAAGTCGGGCGGTGACGAAACGCGGCTCCTGGTGGTGGACCCCGAGACAGACGCCTTCTTCAAGAGGTGCCGAGTGGCCCCCGCCCTGGACCACCTCACTGGTGAGACAGACAGCCTATTGGCCAGGGCTTCCCAAACTGACCATGCCAAGGACACCCAAGTTAGCCCTAGCCTCTGGCTGCTGTCCCCGTATTGCAAACTGGCTTGAAAAAGACAGAAAGAAAGTAAATTGCCAATCTACAAGCTCTGCACCGCGTTGGAGCTTGTAAATCAGCTATTCGCGGTATTTCCGAAAACTAGACCACACTGGCACGATGAAAGTTGAGTATGCATGCCCTGCCCGGTTATACAATACCTGGTGTCAGAGTACCCGTTGTACCCGTCTGTTTGAGTCCCTTTTATGCCCATATGTACTGTACTAGAGGTTCAGGCCGCTACGCGGCCCTCACACCTACGTTGCACCGCTGATCTGACTGATATGCCCTTATATGGAGATCTCTGCATCTGTGAGTTCAGTAAGACACTTTTGTCAGGAATAACCATTTATTGCAATGCTATTGCGTTCAGTTTGGCTAACTCTGCTCCTGTGATAATACAGATTATCTGTGCAAGCATGACACAGAATATCTGAGCTCACAGACCCCCCAGAAGCAGAGCATAAGATACAGAGTTTATTGCATAACATGAACCCTTTTAGGGCATAAGTTAATATACAGATTAACATTGAATTGCCAAAGTATAAAATATCTTTTAGTGGTTAAAATGATGACACTATATTAACTACTAAAATGACACAAATGCTTTCCCTGTTTTATGGGTTAAAGCCTCAGTTATACTTTAGTTGCGTGCCGGTGTGTGTCGTGCTCAGTAAAATAGCAGCTCTACAAGCTCACAACTTGTAGATCTGCTATTTTACGCCCCGTGCAACGCCAGCGTGCGACTAAGTATTAAATCAGGCTTATTAGCCTCCTTTATGGTTCTCACTCTGAGCTCTGCTCTCTCCTCATCCTCCTCCATGTTACTCATTCTGCTGTTTGGTTCCCACTGCAGTGGTAAACACCAGGAAATTAAAAGTCTGTCTACGCAGAGTCGCCGTTTGCTTGGCTTTGCCTTTCTGTCTGTGTCTCTATCTCTCTCTCTCTCTCTCTCTCTCTCTCTCTCTCTCTCTCTCTCTCTCTCTCTCTCTCTCTCTCTCTCTGCCAAAGTACACAGACAGGAGACAGAGCTGGCTGACTTCCTGCCCCCCCCCCCCCCCCCCGTTGAGCCTCGCATGTTTATAGATCAGTGGTTCTCAAACTTTTTTACATTTATTTCAATGACCACCATAACTCTGAGAGTGTACAAATGGAACCAAATGGTTATAGATCCTACAACATCCATTGAATAACAGTAAACCCTTTCTGCCTGAAGTTTTAACCACATCAACCCTGGCATCCCTATTTTGGGATGCTTTTTTATTTTTTGAGTAAAAAATAGGGCTTTTTTGAATTAATGTTTGTATCCGTAATACAACAGGAAATCTCTAGGGGGAGCCCCTGGTCTTTGATTTGGCTGCCTCATTTCAGAGCAGTACAGTAAGTTAGTAACACTGGCCAGTCCTCAGGGAGGGGGCGTGGCTGGACACTGCGTCTCATGACCCACCTGAGGCCCATTTCCACAGGTTGAGAACCACTGTTCTAAATCCGAGTTTAATAAGAGTTTTCTGAAAAACGTATGTTGCTACAGTCAGGGGCGTCACAGAAAAAAATAAAAAAAAATAGCTGAGAAACAGATGAAGCAGGGACCCCCTCTATATTGCATAAAATTGTGTTTCAGATTATACTTTTTTTGTTTACTTGGTCTGCTCTTTTTTCCCTCTACACCTTTACCTCTTTGCCAAAAATAGCCGATCTACAAGCTCACAACGCCTCGCAGCGCGAGGCGTTGTGAGCTTGTAGATCTGCTATTTTTGGCTAAAGTTCTACTCAGAAAAGGGATGCTAGGGTTTAAGTGGTTACGGTAAAACAAAAAATCATATCACACAAAGATTTGGCGGACCCCCTGTAGTAACTCTGAGGACCCCCTAGGGGTCCCGGACCCCCTGTTGAAGACCCCTGGCTTAGATGCTTTCCTGGTTTGAATGGGATAGACATGGTGTGCAGCCAGCTTTCAACAGCAGTAGGGGGGCACAGGGACAAGTTGTCCCAATAAAACCGTGCTTCTCAAAGTGGGCTCAGAGGACCGCCGGGTGTTCTTGGAGGGGTTCCAGAGGGTCCCCAGCAAGTTCATAGTTAATATAGCATTTAGCCACTTTAAAGGAAAATGTATCTATCAATCACTCACCCCACGAATTCAGCCTTGAATTCAAGGATTTTTGTTTTGTTTTTGTTGCATTCCTGAGCCAATAATCCAATATTTGACTAATTGAAGTTAATAGGAGACCAATATTCTTAACAAGAGCAAAACCATATTTAAAACATCGTTTTTTTTTATAGGTATCATCATTAGGTATCACTTTAGTAAGTAGTTACTTTGTAGATTTAGATTATTATTACAAAACATACATTAACCTCTTCAGCCCTATTTTCTACAAGTTGTGAGCTTGTAGATCTGCTATTTTCAAAGGATTTTTGTACTTTTGAAAACTTGTGAAATGGGACCTTCTGCTAAATGAGTACTTTTACTTTTGGTACTTTTGGTCATTTTGACACCAATACTTTTGTACTTTTACTCAAGTAATTTTTAAGTAAAACATGTGAGTACTTCTTCCATCACTGGGGCCTTGTAGGTGGTGATTAGCATTTTGAAATCTATTCTGTGCTTGACTGGGAGCCAGTGGAGGTCACGGAGGACTGGTGTGATGTGGTCCCTGGATCGGGTTCTGGGGAGCAGGCGGGCGGAACATCAAATGCATAGAGACAGTGTAGTGCCTCAGTAATCTAGGATCATAGGTAAACCAAGAACCTAGCTAGCATCAGTCTTAACAGTATAATATAAGAAAATACAGTATAATATCAACAAATAATTAAGTTAATCGAACTAATCCATTAATCTATTATATATAAATACAAGCTCACAATAAGGCCTGTTGAGCTTGTAGATCTGCTAATGAGCTTGTAGATCTGCTACTTCTGCACAACACAGTTCAGTTGTAGAAAGTATGAAGTATGGTTTAAAGGAGTAGTTTACTCAAAACATTACTTATTGTCTCCGCCAGGCCGAAGGCATGGCCGAGACTATGTTTTGCACCCTGTCCGTCTGTCCGTGTGTGTTTCCGTCCGTCTGCGAGCAGCTTATCTCCCGCACCGTTGGCCCGATCGCAGCGAAAATGTGCACAGACACTCCCTGGATGTCAGAATCTGCCCCGAATCTTTCAGATCGGCATGTTGTAGCGCCACCAGGAGGCCGAGTATTGCAAAACACATGTTTTCAGATTCAGATTCTGTCCAAAAATCTCACAAATCTGTACACATTTATCTCTATAATCATGTGACGACCTTTGACCCCGTAGTGTTAGACGCCATCTATGAACCCCACAACATCGCCGTGGCAACGACCATCTTCGCTGTCGGCAAGTACGCCCGGTTCTTGAGAGACTTTCTAGAGAAAGCGGAACGCCACTTCTTCGCCGGTTTCAACGTGTGTTACTACGTGTTTACGGACCGGCCGGACGAGGCCCCTTCTGTCAAGATGGGCGCCGGGCGAGAGCTGGTCGTCAGGTCCCCGCCGGGGTCGAACCGCTGGCAAGAGATTTCAGCTGGCAGGGTGAAACATATCCAGGCTTTAATAGAAACGGAGCTACGAGGCCACGCTGACTACATCTTCTGTTTGGACCGAGACTCTGGGGCAACTGGTCGCCGTAATGCACCCATGGTTCTACACCACCGAGCGCAGTGCGTTTACTTACAAGCGTAGGCCAGCCTCGAAGGCCTATATGGCCCATTACGAAGGTGACTTCTACTACCTTGCCGCGGTATTTAGGGGACTGGCTAGACTGACTGACATCCATCATCTGGTGTCAACATGCATTTATTATTATTATTGTTATTATTATTTTAACATGCATGTACAGTATTTTTGGGGGCTTTTGGGCCTTTATTTATAGATTTTAACAGTAGAGACAAACAGGAAACAGGGGGAGAGAGATGGGGAGAGACATGCAGCAAAGCTCATCCGGAACGGGATAATAAGACAATTAATTTAGTTGATTATAAAAATATAAAAAAATAAAAAAGTGTGTCAGTTCGTTGAGATATATATTATATACTGTATAAAAAGATGATAATAAAATCATCCTTCAATGTAATTTGATTAATCGAAAAAGTATACTATAGAATAATCACTACAAAAATAATAAAAAGTTTCAGACCGGACTGTAAGTTCCCTGGTTCCATATTTGGCCTCCAGTCCAGAAAGAGACCAAAAATAAATGCCCCAAAAAAGCCGGTCTGGGGAGACATTCCATTGAGATGCCCAGGTAACGCTCTGCACTTCAGTAGTGTAACATAACTAAGTACAGTGCATGTACTCAAGTACTGTACTTAAGTACAATGTTGAGGTACTTTTACTTTACTGGAGTATTTCCAATACTTTTCTATACTTTTACTTCTACCCCACTACACCTCAGAGACAAATATTGTACTTTGACTCCCACTACAATTATTTGAAAACTTACTAGTTACTAGTTACTTCATAGATTTTAATTATTATTACAAAACATACGTTACACACTTTAGCGATGTCACGATGCGATGCATTGTGAGCTTGTAGATCTGCTATTTTCAAAAAATATATATACATTTTACTTTTTATTTGAAAACTTGTGAAATGGGACATTCTGCATAATGAATACTTTTACTTTTGTACTTTAAGTATATTTTGTTACCAATGCTTTTGTACTTTTACTCAAGTCAATTTTGATTACCGGACTTGTAAGGGCACGGCCCCACCGCACTTCTATTTTACCTCTGGGGCGGAATCTGCCAATGCTTTGTCAATGCAAATGCGTGGATTCTTGGAAAAAATGTGCAAGACCATGAATCCACGCATTTGCATTGACAAAGCATTGGCAGATTCTGCCCCAGAGGTAAAATAAAAGTGCGGTGGGACCGTGCCCTAAGGGCGCGCTCCCACCAAAACATGGTCGGCTAGCGTTAAACGCAGGTTGTGCACGGCCACAGTTTTTTGCAGCCAGCGGATTCTAAAAAACGGGAGTGTCGCGCCTGTCACTCACTTTCAGGACCCTCCCCGTAGCCCGCACCGCCTGCTGCCTTGAGCACCATGTTGCTTCCTGAGTCTTGGGACGGTCCGCCTTCGACTCACCCGATTAGACAGAGGGGGAAAATCAGCTCCTGCCTCCAGCAGTTTTCTGCTTCAAATGGACAAGTCGTGTTGAGCAGATAAACGCACGGTCTGCGCGACAGGCGGAAAGATCCGCTCTTGCGTGAATCCACGCATTTACATTGACAAAGCATTGGCAGATTCTGCCCCAGAGGTAAAATAAAAGTGCGGTGGGAGCGCGCCCTAACAGTGTTTCTATACTGCAATATTGATACTTTTACTTCAGTAAAAAATGTGAGTACTTTTTCCACCACTGCTGCAGAGGGTACCCGAGTACAGTGACTCTTAACACATTGATTGCCTAGATCGAGTTAACTCGTTTTGACTAGTTTTTAGAATCCATCACTTGATTGCCAAGAACGAGTTAACTCGTTTTTTGTTTTTTTTTACATTTTTGTTTTTTAATTTGACCCAAAGACCAAGGAGATATGATTTTTCGAATATCTAGACTCCTATCCACTTCCTTGTTAACTTAAAACTTAAAAATTCTGTATCTCGGCTCCTGGGTACTTTTTTTTTTTCAATGAAAAATCTCTGGCATAAAACTGCTAAAAATCTTAAATAATTCTGGCAGTCAATGTGTTAACAAACACACACACACACACACACACACACACACACACACACACACACACACACACACACACACACACACACACACACACACACACACACACACACACACACACACACACACACACACACACACACACACACGTGCACACTGCCTCACTGGTCAGCACCTT
The DNA here is from genome assembly GCF_963280865.1 of Gymnoscopelus braueri. Taxonomy (NCBI): domain Eukaryota; kingdom Metazoa; phylum Chordata; class Actinopteri; order Myctophiformes; family Myctophidae; genus Gymnoscopelus; species Gymnoscopelus braueri. The sequence continues at coordinate 35,755,902 of NC_137615.1, read as the reverse complement.
TGTTTGGTTTCCAAGGCGCTGGCTCTCGAGTGGCCTCCCAGCCCCAGTGCTGAAGCTGTATATTTGGGAGTGGAGAGGCTCTTCTCAAAGTCAGGGCGCACACACACACACACAGACACACAGACACACAGACACACACACACACACACACACACACACACACACACACACACACACACACACACACACACACACACACACACACACACACACACACACACACACACACACACACACACACACACACACACAGAGTAGCTGAGGACCTTACGGAGGACACGGCTCTCAGAATAGACACACTACAGTGTAGGGTAGGGGCCAAAGGAAGGGCTGTGTAACTAAGAGCCATAAAAACACACCGACCGGCAAAGGGAAAACATTCACTGTGAGTCATACGGATGGAAGGTAAGAAATGTGTCGGTCCTCTCTGATGATCAGTGGTGGAAGAAGTGTACTCACATTTTTTACTTGAGTAAAAGTATCAATACTGCAATGTAGAAATACTCTGTTACAAGTAAAAGTCCGGAATTCTAAATTTACTTGAGTAAAAGTACAAAAGTGTTGGTATCAAAATGTACTTAAAGTACCAGAAGTAGACAGTACTCATTATGCAGAATGTCCCGTTTCACAAGTTTTCAAATGTATAAAATCTTTTGAAAATAGCCGATCTACAAGCTCACAATGTGTCGCATTGCGACGCACGCATTGTGAGCTTGTAGATCGGCTATTTTTAAATGGCCGAAATGTATATAGGGCTGAAGTGGTTGATGTATGTTTTGTAATAATGAAAATCTGCAGCAAAGTAAAAAATACCTCAAAATTGTACTTAAGTACAGTACTTGAGTAAATGCACTTAGTTACTTTACACCGCTGATGATGTAAGCTGTGGCAGTGGTTCTCAATGCGGTGTTCCCGCCTCCAAATACCAATTTGGGGGATCCTTGACATGAAAACGTTTGAGAACCGCCACTGTATACGACAGTGCTTCTCAAACTTTTTCATGTCAAGGACCCCCAAATTAATGTGTATTCGGGCAGACCCACCCCCCCCTCCCATCAGAAAATATTTCGTGCCAGGGAGCGCCAGTAGAGAAATGTTGCGTTAAAAGCAGAATTCATAATACTTTCGAGACGAATTTCCTTTTAAAAATAATTGACGTGCTGTGAGCTTGTATATCTGCTATTTTTGAATAGCCAACGTAACAAAATATGGATAAAGTGGTAAAAAATGATTGTGACGCTGTTTCCAGCTAAATTTAGCTGGACCCCCCCCCCCCCCCAAGGACCCCTGAGGGACCCACTTTGAGATCCACTGCTGTACGCTAGACTCAAGTGTCTCCCCAATCAAGAGAACCTCTCAAAGTGGAGACTCGCGTTCGAGATCTTTTTTTTTTTGCTCCGTGCGCAAATCATCATCATCATGGACTATTGGATCAGTCAGGACACAGAGAGTACAGGGCCTCCTGTGGTGAGGCTGAGTTATCCAGTGGACCAGGTTTCTTAAACTTGACGCTGAGGCCCAACTGTCAGAGAAACATGTGAACGCATGCAGAGGAACCCTCTCTGCCATGTGTGAATAATAGATGAGGCTCTTTACACATAGCTGCGCTATGTAACAGAGTAGATAGAGAGAGGCATTGGTGGAATGAAAGCGGAGCCGCGGAGAAGGGGGACTCCTTGATCTAAGTGGAGCGAACGGAGCATTCTGCTCCGCTGGGTTCTGAAGGCTACTGTACCACAGCAAAAAAAAAAACACTGGAGGGGGACTAGAATGAGACGACTAAGCTTCGGTCTGGTGTAGTACATATTACGGTAGTGTTGGCGGCATTGTCGTTGGGGCCAGGTTATTCGGGTAATAATAATGATGATGATCCTCTTATGCCGTGTTCACGCTGGGCAGATACAAAGATGCACAGGCTACCATTCTTTTTGGTCAATGTAGGCCCGGCGACATGAGGATACCAAGACTACTTGTACATCCGACGTTTGTAGCTGCTATGAAAGCTACGACGGCTACAAAGCAACGAAAAAAAAGTTGAGCCGGTTTCAACTTCAGATACAAGCAGTGCAAAGCTACAAATATGCTTTGCGTTTGCCTTGTGTCTTTTGTATGCGTCAGCGTGAACGCAGCTGGAGTGTTCTCTTTGGTTTGGACGTTTTTAAGTGTGTGACTGATGGGTGTGTTTGGTGTGTTTTGCAGGTCCGCTGCCCGAGCCAGTCATCAACGGAGACATGGAGGACAAGGTAAGAAACCACTCACGTTCAGCAGCACACCGACGTCTCTGTCGGGTGGAAACCTCATAACGCCCAACACTGTTGCTTTTCAGGATTCAAATTCTAAAAGTAGCAGATCGACAAGCTCGAAACACGTCGGATCTGCTACTTTTGATGCTTTTTGTGTTACGCCGTAGTGTGATCAAGTAGGGCGTTAATTTACGTAAAAACACCAACAAGTTAAAATATGGAGATAAGAGGTTTCTGTGAGACACAGTGAGAGAGAGAGAGACAGAATGAACAATAACAGCACTCTTAAGGTTAAGCACAATTCTTTTTTTCCCCCCTCTGAAATAGACGATCTACAAGCTTTAGATCAACTATTTCTGGAAAATTTTCAGAGTCAGCCGATCTACAAGTTCACAACGCGTGGATGTACTGTAGATCGGCTATTTTAAAAGTATTAAAGCAATGCCTAAGAAGTTATAGGGCATAAGGCGCCGCGCAAGGTAGGGCCCCAGGTATTCTATCTTATCCTGTCTGTCTGTCTGTCCGTCTGTCTGTCTGTCTGTCTGTCTGTCTGTCTGTCTGTCTGTCTGTCTGTCTGTCTGTCTGTCTGTCTGTCTGTCTGTCTGTCTGTCTGTCTGTCTGTCTGTCTGTCTGTCTGTCTGTAAACTGATTTTGGTGCTATATTAATTAATTAATTAACTAATTTATCAAAATGTAAATTTAGCTGGAACCTCCTCAAAGACCCCTGGGGGTGCCCGGACCCCACTGCTCTGAGGTGGCATGTCTTCCTGGTAGATAGAGTGCAGGTCAACCATAGTTCAGGCCAGTGGTGTAAAGTAACTAAGAACATTTACTCAAGTAATTTTTAGGTATTTTTTTACTTTACTGGAGTATTTCCAATTTTCAGCACTTTAACTCCACTACATCTCAGAGGCAAATATTACACGTTTACTCCACTACAATTATTTGAAAACTTGAGTTAGGGTAAGGTCACACCGCACTTTTGTTCTACCTATGGGGCGGAATCTGCCAATGCTTATCAATGGGAATGACGTGGTTTGATGGTCTTGCGCATCTTTCTGTGTGTCGTGCACACCTTGCGTTTATATGCGCTCTGTACGCCTTGTCTATTTGAAGCAGATAAATGCTTTGCTTCTGTGCAGTTAGCAGTTTGTCTATAGACTAAACACCCTCAGGTCAAATACAGAGGCTCTTGCCATGAATTCTCTGGGGTTTGTTTGTTTGTTTTAAACTGCGTCTCGTTCCAGATAGGCGGGGTTTATAACACTGCAGACCAGTGGTGGAAAGTAACTAAGTACATTTACTCTTACAATTTTGAGATACTTTTACTTTGCCGGAGTATTTCCAATTTTACTTTTACTTCTACTCCACTACATCTCAGAGGCAATATTTTTTACTCCACTACAATTATTTGAAAACCTTAGTTACTAGTTACTTTGTAGATTTGAATTATTATTACGAAACATAAAGTACCCACTTCAGCCCTATTTAAACTTTGGCTATTTTCTAAAGATTTTAATATAAAAAATATATAAATCAGTGCTATTGAACACCCTTTATGTCTGTGTTTGGGTTTTAAGCGCTTCTGACTAAACCTCCTAACTCCATTGAATCCTCAAACTGTTGGACAAACCACCTAGTAACTCCAACCGTGGAGTTAGGTGGTTTGTCCCCCATTGATTAGAATGACGAAGTCATTAGCTACATTAGACCATTAACCACATTAATGCTCAAAAACCTCCTAACTCCACTTGAGCTGTATTTGGGTAAATTGATGGATAAAGGACACATTCAACTATCTGACAATGTATAAAGTCATCATACCAACTTTGATGAGGCAGTATTATGTTGTTCTAAAAACATGTTTTTGTTCTTTTACTTTCCTGAAAAGTTAATATTTTGGACATATCATGTTTCTGCCTGATAGCAGAGATATGATACCTTGTGAAACGGGACATTCTGCATAATGAGTACTTTTACTTTTGGTTCTAAGTATATTTTGATACCAATACTTTTGTACTTTCACTCAAGTAAATTTTGATTACCGGACCTTTACTTGTAACAGAGCGTTTCTACATTGCAGTAGTGATACCGAAATTGAGTACTTCTTCCACCACCGGCTGCAGGTCATCAATCACAGAAAAGTGTTGACGTTCAAAACCGAGCTCCACCCATTTAGTGCTACTAGCAGGTTTGAAACTAAATAGTTTGAGAAATTGTGACTCAAACCTTTATTGCGAATTACATGCAAACTCTTATTTAACAGGACTGTGACTATCTCTGTGCTCGGGGATTGTTTAGTTTAGATGTATACTGCAATTGAAAAATAAAAAAACATAATATGCAACAAAAAAAAAACAGGGCTGCAACTATTGTTTATTTTCTTAGTGATTATTCGGTCGATTCCTTTTTCGATTTATCGAATAATCAAGGAGCACGTTTTTAATAATTAGTGACTATAGCCAATATATAAACAGATAAAGTGGTTAGAATTATTGTAAGGCTACATTAACTATACTTTTGCTGGGGACTCCTGGAACCTCCACACAACCAAGTGTATAGTTCCAGTGAATGAGTGACCCCAGTGCTTGTACTGTATGATGGCATTAGAGCAGAGGAATGCGATCACAAACTGTGAGGCTTGAAAGCTCACACCGAGTGTGAAGCAGCTAGGGAGAATTGAGCTGCTTCATGTTAATCCTGGAAAGGTATTTAGCTGTAATCCTTATGGGAGCGCACTCAGCTACTTTTACTGTAGATCTTACGCACACACACACGCGCACACGCACACGCACTTGTATTACTTTGTTACTATACTGTACATATGAGTAGCACAGCTTTGGTAACTAAGGGACTGATCGATTTTTATTGGAAGGTTCCTCTTGAGAAAAATAGGGGAGGGCCATGTTTTTTTTTTTAAATGTAGGTCATTTTATACTTTCAAAATAATTTTTTGAATTGCGGAAATAGCTGATCTACAAGCTTATGACGTGCCACGAAGTGACGCGTTGTTGGAAACTATTATGACACTTAAGAAACGTGATCACATTACACCCATCTTAGCTGCACTTCACTGGTTACCTGTTTCATTCAGAATATATTTTAAGATTTTACTGCTAACTTTGAAAGCCCGGCAGGGACTGGCCCCCAGCTACATCAAAGACTTGCTGCACCCCCCCTATGAACCCACGCTGGGCAAGACCTGGGCTGTTGGTTGTCTAGGCGGAAGCGGTTGAATTTGGCGGAAGTACCGCCCAAGGAAATGACGTTGATGCTTTACAAATCTGTTAACATTCTCCGTGAATGAAACAAGTGTTGTGATTGGTAAAAAAATATAGTTTCCGGGGGAAACACGTACGACGGAAGTCCTGTTCCTCTCGCTGGTTTAGGTCGTGACCAGGCTCTTCTCTTCACAGATGAGTCCCCACGTCCCACCTCATTACCCGGGGCGATCGGGCTTTCGCAGTCCGGCACCCACGCTTTGGAATGCCCTGCTCCGTGGACCTGAGGCTCGCAAAATCAGTGTCTTCCTTTAAACCAGGGGTTCTCAAACGTTTTTATACCACGACCGCATATTATGAGGTATTTTTTTGGCATTTGCATTGCATTGAGCACAGTCCACTTCACGTTGATCGAGCCTTTAAAAAGAGATTCGATAATTTTTTTGGTTGCCAATGCGCGACCCCAACGGCACCCTCCCGCGACCCATAGTTTGAGAACCGCTGCAGTGATTTAATCCATCAGAATCTGTGTCATTTTAAGATTTCTTTGGCGATTCAAAAATAGCAGATCTACAAGCTCATAGCGCGGCACCGAGCTTGTAGATCTGCTATTTTTGCGTTAAATCACTTCTAAAAGTGTGTGTGTTTTATGTTAAGGCGTGCCGCACTATGAGCTTAATTTACGAAAAAATACAAGAAGTTACCAGGAGCTGATGGTAAGGTGTGGCGCTCCACCTCAGCCATTCCACCTCAGCCATCCATCTCCCAGGTCTAGTGCCTTGTAAGGGGGATACAGTAGACGCCCTCGTCGCTCAGGCTGATACTGACAATAAGTCACTTGGACCTACTTAACTTACTATCTCAACATCTAGTCTCCGGTCCGCTGCGGCTCCCTACAGCTCAGGGCGTGTTGCCAGGTATGTTAAATGAAGCCCGATCCAGGCCACTCATCATCTAAGGCTAGCTATAGTTCATGGTGTCACGGCGAAGTGAAAAAAAGGTTATTGTTGCGTAGCATGTGTTAACATCGAAGGCTTTAGGGCAGTGGTTCTCAAACTTTTTCTAGTCAAGGACCCCCACATTGTGATGTATTTGGCCGAAGACCCCCCCCCTTATCTGAAAAGGTTTTGTTGAGTAGCAATGACCTAAGGCAAGGGTCTTCAACGTTTTCAGGCCAAGGACCCCCTAGCTGAGAGACAGATGAAGCAGGGACCCCCTTTATATCGCATACAATTTTATTTCAGATTATACTTTTTTTGTTTACTTGGTCTGCTCTTTTTTCCCTCTACACCTTTAGCTCTTTGCCAAAAATAGCCGATCTACAAGCTCACAACGACTCGCAGTGCGAGGCGTTGTGAGCTTGTAGATCTGCTATTTTTGGCTAAAGTTCTAGAATCAGAATCAGAATCAGTTTTATTGTCACATCACAGGTTTACAAGGTAAAGAAGTGGGTGAAATTCGTTTTTGTACATCGTTCCCATCGCAACGTTAATTTCCATAGAAAGAAGAGGGGGGGGGGGAGAAGAAGAGGGGTGGGGGGCAAGTGGGAAGGAGATCAAAACAAGAGAGCAACAGAAGGCCAGACAAGTTATCTACATATTTACAAAGTACCTGAGATAATAAAAAACTAAGGTGTCTGAGCATAGCAGCAATGTATGTATACTGTGCATGTTATACTTATACTGTGCATGATATACTTATGGACGTTAAGGTGCTTAGAGAAAAAAAGAGCACAATAAAAAACAAAAAAAGTCAGTGCGTTATACATGGGATTAAGGTGCAAAAGGTCAGTGCGTGTCCACCTAGGGTGGACTGACCCTAGTATAATCCGCAAGTAGCTCCATGAGGGAGTGCAACAAAAAAGTCATTTGTACCTGGTGTAGTCCACAGGTGTGTCCGAGGGGGAGCTAAGTCCAAGTCATTGTCCCTGGTATAATCCACAGGTGTGTTCAGGAAGAGCCAGAAAAGTTTTGCACCGCCTGCTGTCAGGCTGCTGAACAAGGCTTATGCCTCATTCAGCATCCTGACAGCAGCCGGGTTAAAACTGCACCAGAACCTGGTGGTGGAACTCTTGATACTTTCTACTCAGAAAAGCGATGCTAGGGTTTAAGTGGTTATGGTAAAACAAAAAATCATATCACACAAAGATTTGGTGGACCCCCTGTAGTAACTCTGAGGACCCCCTAGGGGTCCCGGACCCCCTGTTGAAGACCCCTGACCTAAGGCCAGCTACAGTACATAATGTCACAGTGAAGGTGCAGACAGCATGTTGTAACATGGTACGCTGTATGGGTGAAAGGTCAGACACCGGGTCACTGTGAGGTGGGAGGATTGTGACTTTGCAGGTCAAGCTGGCTTATGTTCACCAAAGCCCCTTTCCCTCTCTGAGCTGCACCTACTTTCTTTCATTCAACTAGGCCTGCAACTATTCTTGCAGATTTTTCTATTGATTACTTTTTTGATTTAGTTGAATAATCAAGACGAGTTTTTAAAATATATATATAAATATATATATTTTTTTTAGTATGTCAATAAATCGATTAATAACTTACCTGTTATATTACAATTTGCCATGCAATTAAAAAAAAAAAAGCTGATCTACAAAGCTCACAAATGAAATTGTAGGTGTACGGTGTGGGAATCAGGGACCAGGGGTGCCATTCTCAGTCAACAGGGTTCATTTGCAGTGGTGGAAAAAGTACTAACAATGTTTACTTAAGTAAAAGTAGCAATACTGCGATGTAGAAATACTCTGAAGTGAATGTCCAGAATTCAAAATTCACCTTGAGTAAAAGTACGAAAGTATTGGCATCAAAAAATACTTAAAGTACCAAAAGTAAAAGTACTCATTATGCAAAATGCCCCATTTCAAGTTCTCAAAATGAATGACTATCTTTTGAAAATATCAGCTCTACAAGCTGAGCTTGTATGAAATATATAGGGTTGAAGTGGTTAATGTGTGTTTTGCAACAATAATCAAAATGTACAAAGTAACTAGTAACTAAAGTTTTCAAATAATTAGTAGTGGAGTAAAAAGTAAATAGAAAGTAAAAGTAAAATAAAAAGTTAAAAGAAATACTCCAGTAAAGTACAAAATACCTCAATTTTTAAATGTACTTAGTTACTTTCCACCAATGTTAATTTGTTCCTCCCAGTCTGTCAACCAGTGGTTCAATGACTCTCGTAACTCTGAGAGGGTACAAATTTGTACACTCTCAGAGTTACAGACCTGTAAGGATCCATTTGCAACCTCTTCAAGGTCCCTGCCTGACTGGACCTGACTTTGAAAACCACTGCTCTGGTCTAAACCAATTATTTTATCCCCATAACACTTTTGGTATCTACTGGTGAAGCCACTGTACATTGGAGCGTGAACAAAATTCATAAGGCAAGGCTGCTCCCGGGTGGTGGACTATAGTACTGCACACAAATGAAACAGTCAGGCCAATGTGTTAAGCAATGAGTTGTGCCCAGAGGAACTGATATCCACTACTGTTCAGTGTTGTTGCCATTGAATGGGCACTGAACATAGTGATGCTCTCTAGAAATGTACTTCTTCAAATCTTGATTGATTGATTGATTGATTGATTTCCTTCCCCAGGTGAATGGTCGCGTGGCCAAAGAGGCAGAAGGGGACTCGAAGCTGTCAGTCAGTCCATCTCCATCGAACGCCTCGTCCAACACCTCTCTGACAACCCCGCCAATTAACAACACTCCTGAGGTACTGCATGCACATACTGTACAGTCACAATCACAATCAACTTTATTGTCACAGCACAGGTTTACAGGTGTAAAGAAGTGCTTTGCTTGTTTGTTGTTGCTGTTGTTTTTCTGTGTAAGCTCCATCACTCGTAGGTTTTAGGAAATACATTAATAAAAACCTATCAGCGTGCCATTGCCTTTAACCCATTAAGGCCTGAGGTTCTGATTCTACAAAATGTTTTCTGAAAAAAGTTGTTACTATATCAGTGGTTCTCAAACTTTTTCATGTCAAGGACCTCCATTTATTTGGCCGCCGACCCCCATCTCAAAATATTTAGTTCCAGGGACCCTCAGAAGCAAAGATTTGAGTTACAAATGTTTGCTTTAAAATGTATTCAAAGATTTGCCAAAAAAAACAAGATTTTTCAAAAATAGCAGATCTACAAGCTCATAGCGCGGCACTCGGTGCTGCGCTATGAGCTTGTATATCTGCTATTTTTGAATAGCCAAAGTATAAAATGATGGTTTAAGTGGTTACACAGATGCGTTCCAGGTTTTAATGGGTTAATTATTGCCATTGATTGCCTTGGAATAAAATATTTATACACAGAATATTTGATACACAGAATTATCACTCACACATTGCTGGTAGAGTACTTTAAATTACAGCAATCGCTTGTGTCTTGGATTATTTAAACTGAAGGGTCTGGTGTGGTTATAGCAAACGCAGATCAAATGACATTTTATTTGTGTTTGGCTTAATTGGCAACTGCTGATAAAAACACAATTTATTGACAAAAGGTCACACTTTTGTGGATTTACAGTAAAATTGTCAAAATGACAATCACATTCACAATCACTTAATTTAACTCTGCAGCCGCATTGAAGCACCTGTTGTGTCGGACAAATCCCAACGTTTGCATCATAAGCTCTAGCCTTCGATTGCCTTTGAATAAAACGTATTTGATACACATAAGTATCACCCACATGTTACTGATTATAGAGAATGTTCAATTATTGTAATCCGGTCTTGATTTCCTGCGCTCTCCTGGATTAGTCAAACTGAAGTTTGTGGTTTGGAGCGAATGGCATTGTCATTGACAAATCATTGTCTTTGAATAGACAAACATCTTATATACAGTAAACACAATTGACACAAGGAATTGACACTCACTTCTGCTGATTATAGGAAAATTAGAATCACAGAGATTCGTTGAGAATTATGGGTGAGGAAGCCTTCTGAATGTTGTGTGACTCTTTCGTATTGACGAGAGAGGGGGAAAAAAACACTCCATGACCGCATTTCTAGAAGACTAAACTTGTATTTTATTTCAGAGGTTTAATGAAGGAACAATGTCTTTGAAATGCCACATAAATTGTGAGTGAAATACGAGTCTTTCAGATAGGCTCATGGCATCTGTGCATGCATGCCCAATTAGACCCTCCAGAAAAACGCAGGCAAAAGTCCTTGATTAATGCGGGCTAAAACTCTTGATTATGCGGGCTAAAATCCTTGATTTTGCGATGAAATATGCAGGTTTTTTTATGCAGTGAAATTGTGGGAAGTTGTGAAATATGCGGAAAGTTGTGAAATATGCGGCAATATGCGAAATATGCGATATGCGGAAAAATGCGAAATATGTGAAAAGTTGCGAAATATGCAGAAATATGCGATGTGATGCGCATATTATGCGATGCGATGCGCCCTTTTTGAAAAAACGTTACCCCCGCATAATTATGCGCCATTTTGCTGATTATGCGGTAAATTCTGCGCTCGCATTTTTCTGGAGGGTCTACCCAATGTCTGTTTGTGTGTTCGCATGAGAAGCACAGTGCGACCCCGCTGATCCAAGCCAGAACGCAGGCTGTGTGTGTCGCACCCCGTCTGTAAAGCCCTCTACACATATCGTTGCTGTCGGGCAGAAACCTCCTATCTCCATATTCACTTTTTGTGTTTTTCTCATAAATCAACGCCCCTATCACACTACAGCGTTACACAAAAACGTCAAAAGCTCGAAACGCGGCGCGAAACGCGGCGCGAAGCGACGTGTTTCTTTTGATGCTTTTGAATTTGAATCCTGAAAAGTAGGTTTTGGACACCCCGACAGAAACGATATCTTTTGAGCCATCTCTGCCGAGTACAGACTAACACGGTCATGAAATAAACGTCCTTCCTTCCTTCCTTCCTTCCTTCCTTCACTAAGGAGTCGGATCAGATGCCCGGCGATGCCATCCCGGCCCTAAACCTGACGCTGCAGCAGGTGAAGGAGCGCGCTCATCAGAAACGCTCCAACAAGAGAGCCCCGCCCATGGACTGGACCAAGAAAAATGAACTGTTCAGCAACCTATAGAGAGCACGCACACACACACACGCACACGCACACACACACGCACGCACGCACGCACGCACACACACACACACACACACACACACACACACACACACACACACACACACACACACACACACACACACACATGCTCACATAGACGTGAGAAGATTTGAGGATATAAACCAGCAGTTAGGAGAGAGAGGGATATCTGTAAAATATAGTGTACACTCAGATTCTTATTATTATTATTATTATCTTCCAGTTATAAATGATGTACTACTAACAATGAAAGACGCATAATGCCAATGTTGGAAACAGATTAAAAATGTGTGAGAGTGTGTGTGTGTGTGTGTGTGTGTGTGTGTGTGTGTGTGTGTGTGTGTGTGTGTGTGTGTGTGTGTGTGTGTGTGTGTGTGTGTGTGTGTGTGTGTGTGTGTGTGTGTGTGTGTGAGAGTGATCGCATGTGTGTGTGTGTGAGTGTGTGCATGCGTGTGCGTGAGTGTGAGTGTGTGCATGCGTGAGTGTGAGTGTGTGCATGCATGCCGTACAGTGTGTGTATGCCGTGGAAAACCGTGGAGTTGATCATGTTTTTGTGTTAATGACCCATATTCTCCATGGAACTCCATTTTATGAAACCCCCGTCGCGACATGATGTCGCTGTCGCCGTGGAAACCTTGTAAAACTGTAAAGCTCTTGTAAACCTGGCACTGGTTCAATATTTATAAAACCCACAGACAGACTTAAAGGAATACTTCAGCCAAAAAAAGATTTTAGATTTTAGCGTTGGCTATTCAAAATTAGCAGATATACAAGCTCACAGTGCGCCAGTTCGTACAGCACTGCGAGCTTGTAGATCTGCTATTTTTGAACATTTTAGAAAAATATTGAAAGAACTACTGGTTTAGAAGGCATTTGTAGAACCGGCCCCAGGTCTTAATGGGTTAATTTACCAAAACAAATAAATATATATGGAAATATGGAGATACAAGGTTTCTGCCCAACGGCAACAATGACAATGGGACCAACCATGTAAACCCGCCTGACAATCACTTTTCATCTGTCCCAAGTTTGTTGTGTTTTGTTGGCGACCAAACGTGCGGTCAACTTCACTTTGAAATCACACACTCCGTTAACCACTAAAGCCTACATGTTCATACAACGAATAGCGAAAATAGCCGATCTACAAGCTCAACGCATCGCACCAAACACGTGAGCTTGTAGATGTGCTATTTCCACTCCTTTTGAACATTTTGACAATTTCTCGAGGGATGCCAGGGTTAAAGTGGTAATAACGCAGGCGCAGGTCATTCGTTCTCTGCAATATCTTTAGTGATTGAATTAGCAAAATCTTTACTGACAATGTACAATTACACACAGTACATTGTCACACAATCATCAATAGGATAATACGCAATAAAGCCAATGGCTTATTTCTATAGATACTTTCATCTGGTTTATTTTCCTAGGCCAGACTTTTGACTAAATGTGAAATATTTAAGTAACCCATACCATCCGTACCATGAAGCCCAATTTATGCTCCGTCGCGCGACCAAGTATAAATCGGGCTTAAGTGTTGCCATGGTGATCTTTGTATATTATTGCTATTCCCTTTGCGTTTCTGCCGTGTTCTATTGCTACTGGCAAAACAAACACGAAAAATGCTTTCTGAGATTTTTACACATTTTCTATAGATGTCTTTAAAAACTGAATTATGTAGCTTTGTATATCATGTATGTTTTAAAAGAATGTCCGTGCTTCACTAGATTATTATGCATTTTTGTTCAGTATTGAAACTGGTGATGAATTTAAAAAAAGATTGAATTATGAATTATATGAAGAGAGCTTGTGTGAGCAGTGCGGTATTTCTATACTGTAATAAACTTGTCTTCACAACATTATGCTGTGACGTTGACTTCACGTTGTGTTCAGTTGCGCTGGAACAAACCTGCTGGAATGTTCTATGGCTGCCTCATTTTCATCACCACCAGATGCAAACTTGTGTCTGTTCTCGTCTTTGCATTGAATTTGTACGTACCAGTGGTGGAAGAAGTACTCACATGTTTTACTTATAGTAAAACATGATAGTTCACCCCCAAAAATATTTTTTTTCCTATCGATTAGTCACTCCATGCCGCCTTGAATTCATGGATATTATTTTGTTTTTGTCGCATTCCTAAGCCAATAATTTGATGACCGGCAGCGGTTCCGGTAGGTGACACAAAGAGTCTCCTGTCTCCTACTGAAACCGCTGCCTACCGATCTAATATTATTGCTTGAGTCGACACAGTCGAGTCAGTTTAATTGAGTGTACAAAAGGCTACATTTGTAGAGTTAAATTAGTACCATGGCCTTTACTTTGTAGTCAGTTTGAAGCAGTGGTTCTCACACATTTTCATGTCAAGGACCCCCAAAATGGTATTGGCCACAGCCTGATTTGAAAAGGTTTTCTAGACTATGAAATATTGAAATTAAACTGTTCTAAATCTTCCTGGGGACCACCTGGAACTCCCTCAAAGACCTATGGGTGTCCCAGGACCCCACTTTGAGAATCACTTATTTAAAGAGTACCTCTCCATAAAGCCAACAATGTGATGTCATCATGTTCTTAAAATGATACAAGACAGTAAAGAATCTGATCAACAACGGCCAATTTGTCCCCTAATATAAATAAAAATAAACTACAAATGTTTATTCATCCTGCGGGTGAATAAACTGAACTTTAATTCCACCTATGTGGCGGATTCTGTCAATGCTGTTCAATGGGAACAGAGCGGTCTATTGCCATTTGCGGATTTCCGCTATAAAACGCCCCGTTCCCATTGAAAAGCATTGGCAGAATCCGCCGCATAGGTAGATTTAAAGTTCGGTGCGACCGCACCCTGATAGAAAACAATTTTGACCACTTAAGCCCCATATGGGTAACCTGGAGTCCCTCAGGGCTCAATACTAGTGTATTTTCTGTTATTGTGGGGAAAGCTTTCGCTGAAAATAGACGGTCGACAAGCTCACAATGCGATGCATTGCGTCGCGTCGCATTGTGAGCTATTCTTTCTGCTATTTTCAGCGAAAGCTTTCCCCACTAACACATGCTCGGGTTTAAGTGGTTGTTAATAGAATATTTTTTTGCCATTTCAGGGGAATATGTTTTAATTGCTTTATCAGATCGACTGGCAAAGTTAGGAGTAACAACACAAAGTCAGAAGTTGGTAAGTGTACTGTAATCTGTGGTTCTCCATGTTACTTTAAAACACTCTGCTCTGATGCAGTAGACCCCATTGACAGGTTCTAATCGTTGCTGTCGGGCAGAAACCTCTCATCTCCATATTCTAACTTTTTGTGCTTTTTCATAAATTAATGCCCTACTTGATCATACTACAGCGTCACACAAAAGCTTTTGCCATTTTTGAATTTGAATCCTGAAAAGTAACAGTTTTGGACATAATCTAATGACAGTTCTAAACCACCACCTTGAGTAAAACAGACACACACACACACTTCTTGAAAACAATTTTACTGTATTTCAAAGCAGTAGCTGACATCCTCTCACAGGCCAGGATCTCCTCAGAGACACGTAACGTTCCAGTGTGCCGTCGTCTGTCCCAGACAGGGTGCTGTAGTGTCACATGACAGGGTGTTTGTAGTGTCACATGACAGGGTGTTTGTAGTGTCACATGACAGGGTGTTTGTAGTGTCACATCATGTGCAGTAGTTAAAAAGGCTTAAAAAGGTTAGAGTTCAAGTGAAGCGAGTCTCTGTGGTGCTACGGGTGCCAGCGGCCCAGCGCTGCCCGTCCATTTGTACCACATCACCACACCTGTTGCTACCAGGCTTCCACTCCCCCCCTCATCTCAGCCCTAGACTCCTGAGTCCTGGCCCCCCATCAGGGGCCAACATTAATGTTACTTTTACAAATTACTGTTTGTAATAAATAGCGTCATTCTAATCTACGATTGTAGACCTGGAACACCTAGACGTTGTTATACCTTTCAAGCCGGGAATGTTTTTCAGAGTTTTTTAGAATTGGCCTCAGTTCTAAATGGGTTAATTGTTCCACAAACAAGAGTTAAGTGTCACTTTTGCCAAACGATATCTAATTTTGGAATGAAACGTTTGAATTACAAATGTACTCTTGGATGTCAGTATCATGTCAGTATCACAGTTACTGTGCACGAGAATGCTACGCACACCAAAGTCCTTTTATAGTGGTGCCGGCCAACAGCACAATAAATTAAATAGTGGTCTTCAAGAGACGAGAAGGTGGCCGCACACAGTTTTATCATAGGACGCAGAGTAAACAAACCAACATTTCGGCAGGTAACTGCCTTCTTCAGGGTATGTATGCTTCAGGGTAACTGCCTTCTTCATGTCAGAATCATGGTCAGTATCATGGTCAGTATCATGTCAGTATCACTTGGATACTGGATTAAGATTAAATTGGCGACTCCAAATACTTAAGCTCCTTACACACCGGGGGCGATTTTTTCATGCGAATAATATGTTTTTTTTAAAAACCTTATAAAGTCAATGCAAGCTTCCACAGAGCGAAAAAGCGAAAAGAAAAAGCGTCTTTTAATTATTCGGAACAAGTCCGAATTTTGCGTATATTTGCATAATCGCCGGTGTGTAATGACCTTTAGACTGACTGTGGTAGCATCATGTGGTAGCCTGCTAAATTAATATAGACTAAAAGAAAAAGAAAAGGATTGGCAAAGATTATTTGCCAAGACAAATAGACATGTCCTGTATACTGTGTACATGAACTATGTACACTGAAATGGTACAATTCTATCCTGGGAGTGATCCAAACAGAATCGATAGGGACGGGTAATTTGGCACAAAACATCCTGGTTGTTGTGGAGACAGAGAATGACAGCAATATCCAACTACATGTCTAGATGGTGACCATGATACAGAATCATTTATCAAAATATAACGAGACAAAGTAGACTAATGGTGAATTAAAAGTGTTAAGATTGACTTAGCTATGTGAGCAGATTGAAGGTTACAGTGAAGCAAACTAAAGGCCGCCCTTCCACATAGAGTCCGATGCAATTTTTAAGGCATGGCTCTTCAAGAGGTTCTAGGTCTATGAAAGGATCTGTGTGTGTCTGTTCTTTGTGTCCGGAGCTAATCTCACAAACCGCTGGATGTGTTTTTTTCACAAATGCTATATAATTTTTGCAATATTTCACTTTCCTTTCCCATTAATCTTTAGCTACACTTAGGGAATATTTGAGTAAATCACCCTCAGCTCACCCCTGACTGTAACATGAAAAACATTTTAAAACCTCTCCACTGTACTACAGACAGTGTGGATTCAAGTAGGCTACATGATGTTTCTGACTGATCCTTGTTTTGTTTGTTGTTGTTTGATCAATGTTCATGCGTATTTATATGAATGAAAAGAAAACCTGTACACGTTCCCTGTTATAAATATAGGAATAAAGATTTATTTCTCATTACCCATACACTGATTGTTATTTTTATGCAATACACATTCCAACATACACTCACTCCATCACTCATTGGGCTTCAATAATGCAACATTTGTCCATATTAACAAAAATACTTTAAAGACTGTAAAGATTCCATATTAACAGTTTTATTAAAGTTTAATTGATTGTCATACATGCATGCAGTGTCATTACTATAAATACAATTTTATTTACAAATATCATTACCTTCCAGGTCACCAGACCCTGGTCACCACTCCCCGGTGCATGGACTCAAAGTTATTGTGGGAGTTGGTGTGGTGGATGATTGCACGCTTGTGTTTTTGCTGTGCTTTCTTCCACAGTTCTTTGAAGGACTCTGTCTCCATGTCACAATCATAGTACCTGTCCTTGTGGAGCTTCCACTCATTGCTCTTGTCCATCAGGTCGGAGGTGCGGCACGTCAGCTAAACGCTGAACCTTTCGATGTTGATCTTCATGATGCGACAATATGTGTTGGGGACTCTGTAAGGAACTCTTAAGTCTCTGTACCTGCAGCTCCCCTTCTTGCTATAACCCTTTCTCTCCAGCTCCTCAGCAAAGCCGTCCAGGTCCAAGTGTTTAAGATGCTCCGGGTTCTCCAGGATCTCGTCCAGGGCTTCCGCCGACTGGTTGGCATCCTCTGCCAACTCGTTATACTCCAGGGCGTCTGTAGCCATCTTCAGAGCCAACTCGTACGTCCCCGGGTGGACCCGGGAACCATCCAGAACATCAATGTACGAGTCTGTTCTGTCTCCGAGTGATGCAGTGTCAATCTTGATGAAACCGGCACAGTTGATGTGGCACATGGTGACCAGCTGGGTCCTGTTTTCCAGACGAGTGTTCTTCTGTTGCAGAATCTGAAAAGACACAAGAAAACTAAATGGATGATCTGCAGAACCAGGCACACTAATATAGCAGTATAGCAGGTAAAGTAATATGCAGTTCAGAAACTGAAATCTCTTACATCTAGCCAGTGTCTGAATTCATAAACTGAACTGCATATTTACCAAACTTTCCCTCATAATATGACCTGCTCCACAACCCCATTACATCTGAACCAGGCTTTTCCCATAGGCGCTCTTCCTGACATAACATGAATGAACAATGATCACACACCTTGAGGAGCTGAGAGCCCTTCCTGGGTCCAAGGCCGCACACAAACTGGACCAGGCTCTGGGTGTAAGGATGGGCGATGGCTCTGTTCACATCCACTCCCACCTCATTGACCCGGTTGATGAATTCACAATGCAGAGCGTTGAGCAGGTCTTCTTTCACTACGTGCTCCTGATGGGGGAAATAAAACAACACAAACAAAACAGGTTAACATTACACAGTTATTCAGTTAAAGCGGTTGTTCTCAATCCTTTTCATGTCAAGACCCACAAATTAATATGTATTTGGCCGCAGACCCCTCATCTGAAGATATTTTGTGCCAGAGATCCCCGTACAAGATTTGTGTTGTTAAAATGTTTAAACATTTTCCACATTTTTCCCTAACCCATTTAATAGAAAATAGCTCATAACACTTTGCGACACGTTGTGAGCTTGTAGATCGACTCTCATCGCGTTTGTTTACATTTTTCAAAAGTCATTACGTTACAGAGCTTACCGGAATAACTGAGTTTGCTAAAGATCATTGCGAGTTAGTAAGTCATGGACATTTGAATTTTGTTTGTAAATCAATCTTTTCTCTAAGGACTATTTTCAGCTCGACGTTTCAATTTAATCCTCATTTTAAAATGCATTAAAGGGTATTAATACTATTATAATAACAATTTGACAAAGAATATCTGCATCACTGATATTTCGTGTGGTGGATTATGTATCAACTAATAGTCTCTGCGAGTTGATTTCTATATGGTACTGAAATGTATGGAATCCACTGGCTTCCTCTAAAATCAATCAAACTTAGCTTTTGGGAAATGGTCAGCAGTAATGTCAAGCATACTGGGAGTCAGTGGGCTAAAGATGCCAGACCACAGGTATGGCCCAAGTGATGTCACATGACATTCTGTACATTTCACTGACCCTCCTGACCCTCCACCCAGTTTGAGGCAGAGGAGGAGGTTGGTGACAATGACCTCTTCCTCTACTTACTCTCTGCCTCCTCCATTAACCCATTGAGACCGGTCATTTTTAGATTTCTTTGGGCTATTCAAAAATAGCAGACCTACAAGCTCATAGCGCGGCACCGAGTGCCGCGCTACGAGCTTGTAGATCTGCTATTTTTGAAAAATCGTTAAAAAAAATCGTTTAATTTTTTTTTTTAAAGAATCGCCTCAGGTCTTAATGGGTTAAATCATCAAAGTGACTCCCTACAGGACGAGAAACCATGAAACCATCAACCCATGACGCTTTGCATATTATCTATGTCATTATATAGTTCAAATGCTTATACAGTATGTACAGGTTGACAGTCTTTGATAAGTAAACTATAAAGAGGTTATTAGAATAACAAAATGGATAAGCCTAAATAATACTACATTAAAGCTATTTAGGCTGACGTTTGCTCCTTTGCTTTGTCTGACTAGAATGTTGCTTTCCTTTGATTTTGTTTTTATTGTCTCCGCCAGGCCGAAAGGCATGGCGAGAGAGTATGTTTTACCCCCTGTCCGTCCGTTTGTGTGTCCGTCCGTCCGTCCATCTGTCTGTGAACAGCTAATCTCAGGCGCCGTTGGCCCGGTCGCTGTGAAACTGTGCACGCACACTCCCTGGATGCCAATTCAGAACCTCTGCCCCAAATTTTTCACATGGGCCTGTTATAGCGCCACCAGGAGGCCGATTTGTGCGAAACCCTTTAACTCCTACAGATTTTATCCAAACGTCATGCAAATCGGTACACAGTATCTCTATAGTCATGTGATCAACACGGATCTGTCCAATTGTCCATATTCCATCCTCATTGGCTAAGGTTGGCTTCCAAAATTTGCAGGATTGGTCCGTTTTGAACAAAATGCCTCAAATCATGAACGCAGCTTGCGCTTTCCGTGCAATTTCACACGCAAATTCCCATTAGGCCGAGGAAGAAATGCCAGCCTTTTCACATTGGCCTGTTATAGCGCCACCAGCAGGTCTAATTTAGCAAAACACATTTTTGGAACAAAATGCCTCAAATCATGAATGCAAGGTCCAATTGCCGTGAAAGGCCTAAGAATAAATGGCACCCTTTTCAAATTGGCCTATTATAGCGCCACCAGGAGGCCACAATAACCTACCTAACCTGGCGGAGTCCTTTTTCTAGTTTGAATTATTTTTCTATTACTGTAGGCCAGCTCTGGTCCATAGCATTACAAGGAGGAGTACTTCTAACAGTATGGACCAGAGA
The DNA here is from genome assembly GCF_963280865.1 of Gymnoscopelus braueri. Classification (NCBI taxonomy): domain Eukaryota; kingdom Metazoa; phylum Chordata; class Actinopteri; order Myctophiformes; family Myctophidae; genus Gymnoscopelus; species Gymnoscopelus braueri. Next base: position 35,735,604 of record NC_137615.1, on the reverse strand, counting down.
GCTACCCTTAGGCCTGTTTTTTTCTATGGTGTAGACCTCCTCTGTGACAGTATCCTGCTCAATATATGTGTTATTTCAAATAACAACTGTTAAAAAGCTTTGGCACATCTAGATTAAAAGTATCTGACAGGTGCGTAGGAAAGATTAGATCAATAAACCACACACTGTTCACCCTGCAGATACAGGAGCTCTAACACCTTCCTCAGGCATTCATTAAAACAACTAAAAGCTAAAAAAACAAACAATAAGGATAACATGAAAACATGTTGCTTTTGTTAAGCACGATAATAACAAGCATATTAGCGGCTAATATTAGGCTAATATGGTGGAAGAAGTACTCGGATATTTTCCTTAGGTAAAAGTAGCGCACAATACCACAATGTAAAAATGCTCTGTTACAAGTTCAAAATGTTACTGGAGTAAAAGTACAAAAGTATTGGCGTCAAAATATGCTTAAAGTACCAAAAGTAAAAGTACTAAAATGTTTGAAAATAGCAGATCTACAAGCTCACAGTTGCATCGCCGGTGTTGTGAGCTTGTAGATCGGCTATTTTCAAATAACTTTTGGAACCGAGATGTAGTGTATGTAGAAATAAAAGTATTGGCAATTGGAAATGCTAAAAAAAAGTACAAATACCTCAAAATTGTACTGTACTTGAGTAAATGTACTTAGTTACTTTCCAGCACTGATAATTTAGTATAGATTAGTCAAACTTACTCAGTTGTGTAGAACTGTTGGTCAATAAGGTTACAAACACTGTTTGACTGCATCTCTCCATCTCTGCTGTCTTGTGGTCTGGTTGTAGTCTCGCATAGCCAGACAACAATTGTGGGAGGCAACAGTCTGGCCACGCGAGACTAGTCTGGTTGTAACCAGTGGTGGAAAGTAACTAAGTACATTTACTCAAGTGCTGTACTTAAGTACAATTTTGAGGTATTTTTCACTTTACTGGAGTAATTCCAATTTTCAGTACTTTTACTTCTACTCCACTACATCTCAGAGGAAAATATTGTACTTTTTTGTCAATTATTTGAAAACTTTAGTTGCTAGTTACTTTGCAGATATAAATTATTATATTATAAAACATACATTAACCCCTTTAGGCTAGCCCTATTTTATACATAGGCTATTTGATTCGCGCGGTGAAGCAATGTTGTGCGCTTGTAGATCTACTATTTTCAAACATTTTAGTACCTTTACTTTTGGTACTTTAAGTATATTTTGATGCCAATAGTTTTGTACTTTAACTCAAGTACATTTTTAATTCCGGACTTTTACTTGTAACAGAGTATTTCTACATTGCAGTATTGATACTTTTACTTAAGTAAAACATTTGAGTACTTTTCCCACCACTGGTTGTAACTGTAACGTACTTTTCGTGACGTAGATGTAAGTTGCTTTGATTTGAAAAATCAACTTCACGCACCTGTCCGTCCTCTTGGGCACAAGGACCGACTACGCAGTTCTAAACACGCTGTTCTCATTGGCCACGGTGCTTTCGGTGCAGGCTGCAGCCAATGAAAAACGGCCAGTGCGCGGTTTGCCATTTCACAGACCGTTCTCGCGAGACATGCGGGAACAGAACGCACCAATAGCACCCGTTGTTATGATGGCTGACCAATGAGCGATAAGACGCCGGTTTAAAGCTCTTCAGCGGCGCGAACCAGCTCAGATGCTATGTGACATTGACTTGGAACGCACGCATTTCCCACCTTCGAGACTCATCATCTCAAAGGACTTTAACGGTTAACTGACTTGAGGATTTTCATCACCAACGACCACCAGATCATCACAGCCCAGGCTTTAGACCACAATTTATCAGATTTGGACCGGTTTCCTTGGGATTTTTTTGTATTTTCTTCCTTTTATAACCAGCCTTTCTTCAACCAACGTTCAACTATAGGTGAGTTCATTTTGATGATGCTCGGGCCTTGGGGGGGGGGGGGGGTTTGGGGGAAATGTCGATTGTTATGCTATTTAAAATGCCTTATTGTACATGTGTTTGATTGTAGCGTTTTAGTTAGTTAATATGTCTTTAGAAGCTACAACAAAGTCATTGTGGATAACGTGCAGGCCGGGTTAGTCATCATCATGGTGCTGAACAGCTGGTTTTTGATCTGTTTATTTTGGTTGTGTTACCTTACCCACCGTTGATTGTCGTCATCATAGTCGAGGTTTTAGCCGTATTGATACAAAACTAGCTGTCAAATATTATATTACCGTCTTGTAGTGCCTTGGATCAAGACGGTTGGAGTTAACTTCTAGCTACCGTTGTCGTCGTCATATGCTTGTCACTGTCAGAAGAAGCCTGTTTTGTGGACGTTAGCCTGTTGTTTAGAACCGGCTATGCAAGCCTGTTTGTGGACGTTAGTTGTGTCGTTGATTTTGGCATTAAGCCTTCATCAGCGTTGCGTCATTGAGACACATGGATTAAAGTTCTCAGTTGCCAAGACTTATTTCAGTCGTTTTCCATGGACGCCAGCATGTCTTCTATGGAAGCATGTCGCGCAGCAAAAATAGCCGATCTACAAGCTCTCAATGCGTGCGACGCATTGAGAGCTTGTAGAAAGGTTATTTTCGGTTATTGTGAGATGATTAGAGCATTTGAAGTGGTCAAACTACCTGGGAATATAAAAGCTAAGGTTAAAGCCTGAATCTGTGATTTCTTCACATGGTTGGCAGTATGTAGAACAGCAGGAACAATATTACTAAAGCATCCTAATTGTACATATTTTATTCATTATTTAGGAATCGGCGCTAGTGTGTGTGCCGTGGGGATCCTTTCACACGGTTTCACAAATCGCACATTTTCAGTCGTGAGATTTAAACTAGCTTTAATCCATGGAGACACAACGCTGCATGATGAAGGCTTAACGATGAAACGCGTAGGTTGCTGTCTGCTCTGCAGCATACTACCATGCTTAAAATATATATATATATAAATAAAAGTGCCTTTAAAAGGACTTTTCTGTGAGTGCTGGCATTCTCTTACTGAGATTTATTGTTATGTTACTTTTCCTTGCCGTGCACCCGGTATGAAAGTTTAGTATTGTTGAAAAGAGTTGGATTCGTGCTTGCACCCTTTATTTGAAGATGTATCTATTGACTACAACATGCTATAAATATGTAGTTGTAGAATACAACTCTCGTAGACGTATTTATGATTCTGACGTTTTCAATCTACGAGAGTTGTAGGGTTCACGCCCCATGGAGACAGGGACTTTCAGCACTATGCCCCGTAGACACTCCAAACATGTTACCCCCACGCTACAAATGTTAACTGTCTCTACGTGGTAGTAGTTTAATGTAATAATCCATATCTTTCAATAAAGAAGTGTTTTAATGCCGTTTGTGGCCGATTCTGTCGGAAGTTCCCAATGGGTGGTAGTGACGGGTAGTGACGGGGCGCATCCGTTGAAACCCGGAATTACACTAAATGTAAACGGAAAGCAAACGAGGGTGAAAAAATGGCGTTCGGCCATAGACGGCATTAAAACACTTCTTTATTGAAAGATATGGATTATTACATTAAACTACTACCGCGTAGAGACAGTTAACATTTGGGGCTTGGGGGTAAGCACCTTTTATTTTCAATTTGTACATGTTTGGAGTGTCTACGGGGTATAGTGCTGAAAGTCCCTGTCTCCATGGGGCGTGAACCCTACAACTCTCGTAGATTGAAAACGTCAGAATCATAAATACGTCTACGAGAGTTGTATTCTACAGCTAGTAGCTGTCGGCTACTATAAATGTACTAGGTGTAAATGAGTTGCACTTAAAACGTCTCATTGTAGTTTGTTTTTGTTTGAATCACTTGAATGCCGTTGTCCTTCAAATCATGTGAAAAAGAACAGATCTACAAGCTAACAACCTGTAGTATCATGGGCTTAATTAGCTTGTAGATCTGTTTTTTTTGCACAGGACACCGTTGTACTAGCAGTTCAAGATGGTTTCCCGTGGGAGAAACAGGCCTACTCAGATTTGGTTGACTTGAGTAAAAGTAGTAATACCATAATGTAGAAATATTCTGTTGCAACCCGTGGTGTAAACTAAGTACTAAGTACATTTACTCAAGTACTATACTTAAGTACAATTTTGAGGTATTTATATTTAAATGGAGTATTTTCAATACTTTCACTTCTACTCCACTACATCTCAGAGGCAAATATTGTGCTTTTACTCCACTACAATTATTTGAAAACTTTAGTTACTTTGTAGATTTTGATTATTACAAAACCTATATTAACCATTAAGCCCTATATACATTTTGGCCATTTGAAAATGGCAGATCTACAAGCTCACAATGCGTCACGATGTGATGCATTGTGAGCTTGTAGATCAGCTATTTTCAAAATATTTAGATATTATTAATTATACATTTGAAAACGTGTAAAATGGGACATTCTGCATAATGAGTACTTTCTACTTTTGGTACTTTGAGTACATTTCGATACCAATACTTTTACTCAAGTAAATTTGTTGTAACAGAGTACTTCTACAGTGTAGAGGGAAACAAGTCTAGAGTCTACACCAAATCTTGTCACTAAAAATAGCCGATCTACAAGCTCACAGTTAGATATTTCTGCTAAATATTATTGAACGTATATGCTATTAGGGCAGCTTATTGGCCATTGTTGTAATTTAATGATAATCACCTGTTATTTGTTTAAAATAAATTGGGATATGTTTACCCACAAATTTATTTTCTATTTAATAATATACAAGAAAGACAAGCATTTGGTAAAGTTGCAGTACATTTTACAAATGTTTACATGATAAATCACTAACTTATATGATTACTAAAATTTAGATCGGTTAATATCGATCAACTAATCAATGACTTTTTGTACTTGTTTGTGTGATAGGTATGTTTCCACAGTTCCTTGTGGAGAACGTTCCAGACATGCATGTAAGTGTACAGTGTTGCACTGTAGCACTTTAACATGAATGTTTTACGTTTTGTATGTATTTGCTTGCTTTGCTCTTCATTGCTGTCGGGTAGAAACCTCTTATCTCCCTATTCTAACTTACCTTTTTACAAAGCATCAAAAGTAGCAGATCTACAAGCTCGAAACGCGGCACGAAGCAACGCGTTTTGAGCTTGTAGATCTGCTACTTTTGATATTTTCTAATTAGAATCCTGAAAAGTAACAGTTTTGGACATGGCATATATCCACCCATTTCGTTTCATTAGTGGGACTTCTAGTTTTTTAAATACTGTGTTAATCCTAATTTTGTACGATTTACAATGTTTTAACATTCACACTGAAATAATGTAATATATTTAACACCAGAAGGACTTGAACTGAACTTTCCTACTTAAGTTGCATGAGCTGTTAGGAGTTCATTTTTGTCATTTTTATCCTTTATTTAGATCCTAGGGCAGAGAGAGGAGACAGCAGAGATGCCCGTAGGACAGAGAGAGGAGAGAGGACGGAGCAAGAAAAGACTTGCTAGAGTTGCCAGGTGGATTCGAACTCGGATCCGTGGGATTCGCAAGGCATCGACCTACTGTCGGAGCCACCAGGTGGGCTTGGGGACATTTTCTTTTGCATCATACTGCTGTGTTGTGTAAAAATGTTTATGAGCAACAAACCCAATAATCCTGTTACTTCTGAGTGAACTTGATCATCCTCTGAAGAACTAACTGAAACAGAATTAACATGATATTTCGCTTGTTTATCATCTGTACGGCTCTTTTTAAGAACACGACTAACAAAAATGTTATCTCTCAATCTACTCATTCTACTGTACACTCAGGAGAGCACCACCAGTTTCCACACCGCCAGAGACACAGACTTCACCTTCCCAGAACCCACCGGTGACCTGCGACCTGTCGCACTGGACCACAACGACCACGGCCGCTGTGGGGGGAAACTTGGCGAACCCTCTGAGGACAAGGAAACAACGTTGCTGTCTGCCACCCTCTCCCAGTCTTCCTTCAATGGTGAGTTGTGTTGTTGCAGTGAACGCTCATCATCATGTTTTCATGTTTCTCATCCTGTAGATGTTCTGGAGGAGACAGAGAGGAGGTCATTGTCCCCATCTTCACCATGGTCATCGTCATGGGGATCGGCATCGTCATCCTCCCACAGCCACAGGCCAGACTCCAGTGGTGTCCATTTGGCCTTAACAGAGATGGATCCTTCCATTAAAGGTAAGCTATGCAGTGGAATGTAAAGGCACAACACTTAATCCTAGTAATCGCTTGTATAACTTTAGTGAGTTGTGTTGTTGCAGTGAAAGCTCATCATCATGTTTTCATGTTTCTCATCCTGTAGATGTTCTGGAGGAGACAGAGAGGAGGTCATTCTCCCAAGGCTACAGGTCATTGTCCCCATCTTCAACTTCATCACCATGGTCATCGTCATGGGGATCGTCATCGTCATCCTCCCACAGCCACAGGCCAGATTCCAATGGTGTCCATTTGGCCTTAACAGAGATGGATCCTTCCATTAAAGGTAAGCTATGCAGTGGAATGTAAAGGCACAACACTTAATCCAAGTAATCGCTTGTATAATTGTTTTTATAATGGATACTTTAATAAAATAATCTATTAATAATCGATCCCTATTTTGGGCATGTAATTATAGGTTAAACGTTTCAAAAGAAGATCAAAATGATTTGGATATACAGCCTGATCTCCAGAGAATACCGTAACATTGCACGGAACGAGTGCACTTAATTCCGTGGATAGTCGCCTCGGAACTCCCAAATTGCGTGCATATGTACGGCGAGTCCCACGGTGGGCGTAACCAGTCGCAACACGGAAAAACCCAGAAGCAGAGCAGTCCGCACAATAAAATTTACGATTCTGTGCCTATCGGTACATAACTCAAACGGCGCTGAGTAGGCACAGGCGAATGTCACACCGTTCAGGACGGCAACTCGGTCGCCTTAGCTCCCTCGGTGGTCCTTCACGGGGTGACAATTCGCCTGTGACTGCGCGCCTCCGAAATGGTTTTGTCACAAAGGCAGCGCCGTACCATATGCACGCAATTCGGGAGTTCCGAGGCGGCTATCCACGGAATGAAGTGCACTCGTTCCGTGCAATGTTACGGTAATCTCTGGAGATCGGGTTGGGATATAATAAAAGGTTTCTATCTACAAGCTCGTAACGCGTCGCATTGTGATGTGTTATGAGCTTTTAGATCTGTTATTTTCACAGGACACAGATGTGTGCAAAAAAACACGATTTGATTCATCGAGAAAGTAATCGATTGAATAATTTATTGATTAAACTTGTATTTTTTTTGTCTGTTTAGCTCTTTTAGATATATGTTTGCCATATAAATATGTCCAACAAGAGCCTTTGGGGGAAGGAGGCTTTGGGACCGTCTTTGGAGGCTACCGTAGAGCTGACAGCCTGCCTGTAAGACACACACACACACACACACACACACACACACACACACACACACACACACACACACACACACACACACACACACACACACACACACACACACACACACACACACACACACACACACACACACACACACCTTATTTATTGACCTATCATCGATGAATCCATGAATGATATATTTGTGTCTCTCTCCTCAAGGTGGCGATAAAATACATCCCAAAGGAGAAGGTGGCCTACACAGAAGTGGTGAGTGTTTTTAGTTGTTTGTTTTTTAGTTCTTCTCTCTATAATATAGTGTCTCTCCCCATATTATGTGGGAGAATCTATTCTAGACAATACATTTACCTGAAACCAGTCACTGTCATGGCCATATACTAGTAGATCATTATGTAATAGAGTCTTTGTTACTGTGACTTCAGACTGTGAACGGGAACCTGCTCAGGATTCCCACGGAGGTGTTGCTGCAGAGACTTGTAGCAGGGACCTCGGTTGGTGAGTCTGCAGCCGTCACCCTGCTGGACTGGGTTGACCTGGGTCAGCAGGTGGTCCTGGTCCTGGAGAGACCCGTCCCCTCCATGGACCTGTGTGACTACATCAGAGGAGACAGCCTGTCGGAGCATGAGGCTAAGGTAAGAGGATGGAAGGAAAAAACTGGGTGGAAACTATTAGATCGAACCTGTGTGTGTTGGGGGGGGTACTATGTCATTTCAAACGGTCTCATAACATGTCTTTCTCTGTCATATCCCCTGGTCCTGTCTCTCTCTCTCTCTCTCTCAGACCATAATAAAGCAGCTAGTGGACGCACTGACGGAGTTCCATCAGAAAGGTGTTGTTCACAGGGACATCAAGCTGCAGAACATAATCGTGCAGACAGGCTCTCAGGGTCCAGTAGTCAGGGTCATAGACTTTGGCTGTAGCTGCACCGAGACAGATGAGGAATATACCAAAGTAGCTGGTACAATATTGTTTTGTCTTTTTCCTTTTTGTATGCCAACTTTCCCCATTATCTGCCAATACAGTCTTATGGCAATTCCCTGATATCCCCACACACTTACTTGTGTGTAATCTTGTCACTGCTGACCCCTACTGGTTGGTTGTTGGACTGGTTGGTCCCAGGGATGATATCACACCTCCTCCTATACACATGGAATTGCCTTTTTTGATTGAATACTTTAAAAGCAGTTTGCAAAAAAAAAAAGCACAGGAAAGTACAGTTCAATACAAGTTCTGCTAAGAGGATTTTAATCCCACTATGGTTTGTTTCCATTGGGGTCCTTTGTACTCAATTCATAGAAAATGTAATTTTCTGAAGCCTGCTTTTCACGCGGGAGGACGTAGTGTGTGTGTGTGTGTGGAGGAACCACCCTATTCCTCACAGTTCAACATGCCTGCTGACAGGCGTCCTTGATCAACCTGTAGGAGTTGCCAGTGCAGTGACAAAAAACACAGACTGGCTTCCCTCCCACAATATTCTTGTTTGACCATTTCCGCCTCTGTCTGCTCTGGACATTGTATGGGCATAACATAAGGTTACAATGCCTGCTTGTTTGTTCTCACTTGCTCTTACCCTTTCTTTCTCTCTGTGTGGATTCTAGGAACCTTGGATTACTTCCCTCCAGAGTTCTTTGGAGAACAAAACGCTGTGAAGCCGCGCTACAGGGCAGTCCCCTACACCGTGTGGCAACTTGGAGTGGTGATGTACGTCATCTCGTTTGGATGCTTTCCCTTCGACTTCGACAACGATTACGATTACAGCTTCCAAGTGCCAGAGATGAACACTGAGCAGCTGTCCCAATGTAAGACATACACACACTCAAGTACACAGCAAAATACTTCCTTTTATTTATTTTCACTTATCCTTTAAGCTTTAATGTCTTACTGTACCACGTGCTGTTTACATTTCTGACTCATAAAGTATTTGATAAAATAAACTTTGAATTATTGCACAAATGGAGCCACACTCACCCATTTTTACACTCTAACTGTTACATTTAGACTGCGTATGGATGTATGCAAACATGCTTGCTTTCACACAGTCTCTTTGTCACTCTCTCTCACCTACAGTACACGCACACACACACACACACACACACACACACACACACACACACACCGTTTCACTAACTTAATTATATCTTTTCAGGTGGCCAGGACTTTTTGAACCATTGTCTCGTCACAGATCCAGCATCCAGGGCGACATTAACGGACCTGTTGAACCACCCCTGGATAAGTCTTGAATCATTGTAAGTAATCATTGCAAATTATCATTGCAAATTATCATTGCAAATTATCATTGCAAATTATCATTGCAAATTATCATTGTAAATAATAACTCTAATTACCGCCGTGTCCACAAACTAGTGGGCCTGCGCGCCTCGCCCCTGGGGCACACAGCTGCTCCCATTGTTTGTAGTTTGTTATAATGTTTCCATATTGATTGTTTACTTAGTCTGGTTCAAGATTAAGTTAACCCATGAAGACCGGGAACGCATCTGTGTGTCATTTTTAGAGTTCTTAGGCTATTCAAAAATAGCAGATCTACAAGCTCATAATTTTTTTTTTATCGTGAAAATATATATACATTTTCTAACGCTTCTGGGGGATTCTACAAATGTCTTCTAAATTTTTTTAAACTTATGTTGCTATAATATCAGTGGTTCTCAAACTGTTTTCATGTCAAGGAGCCCCAAAATGATATGTATTTGTCCGCGGACCCCCCCCCCCACCCCCATCTCAAAATATGTTGTTCCAGAGACGCCCAGAAGCAAATATTTGAGTTAAAATTTTATATATATTCAAAGATTTGCACACATTTTCACAACTTTATTTTTCAAAGATTTTTGAAAAATAAAGTTGTGAAAATGTGTGCAAATCTTTGAATATATATACATTTTTAACTCAAATATTTGCTTCTGGGGGTCTCTGGAATGACACTGATGCGTTCCCGGTCTTAATGGATTAAGGGGTGGTGGTTGATAACTTTTCTTCTGTTTTTGATTGAATAATGTATTAGTCAGGAATGTAAACGATGTACAGTCAGTCATTAAGGCTAAAAGGATAACACAAGAGAAATGGTTGTTAAGGAAAAATACAACAAAACAAATGTCTATCTTATCTAATTCATTATGGGGCATATCACCTGTACGGCTCTTTTTAAGAACACGACTAACAAAATGCGTTATCTCTCAACCTACCGTACTCATTCTACTGTACACTCAGGAGAGCACCACCAGTTTCCACACCACACCAGAGATGTCTGCAACCCTCCTCCAGCCTTCCTTCATTGGTGAGTTGTGTTGTTCAAAATGCAGTAAAAGCTCATCGTGTTTTCATGTTTCTCATCCTGTAGATGCACCCGCAGCACACACACACACACACACCGTTTCACTAACTTTTCACACACACACACACACACACACACACACACACACACACACACACACACCGTTTCACTAACTTTTAACACACACACACCGTTTCACTAACTTAATTCTATCTTTTCAGGAGGCCTGGAGTGCTTGAACCATTGTCTCGTCACAGATCCAGCATCCAGGGCGACATTACCGGACCTGTTGAACCACCCCTGGATACATCTTGAATCATTGTAAGTAATCATTGCAAATGAGTTCTTTGGCTATTCAGAAATATCAGATCTACAAGCTCATAGCGTGGCACCGAGTGCCGCGCTATGAGCTTGTAGATCTGATATTTCTTTTAAATTGTGAAAATATATACATTTTTTACTCCAATCTTTGCTTCTGGGGGATTCTACAAATGTCTTCTAAATCCTAGCATTTTTTTTGGAGAAAAACCTATGTTGCTATAATATCAGTGGTTCTGAATCTGTTTTCATGTCAAGGACCCCGAAAACGATATGTATTTGTCCGCGGACCCCCCCCCCCCCCACACAACTCAAAATATGTTGTTCCAGAGACCCCCAGAAGAAAATATTTGAGTTAAAAATGTATTTATATTCAAAGATTTGCACACATTTTCACAACTTTATATTTCAAAAATAGCAGATCTACAATCTCCTATGAGCTTGTAGATCTTCTATTTTTGAATAGCCCAAAGAAATCTTAAAATGACACTGATGCGTTCCCGGTCTTAATGGATTAAGGGGTGGTGGTTGATTGATTGATTGAATAATTTATTAGTCAGGAATGTAAACGAGGTAGGCCTACAGTCAGTCATTAAGGCTAAAAGGATAACACAAAAGAAATCGTTAAGGAAAAATACATCAAAACAAATGTCTGTCTATCTTATCTAATTCATTATGGGGGTTGGTTGGGCACCTGTTCAGCAGGAAGTGAATCTGGGAAGGTTTACATGTTCCTCTGCATGCATTAGCCCTCCCAGAGAAACTTCTCTCTTTTTTTTTCTCTTGGCCGACTACTTTATAGGCTTTTAACTTTATATAACAAAAAAATGCACCAAAACAAACTACAAAAAACTACAAAAAAAACACAAAAAACAAAAATAGAATATATGTCTGTCTATCTATCATATGTATGTTTACCCGTTTCTACTGACTGAACGTAGCTGCAGCCTCTTCTTTTGTCTGTCCTCTGTGCTACTCAGCGGTAGGTTTCATCTTTCACCAGTCAGTTGGCCTCGCGTCTGGCTGGCTAGCTTGAGCCGCCCTTCACCGTAGTGATCACTGGCCTTGGCGACTTGCGGGGCCAGGCTCTAGGTAGCGTTTTGCGCCTGAGCGTTTAGCGCAGTGGTGTAAAGTAACTAAGTAGATTTACTCAAGTACTGTACTTAAGTAAAATTGAGGTACTTTTAGTTTACTGGAGTATTTCCAATTGTCTATACTTTTACTTCTACTCCACTACATCTCAAAGGCAAATATTGTACTTTTACTCCACTACAATTATTTGAAAACTTTAGTTACTTTGCAGACATAAATTATTACATTATAAAACATACATTAACCGCTTTAGCCCTATTTTATACCTAGGCTATTTGAAAATGTAATTAATTAATAATTTTCAAACATTTTAGTACTTTTACTTTTGGTACTTTAAGTACATTTTGATACCAATACTTTTGTACTTTTACTCAAGATCTTTTTTTATTCAGGACTTTTACTTGTAACAGAGTACTTCTACATTGCAGTATTGATACTTTTACTTAAGTGAAACATTTGAGTACTTTTTCCACCACTGGTTTAGTGGCGTCTGTCTTTCTGTCTGTCTGTCTGTCTGTCTGTCTATGGGGCGTCTGGGTGAGGTAGAGGTAAAACACTCTCCCACCACCACAGCTGGGTTCAACACCCAGCAGCAAAAGCGGTGCCTCCAGCTTGGCCTGGCGCTCCATCAAACACAATTGGCCGTGTTTACGGGTGGAAACTTAAGCTGTCGATGGATCAGGTGACCGTCCTTTTTGCTGCACCGCAGAAGCTACTGGCAAGTGTGTATGGGAGGATGCACACAGTAGTTTATACCTCCCCAGCTGTGGAGGTGGTGGTGCCAGCAACAGGGACCGAAGGACACTTGGGGACAATTGGGAATTGGCAACGACTAAATCGGGTTCTCCTCTCATGGGTTGTCACCTTGTCGTTGGTGGAGGAGCTTGTGTTATCCCAGTGACCCAGAGAGCTAAGCTCCTGGCAGGTCCAACCATGCCGAACAGCTCGAAGGGTAGGGATCAGACTAAGGACAACCCCTAGTTAAAATATGTTACAGAAATCACCACAACCACAAACCTCCAGCAGACGTCCAAGGATTCACCAGCCACAACAACACCTGTGCAAGGTACAGTAGGAAGCCCCTTTGGGCATGAAATGGAATCTTCTGGAGCCAAAAGAAACCATCAGAGATGGAGCCTGGTATGTAAGAACCAGAGCCATTTATTAGAGCGTTACGCCACCTCCGTTCACTTCATCAGGCCAGGTCTTCTACATAGCCTTCTATTGGCGAATAGTGACAAAGCCCTGAACAGGAAGTTTAGGGAATGCACTGCAGTCTATGAGCGTTTGTCACTATTTCCAGTTACATGAACCACGTGACCGGCGCTGTGACTGGCGTAACTCTGTAATAAATGGCTCTGGTAACAACTATTATATACACTGTTATGTGACTCATTAGGCCAATGTTTCCTTAGTATTGTTGATGATGTGTTCAGAAGCTCTACTGTGAAGGAAACAGGTTTGTGAGCAGTGTTGCCACAAAAACTAAAATAAATCCATGAAATCAAGGCTTCATGGGGTGTGTAATTGATAGAAAATAAGTCATTTTTTGGTTGAGCTCCTCCTTTAAACGCTATATACTTTGTTGACCGGGGTCCCCCAGACGTCTATACTTGGTCCCCTCCTTTTCTTTCAAATCTCTTTGCCAATAGCCAATCTACAAGCTCACAACGCGTCACGTTGTGATCTTGTACATTGGCTGTTTTTTGCGATTTTTTGCCGAATGTTAGCCTCTTATAAAATGCCCAGAATAGGGACGCTAAGGTTCACGTTCAAGGGATTTAGCAGTGCAACTGTAGAATACACCTCAATTACTAGATCTGCTACATTACAAGTAAGACGCGGGAAGCAAACGCAAAAAAATTCAAATACATATGAAAAAAAATATTAAAAAAATACAAAAAAAATACAAAAATAATCTGCGTTAAAAGGAGCATCTTAGAAAAATACAAATTCAAGTGTTTGAAGTGCCTGTTTCACCCACTTCCGGGGGGCGGAGCCAAAATCCGAGCCCGAAGTATTTGTTCGTAGACCCCCACTTAGAAAAAGTTTGGGAGCGATTCGGGCACTTTTCATTTAACATTGGGTTTCAATGGGGAGTTTTTAGGAGCCATTCGGGCACTTTTCATTTAACATGGGGTTTCAATGGGGAGTTTTTAGGAGCCTTCTCCGGGGCGTGGCTTCCGGGGGAAGGGGCGGGCTTAAACGCAACCTTGACAGGTGTGTTCAGTTTTCAAATACCTTTCATTTGATGTATGGTACGTCTAAATTGGACATTTACTTATCTCAGAGGAGCTGCACGCAGGCAGTGCACACAGACAGAGACACAGAGACACAACCCGAGCACGGCACACACAGAGACACAGAGACACAACCCGAGCACGGTTTCATAGTAAGCTCCACTTGCGCTAGGGTGACCACCTTCAAACAGGCCCATTGAGGGACAGATGAACCCGTTTCGCGGGACACATGCACGCGCGCGCAGCGTGCGCATGAGGAACCGCGGTTCTGGGCGGATTGGGTTCGTTTTTTTCCAGTTTTTGGTTTCTTTATTTCGGTTTTAGGGTTAGGTTAGGGTTATGTTATTTAATTCATATTTTTGCCTGATTTTACCGATTTATTATCTATATATTTTTTTTCATATCTTTGATTTTCGGGACATTGCTCTGCTTGTGCGGGACGCGGGACAGAGGGTCCAATTTCGGGACTGTCCCACGAATTTCGGGACGGGTGGTCACCCTAACTTGCGCGGAAGGCGCGCCTCCTTCCGCTGCGTTCGCAACAAGTAACTAAAGGAGTACTAGACAACATTCAGCCACTAGATGTCACACTTGTACAAAACCTCTGTCACATGCTATCTGTTATTTCCCCATCACTTAAATAAGGCAGCATTAGTTGATATGCTTTTGCAGTTAATTGCGTGTATGTGCGCTGTTGATCCTGTTGGCCAGTGGGACCTTTGAGGGGGTTCCAGGGGGTCCCCAGCTAAATTATTGATAGTTAAGACCAAATATACACGCAGGTCTGTAACTCTGAGAGTGTACAAATGGAACCATATATGGACGCCTACGGGTCCATTTGGTTCCATTTCTACAGTCTTAAGAGTCATGGGGGTCCGTGGCCTGATGCATACCAAACTGGGGGTCCTTGAAATTTAAAAGTTTGAGAACCACTGCTGTTACATACAGTTACACTACTAAGTACGTATTGTGCTGTTGGCTGCAAGTTGGTGTAGCAGTTCTCTTAAACTCCGGCTCAAAGGAGAGACCGCCGGTCATAAAATGATTGACTTAGGAAAAAACGAAAAAAGCTCGATGAATTCAATGCTTCATGGGATGTGTAACTGATAGAAAATAAGTCATTTTTTTTGGTGAACTACTCCTTTAACTCATAACTATTTTTAATTGTATTCAAATGTCCTTTTTATAATGAGTCTTAGGGCGGTTTCAGACTGGGAATCAAACCGGTCCCGAGTACGCTTGGCTGGCCAACATTCACACTGGCCAAGATCCAATCGCACCAGAGAACACTTGCATATATACCCCCGATCCTATAGGTGGCGGCATGCACATAGTGTTTCTTCTGTGGACACAGACGTCATCAACTATGCGACAATGTTTGTGCTGTGTGTGTGTATATATATATATATATATATATATATATATATATATATATATATATATATATATATATATATATATATATATTATATATGCGCCCTGTGCTCTTCTTTTTCTCTATGAAGAAAAGTACAAGTACAGTTGACACAAACGCATTCCGCAACGCTGCCTGTCTGTTGTTTAATCTCATCCTCTGGACTGCAAAGCCATAGCTGGTCATGTAGGAAGGTGTGCGATAGGATCGCGCTTGCCATAGTCTCCAAAGTAATAATAATAATAAGAGAAAGTTCACTTTTGGTTATTTAAAAAGAGTCTCCTTATTTTATGTATTAATTTATTAGCCCTACATGGGAGAAACGTTAACTTTAGAGCTTTGGTTATAATTTAAAAAGACTAGAGCAGTTTGTGTGCAGACTCACCTTTTTATTTTTATTTATTTATGATTTGTGGGTCCAGCACTGTGTGTAAAAAAAGAACTGTGGGGACGTGCATCTCCTGCCTTTGTTCATATTTAAAATAAAAATTATATTTTCCAATGCAAGATCAGTGTGGTTATCTGCTCTATATTGTAATATCAAAAATAGTGGATCAACAAGCTCAATGTGTCGCATTGCACCGCATTTTCAGCTTGTAGCTTGGCTATTTTTGCTACTTTTGTGTGACACTGTATGACAATAGGGCATTCATTTATGATGAAAAAGCATTAAAAGTTGCAATATGGGATACAGGGTTTCTTCCTAACAGCAAAGATATGTAGTAGAGATCCAATTTAAATATCCGCACCAACCGTTTCTCCCGTATGTCAAAATATTATTATTTTCTGGTATTCCCCGTTAGTTTTAGTAGGCTATTAGTTGTGCGATGCGATCACAAAATGCATTGATTTAGCGTATGGAATGTCGGTGTGTCTTTTTTTCAAACCGGTGCTGCGCTGACAGACGGCATCCAACATACAGGCGTCCAACACATGCGGCATCCAACGGTTGGATGCCGCAACGGTTGGATTCCAGCCTACAGAGAGCACTGCTCTGCTGTGCTACTGCTTGGTGTGGATATGTTACGGCCATGGTTGAACCCCTGTGGATTGATCTGCGACGTGTTTTTGTTGGCTGTTTTTGTCGAGTTTATATACCGTCACCTATTCCAAATAGCGGGCCACTTCCGTCTAATGGTACGCTTGCTTTCACATTGCAGCGTACCGTACCCGAAAACGCATGATCCGGATCCGAAACTGCCTCCGGAGGTGGTTTCGGGAACGGAACGGTTACCCGTTTCGGGGGACGATTCGCAACATTCACACTAGCCAAGCGGTCTGGAGTGCGCACCCGGGACCCGAGTGTGAAACGGCCCTTAATGTTCTAGATGTTTTTGTAGTCATTTCTGTGGCTTGTTTTCCCCTGTAGTCCACCTGAAGCAGTGCTGCACCAGCAGGGTTCAGAGGAGCAGACCAACTGGAAACGGTCAGACACTCTGCGCTGTGAGCATATTCTCTTGTTTCATTTCCACATTCCCTTCAGTGTGAACAAAGAAGGGCTGCAACTGTCCATTATTTTCTTAAAGATTACTTTTTTAAATGAATTACAGTAGTTTAACTGTTGCAACCCTACATCAAAGTCCTATTGTGGGATCCTTTGTTTTTAACTGACCTGAAATGTGTTTTCTCTTCCCTCTAGAACAAAGAGGTGGCAAGGTCGAGAGCAGTGCACTCAGCAGACCTGGGCCGTATAGGAAGAGTGAGCGAAGCCTGCAGGAGCTGGACATGTGTTGCTGGAGCAGCTGTTCTCCCCCAGCCTGGTGCCTCGTGTACATCTGCTGTTAGGTGGCTCTCTTGTCCTGCCCAAAGAGCTGTAGGAGCTCAACATGGAAGCACTGATATTGTCTCGTGGATACCAGAGCCTACAGGTGTCATCGTGCTTAAGGCAACCTTTTTGCACACTCCTTGTCGCCGATCTTTTGTCTTGATACCACGCCTGCTGTCCACCAAAGTCTTGGTTCTTGGCTCACAGTGAGTGTGGTGTTGGCTGGTTCCTGCCTAGACTAGACTTAAAGTGCCAACCGGGGGAAAAAGGCAGGTTATTGCCCTGTCAACAGACACTGACATCTGTAGGAACCTCCAGACTGACACGTCGGTCTGGAAAGACTATGTGTGGTTCCAGGCCCCTACAGCCACCAAGGGCTTCTGATGGGGAATACAGTGCTTGATCTTGGGATGATCATTATCATTTTCTTCTTTTCAATATTTTTTCTCTCCAAATGTGAATCATACATTTTTCAGTCAAATTTTCAATTCTCAATAATTAGTTTCAAATTGAAATGTCACGAATCAGTCAATTTGTAATACATTCTTTATAGTACCGTATGTAGTTTAAAAACGATATATATTGTTTTTCTCTTTCATTAAATATAAAACAAAATTGGCGTCGTTGTGAATTTATTCGACAACGCGTTGTGAGCTTGTCGATCTGCTATTTTCTGGGGTGGGGTTTAAGTGGTAAGGATTGTATTGTAGATCAGTCATATTCAGTTACCTAACCTCTTTATATTGGAATTTACAACTCTAATATAAACTCCCTGTTTGATCTCTCAAATATCTAAAAGGTAGTCTACTTTTTAATAGCTTTAAATTTTTTGATAAATGCATTCATGGTGATGTCAAATGTTAAGGCATCAAAATTCATCATTGTTGCATAGGCCTACATCACACTTGTTAAAAAGGGTAAAGAAAATCTTCAAATATGATTATTAAATGCTCTTCTTCTTAGAGCACAGACTGCATTAGTTTATAACGGAGATAACTCGCAGTACTTTGTGCTTTGTTCTATGATGGAGTTTGCTCTTCAGTGGGATGTGGAGTTTATTTCAAACACAGGGGTGGGTGAAGTGCATAGATGAATAATTTGACAGTACTTTTATCAATAAAACTAACAATTGAATTAATGGTTAATCGTCTTTTTCTTGACGACAGCCCAAAAGACATAAAATACAGAAGTGTTGTTGTTGTTGAGCAGAAACCTTGTATCTCCATCAGTGGTGGAAACTAAGTAAGTACATTTGCTCAAGTACTTCACTTTAAGTACAATTTTGAGGTAGCCTAGTTTTACTTGAGTATTTCAATTTATTATACTCCACTACATCTCAGAGACAAAGATTGTACTTTTTACTCGACTACAATTATTTAAAACCTTTAATTACTTATGGCCTGATTTAAACTTCACAACGCATGATGCGTTGTGAGCTTTTTTCAAGAACGTTTCAAGAAAGACCCATTTTTTTTTTTTTTACCAACATTTTAAAAAGAAATTATGAAGTGGGCCATTCATAATAATTACTTGTACTTTGGTACTCTGAGTCTTAAGTATGTTTTGATGCCAGTACTTTTGCACTTTAATTCAAGTAAAATTGTGAATACAGGCCTGTTACTTGTAACATAGTATTTCTGTATTGTAGTTGTAATACTTTTACTTTAGTAAAAGATCTGAGTATCCACATTTCCATCCATATATTTTAGTGACAGTGGTTGATGTTCTAAAAGAATCTTCTGGCCCTCAAGCAGAGTCAGAAATCCTCTGCTCTTCATAGACTGGATGCATGAAGACACCTGGTGGCTGTTTCTAGTTACTGCATTATGTCACAAAAGGAAGATTGATTCCTGACTGGTTGTGATGGGAACACTTTACTGACTTAACAGTAACACCTGTCATAAACACGACCTATGATCTCAATTTGTCTTAACAAAGACTTCCCAAATAATGTCAACTTTGCATTTAAAGTGACATAAATGACCGAATGACACTTAATGAAGCTTCATGTTTATGACAGTGTCATGTAAGTCTTATGTACACCACTTAAAATGGAGTGTTACCCCATAAAATGTACAGTGATTGATAAACTGATCAGCATATACTGTACAGGTATGACACTATAACTACACAGTCAAGTCAGTCCCTGCGACATACTAGCAATGCTAATTGGAGTGCAAGGCTCCCTCTCTCCATTGAAATGTGTGCTCAGGGCTTCCATTTGGTGCTTTTTTGGTAAGATGAACGAATGGGAAATAAATAGTATTACTAGTAATTGGCAATAGTAAGCTTGTTTTAGTTTAGTCTATTAGTTTGTAGTATAGATTTCTTGTGCACCCTGCCAAGTATGCTTTGTGTTTTTATAAATTTATATTCTTAATTTTATATATGTATACTACATTTTCAGCCTGCTAGCTATAACCACTTCAACTGAACTGAAAATAGCAGATCAACATGCTCACAACCCGTCGCACTGCGATGCGTCATGAGCTTGTTGATCGGCTATTTAGAGCGAAGATATTTAATGTAGATCGAAAACAGAAAATACACTAGTCATGGCTCAGGTGTCAACCATATAGGTTTTAAGTGGTGTCCGACTCCATATATGGTCGTTACATTTGTGACGTCCACCCACAAGGACATTTTATATAGAGGAGGATATATATATATATACATACATTAATAAATGTACACTAGCATAGAGGGTGTCGGCAGTAGCGTGTCTTGCAAACCGCTGGACCTGACCCAGTAATTCTGTTCACTTATGTTTTATAAGGGAAGTCGAGGGAGGCTGCGGTCACACTCTGAAACCTTTCCCAGGTTTGGAGTCATAGATATGTCATTAATAGACGACAGCTATTCACGTGAAGTCCGAGATCCACACTGGAGCCATGTCCTTTCTAAATGGATCCACATCATTTCCTATTTGTCTTTTCCGTTTCCTTTGTAGGCCTTTAAAAAGTGGAAAGTGCAAGTGCTATCTGAATTTACAATAAAACATTTAAACAAACCAATAATGGGTAGCCGACTATGCCACCCTAAGTAAATAACCACGTTTAATTGATAAAAAAGCCTGGTACACAGGCATCTAAATGGCAGTAGACAATGAATGCATATAAACACCATGACACTATTTTAATCCTATGATGGCGCCAGAGCTAAACAACTAATGTTAAACAATAAAAGGCAACAGAGAAGCCAGCAGGTCCATGAATTACTCCGTAAGGTCACCACACCCACGGTCTCTCCTGTGGAGGACAAAGGAATTACTCCAGATGACCTGCCTGTCGTGCAGCACTGGCCCATTTCACCGGCTGAGGTGTGCGTGTGTCCCTGTCCCTGTGCGCCCGGACTGGGGATACCGCCCATGGTAGCTGCCTCCTTCCTCCAGGCTGCAGTGCTCTCTACGTGTTGTAATATCTACAAGCTTACAAGGCATCGCGTGCAACGTGTTGTGCCCTTGTAGATCTGCTATTTTCTGCAAAGTGTATAATATTTAACACGGAAAAGATACTAGATAGAGCCCTGAGGGACTTTAAGGGTTTAAGTGGTTAAATGCACTTTTAATGGGCTGCAGTGGGACAGGAAAGGTTTAATTACCAAAACATACAACTCAACACAAACATCCATCCCAGAAAAGAAAAACAATACAAAACCACACTAAATACAAAAAAATACAACAAAGATAACGCAACTAAACTAATAAGCCCAAACCAAAGCAAAATTCAAATCATGTAACTAATTTCTCCACCGGCTGAAGAGATGATGCATAGATAAGAGATAAAACATATATCGCTCCGTCTTCAATGTGATTCTAAAACGCAGTTTCTTGACCTGTCCAGTTTGGAGTCTCGTTCCTGTTGCTGTGGGACTGCTTCTTCTCGACGTTCATGGCCAACGTTTGGATGCGGAAGAAGAGGCTCTTGGTCTTTTCAATCACCTGCTGGTAGGGCGAAACAGCGTTGTTCCCCATTACCACATGACCCAGCTCAGAGTCTATCTTGGCATCTAGCCTGGCGTTGCGGATAAGGTTGACAATCCATCTCTCACCCTCCTCGGGCGTCATGTTCAGCTTGTCTGCCAGCATGCTGATGCTGATGCACTGATGTATTCTGCAGAAAGTCTCAAAGATGAAGAGATGGGCGTTCTCTATGAAGTCCTCCAGGCAAGCAACCAGGAAGAAGTCATTCACAAGAACCGACCCACACTCCCTTAGCTTCTTCTGAGCTCTGTCAAAGTCAAAGTTCACGTACAGGCACTCCACAAACTCTGTAACTGGGTCTCTGTATGTGTAAGACTCCTGCTGTATGACCTTTACCAGATCTTTCAGAACCTGCCAACGCTTGCGGACGTCCTTGTTTGTGATGACTGCCTTGGTGAGGTAGCGCAAGATGTGGGGGCACATGGTCTGAATGGTGTTGAGGTATTGAGGCTGATACAGGAAAGGTTCAATGATATTGTCTCTACCTTTGGGGTGGTTGAAGAACAAATAGTGACCAGTGAATGAGCCATGTCCTCTGCTGGAGAGACTGGAGAGGAGAGCTAACAGAGTTGTTATCGATAGTCTCTCTCAGGCGGATGAGGTCTTCCATGGCAGCCTCCCAGTTCTGCGTCAGGATCTCAGAGGCCAGTTTGCCCCACAGGGAGCTCAGGGCGTTTCTGTCTGTGGCCGGGACCAAGACACGGAAGAAGTAGAGGTATTCAGCTGCTCCACAGTAGTTTCCACACTCATACTGGAGCTTGGCATATCGATACAGGGTGTCCAAGTACTCCTGGCGGAAGTTGTGTTTCTCCGCCAGATAGTTGAAGAGCATCCGTCCGTCCCTGGTGGACTGGACCTGCCGGGTTGTCTCTGGGTCCTCAAGCATCTTCACAATGGGTTCTGTCTCCGACTGGAGCTGCTTCAGTTGAGCCACCACGGCTGTCCTCTTCTCCCGCAGAGTGTCCCCGCAGTTTAGGGAGAGGTCTTTGTACACGTCCTCGGCGAAGTCCACCATGTTTGTGTGACTGAGGAGGTCCAGCTTTCCATGAAGCAACTCCTGTTCATTATAGATCCCTTCCAGCAAAGAGAATACAAGATGCCGGTCCAAAAAACTGGCAATTCTGGCGGTGAGATCATAGTCCGCCATGTTTACTTTCTTTGCAAAAACTGAGTCCACTGAGCGACCTGTAGCAGATATAGCAAAACACTGCTGCAGTGATGTATGAACCACATACAGTACGTCACTCAAGCGTCTTTGGTGTTTAGAGTGCCCTTGATGTGTGATTACAATTTGGGGCAGATCGCCAAACGGGCCCATCCAGCAAACTTTAGTAGGCTGCTCAGACTGACACACACACACACACACACACACACACACACACACACACACACACACACACACACACACACACACACACACACACACACACACACACACACACACACACACACACACACACAGGGCTGGGGCGAGGAAGGGGAGGGTAGGGGGATTGCAGTAATAATTAGGATGATGAAGGGCAGGTGTGTGTGTGTGTGTGGGGTGGGGGGGGGGGGTCACTCGCTGGACCCTCACAGCTTAGGTGCAAAACACAAGCGGTTGCCGAGCGACCGTGTCCACCGCCGGGTCCTTGTAAGGACTGGGGCTGTGTGGTGAGACAACAGGTCAACGCACGCACGCACGCACGCACGCACGCACGCACGCACGCACGCACGCACGCACGCACGCACGCACGCACGCACGCACGCACGCACGCACGCACGCACGCACGCACGCACGCACGCACGCACGCACGCACGCACGCACACACACACACACACACACACACACACACACACACTGCTCTACCTTCTCACACACACACACACACACACACACGCACGCACTGCTAAAAATAACACCACAACGTGTGTGTGTGTCTGTCTGTCTGTCTGTCTGTCTGTCTGTCTGTCTGTGCGAGGGATAGAGAGAGAGAGAGAGAGAGAGAGAGAGAGATGGCATAGACAGGAAAAAATGGGGGGAAAAACATTCAAATGCCTCAGTGTTATTTGAACTGCAGTCCTTAAAGCTGAAACCTGCAACTTTCATGTCTTATCCATGGATTCAAAGCTGGGGCCTCCACTCGAGTGCCCATAATGTTTACTGTTGTTCCAAAACAGAGCACACGTGAGAAAAGGCGCGATGTTTCTATTTGAGTTTAATGTAATGGCTCTTGTCAACCAGTAGTAGTCCTAAAATAACGTTTTATTCACGAAAAACTGTTATGTATTGTCGCTTTAAAAAAAAGGAAAAGAAGTTTGAATATGGAGATAAGAGGTTTCTGCACGACAACAACGATATTCTCTCTGTCTTCTCTGGGAAATCCTCATCCCCTTGTCTCTCTTTCTCTCCCTCCCTCTCTCTCTCTCTCACACACACACACACACACACACACACACACACACACACACACACACACACACACACACACACACACACACACACACACACACACTCAATCTCCTTTTATAAAAATACCCAAGGACAACCCTAACTATTAATAGGGAGTGTTGTCAACTGGCCTCAGAGAAATGGAACCTTCTGTACAGCTAACTATTTTCACGGCTCTTTGTAGCCATGACCTCTTCCATTGTCAATTATTCCTATGTTTCCAACCTGGGGGGGGGGTTAAATGTGTCTGTTCATTCATACACAACCTGGAAAGCCAGATTATTTCCGTCCCAAATGCATTCCACCACCCATTCGGCATTTTAACCACATTAAAGGCCCTTACACACTAGCTACAGGAGCGGACAAAGCAGACTGAAATATTTCACATCAAACTATTAATTTGGTGATGGCAAGTTCATACGGTTGATGCTTTTATTAACGGTGAAAGATCAACCTCGTTTCCAAAATGAATTGTGTTGTCGCCCCGTAATATTTGCATTCCGTGTGTAGTGTGCTTATGAGTCAAATAATGTCATTACAAATGTATTAAATTAATTTTGTTAAAATGTTAAAGCTCTTTATTCTGAAAGTAATCATTGCTATACAGTGTTTGTTCAATAACAGGGGTCTCCCATTCTTAGCTCTAAAAAACAGAAAATACATTTTTGGCGTGCGTGTGTGCGTGCGCGCACGCGTGTTTGTGTGCGTGCGTGTTTGTGTGTGTGCGTGCGTGTTTGTGTGTGTGTGACAGTCGCACACATCTTAAATGGCTGCAGCCACTATAAAGGACTGTACATTGCCAGTCATGACCGTCTGGTGGATCTGGTCTCAGACAAGATCAGAGAAGTACAGGAAAGGACAACAAAAATATACACGCACAGCACTGTAAAACTAGACTAGTTTGATCACAATGGCACACATGTCAATTCACAATGCACAGATATTCAAAATACCCCAGATATTGTGTTCATTAATGAAATTAGAAAAAACGTTACTTTCTTTGAAATAGGCTGCCCATTTGATCTGTATATGGACACTTGTTTTACATCCAAACTTATCAGCCTTTGGTGGAACATATTATGGCCTTGGGATATAACTGTCAACTTATTGTCCTTGTGTTTGGGAGTCTGGACCACGTAACCCTAACCCTAACCCTAATTGGGAGGATTCCAAAAGACAAATGCAAAAACAGTTGGCTAAATACTGTTCTGTCTCAGCTATCATGGGCAGTCTGTCTATCTGGAGAAGACGATGTTTCATTTTTCTAAGGGGGGAGCAAAAAATTATAATAATAATAATCTGTCAAATGTCTGTATATAGCAGTATGTCATCAATGTGTTATCTTTTTTTCCTCTGTGTTAATAAGCATGTGCAGCAGCTGTATCTGGTTTGACCGTAATGTAACCTTCTTCTGATCAGTGTTTGGATCTATCATGTAATGCGCTATTTGTGCAGATCCAAAGTTTTCTGCCCGATAGCAGCGATGTGCCCTATCATTCTCTGGGCTCCTCTTATAGCTATACACACACACACACACACACACACACACACACACACACACACACACACACACACACACACACACACACACACACACACTCCAATTCTCCCCAATCCAATTGGTACACAATGAAGGCATGCACATACTACAACTCTATATATATCCCAATATGTTTCAGGAAATGAAAGGAGTTGCATTGTTGAACCGACACCAGTAATGATTATATAGCATGTACTGTAGGACGGGCTAGATTAGTTCTCGTCCCCCCCCCACAAACACACACACACACACACACACACACACACACACACACACACACACACATACACACACACACACACACACACACACACACACACACACACACACACACACACACACACACACACACACACAAACAAACAGTATGTGTATGTATGTACTGTATGTATTACATACGTGTGTATAACATAGGGTGACCAAATATTCAGCCCCTCAAACCGTGACCCTTAAATCAATGTGCACGTTCATCGTGCACCCCCACGGCCATTCATGCACGTTCATGCACGCGCACATGTATATGCACCATAGGTGCATATACATGAACAAATGCATTTGTTCATGTTTTCTGACTGTTTAGGTGAGCATGTTTACATGTAAAAAACTATTGTCTGGAAATAACTATTATTATTTTAATTCTTGGAAAACCGGGTCTATTTTGTAGTGAATGGACATATTAGTGTTTTAGAGATATTTGTCGGGACTCTGGACATGCGGCTTGAAATCGGGACTATCCCGGCCAAACCGGGACGTCGTCTGGTCACCCACATTGAACTGTAGGGACTCACACAACCTGACCAACTGCTACTACGTTGTGCATGTGTGCATGTGTGCATGTGTGCGTGTGTGCGTGTGTGTGTGTGTGTGTGTGTGTGTGTGTGTGTGTGTGTGTGTGTGTGTGTGTGTGTGTGTGTGTGTGTGTGTGTGTGTGTGTGTGTGTGTGTGTGTGTGTGTGTGTGTGTGTGTGTGTGTTTGTGTGTGTGTGTGTGTGTGTGTGTGTGGCTGACTGTTCTGCAGACACAGGAGTAGGGTTTGGGACAGACAGCACTTACAGCTTAGCACTATTCAGCCAAACACCTGTCACAAACTCACGTAAGCAATTGTGTGTGTTTGTCCGTGCACACACGCACGCTACATACACACATGCACATACACATGCACACACGCACATACACATGCAAAGTTGCAGGCAAGCACACATTCACAAGCATACTTGCATACTTGTATACACACACACGCGCACACACACACACACACACACACACACACACACACACACACACACACACACACACACACACACACACACATACTCTTGAACATACTGTGACATACTCAGAAATGTTGACGCTTGTATCTGCAAGGTCACATCTCTATATTTTATCACACGGCTAGTGTTCCATTTCTTTTTCTATTGTAGCGCGCACGTCTAGAATGTGTGTGTGTGCGTATGCGTGTGTGTTTGTGACATGTTCTTACAGAACAGTGTCATGACCTGAGGGAGACAATGACTGAAATCAGCACAGGATCAAACACTCAGCATCCAGCCCTCTCTCCCTCTGTGTGTCTGTGTGGCAGTGCTTGGAAAGTAACCAAGTACATGTACTCAAGTAGCCTACTGTACTTGACTACTTAAACCCTATATTTTCACAAATAAAATTGCCTGAGAATAGGGACTCTAGGGTTCAAGTGGTTATGGTTGAGGCTCGTAAATGTGTCAGTTCTAAAAGTGACTTTATTATGTAGCCGACGTCTGTTCAGTGAATTTCTTTCTAAACACTGTAAAGAAAAAAAGATTTTAGCTGCCAAATTATAAATCTGCGCTACCATGACTAGCTGATGGTCTGCATGAATACAAGAACGCTCGCCCCAAAACACACTCGCCCTGGGCCAAATCCGGCGACCTCGGAACGGCCTAAACCTAACCTTATTCTTAAACGTAACCTCAGTAAGACTAAACCCAAACCTAACCCTTATTCCTCAACTTAACCTCAGTAAAACGATGCCTAAACCTAACCTTATTCCTAAACTTAACCTCAGTTAAAGGGAACGACCACTCATTTTCAACATTGAACTAAGTCTTTAATACACCTTAGAGCTGTTGTGTGGAAATAAGAAATAAGCCCCCCCCCCCCTCTATGTTGCCTAGGACTGGATAATTGATTGAGGTCATGTGATCAGTGACATACGCAGGATGTACTTTTGGCTCCGCCCCCCTCAGCCAAAGACATAGTTCAAAGTTGAAAATGAGTGGTCTTCCCCTTTAACATGAATACAAGAATACAATAACCGCTGGGGGCAAGCGGTCCGTGAAAAAATGTGGGCGAGTGTGTTTTGGGGCGAGTGTTCCGGTTATTTGACTATTAAAAAATAGCAGATCTACAAGCTCATAGCGCGGCACTTGGTGCCGTGCTATGAGCTTGTATATCTGATTTTTTTTTTTTATCGTGAAAATTTGTGCAAATCTTTTTTAACTCAAATATTTGCTTCAGGGGGTCCCTGGAACACAATATTTGGGGGGTGCGCGGACAAATACATATAATTTTGGGGGTCCTTGACATGAAACAAGTTTGAGAACCACTGATAGTATAGCAACATAAGCTTTTTTTCTCCACGATTTTTCACCAAAGAAATACCAGATCTACAAGCTTGTATAGAGCGGCACTTGTATAGATTAAACCAAAACGTATTTTCATGTTGTGCTCTCTAGGATAGAATCATTTGAAACAAAGATGTTTGATAAGCCATGGCTACTATATCAGCTAATACTTGATGGTTACTTTCTACTGTACTAGGGAAGTATAGTCGTCTCTTGGTGCCAAAGTGTCTCTGAGCAACTAGACACTGAACCCCAGGTTGGTGCCTCGCAGGGTCCTCTGCCGTCAGTGTGTAAATAATTTAATGCACATAAAGCGCTATATGGATAAAGGCGCTATAAATAGATGCACCATTTACTAAGTTGGCCAGCAGCTGGATAAAATAATTATTCAATGAAAAGTTAACCCATTAAGACAGGGTAAAAGCATCTGTCATTTTAGATTTTAACCACTTTAACCACTTTAATTATTTCATACTTTGGCTATTCAAAAATAGCAGATATACAAGCTCATAGCTCATCACTTCGTGCCGCGCTATTAACGTGTAGATCTGCTATTTTTAACTCAAATCTTTGCTTCTGAGGGTCCCTGGAACATAATATTTTGAGATGGGGTCGCTTGTAGATCTGCTTGTTGTTGTTTTTGAATAAAGACGTGAGCATTTGCGCGAATCTTTTAATATATATATTTTTAAGCAAACATTTGTAACTAAAATCTTTGCTTCTGGGATTCTACAAATGTTTTCTAAATCCTAACATATATTTTTTTTAAACATATGTTTCTATATCAGTGGTTCAATTTGAGTTCAAAATATTAGCTTAAAAAATAATATATATATATATATTCAAAGATTTGCACACTTTTTCATGATAAAGAAATATAGCATCAGATCTACAAGCTCGTAGCGCGCTACGCTATTTTCTGAATGGCCAAAGAAATCTAAAATGACACAGATGCGTTCCCGGATTGACTGGGTTGGGAAAAAAAAGAATCCAGTGTGAATTCCTGTCACCTTTTCATTTACTTAGCGATGAGCTCTGTCTCACCCCTCCTATAGTCATGTTGGTGGAGCGCTCCCTCCTGCGTCCGTCACCTCTCGTTCGTCATGCTGTCATCGCTGCTCCTCCGGGCCTGTCGTTCCAAGCCTGCCCTTGTTGCAGCTCCCTACATGGAGGGGCCCTCCGCTCCGCTCGGGGAGGCACAGGGTTAAATATACGCTCTCAAACTCCAACCATGTCTGGCTTCTAGAAGTAACCTGCCAAAGACAGCGGTGCATCCTGGCCAGCGTGGAGCTTGCCACAGTTACAGGCACACACGCTGCAAGCCGCCTAAGGACACCGCTTCTCAAAGTGGCCGTCCCCCAGGGGTGCTCCATGGGGTTCCAGGCGGTCCCCAGCTACTGTAAATGATTGATAGCTAGGAACCAAACGGACCCTTACGGGGGGAGATCTGTAGCTCAAGGCGGTGTGCAAATGTAATTTGGTTACATATGTATACCCTGTCAGAGTTAAATTACCACTGAGGATTTTATAGTGTAGATTGGGGTCTCAAAGATTTCAAAATAAAATAAAAACAAATGATCAACTGGGGATCTGTGGCCTAATGCATATCAAACGGGGGGGTCCCTGTGATGAAAAGGTTTGAGAAACACTACCTAAGGACAAGCTAAAGGGGCATGCTTGAATCTTAGTTGCAGCAGCATCGCTTATTTTCAACTGTCAATCTCTTTGTAATTCTCGAGTTAACCTGCTATGCTGACAGCCAAGGAGGTGAGTTCAGGGGAGGTCAAAATACTCTGAATTCTGATACATGGCTGGAATGGTGTTCACAGTTTTACTTTTGAGACACGATTACTTCAGTGCCACATGTTATGCCTCTCCATTTTATGAGCACAAGTGTCTCAAGTGGTCTAACAAGCCGTAATGCAAAGCCAAAGTACAATTTTTTTTGACACATTGACTTATTTATTTGTCTCAAAGGTCAAATCAGCCTTCGTAATTTTGGGGGTAAACAATGACCTCATGAACAGATATACAATTTGGCTGGCCAGTTGAAACACTTTTAAAGCCTTTTTTTTGCGTAGTTACTGCACTTTGGCTTTGTAGGGTACAGTAGACATCTCGGAGATCAATCAGGGCCATGTTGGCTCAGCTTCATGGCAGCCCATACGGCTGTGAAGTTAAGAGGAAGTGGCGCATTCTCAAGTTCCAATCTCTGCTCTCGAAGGAAACTTCACCACCTTCTGAGACACGCGTCTGGTGACTTAACACGGCAACCTGAGAAGACGGAGCGTGTGTCCCGCTCGCGCATGCAGGGGACACTCTGCCTTGTGAGTGTGCCGGGACTTGTTGAGCCTCCAGGGCCTGTTTTTAGGCGTGCGTGGCAGCACTGGGATGATGCCGGCGGAGGACAGGAGAGGGAACAAGGGCTACCAGCTGGGACATGGAGAACGGAGCGAGATTTTCAGGTGAGAGATTGTTGGAAGGAATCTACCCACACATGGGAACCGTGACGTTACTCTTTGCAAGCTTCACATTTCACATCCAGCCATTTTCCCAGAACACTAAAGCTCTTTCTTGTTCAAAGGT
This sequence comes from Gymnoscopelus braueri, assembly GCF_963280865.1. Lineage (NCBI taxonomy): Eukaryota > Metazoa > Chordata > Actinopteri > Myctophiformes > Myctophidae > Gymnoscopelus > Gymnoscopelus braueri. The sequence continues at coordinate 35,704,984 of NC_137615.1, read as the reverse complement.
TTAGTCCTGGAATAATGGCAGAGTGTCTGAGGTGACGGGTGAGCATGGAGGGTGCCAGGTTTTATGACACAAAGACAAGGCCGTATAGTGGACAGTTTGTGAGAGGATGTCAATCACATCACCACTATGTCCTTTCATTTTATGCACTGTACGGTCATGTAGCAGAGTTGTTCAAACTCATGCGTCTGTCCATAGCCTGAGGTCCTCTGGGTGCATTCAGGTCTTCTGGTTGTTCCTAGTCTAGGTTGGTGACCAACAGTGTTGCATTGCTGAATTGGAACGTGGTTGCACTCTATTTTAACGACGTGACGCGCACGTCGCTTAACACCTACACTACAGGTCACACAATGGACAATTGATATGCATCTCTAGGCTCATTTGACTCTTTGTAATCTTTGTTGAGGTGTGAATTTAAAGTTGTTTTAAATCTATGCATGTGCCTGCGCGTGCTCCTGGTCAAATAGGTTTCTGCACGGCGTGCAAGGCCGTCCCATGAGCAATGCAACCCTGGGGACCAAGTGTGACCGGGCCTTTGCCATCAAGGCCCCTCGGGAACAGCCTGCCGTTGGATCTCAGGCTTGCTAGCTCAATAACCTCTTTAAATCTTTTATTTATTTTTTAAACCTAGTTGCAGTAGTTTGATGCATCTGTAACCTTGTTGGTGCTTGTTTAATAATTGTTGCTGACTTATTAAAGCCTACTGATTTTTTTGGTACACTTTTTAACATATAATAAAGATTATTATTCACTGTTATTATTATTATGATTATTATTATTAGGCTACTATTCCTATCAAATGATGTCCACTTTTCCGTTGGATCATTTATGTAGCGTTTAAGAGAACACAGAGGTAGTCATCCAGGATGAATGGAGAATTCTACAAAAAGCTTCCAGAGTTCCTGGGCAGCACTCCCTTTCTCCCTGGCATGACCTTCAAACCTCGCAGACTGTTGTCACGTCTGCCACAGTGACAGTGACAACAGTCCGCACATTCTCCAACCTCCGTGAAAGAACGCAGAAGTTCTGCTATTGTGTCATACGCTGCCACCCCTCTTCAAACAGGGCTATTTATACCAAGACGGCACAACTGCTGCCATAGGTGCAGTTGGCACGCGTCAAGCCCCTCGCTGCCTGGCACTGCCAGTAATACTATACACACTTGGTTCTCAAAGTGGGGTCCGGGGACCCCCCAGGGGTCCTTGGAGGGGTACCAGGGGGTCCCCAGCAAAAATGTGTTGATATAGTGTCACAATCATTTTAACCACTTTAACCATATTTTATAGTTTGGCTATTAAAAAATAGAATAGCAGATCTACAAGCTCATAGCGTGGCACCGAGTGCTGTGCTATGAGCTTGTAGATCTGCTATTTTTGAAAAATCGTGAAAACTTATTTGAATATATATATATATTTTAAAGCAAACATCTGTAACTCAAATCTTTGCTTCTGGGGGTCCCTGGAACAAAATGTTTTGAGATGGGGGTCCGTGGCCAAATACATTTTGGGGGTCCTTGACATGAAAAAGTTTGAGAACCACTGCTATACACTATGCCCACTATGTGGGCACGCACACACATACAGACACGCTTGTTTTTTCCGGGGTCCTGTACACAGTACCCAAGCTTCTGTCATAGCACAACACAGAGCTACCATGCAAGCAACCACTGCCATATTTATAGTATAGGATGGTTGATCCTGCACCTAACTCACATACACAATTAATTTAGCACTGATTGCTCTGACAAATTCTTCATCTGTGCAAACATACCTGGCAATACAAATTATTCTCATTCTGATTTATTTTATTTTTACTTCAATGCAGCATTTACAGTATTAACCACTTAAACCTCATATACTTTGTTGTAAGTCGAATGCGGGGTCCTTGGCATGAACATGTTTGAGAAGCAGCACTGCTCTCTGTGGTTCTCAAAATGGGGTGCGGGGACCCTCAGGGGTCGTTGTGGGGGTTCCAGGGGGTCCACAGCTAAATGATTGATAGTTAAGGGGACTGTTTTCGCCCAATGTTGGCCTATTTTGAAAAGTTTTTGCAGAATAGGGACACTAGGATTCATGTGGTTACAGGTAGATTTGTAATACATTTTTTTCCAGTTCTGACTATAAGCTATTTTTGTCTCCGCCAGGCCGAAAGGCATGGCCGAGACTATGTTTTGCACCCTGTCCGTCCGTCCGTGTGTCAGTGTGTCCGTCTGTCTCCGGCACTGTTGGCCCGGTCGCTGCGAAACCGTGCACACACACTCCCTGGATGCCAAACCCGAACCTCTGCCCTGAATTTTTCAGATTGGCCTGTTCAAATCTTTGAATATGTATATATATACGTGTCCATGGGGTGGGTGGGTGGGTGGGTGATGTGCGTGTGTGCGTTTGGGTGGGCATGCGCGTGCCCCCCTGCAGCATTAACACTGCAGTGTGTTATCAGTATTAGAGCTAGGTGCTTAGAATGAGCTGCGGTAACATGATCTCACAGGGAGATTGAGCTAAATGTCAGTGAGCGATCGCCAGCTTTGCACGGCTGCAGTCTGGTCAGTCTGGTCCACACGACCACCATAGGTCAGAGTCGCTGACCTAGAGCGCTGTTTCTCAAACCTTTTTAATATCAAGGACCCCCCAGTTTGATACGCATTAGGTCACAGACCCCCATATATATTAGTTGCTGTTGGGCAGAAACCTCTTATCTCCATATTTTAACTTTTTGTGTTTTTGAATGTTCTACTTGTCCTACTTGATCACACTGCAGCGTCACACAAAAGCACCAAAAGTAGCAGGTCCACAAGCTCACACCTCACCGAGGGGACACAGTGGCAGAGTGAAACCCAGAGGACAGTGCCCCAGCCTAGGCAGCGTCATAGAGGGGCGGTACCTGTCAATCTTCCTCCTCAATCAGCCGCAACTGAGGGCACCTGCGCTGACCGGCGAGGTGGGTCAAATACTACAAACATTCTCTCACTCTGACTCAGTCTTCGCTGGCTCTCCTCTGTGAACGGACAGGTGCTCAGGGCAGGCGGTAAGCGAGATTTCCACTATTTTCCCCATCCATTTAATTACTGGTGAAATACATGACTGACAGTCGGTTCTCTTTGCTTTGTAGGCAACCTATGGAACATGAAGGAAACATTGCGATGATTGAATGGACTGTACCCCGGACCGGGAAGAATCTATGTTGAGATGATACTTTCCTTTGATTTGCATCGTGCATTTCCCCTGAATAAATGCCCACATTTGGGTTTGTACCAAACTGCCCATAGGCTTGATCAGTCACCACAATATAGTTTTTTTTACCTCTGGAACCACAACTGTAGAAGCCTCAGTGCTAATATAACTCCTACAGTGTACAACATGTAACCAACAGTGTACAACATGTCACCAAATTGAGTCATTTGAAATTACCTACTGTATAGTGCGTACCAAAAAATCCTGAAGGGGGCGTGAACAAGTGTCATTTGGAGTGGCGGACATCTTGGTGGGGGATTAGCAAGTTGACTTAACATTGACCCCCACCAGTATGTCTGCAGCTACTATGCCACCCCCCCCCCCCGTGACGACACTATGCCAAGCCCTATAAGGGCCCATTTGGTTCCTATTCCTAACTATGAATCATTTAGCTGGGAACCCCCTCAGAGAGAGAGAGAGAGAGGAATTGGACTGAAAGATGAAGTGGTTATACTATAGAAAGTGGTTATACTATAGAAAGTGGTTATACTATAGAAAGTCGGGGACATGATTATGTGGAAAAACATGACCAAGCTACAGTCAGTGATTGACCTGCTTCCCTGTCAGAGGTATATAATTAGACCCTGTCTCTTTCTTTTTATATGAGATGGTTCATCGGTTGCTTTTTCTTGGTTGTCGTGCAGAAACTCAGTCAGGGAGGATGAAAGGTACAAAAGGAGGCTTTGTATTCATTCTCTGCACTGACCTAGCTGCTCAGAGTGAGAGCATGAGGAGGAGGATCAAACCTTCTGACTCCCAGACGGCAGCACTACTGTATACCTCCTGAGACACTGTGACCCTAACGCCTCTCCTCCTTTTCTCCTCTGCTCTTTTCTCCTCTCCGCTCCGCTCCTCTCCATCTCCATCTCAGTGGTTCATTTCCGTGTCAAGGACCCCCAAATTGTATATGGCCAAAATAAAATAAAAAAATTATACAATAATATTCTTTGGTTTTTAAAATGTTCTAGTTGCGATGTGACACGTTGTGAGCCTGTTATCGGCTATTTTTGGATAGCTGAAGCATATAATAGGGTTAAAGTTGCTAAACTGATTTTGATGCTGCTGTATATTAACTAATGTTGCTGGGGACCCCAGCACCCCACTCTGAGAACCACTGCTCTATCTATAATGCCATCAGGTCGTCATTGGGCTCTCTCCCGTACCGCACAAGATTAGAGTGAAACAGTGGTATTTACCCCCCCCCCCCCCCCCCCCCCCACAAAAAAATCCTCAAATCACAATCCTTCTAAGTGACGTATGCACGTGTCTCCTCTGTGTCTCGGCTCACTCCCTCCTCCACTCTTAACATCACCTCTCTCCCTCTTCGGATTTACAGTAGATGACCCCCACACACACACACACACACACACACCAAAAATGTCTTCCATGCCCTCTCACCTACAGTGCAGACCGTGGTTAGTTTCTCACAGAAGTAATCTTTATCAGTCTCTATACTTTTTGCATGCACCAAATGAGTGCACATGCAAGTATGCACAAGCGCACACAGAGAGACATACGCACACACAGTAGCAGCCATGTCAATTCCCCCTACCTCTTGCCCCTTCCTCTCCATTCCACAAAGCGTGCATGTTGTTCCCCAATGTGCATCTTATTTTCAGCTTGCCAGGCAGTAGTTCCCATCTGCGGTTTTCTGCTCCCACTGTTAGCCCCCCCCCCCCCCTCCTCCTACAATTCCTATTCTTTGCTACAGGGTCCATCATCCCTGCCCGGCCCCTTCTCTAACTTTTTTGCAGCCAATGAGGTGGTGTGCACATGGTGAGCGAGCACCAATGACGCCTCGTTTTCATGGCGTATAAAACTTTTCAGGAGCCTTTGCCAGGTTGCACTTTCTGTCAGTCCAAGGGCTCCGAGAGAGGAGAGCGATAGCAGAGAGAGGGGGTCGAGAGAGAGAGAGAGAGAGAGAGAGAGAGAGAGAGAGAGTGCAGGGGGTTGCCAGCTTTGATCCCTATCCCACACTTCATCATAGTGGTGGGTAAACACAGCTATAATTCTCTGATTGTTTTAGCCCTTAACAGGGCTGGAGAGAGGCCTGGCCATATTGAAGTTATTCAACCAAATAAGTGTCTCTTAAGCGCCCTGACTGTTACTTGACTTGTTTTTTTTTCTTCTTCTTCTTCTGAAGCCTCTCCTTTTCAGCGAGGATGGAGAACGCACATGCCAAAGAGTCGGCGGACGTGCTGTCCTACTTTAGTGTCAGCGAGGAAACCGGCCTAACGCTTGACCAAGTCAAGAGGAACTTGGAAAAGTATGGCCATAACGGTGAGGAAGGAAGAAAGATGGATGGATGGATGGATGACAGATGATGGGATAAGCCAATGGATGAAGAATTATCGGATAGAGAGTGGAAGTGTTTATGTTTGTGATTGACATAATTTGATTAACAACAGATGAAAATCATCAAACTTCTATTTCTTAGGAAGATAAGACAGACAGACAGCTGGAGAGGTTGAACAAGATGGAAATAAACACAGGAACAATCTGGCAGTGAGAAGGAGAATTAGAACTAAGGGACATTTTCTGGCTTGGTGGGCGAGTTGGAATTTTGATGCATGAGCATGACTTTGTGATGGTGCAAGTGACACCCTCTGAAGGTCACCGGGGGAGTGATGATTGTCAAGCAGGTGTTTCACAGTTTCAGGTTTCGGACAATAGCTACTGGTGTTTCTGGCATTTTAGGCCTTTGGTTTAGATCAGAGGGGATTTTTATCTCCACCACAACCCACGTCAATGTGGTCTTCCTCATTCGGTCCAGATGTAATGAAACTTTTGTGAGTGCAGGGCACACAAAAACCTGCAAGGCATTTTGGGTTCAGAACAAAAGTTGGAAGAGATGCTGGTTTAAATTCAGGAAAATTACAAAGGAGCTGATAATGTTTTAAAACATTTAGGGTGGCAGTGACTCAGGAGGACAGGAGGTAGAGTGGCCGTCTGGGAACCAGAAGGTTCCTGGTTCAATCCCCTATACTCCCCCTGGCTTTGTGTCGAAGTGTCCTTGAGCAAGACACTGAACCCATAACTGCTCCCCAAGCTGCTCACTGCTCCTGATAGTTAGGATCGGTCAAACGGAGAACACATTTCCCCATGGCGATCAGTGCAAGTTAGCAAAGAAAATAAAGAAATAAATCATGATACATGCAAAGGGAGACGAGAAACAAAAAGGGGAAGGATGATGACTTTACTTTCGGCGTTATCTTCAACTAGTACACAGTGCATTTGGAGATCACTGCTAACGGACAAATGATTGCTGACAGCATAAAAAGCAAACAAAAACAACATGGCAAATGAGGTCATTGTAAAGGTCAAACAGCTAGCATTGTTGAACTTCTCACAGCCAGCAGCAGGCCTTCTGGAGGCCCTAAGCAAACACTGCTACTGTAACGAATTAAACACTTTAGGCTCAGGAGGGAACTTGAAGATGTGTAGCCTAGACACTTCTGTTGCTCTGTTGGTTTCCATTGCAAATTCTAGCAATGAACTGGATAGAACATATCAGGGGTAAAACTATCGTGACAAGATCATTTGAGGTTTAGAAAGCATCTTCCTGTGTTTGTTCATTCATATTATCAGTGGTTGGGCAGTGTGAAGTTCAGTGTTTTATAGAAAACACAAAAAGGTCCCGTATTTTAAGGCTAAAACTAAACTTTTGAATTACTATATTGCTGTGAAACTGCACTTTCTGAATACATCCTTTTTTGTGGAGAGAAAACGACCTTTTCTGGCTGCATGTAAACTACTGTACTGTGTGGTGTGTAGAAATGCTGTGCTGATATTCATTGTCTCTCTCTCTTGTCTCTCACAGAGCTTCCAGCAGAGGAGGGTGAGTCCACTTCTATCTTTGACACCTGTCTCTCCATTATTCATGTATTAATAACACTGCCTGTCAATTGTTTTATTCCGTTTATTTGTTCTACCCAGACACACTTGTTCCCCCTACTTCCTGTAGTGATGTAACGTTATTTCCTGTCTGTCAGGCTTATAATAACACCTGTCCATGACTTCTCACTCTGTTTCATCAACTTATGCAATATGGCTTCCACATTAGAAAAGGCAAAAAAAAATGCTCCATGGCCGGATTTGTTGTGTAGAGCAGTGTATATCAACCCTGGCAAACGTCCCAATTTTGGGCCGGGGCTACTGCTGAGGTGTGCCGCGCCGTTTGAAGGAGGTTTGAAAAAAAAAAATTTTTGGAAAAAAAAAATAATAAAAAAAAGGTTTTTTTTTTTTTTTAAGAATAATAATAATCAGGCATGCAAACAGCCCGAGGTGAAAAGGGTGACAACATGCTGTTTTTTTTCAGGTCAGGTGTCACACTATTGCCCTATTTGGATTCAAAACGGCTAGTTTGCATGTCTGAATAATGCAAAAACAGAAATATTTGTTTGCATTTGCTTTTTTTCTCCCCCATATATTTTCATGATAAAAAAGTGCGTATCGTATCGAAGTTGTGTGCCCAATATCGTATCGTTTCGTGAAATGTGAAAATCGGCACACCCCTAGTGTGTGTATATAGATATACCGTATATATATAATTATATATACCGTATATCTAGGTGTGCCCTGGGATTTTTTGGCTATGCCAGGTGTGCCTTGGCACAAAAAAGGTTGATAGACACTGGTGTAGAGACATTATGAGCTATAAAAGAAAATAGGTATTAACAATGTGCGACTGTGCTGCTTTATACTGCAGCAAAGAAAAGAAAAATTGATTAGATTTCCAAGGCTATTGAGAATCAGCAGTGACAATGCTACAGCTAGCACAACGTGGTTCTCAAACTTTTTAATTTCTAGGTCCCCCATAATTTCTGAAAGTGTACCTGTAACTGTAAGTGTCCATTTGGAACCCCCTCAAGTAACCCTGAGGGTCCCTGGACCCCACTTTGAGAAGCCCTGAGCTAGCACACTGCTAGCTCACGATCAACTCTTTCGAAAATAGTGGCGCTGCAATTTGGCTGCCTTTTTAAATACAATTGCACATTTAAACATGAGGTTTAATCAGCATATAGTTAATTTCTGCCATTTTGTTATGTATAGCATTAAGTAAATCTGTGCAGGACAATGGACTACAAATTCATGAAATGTATCTATTGGTTTTCAGGTAAGAGCATCTGGGAATTGATCTCGGAACAGTTTGAGGACCTCCTGGTCAGAATCCTGCTGCTGGCTGCCTGCATCTCTTTTGTGAGTTATCCCAATCATTTTGTATCTTTGCATCCACAATGTTGTTGGTCCCAGATAAAAGCAGTGGTTCTCAAAGTGGGGTCCAAGGACCCTGCAGGGTTCCTTGAGGGGGTTCCGAATGGACCCTTATAGGTCTGTAACTCTGTGAGTGTTATGGGGTCTTTGAAAATGAACAGTTCTGAGAACCACTGAAGTAGTTTAAAGGAGAATTCCGGACAAATTAAGTGTTATCTTTGATGTCTCGTTACTCACCTACCGACGTAAAAAGTGGCGTTCTTTTTTTCCATAGATTCCCCTGTCGTCATTTTTTAAACCCCCTCCGTTGTCATAATGGGAGCGCGTGGGTTAGGGAAATTCGTCTATTATAACCGATGCAAAGTTATTTTTTTCTCTACTACTATTCATTGTAGAGTCTCATGATAGTCAAACATGCGCTGAAACTTCCTGCGAGGCTACCGTTAATGGCGAACGATTTAACACTGGTTGCTTGTTTCCAGAACCTGGCAACACGAGTTGCCAGGTTCTGGAAAGAAACAAGCATCCAGTGTTAAATCGTTCGCCATTAACTTTAACTTTGCATCGGTTATAATAGACGAATTTCCCTAACCCACGCGCTCCCATTATGACAACGGAGGGGGTTTAAAAAATGACGACAGGGGAATCTATGGAAAAAAAGAACGCCACTTTTTACGTCGGTAGGTGAGTAACGAGACATCAAAGATAACACTTAATTTGTCCGGAATTCTCCTTTAAGCTGCTACTGGCTGTTCCAACTGAGATCCGGTCCTGTCCATGTCTGTATCCAGTATAGTGCCACAGGGATGATGTCTTTTTGTCCGAGAAGGGACCTCCGCCATGGGTTCCCACCGCCCATTTAACATAAGCTCATAACGTTTATTTATGGTATTTACACATTTTTTTATTTGAATTTGAATTCCAATGACATGATCTTCCACAAATCAACACACTTTGTTATGGATTTTTGAAGCACGCGCGCAATCAATACAAGTTTGGAAATTGCACGCAATACTTCCAAATGGAAAGAATTTATGTGGATGTGATTTCACCCCCACGTTGGTCTGTTTATCAGACTCGTGTGGGACAACTAAGGCATGGATGCGTGTGTAATGACAGGGTTTAGGACTACAAACTGGAACCAACCCAGTGGCTGTTGTGTGTTGTGTTGCACGCACGCACGCGTGCGCGCACGCGTGCGCGCGCACGTGTATTTGTACACTGCAGGGCCAGGCCAACATATGGGGTGTAGTAGAAGAACATCACCTTATTCAATTACACCCCACCGGTGTCCTCGCTCGTATTCACCCAAGGAATCTCCATCTCTCCCCCCCCCCCCCCCCCTGTCCTCCCTCCCTCTCTTTCTCTCTCAAAGTGTTTTGTGGACGGCATGCTGGACACATAGTCTTAATCCCTCATCTTTTCCCTCTGGCCGCCTCCCCCGTCCAGCTGTCAGTATGGCCTTAGAAGGCCTGATGGTTGTGCGCGTGTGCACGTGTGTGCACGTGTGTGTGTGTCTGTGTGTGTGAGAGAGAGAGAGAGGGGGGGGAGAAATTTGTGTTAAAGGGACACTTCACCCAAAAAAAACTTTGTTTTAATGGATTAGTCACCCCATGGAGACTTGAATTCATGGATATTTTTTAGTTTTTGTCTCATTCTTAAGACAATAATTTGATGACCAGCGGATCGGTAGGCAGCGGTTCCGGTAGGAGACACAACGAGTCGGTGAAGTGTCCCTTTAAGATGAGTAATTTACAGGTTAGGTTTTGGTGTTAGGGTTGGAGTTATGCTTGACTTATATACTCTAGTTGCACGCCGGTGTCATGCACTGAAAATAGCAGATCTACAAGCTCACAAGCTGCAATTCGTGATCTTGTAGATAAATAGCTATTTTCCCCATTAGGTTTAGGGTTCAAAATTACCCCAAAAAAGCAATTACAAACTGTATTCATAATAAGATCGGCGTCCCACTATGTCGATGTCCTCGACAAGTACTGTAATACAAACGTGTGTGTGTGTGTGTGTGTGTGCGCGCACTTGTGCACGCGTGTGTGTGATTGTATTCACACGTGTACAAGTGTGCGTGTCCCTGGCAGAGGACTATATTTTAAGGACGTCTCAAGCGATGGGATGAGAAACAGTATCCTCAGACAAAGGTCAGGGATGGAAGGAACAACGGATGCTTTGCAACAGAGGGAAAAAGAGAGAGAGAGAGAGAGAGAGAGAGAGAGAGAGAGAAAGACAGAGACTGTGTTTGATGGCTGGTGTGTGCGTGCGTGTGTGTGTGTGTGGGGGGGGGTGTGCATTGAGAGCCAGGGATTGGGTTGCACAATGGCATTGTTTGTTACAATGACAAATGAGAGCAATAGATTCGGTGTGGTGTATGGCTTCTAAAAGAGAGGACACTAAATACTGCGGATGCGTGTCGGCCCTATTCATACTCCCATGGAATGTCCTCTACCAGTGCAGCCTGTTGACAAGCCGGCATGCTCCTCATCCTGGAGGTGTAGAGGCTCACTGTGTCCCTCTGGACACAAGGACACATGCACTGATGTAATTAAGTACATTTACTCAAGTACTGTACTTAAAGGACCACTTCACCCATCTTCCCATATTTGGTCCTCACTAATGCTTTTCTACTCGGTCTGTATCTCATAGGAGGGCTGTGGACAGTTCAGAAACCCGCCTACCAGTGACATCATCACTGGTAGGCGGGGTATTAGACGAAAATAGCAGATCTACAAGCTCACAAGTGGACAGAAGTGACTGTCTGTGAACTGACTGTGTCTTTATGAACATAAGGAGGTGTAGACTGTGTCTTTGTGGACAGAAGGAGGTACTTGTGTCTTTGTAGACAGAAGGAGGTGTAGACTGTGTCTTTGTGGACAGAAGGAGGTACTTGTGTCTTTGTAGACAGAAGGAGGTGTAGACTGTGTCTTTGTGGACAGAAGGAGGTTCAGACTGTGTCTTTGTGGACAGAAGGAGGTACTTGTGTCTGTGTGGACAGAAGGAGTACTTGTGTCTTTGTGAACAGAAGGAGGTGTAGACTGTGTCTAATCGATAATATATAAAATAATTAAAATATATTTGAAAAACACGCTTCTCGATTATTCGACTAATCAAAACAGTTATGAATGGAATAATTGTTAAGAAAAAGATGGATAGTTGAAGCTCGAGAAGAGAATCAACCGTAGATCGTATTCTGGGAGGGTGAAAAAACAGGAGAGCTCATTCAAATCAAAATAACTGCAGGGTGATCAGATTATGAAATTACACATAATTATTAAAGTAAAATCATAGCCAGAGTTTATAGATCTGTTATGTTAGCTATTTCCAAACATGTTCACCACATTCCCAAAACAGGGACGTGGTCAATCACTTAAACCCTATATGGTTGACCAGAGTCCCTCAGGGCTCTATACCAAGGGTTCCCAAACTTTTCAGGCCGTGACCCCCCCACCCCCCCAAAAAAATACATATTATTACCCCCCCCCCACACACACACCCTGACAAGCACTTGGAATTGTAGGCATTATATTTATAGTTTGACTCTGTTCCACAGATAAATATTGTGAAAATACCCAAACTACGAGCTTGTAGATCAGCTATGTTCACAATGTTTGCCCCTTTCTTACGTAATAGTAGACAAATTGGTCAATTTGGTATAAAAAAATTTCGCGATTCGAAATCAGTAAATCTGACCCTAGATCTGTACTTGGAGGCACTAAAAACACCGGTCGCGTCTTTCCAGTCTAGTTTTGGGCTTTTATTTGTGTAAGGTTCAGGAAGTTGCCTGCTTCCACGCAGCATAAGTGATAGGTTTTTGTCTCGTAGGAGTCTTAAACAAGGTTGTTTCCTACACTAAATACGCATTTTTTTGTGAGATTACTTATTTACACGTGTTATTTCTCTTTTTTTGGCTGTGTACGATAGTTTTCTTTCAAATATGATAATTTTAAGCCTCCGGTACGATAATTCAACATTTCCCATCTGGCAACACTGAATCCCAAAGAACTTTACAGAGCCACATGTAACATTAAGGAAACACAAACACAAACACAAAGCCCCCCTGTCCTTTTAGACCCTCGATCGGGTGAGAAAAACACTCCAGAGGGATAAAAACCCTTGATGGGAAAATGAAAGGAAGAAACCTCGGGAAGACTCACAAAAGAGGAGACCCCCTCCCAGGGGGTCTGTGCAGTAGGGGCCAAGTGGTGAATATAGGAACAACTTACAAAATACATCAGTTTTTAATGTTAATCTAACTTTAAAAGCAGTGATGGAAGAAGTACTCACTTGTTTTACTCAAGTAAAAGTATCTAACAGCAGGAACTGTCAGCACCACTGCCCTAAATATGTAGTGTTGTAGAAGGGATACACACAGAAGCAACTGGCAGGAAGTGGACTAAGAAAGAGGAGGAGACAAACCGAGTTCCTGTTTCTACACAAAAAAGGAGATGGTGCCCCCAGAGGCAAAAACAAACGTATTGGGCTCCAAGATTGGGGCATGCCTGACATGGAACTCCATATATGGGCATAAAGGGGAAACAGAAATGCAGACACAGAAAGAAATCTCTAGTATTAAAGGGGACACAGACAGGCAAATAAATGGGTACAACGGGTACCCTGTCAACAGGTATTGCATAACCGGGTGGGGCATGCTTTTTTTTTTTAATTAAATTGTTTCTTCTGTGTTGGAACGTTAACAGCGTACATGGCAACAGTGTGTGTTGTGTGTGACATCGGAGCAGAGCTCTGGTCAACCTATATAAGGTTTGAAGATGCCTTTAGACTTCCACTTCATACCTGTACCACCTAGAGAGGAATATGGTAAGAGAAAACCGAGAGATAAGGAGAATAATCTACCAGGAGGACAAATCTTCCACTCCCATAGACCTACACACTGTTCACATCACAGTCCATGTCTAGAAGCAGCTTTGACGAACCACTCCTGGAAGGAGTGATGTCCCGATCTTCCCAGACTCAGGTCTTCTGTTCTGAGTGTCCATATGCCTTCGCGCCTCAGGTCTGCCTCCATGAACGTTTGAAGAGGAGCCACGACTACAGCAACTGCCAAATGCTGAGGAACGGACAGATCCCATCAGCCACCAGCTGTCAGCCAATAACCACCTCTTTAACCAGCCAGGAACAAGGAGACACTGATGAAACAACAAAATATTACAGTCATGAACAGTTGAGCAAGACTTCAACTGAGCTTGGGGAACTAAAGAAACACCAGCTGACTTGCACAGGAAAGGACACCCACACCTGTAAACCGTGTGATAAGAGCCTCACTTTAGGTGGCTTGAATATACACCAGCATGTCCACACTGGAAAAGAAACGTTCCATTGTAAACAGTGTGACAAGAGTTTCAGTCGGCCAGACAGTCTGAAGACACACCGACGAATCCACACAGGAGAAAAACCTTTCCACTGTAAACACTGCGACAAGAGTTTCAATAAGTCAGATCACCTGAAGGGTCACCAACGAATCCACACAGGAGAAAAACCTTTCCTCTGTAAACATTGTGACAAGAGTTTCAGTCACTTAGGCAGTCTGAAGTCACACCATCGTACCCACACCGGAGAAAAACCTTTCCTCTGTAAACAGTGTGACAAGAGTTTCAGTGAGTTAAGTGTCCTGAAGACACACCAGCGTATCCACACAGGAGAAAAACCTTTCTACTGTAAACAGTGCAACAAGAGTTTCAGTCAGTTACCTAATCTGAAGACGCACCAGCGTCTCCACACCGGAGAAAAACCTTTCCACTGTAAACACTGCGACAAGAGTTTCAATAAGTACGATCACCTGAAGGGTCACCAACGAATCCACACAGGAGAAAAACCTTTCCTCTGTAAACATTGTGACAAGAGTTTCAGTCACTTAGGCAGTCTGAAGTCACACCATCGTACCCACACCGGAGAAAAACCTTTCCTCTGTAAACAGTGTGACAAGAGTTTCAGTGAGTTAAGTGTCCTGAAGACACACCAGCGTATCCACACAGGAGAAAAACCTTTCTACTGTAAACAGTGTAACAAGAGTTTCAGTCAGTTTGCTAATCTGAAGACGCACCAGCGTCTCCACACCGGAGAAAAACCTTTCCTCTGTAAACATTGTGACAAGAGTTTCAGTGAGTTACGTGGCCTGAAGACACACCATCGTAAACACACTGGAGAAAAGCCTTTCTACTGTAAACAGTGCAACAAGAGTTTCAGTCACTTAAGCAGTCTGAAGACGCACCAGCGTAGTATCCACACTATCGTCAGTGTGACGATAGTTTCAGACGCTTAGATAGTCTGAACAAACACCTGTGTGCTGTCCACACAGCAAAACCTTTCCACTGTAAACGTGAAGTGTTTTCACTGGTGGAAAGTAACTAATTACATGTACTTAAGTACCTTTTTTCTTTTTTGGGGGGGAGGGGGGGCTTTTATGCCTTTATTTATAGGACAGTAGACTGACAGGAAAATGGGAGAGAGATGGGGAGTGACACATAGAAAAGGTCGTCGGGATCGAACCCGCGACAGGCTGTCAGGCTGGCATAGAGTACAGAAGTCCTGACGTCACTCGTTCATCCCCTGGGTGGATGAACGGTGAATGTAACTAATTCTGCGGAAGTAACAATAGCCTTTTCTCACCGTTAGTTGATGCTTCATATCCATAAGATTCAAACCGCCGGGTTTCAAAAAGATTGTTTCTGGGGGAAATGCATACGATGGAATTCCCACCCCTATAGACACTCTGTATTAGGCCGTGACCAGGCTTTTCTCCTCGGAGATGAGAGCACTTTGAGATTTGTAAAAATGTAAAGTGCTTTATAAATAAAATGTATTATTATTATTATTAATGGCTAGGAACGAGGCTAACCCCCACCTATAGCCTTCTCAAGGTACAGCAAGTTGAGCATAAACAAACCAGGAAGCAAACAGAGATTGAACCACTGAGCTGTAAGCTGCGGGTAATTACTACGATTAGTACGATACAGCCTGAAAATCTTTATTAAATAAAAGTTTGATGTTTGATTAGTGAATAGGCTTGTATTGTCTTTACAAAAAAAAGTGTTTTCATTGTGATATTGATGAATAGGAACTTTTAAGTATAACTACATTATTGATCCAAGCCGGAACACAATCGATGGATTGATCATTACAATAAACTTGCTCTGAAAATGCCCGCATACAGCCCACCCATCTGACCACTTAACCCAGCAGTTATGGTGGTCAGATGGGTGGTCAGATGGGTGGGCAGCGAACGTTTTCGAGGTTTTCAGTGGTGCCCTGATCCAGAAAATAGAAATGAATAGTAATAAATAAATGAGCGACATCAAAGGGGTCAATCAAGTCCACAAGGCAATTACTATAAAATATGGTGCTGTCTTTTTTTTTGTAAATTTGTTTATTGGTTTTTCTACCGAAGCATTCAAATCAAAGGCACATAAACAGATACATAAAAGCTTCCTTCAGTGTAACCCATAAAATACAAAGGAACTGTAGACACATTGAATTATCACCCCAAAACACGAAGGAGAAGTACAAATTGAAAATATGGTGCTGTCTGATGCAGATTTAAAGATTAGGTATAAAATAATAATTACATATTAGATAGAGAGACAGACAGACCAGATGGATGGATATACGGATGATTATTATGTGGAGAGGGAGGAATCTGTGCATCCGTTCTCTGGATAACAAGACCTTTGTGCTCCGTTGGTCTGCAGCTAATCTGTGTCCATATCAACATTGTAAAGCTTTCCCAAACAGACTGCTCCTATAGTAACACACAGGGACATACTGTACATGTGCAGGGAGGTGAAACCAGGAGAAAATCACGAGTAACTAAGTACCTTTACTCAGGTACTGTACTCAAGTCAGTGGTTCTCAAAACGTTTTCATGTCAAGGACCCCTAAATTGATATATGTATTAATTTGGTCGCAGACCCCCCATCTGAATTATTTTGTCCCAGGGAAGAGAAGATTTGTGTTATAAAAACTTTGAAAAAATTGCAGATGTACAAGCCGTGAGATTGTAGATCTGCTATTTTTGAGTGGCCAACGTATGAAACATGGATGAACTGGCTAAAATTGTGATGCTGTATTAACACATTTTGCTGGGGACCCCCTGGAACCCTCCCGCCCCCCCAAGGACCTCTGGGACTTTGAGAACCACTAAACCTACGTGTCTCCCATGTCCGTCTCTCTCTCAGGTGCTAGCTTTGTTCGAGGAAGGCGAGGAGACAGTCACCGCCTTTGTCGAGCCCTTCGTCATTCTCCTCATCCTCATCGCCAATGCCGTGGTCGGAGTTTGGCAGGTACGCGCACGCACACACACACACTCACTCACTGACACCATCGCAAGACTCCGTGCACACATACCACCCGCCCCTCAAATGCATGTCTTTTATACAGACACGTAAATAGAGCTCTCATTCTTAGTAACCGTTACACACACACACGTGCGCTATAAATCACAGCACAATGCGGTGGCACGGGGCTCAGGGTCACAGTGACAGTGTGTGAAGCATCTTGCAACGGCAGCCACGGGCCGAGCGCTCAAAGTTCTACAGAAGCCACAATAGTCGGCATGACGTCAGCCAGGAGGGGTGAAAAGGTGAGCGGTGAAGCTGCGTGTGCGTGTGCGTGTGTGCACAAAGGCTATAGCTTCAAAAAAGTGGCCCTCATCGCTATACGGTCCACGTTGCACGATCCACAGTAAAAATACAATGGGATGATCAGGTTACCGCAAGCCTTGGATGTGTGTGTGTGTGTGTGTGTGTGTTTGTGTGTGTGTGTGTGTGTGTGTGGGGGGGGGTCCATATCAGCCTTGTGCCGGTCATTTGGAAACTATGCACTAGGATTGACACATGGGGGGGGGGGGGTAGGAGGGAGAATGGAGAGCGGGGTGAGGAGGTTGGAATAAGTTGGGGCTTTACACTTGTAGGTGGTTGGTGGTGGTGACGGGCAGCCTTGGAAGTGACAATAAAGCCTGGTTTATACTTAGTCGTGTCATGTCCCATAGTCCAGTAGTTCTCAAACATTTTTAAGTCAAGGACCCCCAAATTGATGTGTATTTGGCCGCGGACCCTAGCTCCATCTGAAAATGTTTTGTGCCAGGGACCCCCAGAAGAGAAGATTTATGTTAAAAAAAGTATACAAAAGTTTCCAAACATTTTCCCTACTATTCAGAAATGTTCAAAACTAGCAGATGTACTGTGAGCTTGTACATCTGCTATTTTTGAATAGCCAAATGGATAGGTAGTGGTTGAAATGATTGTGATGCTGTATTAACTACTTTAGCTGGGGACCCACTGGAACCCCCTGATAAAAAATAAAAGAGGTTGAAATAAGCTTGTTTGAAATGACCAAACCTGCCTACTGATGATGTGAAGTGAGTAGACCCTCTTATACTGAACATTAGTGAGGACTAGTGATGAGCGGGTCGACCCGTAACCCGCGGGACCCGCGGGTCAACCCGCGGCGCGGGTAGGTCGAGTCAGGATTTCAGAGAAAATTATGCGGGCTGAGGGTGAGCGGGTCAGCCGCTCTCCACGAAAAAAAAAAAAAAAAAACTATTTTGACCAACATGCTTGTTTATTCAGCCCATGACAATGTTGTGCTACTGTAGACATTTAAAGGGACTTTGGGTACTTAAAAGAGCGCTATATAATATATATATATATTCCCACCGCGGGTCGCGGGGCGGGTTGAGCCATAGATTTATATATGGGTTCGCGGGGCGGGTTGAGGCGGGTCGCGTTCCGTCGCGGGTTGGGGCGGGGCGGGTCATGAAAAAACCCGACCCGCACATCACTAGTGAGGACCATTCATATGAAGAGAGGTTGAAAATGGGTGAAGTGGTCCATTAAGTCATTTAGAATAGATGTTGTCGTGCAGTTTTTGGATGTAATGGCATCTGCAAATCAAACCGGTACATTTATTATTTTGAGGCTATATCGTCTCTGTCGGTTGGAAATGGAAACCTCATATGTCAAAAGCTGTAACTTTTCAGGATTCAAATTCGAAAACGGCAAAAGTAGCAGATCTACAAGCTCAAAACGAATCGCGCCGCGTTTCGAGCTTGCAGATCTGCTACTTTTTATGCTTTTTGTGTGACGCTGAAGTATGATTAAGTAGGGTATTAATTTAATGCGGCGCGTTGTGAGCTTGTAGATCTGCTATTTTAAAAGGATTTTCATACATTTTAAAAACTTAAAATGGGAAATGGGACATTCTGCATAATAAGTACTTTTACTTTTGCTATTTTAAGTATATTTTGATGCCATTACTTTTGCTCATTTTACTCATGTACATTTTGAATACTGGACTTTTACTTGTAACAGAGTATTTCTACATGACAGTATTGATACTTTTGATATTTAAAGAATACTTTTCCACCACTGAAAAGTATTAAAATATATATATATGTTGTAGAAACACATAGTTTCCTTGGGTCACCCATGACTTGCATCATCAGGGTTAACACACTTAAATTGTCTTGTTATTTTTCTTTTATGTGATATTGCAAATGGTGCTATTTGAGTTCTGATACAATAAATACATGATACTTTATGATACAATAAAGTATCATCATCATCATGTCTGTGGTTACCGATGCTGGGGATAAACAACTTATATGTTTTCCTATAAGTTTCTAAGTTCTAAGTATTCTTATAAACATTGTGCAGAGCTGTGGTCGTACAATGATGAAAAGCATGGTTCATGGTGGGTTATTCATTCGTCTCTGTCGGGTGGAAACCTCATACGTCCAAAACTGTTACTTTTCAGGATTCAAATTCAAAAGCATCAAAAGTAGCAGATCTATAAGCTCAAAACGATTTCGAGCTTGTAGATCTGCTACTTTTAATGCTTTTGTGTGACGCTGTAGTGTGATCAAGTAGGGGCGTTAATTTACGGAAAAACACAAAAAGTGTAAATATGGAGATAAGAGGTTTCTGCCCCGACAGTGACGATATTGTTATTGTGTTTGTGTTTGTGGGGGACAGGAGCGCAACGCGGAGGACGCCATCGAGGCTCTGAAGGAGTATGAGCCTGAGATGGGGAAGGTTTATCGGGCGGACAGGAAGAGTGTGCAGATGATCAAAGCCCGGCAGATCGTACCCGGTGACGTGGTGGAGGTGTCTGGTAAGAGCTGTGTGTCTGTGTGTCTGTCTGTCTCTCTCTCTCTCTCTCTCTGGGGAAGAAAGGGAGGGGGGTCACATGTCCTAGAGAATGAACATGCGTCCTTTTATGGCAATCACATAAGAGGAGAGGTGAAGAAACGAACTGAAGAAAAAGAAGTGACCTTGTATATAAATACATTTAATATTTATGTGATTATCCCTGCCTGTCTGTCTGTTTCTCTCTCTCTGTCCCTTGCTCCCCCTCTCACTTTCTCTTTCTCTCCCCCTCTCACTTTCTCTCCCTCCCTCCCTCTCTCTCTCTCTCTCTCTCTCTCTCTCTCTCTCTCCACTGTACAGCTGTTCTTTTAATTTCATACTTTCCCCAAGGTCTCCCTCAAAGTGGTATCAGCTTTCAGCAACAACACTGTCCATCACCCCCCCCACACACACACACACACACACACACACACACACACACACACACACACACACACACACACACACACACACACACACACACACACACACACACACACACACACACACACACACACACACACACTTCTGTCTCATTGTTACCTTGCAGTCATTGTTGCTCAAACACACATTTATTTCTGTCTCACAGCGTTCACAAGGCCAAAGTCATTGACGACATCAGTACATCTTGAAGAAAACGTTTAACCACTTGAACCCCAACATCCCTATTCTAATTGGGGGGGGGGGCATTCGGCATAAATAGCAGATCTGCAAGTAGATCTGCAATTCTTTAGGGCAAAGGGATTTGGTGTAGGTGGAAAAAGAACGCGTAGTACTTTGCAACTTGGCGAAGATTAGGTTTAAGTGGTAAAAGTAAACGTGTGCGTGTGCGTGCGTGTGCGTGCGTGCGTGTGTGTGCGTGTGGGTGTGGGTGTGTGTGTGTGTGTTCTCTAGTTGGCGACAAAGTGCCAGCTGACATCAGGCTCATCTCTATCAAATCTACAACGATCCGCATCGATCAGTCCATCCTCACTGGTGGGTCTCACTGGGTATTTTGTACCTAAAGTAAAAGAATCAATACTGCAATGTAGAAATACTCTGTTACAAGTAAAAGTCCGGAATTCAAAATGCACTTGAGTAAAAGTACAAAAGTATTGGTATCAAAATGTACTTAAAGCAACGCAAGTAGAAAGTACTCATTATGCAGAATGTCCCGTTTCACAAGTTTTCAAATGTATAAAAAGCTAAAATGTACAAAAGCAATTACATGATATGCAGCATGGAGAGAAGTGACAAAAAAACAACTTCACTTGATCATACTACAGCGTCACACAAAAGCACCAAAAGTAGCAGATCTGCAAGAGAGCTTGTAGATCTGCTACCTTTGGTGATTTTGAATTTGAATCCTGAAAAGTAACAGTTTTTGGACATAATGAGGTTTCCACCTGACAGAGAGGATATAATCATGTGTCTCGTGGTGTCTCCTCTATAGGTGAGTCTGTCAGTGTGATCAAACACACAGACCCTGTCCCAGACCCCCGGGCCGTCAACCAGGACAAGAAGAACATGCTGTTCTCTGTGAGTCCCCCGTCCGTCCGTCCGTCCGTCCGTCCGTCCGTCCGTCCGTCCGTCCGTCCGTCCGTCCGTCCGTCCGTTCGTCGCACACACACACATCCCTTCTCATCCTCCCAGGGGTCCTTGGGGGGGTTCCAGGGGGTCCCCAGCAAAAGTAGTTAATAAAGCATCACAATCATCACCACTTTATCCATTTATATGTTGGCTATTCAAAAATAGCAGATCTACAAGCTCACAGCATGTCACTTTGTGCCACGCTGCGAGCAGGTATAGTACATAGATCTACTATTTTTGAAAATGTTTGAGAAATATAGAAAAATATTTTGAACTTTTTTACTAATTTAAATAAAGAAAGAATCTATTCTGGGGGTCCCTAGCATAAAACCTTTTCAGATGGGGGGGTCCGCGGCCATATATGTATCAATTTCCTTGACTTGAAAAAGTTTGAGAACCTGTTGTAAACATTTCAAACTGTCAAAGAAATGAATGTCTGGGAGTAATCACAACAATGATAACCATAGCCGTTACATCTTTGTGCTTGACTGTGTTGCCCCTCCTCCTCCTTCCAGGGTACCAACGTCGCTTCCGGCAGGGCGACCGGCATCGCCGTGGCAACCGGCGTCTGCACTGAGATTGGCAAGATCCGTGACCAGATGGCGGCCACGGAGCAGGAGAAGACCCCTCTGCAGCAGAAACTGGACGAGTTCGGAGAGCAGCTCTCCAAGGTGGGTCTGAGGGACACAAAGACAAACGCACAACTAATGACAAGCCAAGTCATGTTGATGCATCAAACAGCATCACATGCTGGGATGAGAGACGAGACAATACACATGCATATCGTCACTGTCGGGGCAGAAACCTCTTATCTCCATATTTTAACTTTTTGTGGGGGTTTTTCGTATATTAACGCCCTACTTGGATCACACTACAGCTTGTAGATCTTGATACTTTTGTGATCTTTGATAAAATTGGTTGAGAACCACTACTCTACACACACTTGATGAGTCAGCAGAAGGAAGTAGTTGACAGCGTTGCCTGTGGTTGTGTCTGCAGGTCATCTCCCTCATCTGTGTGGCCGTGTGGATGATCAACATCGGCCACTTCAACGACCCCGTGCACGGTGGCTCCTGGTTCCGTGGGGCCATCTACTATTTCAAGATCGCTGTGGCCTTGGCTGTGGCCGCCATCCCCGAGGGTAGGGGTTAGGAAACGGTTAACAATCGAACTAATCGATTATAGAAGGAAATTAATCATTTAACAAAATAATCCATTCATAATCACTATCCCTATTTTAGGGAGTTCAAAAACGTTCCAAAACAGTGAAAATAGAATATCCACAAACACACAATGCGTCACATCGCAACGCATTGTAGATCGGCTATTATCACTATTTTTGTATGACACCGTTGTGCGATGAAGTATAAAATATGGCTTAAGTTAAGAGGTTGCAATTTCAAAAAGAAATTGCAACCAAAAGTATTTTTTTAAATCCGTTTCTCATTATTTGATTAATCCAAAAAGTGATCTATAGAATGATCTTTAAGAAAAAGGTTGATAGTAACCGCCCACCTCCAGGATCCTCTGGCTTTTATTTTGTTGCCTGCCAGCATTTTGTTGTGAGCTTGTAGATCTGCTATTTGAACATTTTGGACGATTTTAGCCTATAATGACTAATGAGGAATGACAATTAGAGCACCGACGTCTGACATCACTGCCGCTAGAGGGTGCTATCCCCCTGGGTCACAGAGTTATTTTTTTTATTCCCATAGAAATAGGCAAATCTTAGATTGCGTCATGTTCCAAAAATAAACAAATCACCCTGGGGATTTTATTCATATGGATATGAAGCATCAACCTAAACAACACTGAGTAACATACCTGACCGAATCGCCGGGGTGGTTTGTTTATTTTTGGAACACAGTTCTTATAAATAAAAAAAAATAGCAGATCTACAAGTTGCGAGCATGCAGATCTGCTATTTTCACTAGGCTACTTCTTAAACATTTGTTTTCTAATTTAGAGAATTTCTTTGATTATTATATTTTTTTATTAATGAAATTCTTTTTGAAAAATGTTTGAATTAGTTTTCAACCCTCACTCTGGAAATCTTTAGAAAATATTAAAAAATAAAATAAATCAATGACAAAATGTATGACACCAAAAAATAGAGGGATATTCTCTCGCGACCCACGAAAAATGGATCCGCGGCATAGAGCACTGTTTGGGGGAAACAGTGCTCTGTGCCTAACAGGTTGGCCCTGACGGTGAGCTCTCATCTCTCGTGTCAGGTCTGCCTGCCGTCATCACCACCTGCCTGGCGCTGGGAACCCGCCGCATGGCCAAGAAGAACTGCATCGTGAGGAGTCTGCCCTCCGTGGAGACGCTGGGCTGCACCTCGGTCATCTGCTCTGACAAGACTGGCACGCTCACCACCAACCAGATGTGTGTCACCAAGGTAAGACTGGCACGTTCACCACCTATGGTGGGAAAAAGTAATCAAATGTATGTTAGTATGTAAGTACCAAAATAGACGCATTGTGAGCTTGTAGATCGGCTATTTTCAAACGGCCGAAATGTATATAGGGCTGAAGTGGTTAACTATAGTGGCTAAAGTTTTCAAACAATTGTAATGGAGTGAAATTACAATATTTGGATCCGAGATGTAATGGAGCAGAAGTAAAAGTGGAAATACTCTTGTAAAGTCAAAATACCTCAGAATTGTACTCAAGTACAGTACTTGAGTAAATGTACTTAGTTACTTTACACCATCGACTGGCACACTCACCACCAACCAGATGTGTGCCACTAAGGTAAGACTGGCATGCACCTGCAAGTGCCAATATATTGCTCTGGCTGATATATTGGACACTATTTGACTGATTGAATACTTCATTGACAAGTTAGTTAACAGTACATAGTAGTAGTAATAGTTAGTAGTAGTACTGTTAAAAGGATGAGACAAAATGCCCCAGGGGGCTCATTTCCATTGTGGTCTTCTGATTTTTAACCACTTAACCTGGCGTCCCTATTTTGGGCATGTCATTTTAGACAAACATTTAGAAAAGTTTAGTGTGTGTGTGTGTGTGTGTGTGTGTGTGTGTGTGTGTGTGTGTGTGTGTGTGTGTGTGTGTGTGTGTGTGTGTGTGTGTGTGTGTGTGTGTGTGTGTGTGTGTGTGTGTGTGTGTGTGTGTGTGTGTGTGTGTGTGTGTGTGTGTGTGTGTGTGTGTTGAACAAGGCATACAATAAGACAAGTGGTTATATAAAATGAGTTTCTGTGTTTCTCTTTGTATGGTCACTGCAGATGTTCATCATTGATAAAGTGGATGGCGACAGCGTCAGTCTGGGACAGTTCGACATCTCTGGCTCCAAGTACACCCCAGAGGGAGAAGTGTAGGTTCTGGGACAACTTGACAGGCGGGCACACACACACACACACACACACACACACACCACTTAAACCCAGCATCCGTGTTCTGGGGGAAATGTTCTGAGAAAATTATATTTCAC
Source organism: Gymnoscopelus braueri (assembly GCF_963280865.1). Classification (NCBI taxonomy): domain Eukaryota; kingdom Metazoa; phylum Chordata; class Actinopteri; order Myctophiformes; family Myctophidae; genus Gymnoscopelus; species Gymnoscopelus braueri. Next base: position 35,680,368 of record NC_137615.1, on the reverse strand, counting down.
ATTTTAGGACCCCCAGGGGGCTATTCAAAAAATAACAAAGCCATAATAATTTTGGGGGTCCTTGACATGAAAAAGTTTGAGAACTACTGATATAGCAACATAAGTAGGTTTTTCAGAAAACTGTTAGGATTTAGAAGACATTTTTTTAATCGGCCTCAGGTCTTAATGGGTTAATGTGGAGCGAAAACAGAAAAGTCACTCGTATGGAGCCCTGAGGGACTCAGGGTCAGCCAAGTATAAGGGTTTAAAGTGGTCGACCCACCATAATCATCATCATGCACACTGACCACACTGACCTGTCCATGTCGTCCTCTCAGCACCAAGAACGGTGGCTCTGTGAAGTGTGGCCAGTATGATGGCCTGGTGGAGCTGGCCACCATCTGTGCTCTGTGCAACGACTCCTCTCTGGACTACAACGAGGTACGCACGCACGCACGCGCACACACACACACACACACACACACACACACACACACACACACACACACACACGCACACACACACACACCATTCACCGTCTTCATCAACATTAAAGGAGTAGCACCCAACAAATGACTTATTTTCTATCAATTGCACACCCCATGAAGCCTTGAATTCATGGAGATTTTTTTGTTTTTGTCGCATTCCTGAGCCAATAATTTGATGACCGGCGAAGTCTCCGGTAGGAGTCTCAAAGAGTCTCATACTGAGTCTCCCATTGACCGATGACCAGGTCATCAAATTATTGTCTCATTGCGACAAAAACAAAGAAATGGGGTGCGTAATTGATAGAAAATAAGTAATTATTTGGGTGAACTCCTCCTTTAAATCGCAGCCATATGTGATCTGCCCACCTTTTGTCAAACATGCAACATTTGCATCATTGTTGGATGCCACCAACCTCATATCTATCTCCTTCCTCCCTCCTTTCCTCCCTTCCTTCCTTCCTTCCTTCCTTCCTTCCTTCCTTCCTTCCTTCCTTCCTTCCTTCCTTCCTTCCTTCGTTCCTTGCTTGCTGGTGCAGTCTAAGGGTATCTATGAGAAGGTGGGCGAGGCCACAGAGACAGCTCTGAGCTGTCTGGTGGAGAAGATGAACGTGTTCAACTCAGAAGTGAGGGGCTTGTCCAAGGTGGAGAGGGCCAACGCCTGCTGCACGGTGAGTCCACCATGCAGGAGAACGCTGTGGCAAAGTGAAAGAGTTTAACGCAAGGCTAATTCCATCCAGTGTGAAGCAGTGTTCATTTCCTCGACTAAAAACTATGACGAAAGATTTTCGTCGACAACCTTTTTTTCACTGACAAAAAAAAGAAAGAAAAAGCTATGACAGTAGAACTAAGAAAAGTCATCTTATGCTTGGTTGCGGGGTGGGTGTCGCGCTCCGAAAATAGCCGATCTACAAGCTCACAACGTGTTGCAGCCGATCTACAAGCTCACAACATGTTGCAGTGCGACACGTTGTGAGCACAAGGCCAAGTATAAATCAGGCATTACGACACCATGAAGGCCTGCCAAAAGTACATTTTAGTCGACTAAATCAACTGTGGTTTAGTCGCCTAAAATCTTATGATTTAGTCAACTAAAACTAGACTAAAACGAAGTGAAGTCCTTTTTAAGAAGCCTCGGTGGTTCCCCCCCTCGTTTCCCCTCTCTCTCCCTCACAGGTGATTAAGACGCTGATGAAGAAGGAGTTCACCCTGGAGTTCTCCAGAGACAGGAAGTCCATGTCGGTGTACTGCTGCCCCGCCAAGTCAGCCAAAGCCCTCCCTGTGGGAAACAAGATGTTCATCAAGGTCAGATTGAGGCATTGAGCTGTATATTGTCTGGAGCAGTGGTTCTCAAACATGTTCAAGTCAAGAAAGAACCCCCCAAATTGATATGTATTTGTGCCAGGGACCCCCCAGAAGAGAAGATTTGTTATTTATTTCCTGGGCTGGGGGTCCCCGCGGACCCCACTTTGAGAACCAATGGTCTAGAGCATTGGTTCTCAAAGTGGGGTCCGGGGACACCCAGGGGTCCTTGAGGGGGTTCTAGGGGGTCCCCAGCAAAAGTAGTTAACGTAGCATCACAATCATTTTAACCACTTTATCCATTTATACGTTGGCTATTCAAAAATAGCAGATGTACAAGCTCACAGCGCGTCACTTTGTGCCGTGCTGCGAGCTACAATCTTTGGAAACTTAAGTAAGTACGTTTACTCAATTACTGCATTTAAGTACAATTGTGAGGTACTTTTACTTTACTGGTGTATTTCCAATTGTCTATACTTTTACTTCTACTCCACTACATCTCAGACGCAAATATTGTACTTTTACTCCACTACAATTATTTGAAAACTTTAGTCACTAGTTACTTTGCAGGTATAAATTATTACATTATAAAACGTACATTAACCACTTAAGCCCTTTTTTATACCAAGGCTATTTTCACTTTTGGTACTTAAAGTATATTTAGATACCAATACTTTTGCACTTTTATTCAAGTAAATTTTTTATTCCAGACTTTTACTTGTAACAGAGTACTTCTACATTGCAGTATCAATACTTTTACTTAAGTAAAACATTTGAGTACTTTTTCCACCACTGGTATGGATGGATGGATGGACGAATGGATCACCTTGTTGTTTTTTCGTCCTTCCCCCCCAGGGAGCTCCGGAGGGCGTGATCGACCGCTGTGCCTACGTGCGCGTGGGCACCACCCGCGTGCCCCTGACCGGCCCCATCAAGGAAAGCATCCTGGCGGTGATCAAGGAGTGGGGCACGGGCCGCGACACCTTGCGCTGTCTGGCCCTGGCCACCCGCGACTCCCCTCTGAAGAGGGAGGAGATGAACCTGGAGGACTCCACCAAGTTCATCGACTACGAGGTGAGCACAGCGGTGGAAACTTAAGTACGTTTACTTAAGTACTGTGCTTAAGTACAACTTTGAGGTGTTTCTTGCTTTTACTCGAGTATTTACGATTTTCCAATACTTTTACTTCTACTCCACTACATCTCGGATCCAAATGTTGTACTTTTTGCTCCGCTACATTTATTTGAAAACTTTAGTTACTGGTTACTTTGTAGATTTTGATTATTATTGCGAAATATACATTTACCACTTGGCTATTCATAGCGACGCGTTGTGAGCTTGTAGAGCTGCTATTTTCAAAAGATTTTTAATACATTTTAGACATAATGATAACTTGTGAAACGGGACATTCTGCATAATGAGTACTTTTTACTTTTGGTACTCTTAGTATATTTTGATGCCAATACTTTCGTACATTTACTCAAGTACATTTTTATTACCGGACTTTTACTCTTAACAGAGTATTTCTACAATGCAGTATTGATACTTTTACTTAAGTAAAACATGCGAGTGCTTCTTCCACCACTGCTTACATGTTCTCTTGTCTTCCAGACTGACCTGACCTTTGTGGGCTGTGTGGGCATGCTGGACCCCCCTCGCAAGGAGGTGATGGGCTCCATCAAGCTGTGCAGGGCTGCTGGCATCCGGGTCATCATGATCACTGGTCAGTACCAGTGGTGTAAAGTAACAAAGTTCATTTACTCACGCACTGTACTTAGTACCATTTTGAGTTTGATTTTTTTTTTTTACTTTACTGGAATATTTCCAAATTTCAGTACTTTTACTTCTACTCCACTACATCTCAGAGGCAAATATTATACTATAATAATAATAATAGGGTTTCCAAGTGGTTAAACCATTTAGACCTGAGGCCGACTTTAAAAACAGCTTCTAAATCCTAGCCTATCTTTATTCAAAAAATGTATATGTTGGCTATTCCAAAAATAGCAGATATACAAGCCCGCAGCGCTTCACTTCGTGTGAGCTTGTACATCTGCATTTTTTTACATAAATCTTCAATTCTGGGGGTCCCTGGAACAAAAATATTTTCAGATGGGGGGGGTCCACGGGCCAAATATATAACAATTTTGAGGTCCTTTTATTTTTTACACAGTATACTTTCCCAGATTGAAGCGTATAAGAACATATAGGCTTTTCCAGGTCTAAATGGGTTGTGGAGCGAGTTGCTGAGAAGAAGTGCTCATGGGACAACAACAAAAACAAACAAAGTCATGTTCCTTGTGTTGTATCCCACCATGCAGGCGACAACAAGGGCACGGCCGTGGCCATCTGCCGTCGCATCGGCATCTTCGGCGAGGACGAGGACGTGACGGGCCGGGCCTACACCGGGCGAGAGTTCGACGACCTGTCCCTGTCCGAGCAGAAGAAGGCGGTCCAGAGGGCGGCCTGCTACGCCCGAGTGGAGCCGTCCCACAAGTCCAAGATCGTGGAGTTCCTGCAAGGCTTCGATGAGATCACCGCCATGGTGAGAAGGCAGTGGTGTAAAGTAACTGAGTACATGTACTCAAGTACCGTACTTAAGTACAATTTTGAAGTTTTTTTTTTTACTTTACTGGAGTACTTCCAATTTGCAAGCGTTGTGAGCTTGTAGATCGGCTATTTTCAAAGGATTTGTATACATTTTAAAAACTTGTAAAATGGGACATTCTACATAATGAGTACTTTTACTTTTGCTTCTTAAGTATATTTTGATGCCAGTACTTTTGTACTTTTACTCAAGTCATTTTTGAATACTGGACTTTTACTTGTAAGGGCGCGCTCCCACCAAGAGTTGGCTGGCCGCTGTTTGCAGAATCGGCCAATGCATTGTCAATGCAAATGCGTTGATTCACGCAAGAGCAGATTTTTCCGCTAGTCGCGCAGACCTTGCGTTTATCTGCTCTCCGCGACTAAGCATAAAACTGCTGGAGGCAGGCGCTGATTTTCTCCCTCTGTCCAATCGGGTGAGTCGAAGGCGGACCGTCTCAAGACTCAGGAAGCAACATGGTGCTCAAGGCAGCAGGCACAGGCGCTGCGGGCTATGGGGAGGCTCCTGAAAGTGAGTGACAGGCGCGACACTCGGCCAGCCAACTCTTGGTGGGAGCGCGCCCTTACAGAGTATTTCTACATGATAGTATTGATACTTTCACCTAAGTAGAACTTACTTTTTCCACCACTGGTGAGAAGAAGCAGACAGGAATCTACTGGAGCCTTCTTGCATTCAGCAGGCGGGGGGGGGGGGTCTTTAATGTTTTACTCTAATGCTATCTTAATAGGTAGGTATTAAGACAGATATTCAGTGAGCAGTGTATTAGGTGTCCTACTCAAATGTGTATGTCAGCACTACACTAAGTACTCTCTACTTAACAGTGGTTCTCAACCTTTGGGTCAGGACGCTTTGCGACATGTTGTGAGCTTGTAGATCTGCTATTTTCAAAGGAGTTTTACACATTTTATACATTTGAAAACTTCCGCATAATGAGCACTTTTACTTTTGGTACTTAAAGTATATTTTGGTGCCAATACTTTTACTCAAGTCAATTTTGAAAACCGAACTTGTACTTGTAACAGATTATTTCTACAATGAGGTGTTGATACTTTTACTTGCGTAAAATGTAAAAGTTTGATGGAAGAAGTGAGTACTTCTTCCAACACTGGTTATCAACACTCTTCTAATGGCTTCCCATGCCTTTCCTCCCCCCCCCCCTCCTCCTCCTCCTCCAGACCGGAGACGGAGTGAACGATGCCCCAGCTTTGAAGAAGGCTGAGATTGGCATCGCCATGGGCTCTGGCACTGCCGTTGCCAAGTCTGCCTCTGAGATGGTCCTGGCCGACGACAACTTTGCGTCCATCGTGTCCGCTGTGGAGGAGGGCCGAGCCATCTACAACAACATGAAGCAGTTCATCCGCTACCTCATCTCCTCCAACGTGGGCGAGGTGGTCTGGTGAGGGTCATATAGCCGTCCATATGAGGGTCTCTGTCAGGGTGGGAAGCCTCATTATGTCCTGAAAACTGTTACTTTTCATAGTATATAGCGGGTAGTGTGACAGTCAGTGGTGTAAAGTAACTAAGTACATTTACTCAAGTACTGTACTTAAAGGGCAACTTTGTTTTTTTTATAACCAAGGTTTATATTCTAGCTTGTAATTAAAGTAAATAAAAGATGAGTGTTATTTTTTTTTCATTTACTGCTTTCTATAGTTTTAGCAATTTTTGTGATATTTTTTACAGTGGGCGGGGGCATTCTGTCCGGTGGCTAAATATGCCTTTTTTACACAATAAAAAAGGTCCTGTGGTCTTTCATGGCCAGATGTGAGTTATTGGGGGCTAGAAGAGCTACTGTAGGCACGGTGGCGCAGTCGGTAGCGCTGTCGCCTCACAGCTAGAAGGTCCTGGGTTCGATTCCCGCCGGGGGACGCTGTGGGCGCTGGGGGCGTGTCTTCTCCTCCGCGTCATCAGCGCCCATACCCTAGGTGGGGTTGGCGAAAGGGCCTACTCTGTGTGGAGTTTGCATGTTCTCCCCGTGTCTCCTAGGGTAGTTAATACCCTCACAAAAACATGTAGTAATCCTGGTCGCTATACCGCCTCCCCCATGACAGCCGGGGCGCCTGATGGAGGGGAAGGGAACTGGTTGGAATAACGTGTTCCTTCCACGCGCTACGTCCAACCAGGGAAACTCCCCCCTGTCAGGTGACAAGAAGGTCAGTTGGCTCTCATGCCTGAAGGAAGCATGAGCTCGGCCCTGGCCTCCCTACTGTGGGGGACTGGTGTAGTGCTGGTGTAGGGCTGGTGTAGCGCCCAGGATCACTTAGGAAATTGGCACCGGGTGAAAAAAATGGGTTACAAAAATCGCGGGATAAAAAAAAAAAAAAAAAAAAAGAAGAGCTACTGTAAATAATAATAAAGAAAACGCCGGGTTATTGTATAAAAAAAGACATATTTAGCACAGAATGCCCCCGCCCACTGTAAAAAAAATCACGAAAACTGCTAAAACTATAGAAAGCAGTAAATTTAAAAATGTTAACACATCTTTTATTTACTTTATTTACAAGCTAAAACATAAACCTTGGTTGTAAAAAAACAAAGTTGTCCTTTAAGTTACATTTTGAGGTATTTTTTTTTACCAAAAGTAAAATGTTTTTGTACTTTGTAGATTTTGATTATTATTATAAAGCATACATTAACCACTTCAGCCCTATTTAAACTTTGGTTATTTGAAAATAGCTGATCTTCAAGGGCTACAAGCTCACAACGCGTCGCAGCTTGTAGATCTGCTATTTTCAAAAGATTTGAATACATTTTATACATAATGATACCTTGTGAAACAAGACATTCTGCATAATGAGTACTTTTACTTTTGGTACTTTAAGTATATTTTGATGCCAACTCTTTTGAACTTTTACTCAAGTAAATTACTTGACCTTTATCGTAACAGAGTGTTTCTACATTGCAGTATTGATACTTTTACTTAAGTAAAGAATTATTTTACATTTTCCACCGCTGCTTATATAATATTTATTGCTCTTTCTTGATCTTCCTCACCCTGACACTCTCTTTGTCTGTCTCTCTGTCTCTCTGTCGCTCTCTCGCTCTCGCTCTCGCTCTCGCTCGCTCTCTCTCGCTCTCTCTCTGTGTCTGTATGTCTCTCTCTCTCTCTCTCTCAGCATCTTCCTTACAGCTGCACTGGGTCTCCCTGAAGCTCTGATCCCCGTCCAGCTGCTGTGGGTGAACCTGGTGACAGACGGTCTGCCCGCCACCGCCCTGGGCTTCAACCCCCCCGACCTGGACATCATGGGCAAGGCCCCCCGCTCCCCCAAGGAACCCCTCATCTCTGGCTGGCTCTTCTTCAGATACATGGCCATTGGAGGTATAAAAGTTCAATCCAGCTCATCCATTTAATCCATCATAATATCCGATCATTTAATAGAATAGAAATGAATAATCGATCACTATTTTGGGGTCAATTAAAGGCGAAAACTTTCACAAACTTTTTGAAAATTGCAGATCTACAAGCTCACAAGATCTGCTATTTTCTCTGTTTTAGCATGACACCGTTGTGTGACGAAGTATAAAACAGGGCTTATGTGATGCATATCGTCTGTCGTTTGGAAACCTCATATGTCCAAAACTGTTGCTTTTCAGGATTCAAATAAAGAAAAACAGCAAAAGTTGCAGATCCACAAGCTCGAAACGCGTCGCTACGCGCCGCATTTCGAGCTTGCGGATCTGCTACTTTTGATGCTTTTTGTGTGACGCTGTTAGTGTGATCAAGGTAGGGGCGTAAATTTACGGGAAAAAAACTAAAAAAGTTCAAATATGGAGATAAGAGATGTGTTCCCCTGACAGTGACGATGTATCTTTATGATTGCTTCAGGTTATGTGGGCGCTGCGACCGTGGCAGCCGCTGCCTGGTGGTTCATCTACTGTGATGAAGGTCCAATGGTGTCCTTCTACCAGCTGGTTAGTGTTCACCTAACTCTCTGCTGTCCATTTACACATCATTACTCTCTTCTTTTTTTTATGTAGATTTGTATAGATTTTTTTTATTGATACTTTCAATAGTCCAGTCCCTGCAGCCATTGGACACAGTGAACTCAAGTCTTCCTATATCAGCTTTACTTAGTTTTACTATAGGGCGCTGATGGCCTGGCGGTTAAGGCGCACACCTCATATATAAGCTTTAATGCGGCGTGTTGTGGGTTCGATTCCTGAGCCAGACGGCCTTTGCTGTGTCACTCCCCTGTCTCTCTCCTGTTTCCCGTCTATCTCAACTAACTGTACTATCCAAATTAAGGCAGAAAAGCCCAAACGATATCTTTAAAAATGGCTTGACTTTATTGTCTGCTGCCAGAAATGTGTCTGTAGTGTTTAGGCAGGGATTAGCCCATTTAGACACACACACACCAACGGCAGAGGGAGCCTCAGGTTTTTTTTTGTGTTATGCTTAAGAACAGTTCAGTTCAGTCGGACCTTTCCATTTCATTGTGCAGAAGAATAAAAAATAAAATAAATACTTCAAACATACAGTACATGTTAAAATGAAGAATGTGAATTTTCGAAGAATGTCTCGTTGGCCTACTGTAGTTCATCCCATTCAATCAGGCAACGCATCTCTGTCATTTTACATTTCTTTGGCTATTCAAAAATAGCAGATACACAAGCTCGTAGCGCGGCACTCTGTGCCACACTACGAGCTTGTAGATCTGCTATTTTTTTTAAATCATGAAGATTTGTGCAAATCTTTGAATACATATTTTTTAAAGCGAACATTTGTAAAATATTTTTGTTCCAGGGGACCTCCAGAAGCAAAGATTTGAGTCACAAATGTTCGCTTTAAAACATATATATATTTTTTATACATTTTCACGATTTTTCAAAAAATTGCAGATATACAAGCTCATGTGAGCTTGTATATCTGCTATTTTTTTAATAGCCAAAGAAATCTTAAAATGACACAGATGCGTTCCCGGATTGAATGGGTTCATACACCAGGGTCATTGACTTGTCTCCATGCTCCCCTTCAGTCTCACTTCATGCAGTGCACCGAGGAGAACGAGGACTTTGTGGGGGTCCAGTGTGAAGTGTTTGAAGCATGCCCACCCATGACCATGGCCCTGTCTGTGCTGGTCACCATCGAGATGTGCAACGCTCTCAACAGGTCTGTCTAGTCTAGTCTACTACTGGCCATACCGTTACACCAAGCAGGTCCCAAACCTTTTTTTTTTGCTCGAGACCCAAAAGAGAATTTACACGTCCCAAACTAGTGAAAATAGCAGATCTGCTGTTTTCACTACTTCTTAAACTGTGTTTTATTTATTTATTCATGTTGGAATTGGTTTTAATAGATGAAAACTTGTGATTTTGTAAATGAATGAAAACCAATGACTTCCTCTGAGATGTAAATGTAAAGTATAGAAATGCTTTGAAAAGCTGCCGACAGTAAAGGATAACGTGACTTGTAGTCAATGGGCTAAATATGCAATACTGTTCCTTTAAAACACATTCCTGAGTGGATTCATCATGTAGAACAGTGGTTCTCAACCTTTTCACGAGACCCCCCAAAATAATCACCGGGGACCCCCCACCCTGACAAGCATTTGTAATTGTTGAGGCATTACATTTTGTTTGACTCAGTTCCACAGATAAATATTGTGAAAATAGCCGATCTTCAAGCTCACAATGTTGCGAGGCGTTGTGGCGTTGCAAGACGTTATGAGCTCTTTCTTATATTATTTGACAATTTGGCCAATCTTTGATCAGTTTTTATAGTATAGTTTGTTGATAAATTTTTATGCAGTAATGGGTTTTTACTTTTTCTCTATTTCTTTTTTTTATGGTATTAAAAAGGTCTTAAAAGTCCCAAATTGACACTTCGATACTTAGTAAACTAGTACTTTTTTGACCAGGGTCGGCTCTGTAACATTTCACTCTACAGTCTACACCAAAGATCGAGCTTGCAGATCTGCTACTTTTGATGCTATTGTGTGTGACGCTGCAGTGTGTCAATTTACGGGAAAAAAACAGAAAAAGATAAGGGGTTTCAACAATATATTAACGTACCCCCTCTCCGCCCCCCCCCCCCCACACCAACCCTTCCCCCAGCTTGTCAGAGAACCAGTCCCTCGTGCGCATGCCCCCATGGAGCAACCTCTGGCTGGTGGGTGCCATGACGCTCTCCATGTCGCTCCACTTCATGATCATCTACGTCGACCCCTTGCCCGTGAGTCTGTCCTCCTGAAGCTACACCACAGACACTGTCCTCCAGACCAGTGGTTCTCAAACCTTTTTCATGTCAAGGACCCACCAAATTGATATGTATATGGCCGCGGACCCCCACCTGAAAATATGTTGTGCCTGGGACCCCCAGAAGCAAAGATTTGTGTTAAAGAATGTCGCCTATTAAAAAAAAGATTTAAACACACAAAAAATTGCAGATCTACAAGCCCATACGAGCACTTGATGCTGCGCTATGAGCTTGTATAACTGCAACCCCCTGGGGTCCCCAGACCCCACTTTGAGAACCAATGCTCCAGACATCATTCACCTCCCATCACTACATCACACTGTCCCTCTGTGTCTGTTTATTCATTGATTAGTTCTCAAACATTTTCATAGCCAAGGACCCCCAAATTGATTATGTAATTTGCCTACGGATCCCCATCAGAAAAGATTTTGTGCCTGTGATTTGTGTCGTTCAATATCATTCCAAAAATGTTCACAATTCTTCAATTTCTTTCTGAAAATAGCAGATCTACACTGTCAATGCAACGTGTTGTGAGCTTGTAGCTCTGCTTTTTTCAAATGGTTGAATTATGAAATAGGGTTAAAGTGGTTTAACTGAATTTGATGCTATAGCAAATTTAACTGAGAACCACTGATCGATTAATCGATCGAGAAGCATCCTTGGCCAACAAACAGTACCAACGCAACTCTTATCAAGAGTCTCCTGTAGATAACTGTATCTACAGTGTAGATACTCCTGTCTCCTGTAGATGCTCCTGTCTCCTGTAGATGCTCCTGTCTCCTGTAGATACTCCTGTCTCCTGTAGATACTCCTGTCTCCTGTAGATGCTCCTGTCTCCTGTAGATACTCCTGTCTCCTGTAGATCGTACTCCCGTCTCCTGTACATACAGTAATGTTTGATGTATTCTCTCCTACAGATGATCTTTAAGCTCAAACATTTAAATGTGGAACAGTGGTTGATGGTCCTCAAGCTGTCCTTCCCAGTCATCCTCATTGACGAGGTGCTCAAGTTTGTGGCGCGCACATATCTGGAGGGTGAGTTTAATAATGAAGAATTATTGAAGAATTAGGAGTCTGACTCATAATTCTGCCAGGAATTGCATGGGGTGCACAGTGTGAATGCCCTTTTCAAGCACTATTCTAAAGATTTTACTGGATTTTGTTGGTGCTACTGTATATTATTCCATAACGTTCTACTAACCCACAGAATGAAGCCTGTTTCATTAATTCATTATTTTTTTATTGTGTATTGTCTTGCTTATATATTTTAGAAAACATTTCATCGATTTCCAAATAACATCCCTGTCAAAGGGATGTCAGGCCCTGTCACAGCCCTGTGACATGATACTGACCATGATACTGACATCATCAGTATCATTGTCAGTATCATGGTCAGTATCATGTCAGTATCATGGTCAGTATCATGGTCAGTATCATGTCAGTATCATGATCAGTATCATGTCAGTATCGTGTCAGTATCATGGTCAGTATCGTGTCAGTATCATGGTCAGTATCGTGTCAGTATCATGGTCAGTATCATGGTCAGTATCATGTCAGTAACATGTCAGTGACATATCAATATCATGATCAGCATCATGCCAATATCATGTCAGTATCATTGTCAATATCATGGTCAGTATCATGATCAGTATTGTTATGGCCTGGCTCCTGGCTGATTCCTGACATGATACTGTCAGTATCATGGTTAGGGTTAGTGATCTATTGTGTGCATTATACGATGGCACCATTTCTGTCTACTCCCTCTGTGTCTCAGAGGAGGGCTGTGGACTGTTCAGAAACCTGCAATGGGGGATTCCAAGCTAAAGGAAACTACAGCCTTTTTCTTCCTGGAAAGTTAGCATGCCTACTGATGATGACACTGGTAGGCTGCCGCTGTCCACAGCCCTCTTCTGAGACACAGAGCGAGTAGACGTCTTACAATGAGGATTATTAAAGGAAAGCATTCACAGAATATAGCCGATCGACAAGCTCACAACGCGTCACGTTGTGAGCTTGTCGATTAAGCCCACAATAACAGAAAACATAAAATACACTAGCATAGAGCCCGCTCAACCATATGGGGTTTAAGTGGTCAAGCATAATGCTACCCTCGCTGTCATTACCGTACAACTGACAAGGATTTGTCTTACTCTTTCAGGGAAGGTCTAGAGGCAACGTGCTGCTGAGTGCCGATGAAACCAACAAAGACGCTGAAATGAAGACAGAAAACATGTGTTGAAAGCGAATGAGTGAGACAGCAGGCACTCAAAAGTGAATGTAAAGAAAATTCAAATGAGTACAAAAGAGCAAAATTCATAAGCTATCAGAACAAAAAAGAATAAACAAAAAAAGAGCTGCAAAGTATTTTTTCTTTCTGTGTATGTACTGAAGTTAATATATAGGTGAGCGTTTTGAAACGTATTCTGTGATGATTCTATTCTTAAAGAATAAAAGATATGTATTAAAGAGAAAATGAATTGTCAAACTTCTTAGGAGAGTGTTTTCCCCCGGTTTTCTTGAACACTTGTCATACAATATAATAGCTTTACATTGCTATGGTTTATGACCAATGTTGTAAAAGTGGGATGGCAATGTTTCATTGTTCATTACACATTATTATCACAATTTGTGTCTAATTTCATGGTTGCATATCGTCTTTGTCGAGTGGAAACCTCATATGTCCAAGGATTCAAATTCAAAAACAGCAAAAGTAGCAGATCTACAAGCTCAAAATGCGTCCCTTCGCGTTGCATATGGCTGATTTATAATGGCTGGCTTGCCGTGTCTTTTCACACAGGGAGCTATTAACGCGCCTAGCAAATGTCACGCATTGTGAGCTTAGCCAAAGCAGGGCCGTGCAGAGACTACTAGAGGGGCAGGTGCTCAAATTCCATTAAAAGGGCACATCGAACAATATTTTAAAACACCATATGGTCAGTATCATGTCAGTGTCATGGTCAGTATTAGCCCTAGAATGTCTGTGATCTTACATACATTTCATGTATTCCAAATACACAGCCATAGATCGGTCCTATGTTGTTATGGCAGAAAATACTAATACTTATAACAAAATATAAGGAGAGTACAAGATGTGATGCGACATTAAATAAAATTTAATAGGGATCCCTAGAGAACAACCACCTTCCAGCATGCGAGATGATTGAGTCTCTTGAACAATACATGTAGTTCTTCTTTTTTTTATACACTTCACTCAAAGTAGGAGGAGTGAAGGCTGTCACATGGTCATAAGGAGGAGGAGTGAAGGCTGTCACATGGCCAGACAGCCAGCCCCCCAGACTAGATCATATTATTACAATGGACCATCCTGTTTGAATGACAGCAAAAGGTCTTAATTCAATCTTTACGTAGTTCCTATCTAAATAGTTGGGGGTGTCGATCAGACTGTGATAGATAAACATGAGAAAACAATGAGTACAATACAATACAGACGCTCTGGCTGTGCTGGGTGTTGGTGCCTTGCTGAGAGGCAGGAACGGTCTCACCGACACCCTGGTTAGAACAAAAGCCATTGATGTCCAAAATGGTTGATTAAGGCAGTACAGGCCTTCAAACCACGGTGTAAGCCACACCCAACTAGACCAGGCGTCAGAACAAGCAACATACAGTTTAACAGAAATATGACATAAATGAAGAATTCCACATTTCCCACTACATTGTGTACTCACCCAATAATTAATTCCTAAGACTTGGAGTCAGATATTGTCCTCTAGTTTCATACCCATTTGAGAGTTCTGGCAGAAAACGTGTGTTTAGTAAAATATCTCCACTTTTCCACGAGCTGCACACAGATGACATTCTCTCCAGGCGAGAGGCCAGAAATTTGTGCAGGACTGAACATATCAAAACTTCCTTGGAAAGCACAAATGTATGGGGCACACAATTGGCAGGTGGTGTGATTAATTACCCCGTCGCTGACAGAGAATGTTGTCTTGTGTGAATCTCGTGGAAAAGTGGAGATATGCAGCGCTGTGGAGTTTTATGCCGCCCAGATCAGTGTGCTAACCGGGCGGGATAGGACCGATCTATGGCTGTGTATTTGGAATACATGAAATGTATGTAAGATCACAGACATTCTAGGGCTAGGTCAGTATAATGTCAGTATCATGTCAGTATCATGGTCAGTATCATGGTCAGTATCATGTCAGTATCATTGTAACAATCGGCCTTTAACTTTGAAAGGATAACCATTAACTAATGGAAAGAACATGCTTTTTATATTCAGTTGCCACAAATTAATAATTGACAAATCAAATGTTGAATAAAATACACTTCGGGATTTAAGTTCTGTCCCGGTCTCTTTCTCTAACAAATAAAAGAAATAAACAAACAAATCGACTATCAATATTTTGCTCACAATTCTCTCCGAACCCAAACAATTCACAGTGTCTTTTGTAACCACTTAAATCACAGATTCAACCGTAAATAATAAACCATTACACAATGTAGACAGACGGAAATCATGGTCAGTATTATGACAGTATCATGTTAGTATCATGTTAGTTAGTATCATGATTCATGTATCATGTCAGTATCATTCATGGTCAGTATCATGTCAGTATCATGTATCATGTCATGTCAGTATCATGGTCAGCAGTATCATGTTAGTATGGTCAGTATCATGTCAGCATCATGGTCAGTATCATGGTCAATATCATGGTCAGTATCATTTAACATGGTCAGTATGATGACAGTATGGTCAGTGTCATGGTCAGCACATGTACAGTAGTAGTTTTATTTTGGTCATAAAAAAAACATTCTGGGTTAAGAAGGTTCATTTCATTATTGAATAAATAGTATTAAAAAATAAATATAAAAAGGTTATATTACAAGATTTAAGGTAAAAGAAATGCTGTGCCCATTGTTTAGAGGTTTTACAGTAATTTGGACAACGAGTCACATGGTCAAGGTGAAGCTGTCAATCAAAGTCAGAAGCAAGCAGAGTTTAATTTTCGGGCCTAGACTCGTGCATAGAGGTTAGTTAGAGGGTCCTAGGGGCGGATTCAAATTTACTGCACAAAACATCATCAAACTTTAGTTACTAGTTACTTTGCAGATATGAATATATTACATTATAAAACATTAACCACTTTAGCCCAATTTTATACATAGGCTATTTGAAAATAGCCGATCTACAAGCTCACAATGCGATGTGACGTGCTGTGAGCTTGTAGATCTGCTGTTTTCAAGCATTTTAGTACTTTTACTTTTGGTACTTTAAGTACATTTTGATACCAATACTTTTGTACTTTTACAGAAGTAAATTTTGAATTCTGGACTTTTACTTGTAACAGAGTACTTCTACATTGCAGTATTGATACTTTTACTTAAAGGTAGGGTTAGGGTTAAGTAGGGTTAGGGTAAGTGATTTTTCTTTTTTAAATAGCTCTATATTCTGATAGTACTCATTGCTATAGAGTGTTTGTTCAGTAAAAGGAGTCTCCTTGTCTCTCCAGCACAGAAAATGCATTTTCATTTCCAATTTTATCCAATCAGGATAGAGAACTCAATCAGGATATAGATTAAACAAGTGAAAATGGAAGTGATGACACTAAGAAATGAGCAGGCAAAATTGGAACTGGAACACTATAAAAATGAAGCTTAAAAATGGGTACTTTCTCCTGATTGGCTGAGATTTTGACACCTACCGGAAAATGTATTTTCTGTTTATTAAAGAGCTGGAGAGACGGGAGACTCCTGTTACTGAACAAACACACTATAGCAATGATTACTATCAGAATATAGTGCTTTAACCTTTTAACAAAATACTTTTTGTTTTAACCAAAAAATATCAATACCTACCTTTAAGTAAAACATTTGAGTACTTTTTCCTGTGCATTTGGAGCCTATTGGTTCACCGATCTGTGTGCCCGCCTCCGCCCCCCTCCTCCTCCTCCCCATAGAGTTATAATATGCCCCTCCCCTCCACTCCTCCACAATCCACATGTAGCCTAGCCTCGGTCTCAGCCTCACTTATCTGCATGTAGCCTGGGCACCATTCCTTTTCGGGTATATGATCCGGTCGGGAGCGGAAGTTAAAAAAATAAAAAGTGGCCGGATGGGCAGAACCGGAAAGACGTCTCACCTCAAAATAGGTCCGTCCTAATAAAATCCTTGATGCGGCATAGTTTAGCTTATTTTTTAAATGTAAATGTGCGTGCACTATTCGGAGACTATTTAGCGTCTGTATTATCCCACGGGGAAATTCTATTCCATTTAAATAGGGATTGGGGAACCAAAACAAAGCAGCACCGCAAAACCGGATGGGCACAATCCGGAAAGAGGATTATTTTTTTTCTTTTTCAGTAGGCGTGGCCTAGACCGGATCATATGGGTCTTTAGTAACAGAGACCAGGCTTTCCTCCGAGGTGGAAAGACTGGTGATGCGAGGTTAATCCACATGTGCACTCACTCATAGATATATATCTATGCACACTCACTCACTGCAGCATGAGCATACCAGAAGTGTTTTAAGTGCCTGGCGAGACTGGGAACAATCCAACGAAACACAGGAATCTCAATCTACCCTTCTAATACACTGATTGACTGCTTAAACCCTGTTAAAAATGGAATTCGAAGAAGACTTTGATTCTGCCATATCACAGGCTTGTGAAATACATGGCGTGGAATCTTTGAAGGACCTACAGCGAGTATTTTTGAAAACACTGCAAGAAGACAGAGATGTGCTCGGCTGTTTACCAACAGGCTTTGGCAAAAGTTTGATTTTTCAAGCGTGGCCTACAGTTTGCAGTCTGCTTTCAACCAAATACCCAGACAAATGGCCCAAAGAAGCGTTGGTTTTGATTGTTTGCCCACTGCAATCAACAATGGAGGAGCAAGTGAACTTTTTGAACGAAAAGGGACTGTCGGCTGCAGTCGCTGGTAAAAACAAACACACAGACGAGAGAATCTGTAATGGCGATTTTTCTTTTGTTTATGGTTCCCCTGAAACCTTTGTTGAGGAGGATTTTTGGAGGCTAGCCCTGCAAGCACGTTTGTTTCGCGAGAGATTGATTGGATTCGCTGTTGATGACGTACACACACTGTTCCAATGGTAAGTCTACGACGTTATTATTTAGCATTAAAGTATAATTCATAGTGTTGATGTTTAATTTAAGGCTCATTTGAGCTTCATGGACTAACTTAAAACTGTCTAGCAGGCTGACTGGATAAGAAGCTTTAAGAATCGTACATCAAAGGCATGTACACCTCAGACGCATGTTTCAATTAGCCTTAGATTATGATTATGACCTACGATTATGACTATCGTAGATGTATTTTATCGAGTCTGACTTTCGTATCTACGAGAGTCTTGGCGACCACCCCCCAGTTTGCCCTGAAATGTCAGCAGTAAAGCCTGTATTTCCCCAAACGTGTACAAATTCAGAATATAAGCTTCTTAACCGCTTGCCCCAAATTTTAACTAGGTGTCCGGAGTATTTGTGCAATGTATTAGTCCATATTTTTTAATAAAGAAGTGTTTTAATCCCGTCTGTGGCCGATTCTGTCGGAAGTTCCCAATGGGCGGTGGTGACGGGGCGCATCCGGTGAAAGCCGGAATTACACTCAATGTAGACAGAAAGTAAACGAGGGGGGGAATGGCGTTCGGCCACAGACGGGATTAAAACACTCCTTTATTGAAAAATCTGGACTAATATATTACACAAATACTCCGGACACCTAGTTAACATTTGGGGCAAGCACCTTATATATTGCATTTGTACATGTTCGTATAAATACGGTCTTAACTGGTGACATTCTTGGGGGGGTCGCTAAGAATCTTGAATATAGCTCCTGAAGCCAAATAAAACAATGTCAGTATAGGCCTAACCCTCCGTGGTACAACGGTTTCATAAACAAAACATTAGCAGCATATGGACTTATTTTTGTCTCTTATTTTGATAAACTCTTTGGTTTTTATGAAGTCATTTATTATAGGGCATAGCAGTGGCGGCCATTTTCTGGTTCCACTTCAAAATAGTCAATGCATTTTTACCATTGACATTTCCAAAAATATTTATATCAATTAATTTAAGCCTAGAATCAAGCCATCCAGGGTCCTGGTGAATCATGACCATAAAACATTATTTTCTGTGATTTTATTTTTATTTTATATTTAATTATATGATATTCTATATTTAATAAATACCCTTTGTTTTGCCGTTTTCAAAAAAGTTTTCACAGAATCAAACGTTTTATGGTCATGATATATATATCATGTGTGTGTATATATATATATATATATACATGTGTGTGTGTGTATATATATACACATGTGTGTGTATATATATATATATATATATAAATACATACATACATACATACATACATACATACATACATACATACATCATATATATCACTATATGCAGTGCAATTGTCTACGTTTAAAGCAACTCGGCTTCAAGTTTAAAATGAATAGGCTACCTAACTGGACATTTATTCTGTGTGGCAATAGAGCTGAAATGAAACCCTGTTTACTCTGAAAACTAAATCCAAGACTAAAAGGATGGTTTATTTTTGCTTAGGTAGTTAACTTTAATGTATAAAAAAAAAATTATGTACAGGCTATTCTTTTCAAAAGCATATCAAATAGACTTAATGGGAAATGTAGCCTATAGTTTTCCTTTTTTGTTCTGCAGTTGTCACTTTAACCTTTCCATGTCCCCATTTGGGGTCCAGAGTCATTCTTTGATAACCTCTGATAGTCCATAGAATACATTTTCAGTAATTATCTTAATAGAGGTCTGATTGGATTTTTACATTGTTATGGACATCTACTTGCTTCAATGATTTTATACAAATGTGTCCTGGAAATAGTATGTGTGTTTGTGATATTCAAATCATGTCAGAATTCTGTGTGACAATTATCCATTGTTTTTTTTAAATCTTTCTCACAGGGGTGAGACGGATGCATCAGAAGAACAGCCCTTCATAAAGTGGTGTGGAATGGTCTGTGAACTGAGATCATTGCTACCGAAGGCTGTACCATTGCTGGCCCTGACAGCAACCACATCCAAAAACATTAGAAAGAAGTTGGTAAAGAACCTGGAGATGAAAAGATATGTGGAGATTGTCAAAAGGCCTGACCGGGTGAACAACATCAGGCTGGCTGTAAAGAAAATCTCCGCTGCTGATCCCTCTGAAACATTTGCATGGCTCATTCAGGAACTAGAGTCACAGGGACGAAACACTGAGAAATATGTTATATACTGTGAGAGTATCTCTGATTGTTCTCTATTGTACAATGACGTTTTTAAACTTAACCTAGGTAAGAAGGGGCGCTATCCAGTTGGAGCCAAAGATGTGACTGGAAATAGACTGGTAGACATGTACCATTCATGTACAGACGAGGATGTAAAACTAGACATAGTACACTCTTTGCAAGACACCTCCTCTGTTCTTAGAGTTGTGATCGCCACATCAGCTCTGGGTGTAGATTTCAGAGGGGTTAACCATGTCATACATTACGGACCACCCAGGGACATTGAATCCTATATGCAAGCATATGGTAGAGCGGAGAGGGACAGTTCAGCAGCACATTCTCTGATTCTGTATCGTGGAAAACAGTTGAAAGGTGTATCGGACCAAATGAAGCAGTATCTCACTGATGTAACAACATGCAGGAGAGTTAAACTGTTCTATCTTTTTGATGGAGAGAAGGCTGAGCCTTTGCCTGTCCTTCATAAATGCTGTAGCAACTGTGCCCCGTCTTGTGACTGCACAGAGACGGTGGAGAGACGATGTGATGGCCAGATGAGTGCATTAGAGAGACATGAGGAACCTGCTAGTAGAGAGAGAACCGTTAGTCCTGAACAGACGGATCTTCTTCAGGAAAGGTTAGAAGACATGCAACAGGATATGATAGACCAAGCCGCTTGTGGAGGGGTGTTACTTTGTTGCGCTACAAATCCCCAGGTATTCAGCGACCTGATGTACGCTGTCATTGAAAATAGCAGTGTACTTTTCACATTCGATGACATCTTTTGTCATGTGCAGGTTAATGCTCAAGAGGCGCGTGAAATACTGAGCATTCTAAGGGATGTATTTGATGATGTAGATGAGGACAGCAGTGATGAAGATTAAGGCTACTAGAAGCATCATTCGGTGAAATAGCACCATAGAGATAGGTTATTTTTTTTAAATATTTTTTTGGGTTCTTTTTATGCCTTTATTTAGAGAGGGATAGGGAAAGTAGGCTGACAGGAAATGGGGAGAGAGATGGGATGGGGGGGGGGGGGGGGGGTGACACGCAGCAAAAATTGTCGGGAACGGGAGTTGAACCCGCGACACGCTGTCAGGCTGGCATTGCAGCCTAGGGTGCCTGGACCGTCACGCTACGGCCCTGGCCAAAATGGGTTATCTTTTGTGGGTGATTATGAGAACTGTACATTTGCCTGAAAATCAATAAAACTTGTCAACATAAAGAAACTGTCACATATTCATACTTAATGCATATGGACAAGCTGATGAATCTGATGGTGTGTAATACAAAGCTATTAATTGTAAGTGGTCATGTAATATCTCATTTAAAATCCTAATAACTAACCATTTTGCTACAGCGTAATATATCAGTGTTGAGTGTATATGTTACAGGTAAATTGGCATTCCAGGTAAATTGGAAAAGGGGCACTTGTTTTCACCGCCCCCCCAGGCAATTCTGTAGAATCAACGCTAGAGGGCAATGCAAGCCAGACATGAGCCCCACACCACGCACGCATGCACACGCGCACAAACGAGCACGCACGCGCGCGCACACACACACACCCGCGAACAGCCTTATTCCATGCAGTTGAAGCACGAGGGGGCGGGGCTGGCGGGCTATGTTAGTGCAGTGAGTGGCAGTTGGGGCAAACGCAGTCCCCACAACATCATTTACGATTCTGTGCCGATCGGTACATAACTCGGATGGCGCTTAGTCGACTAGCAGACCATCGGCCGGTCGTCGCGGGCACTCGCGCTCGGGCGCGACTCCTTGGCCTCAAGGTCTGCTGAGTCGGCGCGCCTCCGTCATGGTCCAAAACTATACTTTATCGGCGAAAAAAGTAGTCCGCGGTTGTTTGAAAAAGTAATGTCCCAAGCGGGAGTCAAACCCAGACTCTCAGTGCTAGTGGATGGGGAGTCCAATGATTATCGAAGTGCGCCACTGAGGCTTCCTGGTTGCAATGTTGTTGTCATACTCACTTCAAAGCCCCGCCTCGCAGCCCTGCGCCTAAAAACAAGCGCTCCCCTTCCAATTTACCTGGAATGCCAATTTACCTGTGACATATACACTAATAGCTACATATGAAGGTAGATGTTTTTATGACAGGCAAAAATATTATGCAGGAAACGAATTGTACACTATAAACTGATGATATACAGAATCTAAATTTGGCAACTGGAAATTAAATAAAAATGGATTCCAATTCAAAGATGTAAAATTTTAAAAACAGCAGATCTGCAAGCTCAAAACACATTGCACTGCGACGCGTATATGCAATGTGACCCTCTGGAGTGTGTGTGGAAATATAGTGGCCCTCTCCATCATCAAAGTTGCCCACCCCTGCTATAGGGGCTTCCAAATGGACCCTTACAGGTCTGTAACTCTGACAGTGTATAAATAGAACCACATGGACCATTGGTTCCATTTGTACACTCTGGTGGTCCTTGAATGAAATGTTAAAGTTTGAGAACCACCGGTGAAGTCCACAAACAGTACCAGCTCTGACAGCGTGATGTCAGAGCATGTTCCAAATGCGATGGAACCGATTCCAGTTCCTGTTGGTTCCGGATCCCAAACCTACTCAGGAACAGAGAAGCCAGAGAACAGGAGATGTTGGTATGGGCAGGTTTTGCACCTCCATGTGTTTATTGTACACAACACATGAAGAAAACAACCAACAAAGTGTGGTTTTTCAGTTCATATTCACATTCCTTCATATTTTTAAGAGTCACTTCTTTCCCAATCCACCATCACAAAGTTGTTTGATGTCTAAAGGCTAAAACACCTCAGTTCTCGTTAAAAACAGGAAAACCTTTAATGCTTCTGAGCTGAAATAAAGAGATTTTTTAATATATTATATATACAGGTATGTAGATTATGATGACTATTACTATCTATGACCCAAGTTTGGTTCCACTGTACTTCTAGAAATACAGTCAGTACAGATGGATGACATATTAATATAAAGGAAAAACCAAAAGCCACCAGAACAGCTTCAGCACCTTGACATATATTCTCAGCCTGTGGAACAGTGGAGGGATAGGACACCGTTATAACAAATCATATCCCCTCGTTTTGGTGTGGTGACGATGTTGGCGGCACTGTTGGTGGCACTGTGTAACACGTTGGTCAAACGTTTTAACATTGAAGCCTGTACCAGTCTCCTGGTGTACACTACACATGCACTCGCCCACTTGTCAAGACCGAGAATACGGCGTCTCATCTGACCACATCACTTTTAGACCAGTGCCTATGTTTTTTTCACACCTGAACTCAATCTCACACGACTGATAACATTTTGTATGGCCAAGTCCTAATGTGTGATTTGTGAATCAGTGTGAAAGGAGCCCACCCACCCATTAGCACTGATTCCTAAACAATTAACACAATATGTAAAATTATGTTTTAGTAAAATTGGTGCTGCTGTTCTACATACTGCCAACCAGGTGAAGAAATCACAGACTGACAGAGGCTTTAACCGTTGCTTTTATATTAAATATCTGTAACCGTTAGGGTTTTATGGAAGATGCTTCTAAACATATTGCTAGTTTAACCACTTCAAATGGTTTCATCTTTAAAAAACGAAATAACCCAAAATAGTATCTACAAGCTCTCGATGCGTCTGCTTGTAGAGTAGACTATTTTTGCTGTGCAAACATGCTTCCATAGAAGACATGCTGGCTTCTATGGAACCCAAATGACTGAAATCAGTCGACAGTCGACTGAGAACTTTAAATCCATGGAGGTTTACGCACTGTACAGCCATACCATAACATCCCTCTCTATGTAGTTGTCAACGCACTGTTCTCTCTGACCCATTCAGGTTTTTCCTTTAATTTGTCAGCCATCTGTGTGACTCCATGAATATCGTCTCCAGCTCTCTCCATTCTCACATGGTGGTTCAGAACTTTTCTTTCGTTAATATATGGTGTCTGAAAAAGTATCACAGGTGGCCTTGATACAGAGTGGCCAACGTTCTTACAAACTGCCTTGTATTTGGTCACAAAACCCACGCAACATATTATTGCACAGGGGGAAAATGTTGTTGTTGTAGTAGCGTATTAGGCACTGACACTGTGCACATAGAGGCTAGTTTTTCAGTAGAGTGTTTTGCTGGTGTGATGTCTCTCATACATGTTATTGATATATACATGTAAAAAGAAATAGACATGTGTAAATGCATATTATTTCATTTAAGACAAAAGGGGAGTGAATGTGAGGCTATCTCAGCATCTCATATACAGTGTCATAGACATATTATTCAAGTTACACAACAGTCTCGAACAGATCGATTTGGTCCTAAAGCAACCGTTTGGTCATGATATCAAACAGCAATATATCGTCTCTGTCGGGTGGAAACCTCATATGTCCAAAACTGTTACTTTTCAGGGTTTTAAAAAAAAATGGCAAAAGTAGCAGATCTACAAGCTCAAAGCGCTTTCGAGCTTGTAGATCTGCTACTTTAGATGCTTTTGTGTGACGCTGTAGTGTGATCAAGTAGGGCATTCATTTATGAAAGAACACAAGAAGTTAGAATATGGAGATGAGAGGTTTCTGCCCGACGGCAACGATATAACCCTGTTTACCAACAAGTAGAACTATTCCCAAGTCACAATAGAAACACTGGTAGGACTGACGTCATTGATAACCCCGGCAGTCATTTTGCTACAGTGGTTCTCAAAAGGACCTCCAGTTTGGTACACTGTACATTAGGATAACCCTATAACTCCGAGAGTGTACAAATGGAACCAAATGGACCCGCTTGGTTTTCATTTGTACGGTCTCAGAGTTACAGAGCGATAAAGGTCCATTCGGTTCTTCTTCTTCTAACTAACAATCATTTGGCTGGGGGACCCCCTGTGAAGCCCACGAGGACCCCTGGGGGGGGACCGCCACCTTGAAAACCACCGTTCTACCAGACTGCCCGTTATGCCCTGTTGCCCTGTGGCCTCCTATTGGTCATTCTTGGAAGGCTTCCGTCTTGTTGCGTTGCTTTGGTGTTTTGCGGCGGGCGTTCCGATTGGCTCATGTGGCGTCGTTGGGCGGGGAGCTGTCTTCACTAGGCCCCTCCCCCAGGATCTCCTTGACGTGATCGAGACTCTCGGCCTGGCGGATCCGTTCCAATTTCACCTGAAAAGGCACAGGTGGAGAAGGGAAGGAGGCATGCAGGGCGGGAGGAAGGACATGGAAGAGTGAGGAGATGAAACGAGGAAGAGAGAGGAGAAAAAATCTTGCTCCTCTTTAACCACCTAAACCCTGCTACTCTATATGTCAAATAGCGATAAATAGTTCAAATAAACACTGAGGATTTTACAACGTAGATTGGGATCCTAGAGATGAAAGAAAAGGTAGCAAATGGAGGTCCATGGCCTAATGCAGTGGTTCTCAACCTTTTCAGGCTGCGACCGGAACTGTGGACCCCCCACCCTGATAAGCACTTAGCATTGTAGAAGTTGAGGAATTACATTTAATATGACTCGGTTCCACAGATAAATATTGTGAAAATAGCCGATCTACAAGCTCACAACGCTTGTAGATCAGCTATTTTCATAATTTATACCTCTTTCTTATATTATTTGACAATTTGGCCAATGTTTGACCAGTTTTTATAGTATAGTTTGTCGATGACTTTTGATGCAGTAATGGTATTTTTTCATTTTATTTTTTTAGGTATTAAAATGTTTTTTTTAGGACTTAAAAGTCCTTAAATTGTCACTTTAATCCCCCCACCACCCTAAAATCATGTGGGGACCCCACTGGTCTACCTGCCGGTACCTACCTGTAGTGACTGGGAGAGCTGGACAAAGTCCCTCTGCACGGTGTGGCTGGTTTCCATCTGGGAACGCAGGCTGATCCCCTGGCTCCGCAGCTCCAGACACTGCCGCTGCAGTCCCACCTGACATCATCAAAAACACAACCATGTGGTTCCAGACATGTTCAGTCCACGATGTCTGGAGAAACACCACACTATATCGTTGCGGGTTCTGGACAGAAACCTCTTAACTTCATATTCTAACTTTTTGTGTTTTTTTTCTCTTGTAAATTAACGTCCTACTTGATCACACTACAGCAGCGATGTAAAACTGGTGTTTCGCGGGCCGTTTCTGGCCCGCGACGTCGTCAAATCTGGCCCGCGAGGTGATTTGAGAAAACGCCATTTAATACTACCTCTAATGGAAAAAAAACGAGAGAGAAAAAAAGGCAGAAAAAAACGCCAGCGCCCAGCAGCTCCTTACTGAGGCTGCCTGGGGGTTGAATACTGGACTACAGCGTCACACAAAAGCATCAAAAGTAGAAGATCTGCAAGATCGGAATGTGGCGCGAAGCTACGCGCTTTGAGCTTGCGGATCTGCTACTTTT